>NC_136069.1:324536082-325278717 GCF_964261635.1 Lissotriton helveticus | reverse complement strand
TGATTCGATGGAAGGTTTGGGAGCTTACGTTCATGATATAGCCACCAAATAATTGTGGATAGAAGCGGACAAAAAACTTCACATCAGTCTCCAAGAGTTGCAGCCAACCTGGCTTGGACTTTATTATTTCCTGTCAATATTGAGAAAGCAGTCAATACTCATAAGAACTTAGAACATGGTCTCTTTGTAGTAAAATATATAACATAGAGGAACAAGCTCTTGCATTCGGTCAAGAAGATGCACAGGGGCCGTGGGACGGAGCACTCGCCAATAACGTGCATCTCTCAGTAGAACATCTCCCTGCCTTCAGTAAAGATCCAGCAGATCCACTAAGCTCCTCCTAGTCATCCTGCCACAAGTGTGATCGGTTTCTAGAAGAGCTCCAGATGATCTTTAAGTGCAGCAAACAGACTCAGCTAGATCTCTTTGCTTCACGACTGAAAAGGGAAAGCCAGTTCTTTGCCAATAGACATTTTGACTTGCCACAATTATTTTCATCCACTTTTTCTCTGTATTCCAAAACCAACAGGATCCTCAACTTGGCTAGTATGGAACTTTGTACTCTTTATTCTTAGACCACCACTCTGTTGGGGCCAGTTTTGGTTCACCTATCTGCTGTTGCTGTCTTACCTCCCATCAGTTGCACTCATGATCCATCCATCCCAGCCATTGAGACAACAGGGGCAAGTTCTACATCACCATACCCAGCCCTTGAACCTCATGGCCTGGCTCCATATCATGCAGAATTTGAACATATAGCATGGTCCTGCACTTTATCCAACACCATAACTTATAGTACAAATTTGAAAACTCTTTGCCTGCTTCCCCTATACCATGGGATTTGAACATGATGCTGAGCCAACTCATGGTAACCCCCTTTTTTTGTAATATTAATTTCTCCTAGGTTTGACATGCTGTAAACCAGATCTAGCCAATACAAATCAATTCCTGCAATGTATCAAAGAGATTGTTACATTGAAAATTAATCTTAACCTCATGCTGACAGTGTTTCAGATGTCTTTCTAAACAATGCAGTAGCGCTCTGTTCCTGCTTCTCTGATCAAACTTCCAGTGTTGAAAGGAAGCCGCCATTCCTCGATGTTCTCAAGTGTCTAAAATTATGCACTCATTGAACCAAAGACTTAAGAACCCCAAATCAGTTGTTTGTATCCTGATGCAGAGTAAAGGGAGGATTAACACAAAGCAACGAAAAGCAATGTGGAACTCAGTCTTCTACACCTATTATCACAATAAAGCAAATTTTTGTTGGGGGATTGTGGGGTGGAGATGTGAGTGCACACCATCGGAATTGTTGTCTACTGCAGGGTGTGCCCCTGGAATATTGATTTAGGAATGTCACCAAACATCGTGGACACGAAGTCAGACAAAATACCAAAAGGTAAATAGGTGTTCGAGGCATATGAGCTGCAGATTACACACTGTGCATAGATCGCCACCTAGTGTTGGGGCCCGGATGTTTGCAGTTTGTTGTTGTCCTGAAAAGTCTTTGGTAGTCACGGGATAGGTGACTCCTCCTTTGGACCATATTGCGCATGGGCATCGGCTCCATCCTCAGATTGTTTTTTTCCGCCACCTGGCTCTGATGTGTTTACTGCGCTCCGTGTTGGACCGATTTTCCTTCGGCGCGCAATCCTCACCTACTCCGACGGTATTGTTTCGAAGGCGTTTCCAATCAACGCTAATCTTCAAATCCGAAGTCTTCAATTCCGGTCGTCGATGAGGCCTTTGGAGACCTACCCAGGCCTCATCTTCCAGCTCATGGAAAGGACGCCATTTAAAAGATGTCCTCAATGTGGGTCGAAGTTTCCCCACACCGATCTCCATGTGGTGTGCAACCTTTGCCTCTCACCGGAGCACGAGGCCAGAGACTGTTCGGTGTGTGCCTCTTTCCGCTCCAAAAAGACAATTCGGTACCAACGAGCTCGAAGAACAATGGCTCGCTCGTCCGCTTCTATGACATCTTCGAAGAGGGCGTCGACGTCCCAGAACAACTGCAAGAACATGGCGTCAACAGCAACTCCGAGGCCGAAGGTTCAGAAGTCGAGGACATCACTCCGGTGCAGAGGGTCATAAGTAAGAACGTCGACCCCGACCCTTCCTCGACACCTTCAAAAAGTATACGGTCACACCCTCGCCTTCGGCCCAGGGTGCACACTGAGAGACTGCTTCCCACACCCCGCCTTCAAGCTCGGCAAAGAAGCCTAATAAGCCTTCCGGCCTACCTCTGGTGCCGGAGCACACCTGCCGGCACCGAAAAAGAAGCCATCTTCTTCCTCCACGCCAGCTGCTTCCACATCTAAGCACTCGGCACCGAAGACTGGCACCGGCGCCTCGGCACCTAAACCACACTCTGAGCCGAGCAAGAAATTGCCACTCAAACCACTCGACTCCCACACTTCGGATCCGAAGAATCCCACGGACCCGAAAAAACCCTCGGAACCGAAAAAAGCTCCTGAGCCGGGAAAGCCCTCGGAACAGAAAAAACCTTCTGAACCGAAAAGGACAAATGTTCCATCAACCAAAGACATTGCCAAGGAACATGTTTCGAAGCTGAAAGATGCTCAAAGTTTGGTGCCTATAAAACCTTCGGCACCCAAAGATCTACCCTCTACAGAGGACCTATTCCGTCCAGATCCTACGCAGAAGACTCTATTTAAAGATCCTAAGACTGGTCTTTTGACGCTTACATCTAAAAAAAAGACCACTAGACGCACCTGCACCGGCTCCTCATCCTAAGAAGAATGACATTGCAACATCTCCTCTAAGGATACCTTCCCCTCCTCCTCCTCCTTCTCCTCCATCCAACATTCCCTCACCACAACCTCCCCTACCAAATCACTCACCATCTCCTACTCCAGATGATGATGGGGACACTTCTAATAACACAGGGGATGGCGCAGACAGTGAGCCACCAGATAATTATACTCCACCTGGCTCACCTGACCCGTGGAATGACTACAACACCCCAGATGTCCCTAACGTCCCACAAGAAGACGTATATCCATCCAGGCCTTCCCCACCAGAAGACACTATGGGGTTTAACCAACTTGTACATAGGGCTGCCCAATATCATGGGGTCGAACTACATACTGACCCAGTAGTGGAAGACTTCCTTTTGGATACCTTTGATAACACACAAAGGTCATCCTCAACTTTACCTATGCTTAAAGGAGTTATTAAGCATGCAACAGAAGCCTTCAAAGATCCAGTCAGGGCTCGAATCATCAACCCTCGAATCGAAAAGAAGTATAAAGCTGCCCCTTCTGATCCAGCTTACATTAAATGCCCTGCACCATTAGACTCCCTTGTAGTCTCCAATGCACGCAAGAGAGCAAATTCACAAACGTCAGGTGAGGCTCCCCCACCAGATAAAGAGTCTAAGCTCCTGGATGCATCAGGGAAAAGAACAGCATCACAGGCTGCAAACATCTGGCGTATTGCAAATACCCAAGCATTACTTGCAAGATACGATAGGGCACATTATGATGAATTAGAATCCATCATGCAGGCCCTTCCAGATAAATATAAAAATATGGCAAATGAGCTTATAAAAGAGGGAAAAAATATCGCTAATACCTCTATTCGCTGTGCCCTAGATGCAGCGGATACTGCTTCAAGGGCAATTAATACCAGTGTCCTTTTACGTAGACATGCGTGGCTACGCATTTCAGGTTTTAAACCTGAAGTACAATGTGGCATCCTCAACCAACCCTTTGATGAGCAACACTTATTTGGGCCTAATGTGGACGTATCCCTCGGAAAAATGAAAAAAGATACGGACACAGCAAAATCTATGGGAGCCTTGCAGTCGCAAGCTCCCAGACGTTCTTTTTGTCGCTCATCTTACAGAAGTACCAACAGAGGATATTCCTCAGATACTCCCTCTATCTCTTACAATGCCCTACCCAATACACCTATGACAGAGGCTACCAAAGAGGATGTTACAGGGGTAACAACAACAAAGGCAGAGACAAAACTAATAACTCCCGCTCTGCCTCCACTCCCCCCCAATGACGTTCCCCCGCTTCCCCACCACATTCCACTCCAGTTGGGGGAAGACTACAACAATTCCTTCCTGCCTGGATCAACATCACATCAGACAGGTGGGTGAGACAAATAATTCAGTCAGGGTACTGTCTAGAACTAACATCTACCCCCCCAAACATACCACCCAGACAACGACTAATGTCACAAGAAGATTTAGTTCTACTAAGACAAGAGGTAACATCTCTCTTGCAAAAAAGCATTAGAATTAGTTCAATTGCATCAACAAAACAAGGGAGTGTACTCCCTGTTCTTTCTCATCCCAAAAAAGGACAGATCTCTCAGGCCAATTCTAGACCTCAGACCGTTAAACCTGTACATACAATCAGACCACTTCCACATGGTCACACTTCAGCAGGTCGTTCGTCTTCTGTTACAAAATGACTTCCTTGCTACCCTAGATCTCAAGGACGCCTATTTCCACATTCCTATTGACACAGCTCACCGGAAGTATCTCAGATTTGTACTAGACGGTCAGCACTATCAATTCAAAGTACTCCCATTCGGAGTCACAACAGCATCAAGAGTGTTTACCAAATGCCTAGCAGTAGTAGCAGCACACTTACGAAGACAGCACATTCATGTCTTCCCATATCTAGACGACTGGCTCATAAAAGCCAGCTCACACACTCAGTGTGTACAACACACTCAAACCACCATCCAATTGCTCCACGACTTGGGATTCACATAAACCACACCAAGTCTCGCCTGCAACCGTCCCACGTACAACAATATCTCGGTGCCACAATAAACACCTCAACAGCACTCGCTTATTCCTCCCAGCCAGGATAACAAATATGCAAGCTCTCCTAACAAAATTCCAACCGCAACACTCTTTTCCAGCTCGAATGTTCCTGCAACTCATAGGGATGATGGCCTCCTGCATATTCATAGTACCTCATGCAAGGCTACAAATGCGTCCTATTCAAGAGTGCTTGGCACAACAATGGAACCAGGCTCAAGGTCAATTAACAGACCTAGTGTTGGTAGACGGTCAAACTCACCGCTCTCTGCAATGGTGGAACACCAAAAAACTTTCCAAGGGCCGACCGTTCCTAGAGCCAGTCTATCAAATAGTCATTACAATGGAGGCATCGCTCCCGGCTGGGGAGCTCACCTACTGCAGCACACCATGCAGGGCAGGTGGACACCGCAACAAAAATTACTCCACATCAAGCACCTGGAGTTACTAGCCATATTTCTAGCCCTAGAAGCATTTCAAAAGCAAATCTCAGGCAAAGCTGTCTTGTTCCGCACAGACAACATGACAGCTATGTATTACATAGCATCCGCACACGGACGGGCTCGGGGGCAGGGACTTCTGGCCAACTGCGCACTTACTCTTCTGATTTACTGCGCAGTCTAAATAAAGGTGAGGCACGCTTGGACTGTGCTACCGTCCAGAAACTCAAAGAATACGCGATATTCATCCCCCATAATATGACTCCTTCTGGGTCTTACTCCTCACTGAAAATAGCGAGCCTAAATACCCGCTCACTCCACTGTCACCACGCTGAAGTATATAATCTGCTGCAAGACAATGAGATTGACATACTGACCCTAACTGAGACCTGGTTAGGTGACAGTTCAATGCCAGACATCATTGCCGCTCTGCCCAGCGGGTATGATGCCTTATGGCACAACCGCCCAGGAAATACACGGGGGGGAGGGGTAGCTGTTTTATTTAAAAAGGCTTTGTCAGTGGAAAGATTGCTGTCAGAGACAGCCGACTTGGCTGACCTACTTGGGGTGAAAGTCACAGTCAACAACTCATGTTGGGTGTTGTTAGCGGTTTATCGCCCACCCAATGCAACCCCACTGTTCCATGACCTATTTGGCCCCATTATGTCAGACATATGCACCCGTTATACGAAAATCATAGTGACAGGAGACTTTAATTTACATTGGGATAAACCCCATTGGGATCTATCTATGCGCCAACTGGACACTTTGATGTCAGCACTAAACTTCAAACAACTTGTGAAGGCTCCTACACACATCAAAGGTCACGTTCTTGACCTGGTGTGGTCTTCAGACCCAAATGTGACACTTAAAGAGGTAACCCCATGTATATGGTCTGACCATTATCTAGTATCTTGTGAGATACGCATTAATGGCCAAATAAATAATCCACCACCGAAAGTCAGGATTATCCGTAAGTGGGCAGAGGTTGACTTGATAAACCTGACCAAGGTGCTCTCGCCAAAGGATCGGTCCCTGAGTCCAGACCATAGCCTGGATCAGCAATACGCGGACTTAACGCGAAGCTTGACCCTAGCTATTGATCAGATAGCACCTAAAAGAACGAAGTTGATAAAAGGACCCGGTAGGGAGGCCCCATGGTTTACGCCATTGCTGAGGGACCATAAAAGGAAACTTAGAGCTTTGGAAAGAGGGTGGAGGAAAACTCAGCAGGACTCAGCCAGAAACCTCTACCGAACCTCCCTCAATGTATGCAAAAAACAAATCACACTTGCTAAAGCCAAATACTATGAATCCCGCCTAAATAAGGCAGCCAATGTGCAGAAAGAGACTTTTAAGATCCTGTTGGAGTTGACTAAAAAACCTGACAGTTCCCAGTCCGCCATAGATTGCAATACCTTCCAGGGATACTTTCTGGAGAAAGTAAGAACTATCATCCAGGAGATAAAAAGTGGTACGTTAAAAGGGATGGTTACACCTACAGCTCCTCATGAACCAGTTGACTGCTCCATCGAACTGTTTCCAGAGATTGACACACTGAGTCTGGAACAGCTGATGGATAGAATCAAATCCGGATCTCCAGCAGACCCGTGTCCACCTAAAGTCTTTCAGGCAGCCCGTCCCTTATTGGAGGAGCGTGTTATCTCCCTCCTAAATAGATCCTTGAAGACAGGGCAAATTCCAGCAGAACTTAAAGAAGCGCGTGTAAGACCCCTACTGAAGAAGCCAGGCGCAGACCCCGCAATACTAAAGAACTACAGGCCGATCTCTCAGCTACCATTCCTTTCAAAAGTACTGGAACAACATGTACTAAAATCCCTGTCTAAGTACTTGGAGTCTCACCACCTACTTCATGAACGACAGGCAGGGTTTCGAGCGCATCACAGCACCGAGTTGGTGATGCTCTCGGTGCTGGATGAATTGAGAAGCCTGGCTGACGGTAAGAAACCAAGCGCCCTGATTTTGTTAGATCTTTCAGCGGCGTTCGATACCGTCAGCCATGCTTTGCTCCTGGAAAGAATGAGTGATTTTGGTATCAAAGGCCTGGCCTTCAGGTGGTTGCAATCCTTCCTGTCGGGAAGGACCCAAAGAATACAACTTGGGGAAGAAACATCTGTAGTGGGGACGTTAGAATGTGGGGTACCTCAGGGCTCGGCCCTGTCCCCACTTCTATTTAACCTATACCTGCAACCTCTGATTGCTTCCCTGGCGCGCATGGGCTGCACAGTATTTAACTATGCGGACGATACGCAGCTGTTGCTGAGTGTCGATAACACAATTGCCGCACAACTTCACACCCAGAACATCTTGAGGTACACGGTCCAATGGATGACAGAAAATCTTCTAAAAATTAACCCAGATAAGACCGAGGTATTGGTGATTCCATCTGCCACCTCACCATGGTGTGACCTCTACTGGCCAGCAGAGTTAGGCCCAGCCCCAAAACCAAGCCTGAATGTAAAGAACCTGGGGATTAAACTAGATTGCGACCTATCAATGGTCAATCATATTTCTTCCGTGGTGAGTAGCTGTACCAACATTATCCGACAGTTACGGAAGCTAGTACCTGTCATCTCCCAATCCATGCTACGTTCTATCGTAGCAGCCACCGTGATCTCGAGGATAGACTACGGAAACGCCCTCTACCTTGGCCTGCCAAAAACCCTGACTAATAGGTTACAGGTCATTATGAACGACACTGCTCGTCTCATTGTTAGACTGCCAAGACGATCCAAAGCATCTCCCCTGCTACAGAGCCTTCATTGGCTCCCTATTAAAGAGCGAGTGGAATTTAAAAATCTGTGCATAGCCCACAAAGCAATTTATGGTTTGGCGCCTGCATACATCAAAGACCGCATGGTGGTGTACAGTCCAATGAGAACTCTTAGATCTTCAGACTCTCAACTATTGGTCTGCCCCCGGTACAAACTTGTTACCAAGGGAGGAAGAGCCTTCTCTGTGCTAGTTCCTCAGCTATGGAACACACTACCTGAGTCGCTGCGCAGGGAAGAGAACCTCCTACGCTTTAGGAAGGGTTTAAAAACACTATTGTTTAGGAGGTCTATGAATGCTATTTAGACTAGTGGATGCCTTTTTCTGTATTGCCAAGTTGTTGTTTGTATTATCGATTTCCGAGCGCCTAGAGACCTGTAGGTGATTGGGCGCGTTATAAATCAAAAATAACAATAACAAAAATAACAATAACAATAAACAAACAAGGAGGGACACACTCTCTGCAACTCTCTGTTAGCGCAGCAGATATGGAGATGGGCTATACCACTAAAGATTTTTCTCTTAGCCCAGCATGTTCCAGGAGTACAAAACTCCATAGCGGATCTGTTAAGCTGTCAAACGCAACAGATTCACGATTGGGAACTTCATCCACAAGTTCTTCAACCATTCTTTCAAATGTGGGGACAACCTCAGATAGACCTCTTCGCTACCCACGAAAACGCAAAATGCCCAAGCTTTTCCGCCAGATATCCACACCTGCTGTCCAAAGGCAATGTGATATGGATGCACTGGTCGTCCGGCACATTTGCGTACGCTTTTCCACCTCTCCCACTACTTCCGTTAGTGGTACACAAACTACAACAGCATTCCCTGACACTCATTCTAGTAGCTCCAACTTGGGCCAGACAACCGTGGTACACCACGCTGCTGCAACTTTCTGCGGTACCACACCAAAAACAACACCTGTCTCCACGCCTACTAACCCAGAACCATGGAGAGATCAGAAACCCGGACCCAGCTCAGCTCAACCTAGCGATTTGGCTCCTGAAGTCATAGAGTTTGGTTACCTTAACCTTCCCCCTGAATGTATGAATGTTATAAAGAAGCTAGACGTCCTACCACTAGGGCATGTTATGCAACCAAGTGGAAACGTTTTGTAATATAATGTCAAAGCAACTACAAAAATCCTTTAGATGTGTCTATTCAACACATCATAGAATACTTACTACACCTCCAAAAATTTAACTTAGCGTATACATCTATTAGACTGCACCTTGCTGCCATTGCAGCATACCTACAAAATAGACAACATCTATCACTTTTTAGAGTACCTGCCATTAAGGCTTTTATGGAGGGCCTTAAAAGAATAATTCCACCCAGAACACCACCTTCACCAGTGTGGAATTGGAACATTGTTCTTACAAGGTTAATGGGACCTCCCTTTGCACCCTTACATAAATGTGAACTGAAATTCTTAACTTGGAAAGTTGCTTTCCTAGTAGCTTTTACTTCTCTCAGAAGAGTTAGTGAGATACAAGCATTCACCATTCAAGAACCTTTTCTGCAAATGCAACATAATAAAGTTGTTCTACCAACTAATCCTAAATTCCTTCCAAAAGTCATTTCACCCTTTCGTCTCAATCAATCTGTGGAGCTGCCTGTATTCTTCTCGCAGCCACAAACAGTTGCAGAAAGAGCTCTTCATACCTTAGATGTCAAAGGAGCTTTACTTTACTATATTGAAAGAACACAACCTTTTTGCAAAACAAAACAACTTTTTGTGTCCTTTTCTCCTCCACACAAAGGCAACCCTATCTCAAAATCAGGGATAGCTAGGTGGATTGTCAAATGTTTACAGATTTGTTACCACAAAGCTAAACGTACACGATCAGTTCCTCCTAAAGCCCATTCTACAAGAAAGATAGGGGCTTCAATGGCATTTTTTAGGGAACATTCTCTTAGATGACATATGCAAAGCAGCTACATGGTCTACAACGCACACTTTCACAAAACACGATTGTATAGACGTGCACACTAAACAACAAGCTACTGTGGGCCAGGCTGTACTCAAAACACTGTTTCAAACTACTGCAACAGATACGGGTAGTCGCCGCTAAGTGTGGGTACTGCTATATAATCTATGCACAGTGTGTAATCTGCAGCTCCTATGCCTCGAACCGAAAATACTACTTATCAGTATGCATCAGTTCTTGGCATGTAGAGCTGCAGAGTTACACCCGCCCACCCGCCTCTCCGGCTGCCTTTATCTGTTCCAGTATTATCTTAATTAGATTCAGCTTACATGGACATCCTTCCTTTTCTTACAAAGCTCCATCATTCCCCTAATGGCGAAAAACAATCTGAGGATGGAGCCGATGCCCATGTGCAACATGGTCCAAAGGAGGAGTCACCTATCCCGTGACTTCCAAAGACTTTTCAGGACAACAACAAACTGCAAACATCTGGGCCCAACACTAGGTGGCGATCTAGGCACAGTGTGTAACTCTGCAGCTCTACATGCCAAAAACAGATGCATACTGGTAAGTAGCATTCTCCATACATTTTCTATACCTAATTTTGCATATATGTACCTTGACTATATTTATCTACAAGGTGTTTAGATGTGGAGTTAACCTCTTAAGTGCGGGTGTCAGACCTTTCCAGTGCCTGAAACTGGGGAGGTCATTAAAAGCCCCTCAGGGGCTCTGCACCAGAGAGGGTCGATTATTTTGCCTTTCCCTTTCAAGCAGCCTGATTGTTTTTTTTTAACATTTATTTTTTAACCATAAAGACATTCAGCGCGCAGATCGCTCTGACGTCATTACAGTAAACTGAAACGAGCTGAAGGGCACTTTTTGGTTGCACTGTATCAGTGCTCTGGGGGGGACATATCTCAGACCCAGAGCACTGATTGCTTTGGGAGAGGTATCTTTGGCAGATGGGGTATTACCCCTGATCTGCCCCCTCCCCCAGTGGGGCAACAGAAAGCCAATTTGACACCAGGGATTTTTTTCCATATGTAGGGGTGGGAGCTGCCCACCATGAACATGGCCATGCCCCCATCTCAACTAAATGGGGCATCACTCGTTCCGCCCTTCCGGAGGGCAGATTGAGGTAATTATTTCGGTCTTTCCCTGCCCCAGGGGACAGGAAGCCCACTAGATGCCAGGTAAAGTTTTTTGTTTTTTTAAAGAGATATGGGTGGGGGCTACCCCCATGGGCATGTCCTAGTCACCACCGCAACTAAATGGGGTATCAGTTGTTCTTAACAAAAAAAAATATATGGGTGGAGCTGCCCACCATGAGCATGTCCATGCCCCCAAACCAGAGCAGACAGTCTATCTCCCCTCCTGGTGGGGTAGATGGGGGTAATTACTCACAATTTTCTCACTGGGGGCAGAAAACCTACTAGTCACAGGGCATTTATTTTATATATAGGGATCGGTCGGCCCACATTGGGCATGGCCATGCTCCAACTCCAAATAAATGTACAGACAGTCTTCCTGCCACCCCTCCGGCCCCTGGGGGCGGATGGGGTGATTATACCCCTCCCCCGGGGTAAACAGCCCACTAGGGACTGCATTCATTATTTTTGGGAGATGGGGGATCAGGAAAGGGCCCATGCTGTTTGTAAACCCGGAGCCAAATTGAACTTCTGGCCCTCCACGGGGGGTGGATAGGTATTCATTCCGTATCTAAAGGTGTAGAAAACCCACTAGACACCAGGGACTTCAAAATAGCACCAGAAAACACCAAAAGGATGGGATAGCCATACCCTGCCATAGTGTTTTCAATAGTGTTTGTCTGCCCCGCTGGGGGCAGATAGGAGGTTTGTCCCAACTGGGGAGGTTGCCCCTAACTTGCCCGCGGGGAATAGAAAATCTACCAGACACAAGGGATTTAGACTTTCGGCCAAAAGAAAGTGCTGCGGGTGTTGCACTCTGGCATTGGCCAAACCCCACCCTAAAGGACAAATCAGTCTCCCCTCCAGGGGCAGACAGGAGGTGTTCCCCAATGTGCCACTGGGGGGTAGACAGCCCTCTGTATGATTATTTAATAAAATAATGGGGTGGGTTGGCCCATCCTAACATAAGACCTCACGCCCACTCCTAAAGCCTCAACAGTCTTTCTGCTGCCCTGCGGATTTAAGCATCCCATCCCAGTGGCAAACGAGAGGACATTTGATTTGTTTGGGTGTTGTTTTTACATGTGTACCCATTGAGTATGTAGCAATGTACTGATAGCCTTCATCCTGCAAAAACTATTAAAAGAGGCCACTTCTAAAGAAAATAATTTTTGAGATGAATGCACACTGTGCCGTTTGACACTCTTTTGTATTGAATGAACATCAACCACATCATCATCATCTTCCTGGGAAAGGCTTTATGCAAAAGCCAAGAAATTCTCCTTCGACAAACTCAAGTATTTGAACTTTGGAGGAATTAATTTTACATCCATCAGTAAAATACACATAAATGAATTCCCAACTGCAGCTCTTCTCTCTTTCTATTCATATCTAGAAGAAAGTGTGTCCCAAATAATGGCTGTCCTGAATGCCAATCAAAGAAATAAAAAATATATACTACAGCTGCTAAAGCAGGATTAGATGTTCTGTTTACCAGCCAAATAATGACTGACTTGCTGGTAGAACATTGGTCCATTTTTTTCCCCGACTGAGTTTGTTATGACCACCACAAGGTGTCAGTATTGCCATGCAGTCGATTAATTGGACAGTTACGGAACCTCGGCTTTACTTTGATTTGCTGAAAACCTCACGCCGTCTCAAGCACAGAGAGCGCAAGGGCCACAGGTGTAGAAACTGGAGGAGACGTGGTGGGATTATCCTCGTCCCCCGTACCCCCGACCTCCCCCTGTCCAGAATTTTGCTTGAAATGGACACAGGATTGGCAGTCCTGTTTAATGTTTTGTATTTCATTACAAAAAATAAACAATTTTTTACAGCACAGCATCAGAAGACTGTCCATTAAAGTCTAACTACTATTTAGTTGAATTGCAATTCTGACCTTGTTTTCATAATTTTTCCATAATTCCCTTAATGTTAATAAAACCATAACCCGTTGAAAATAGTTGCAGATAGGGGACAATGTCCACTTGAGAAAAACGACTTCGCCCACGAGGTGCAAGAAACTGTACGAAGGAACAAAAGTGCTGAATAACTGTTGTCTAGATGGGGTGAAGTGAGAATTTGCTGACGTAAGAAGGTGGGTGGAGTGTATGATACCTTTGGGTGCTTAGAACAGAGTTGTTGTGTCGGTTCCTACCGTCATAGTCCTAGAGAGCGCCAAGCACGTTAGCTTTTAATTGTTTTCGACCTGTGCCTTCCCTCTGAAATAGAATTGCTGAAGTGTGACCTAAAGTGTGTTGTAGAGCTCAAAAGTGTGAGCTTCACCTGGAAGTGCTTTGTCGGTGATTTTGGGATCTCTGATTGTGTCCGCCTCCTCAATAGTGCCTTTTCAGTGATAGAGGGCTCCAGGGGGGTCAGTGCAACAGGCCTTCCTTCACTTCTGCGACCTCTTTTTGTAATGTGATTTTATTGACTGTTTTCTGCATTCGTAGCATCCAGCC
The DNA here is from genome assembly GCF_964261635.1 of Lissotriton helveticus. Taxonomy (NCBI): domain Eukaryota; kingdom Metazoa; phylum Chordata; class Amphibia; order Caudata; family Salamandridae; genus Lissotriton; species Lissotriton helveticus. The sequence goes on along the minus strand of NC_136069.1, from coordinate 325,265,130 downwards.
TTTGGACCAATGAAATAAGAACATGAACGCTATAGGATCCATACAGTTTGTGCTCCCAGCAGTGCCTTCTTATTGCCATGAAACATACTTGCAGACTGGTTCCTGTTTGATGGTGGCACCAGTTTTAGTCCATTCTGAGAAGGTGAAGAATGCTCAACAATCACCACAACAGTGACACTGATAGCCAGGTTCTTATGACGAGCTGAATGTGACACTGAGCTGTAGTATCACGGGCTTTTGATGTAATGTGGTGCGGAAAACCATAACGGAGAAGAATGTAGCCAGCTTGGCCACGCTTCATGTGAATAACTAAACACATCCCAGAGTTGTTCAAATGCTGCTGTCCCCCTGCTATGTGATGACAAAAGTAATTCAGCTTTTAACAAAAAATTCCAGATGAACCCAGACAAACGACAACAATCAGAATTTACCTGCGGCAATCACTTTTTATCCAAATGCATGACAGCCGTTGTTTCAAACTATCAGCAGAACTTACATAGCACATGTCACTGCATTTTGTTCATACAAAAACGTGTAGAATAGTGTACCAGCCACATCCTTTATTGTACGTTAAGGAAAATTTGATTGAAAGACCCAGATGCTCTTGCTCTGCTGGTTTAAAGTGTATCCAGTATCTCCTATGCTATCTGTTCAGTCGGTTTGACTTAAATCTTCTCTAAATTCATGCACCTTACAACTCAGCAGCATTCAAAACGTCTTCCAGTCTCGCCTCTGACTCAAAAACGTTTCAGACTATTCCTTATTTATCTGGATGGGATCCAAAATTCAATAGGTCCAAGCCTGCTCATTTCATCATCCATTTTGCTAATTACCCTCCAGTCAATCCAAAATAGATTCTCCCTGCGAGACCTCAACAGCTTCTGTTGTCCTCAACTATAATTTCAAAAATTAGAGTTTGATTTCATTGGGTATGTAGCAATGTACTGATACCCATCATCCTGCAAGAACTATTAAAAGAGGCCACTTCTGAAGAAAATCATTTTTGAGATGAATGCACACTGGGCCGTTTGACGCTCTTTTGACTTGAATGAACATCAACCACATGATCATCTTCCTGGGAAAGGCTTTATATAACAAGTCTTCTTTCGTAAAGCCAAGAAACACTCCTTCAAAAAACTCATGTTTGAACTTTGGAGGAATTCATTTTATATCAATCAATAACATACACATAAAAGGATTTCCAACTGCAGCTTTCTATTCATATCTAGAAGAAAGTGTGTCCCAAATAATGGCTGTCCTGAATGCCAATCAAAGAAATAAAAAATATATACTACAGCTGCTAAAGCAGGATTAGATGTGTTTCTGTTTTCCAGCCAGAAAATGGAATCCACACTGACTTGCTTTGGCTTGACCTGCTGCCAACGAGATGCCGATGAAAACTTTGACCATCTTTGAAAGACCAGAGATTCCACAATAAGACTTCAATCTGTCCAGGCCAGTATCATTGTCTTAACCATAACCTGACGCAAGAATTCTTCAGGCTCTTTGGAAGACTCCCATTTTGGGAAGATAGATTCTAACTTTTGTTGAAAGTTCCAGAAGACCAGGGAGCAAAACGTTCACAATCCAAATGGATTATCGAGATAAGAATTTCTACCTCTTTCTGGGTCTTCACGTGTATTATTGGACTCATCTTAAAAAGAGAAAACACATAAATCAACTTCAGGCCCCAATCCTGCAAAAACGTGTCCATTCCCACTGTCCTCGGTTCAGGCCTCCAAATGAATATCACAGACAGCCTGAGAGATCCAAGAGATCTGGGAAACCCCCCAAATCCCTGTTAATTTATGGAATACCCAAGAACCGGCTATGAGTTACTGTAACCTATTTAAGCGACACCAATGCAAATCAGCTCATTCTTTATGGAGATCTGATGAATGAAACAGTAGTTCCAGAAATCCTGTGGTTGCTCTTCAATGAGTCTGGATTTAGTGCTGCTTATATGAATGACGTTCTGGACAGCGAATACATTGTCCATCCTAAACAAGCTGTACCATTGGACGGAGTGCTTAGCCAAGCATTTCACTGCAAAGTAGCTCCAGGAAATGTATGTGCAGTTGAATTAACTCTAGGATCGCTTAACTCCAATTGTGAATTTTCCAAACTAAGCTCTGCAACTCATCCTGTTGACATCCAACTTTAGTTCCATATCTGGGAAGATTTCATAAATAGCACACTTTTTTCAGGACGTCCATATGTCTTCTCCAAGCTTTTTCTGAGATTTTGGTCTTCTTTGCGTATTTTGGACACCTATGTGCGGGCCTTAATTTTGAGCCACAGCGTGCTGTGCAAATGAGGGGCACCACAAAAATTGTTGTTCTGGACAATGAGTGAATCACTTCAATACTGGCCTGTTACTGAAGGAAAATGTTATCCTTTGCCAACCGTAGTCTGATCTCTTGATGGAGTGGACCTTCGAACTTGGAACCTTAGGAATCACTTGGAGTGTGTCCTAGTAAAACTCAGACAATGTACTTGTTAGGCTGGGCATAACAGTTTATCAACAAATGTATTAAAAAGCCTAGCTTTATAGTATGTTTGTTATGATATATGTAAAGAATAACCTCCAGATACTTGATTGACTGGACTCCCTTAGCTTACAAAGCCACATCCACTAGTTTTAACACTTTGCCAAAACACCAATTGGCTAAGGGAAGCACAAATAGCTGCCTGTATAATTCCCCTGCCGCCTCTCCTGCTAAGAGAGATCGAATGAGTTTGCAATAGTCTATCATTTTTTCATCTGTTGAGTTCGGTTGAGCCACGTACTACTCTGGCAATATGATGTGTCTCAGGAGATGAATCTTTCAGCGTTCATGCTTTAATCTGCCTGAGATTTATTGCTGGTCACATTTATACACTTCTTTAACTTTTACAGGCAATATGTACCTTAGATTTGCTTTCTGGATCGTCCCTTTTGGGGTAAAGTAGGTTACTTCCTCTTCCACAAGTCTTGCTTCTTCTGGTAAGATCCACATCGGAAAGGGTGGGGTATCATCCTATAGCATCTAAACAGAACTGTAGATCGTTTCCTTGAACCATATGCTGACCCTGTTATTTGCTCCTTTGCGAAATATGGCACCTGTTTTCAGAAACCTAAACGCTCTGCCTACTTACCGGTTGGAGCCAGGAGATCTGGTGAACTATAACCCACAAATCACCTGCACATGATTTGAGGATTGTGCATTTCTGACAACCATCAGTCCTGTGAGACTACTGGCTTATTTGTTGTCTTAGTTCTGAAATTCTTTTCACCATGGCTAGAAACAGAGAAGAAATTCACACTGTATATTTTAAAGACATTAATGAAACTAATTTCCTAACCTAGTCTAGATTATATGCGTCTATTAAAAAAAAAAGAAAAATTAAAAGTGGCGAGGGGTTACCATGGAGCACATGACTGATATACTATCAGATTGAGGTCCTTTTGTACAATATCTCTCTGTGGGTCTGCCGCTATATGCCTACCGTGCCCGGACGAGAGGCGTACATCTTTTTCAGTCATAAAGGGGGGTTGAAGTATGTTTTAGAGGAGCCAGGGGCGCGGATTATGCCGCCCTGGTGCTCTCTAGCTGTATCCCATGTGTGAGAGTCCCTATGTACCGTAGTTAGCGTGGGGTTAGGTTTGGTGGGAGGGGGAAGGAGAGGGTGTTGGGTATTGAAGAATTGTTATGTTTTTTGTGCTGCCTGATGCGGGCAATTTGCTGAATATTTGAAACTGGCTAGTTCTGTATGGTGTGAGGTCCAGAATGTGCCATTAGCTGTGTAGTTTGGTGAAGGATTTGTACTACATGATCTGTCCTGCTATTTGTATACCTAAAAAATAATAAAGACAATTTTGACCCCAAAAAAACACCAACAGTGGCAATGTAAGTGATTAATAAACAAACTATTATAAAGAATTGCAACATTCTGATGGCGTTTCAACAACTCATTGCATTGAACGATAGAATCAGTTGTTGGTAACAAACCCTTCCCTTCTAGCCCCAGGGAAACGTTCTTGTCACCAAATGTGTGTTTCCCAGTTTCCTAGATGGCAGCTTACCCACTTACTTTAGCTGAACAATAGCCTTGTTGTGATTATCTTCTGTATTTGGGGGAAGGTTGCTCCCAGTCTGTTATGGCGTTGCCAAGCAGACAAGGGCCTGCTGGCTCTAAAGAGCCAATGACCTTCACCGGAGATACTTTCATTTCTTGGCTTCCAGGAAACAGAAGATGCCTCTCTGCTTAGTACATGCATTTTTCTGATTAGTTGCAAAAGACCAAACCTTGTGATGATTGATGTAAAATGTAAAAATTAGCATATTAATTCTGTTGCACATTTACTAAAATCTATCACACATTATAAATCACATTAATGTATATGTATGTATAATTCATGCAGTCGCTATCCAACTATAATAAAGTAAACATATGTTGTACATGTAGAATTAATGCTAAATGCAACATATTATAAATAAAAAATGTGTACTCAGGAGCAAGAATATATAAAAAGCTATAAGGGGTACATGAGTAGAATACTCAAAGATCACATCAGTTTGTGTTGCAAAGTGGTCAAAAAGTTTTTTTTATTTTTTATTAAAGAAGATGACACCCACTGTCGGTCCAGTATTACCCTCATTTACATCAACACAAAAATACTGAAGTCTTACTCCTGAAATATAGGATTCCTGTGTTCTGGGGGAAAAACGAACAATTGAAATCTACTGTAATCTATTTATTGTGAGGTTTAAAAAAACAAGTTCACAAACCCCTCATCCACATTAGTTGGCATGTTTTTCATCACAAGGGCAGTTCCTTTAATCACAGCAAATGTGGGTGAGTGATTATTGCCCATGTTCCAGGAGTAGGATTTCAGTATCTTAGTGCTGATACAGATTGGTCTGCCATTTAAGCTGGCTTTGGTTAAAGTTATAGCAGAGAGTGCCTATTTTTCTAGATGAACCTGCCTTGTCAAGGGCCACTCTACAACAGTACCCATCTCTTTAAAAAACTGATCCCAAGGAGGAATTCTAGTGCAACAAGACTGAATTTGGACACAGCCATTTCTACTAATTTTAATTCTGTTTTTAGTAGGCTTTCTGCTGTGATTCACTGTTGTTTGTTTCCCAAGTAGCAGATTGTCCTGCACCAAATCAGCTAACACCTCTGTTCCTGTGTTGCATGTCACTCCATCATCCTCTTGCATCTCAAAACTCTTGTCAAAGGGTCTTATGGTAGCCTGAAGTCTCCACTGGCATGCTTACCACGCTTTCAGTCTCCAGTGTTTGGCTGTTGTTGAACTTGCCCATTTCTGCAGGGTAATCCCCAAAGTTTTTGCCTTCACCCTCCTGTTTTCTGAACCAGTGTTTATTGGCTTTTAGGACTCGGTGCACTTTACCACTGCTAACCAGTGCTTAAGTACAAGCTTCCGGCATGCCAATACAGCATGTGTGTGCAGTCAGTTCAAACTGCCATTTAGACCTTTCAAAATAAACCTTTTACAAGGCCTAAACCTTTCTTTTTAATACATATAAGTTGCCCGTAAGGTAGGCCCTAAACAGGCCATAGGGCAAGCTGCAGGGTATTTAGAAAGTTGGACCTGTACTTTTAGGTTTTACATGTCCTGGTAGTGAAAAACAACGACATTCATTTTTCTTTACTGCAAGGCCTACCTCTTCCATATTGTTGCTGTGTTACCATATTACATGTAGAAGATCTGCCTCGAAGGCCGCGCTGCAGGCACTACACTGGCTCCCGGTTAGAAGGAGAATTGAGTTCAAGGCTCTGTGTATGTGCCGCCGTATTATTGGGGGCAAAGCACCGAGGCCGCTTCATAGCCTTATCACTAAGTACATGCCGGCCCGTTCCCTTAGATCTTCTGGTTGTGGCCTATTAGTGATCCCCAGAATTAAAAAGGGCCGTATGGGGGGCAGGTCCTTCCGGCTTCTTGCAGCAAGGAGCTGAATAAACTCCCGCTGGAGCTCCGTCTAGAGCCATCAGAGGCAAGGTTCAGGGGAAAGCTCAAGACCTATCTGTTTGTACAGTAGCTAAGTTGCAGTGAGCAGAGCTGAGGGCATGCTGATTTCACTTACTACAGCGCGGGGACACGCCGGGGTGCGTAACCAGGCCCTTTATAAGCTTCCCTATTATTATTATTATTATTAAGTGGTAACTTTCAATGGGTAGCAGATAGTAATGTCGAGTGTAAAGTCTAAGGAAGTCTAATTTAAAAACCTATTAAATGGTAAAGTTGGATTTTAGGCTACAGTTCTGAAAACAGCACTTTTAGAAAGTTGGAATTTCCTTGTCCTAACCATTTGGTGCCTGCAGCCTGCTTCTTGGTCACATGACTAGGTGTAACTGGCAGTTGGTCTTTGTGAATTACTTCCAGACAGTGAGACAAAGGAGAATAGATGTTGGCAGGATGGCCATCTCTGACTTGATGAGGGGGAGAGCTGTCACCTACCACACTTTCACATCACAAAGACTCTGCCTGAGCACACTCACAAAGGTATTGACACTAGTCTTTTGTGACCACAGGCAAGCTGGGGCCAGGGAAGGAAGTCAGGAAATTCCAAGCTCCTCTGGGGTTGTAAACCTCCAGAACCTTCTTTTACTTCAAAGTGGGCAACAGGGATTAATAAAGGAGCCTCAAAATCAACTCTTCAGTACACCTCTGGACCTGTAGGAGATTCAGAAGGATTTCTGTGCTGCTGTGCAAGGACTGATACTCTGTTGCCCTGCTGCCTGAGTAGGAAGGCCTGAACCTGCATCTTGTTCCCAGAACCACCAGAGTGACTCCAAGGCTAGTTAGCTGGCCTCCTGATCAAAGCCTCAGGGAATTGAAAGGTTCCAATCACCTTGAGCCCAGCACCAGGACTCCACGTGCTGTGAATTTGCCCTTCAAGTGAGCCCACCCCAGTCAAGGACCCCTGGAAGTTGTTTCAAGTTGATCAGCCAACCTAGCTCTGGTCCTATGAGCAAAACTGATGCAGCGTGAAGCATCTCCTTGCAGTCGCTTAGGATGCACTGCTACATTCCTCATCTCCGATGCAGGCCTTTGCCTCGCAAGCCCCTCGTCGACGGCATAATTGAAGACAATGCAGGATTCCGCATTGCAGCCTCGCAGGTTCCTCAGAACTCCCATTACGTGACACATCATCGACACACCTCGCAGCGCTCCTCAACCTGGGATTTCATTTGTTCAACGGACCTAACGTGGTCCCTGTATCCAGCCTGCGCTCCATCGCAGTCGGCCTGAACTTATGAACTTGTCCCGGTCCGCACGACCAGGCACCCACAGTTGCCGCGTTGTGCTTCTAGGCATGTTTTCACTTAAATCTTTCACATTGCATATCGCTGGTTTTACTAATTGGATTTTTGTTGTTTTGTTCTCAAATAATTTATTAAATCTAACTCTATTTTTCTAAATTGGTGTCGGATTTTTCTTGTGTTGTGTTTTCACTTTAATACTTTTTGAAGTGCTGCATATATACTTTACACATTGCCTCTATGTTAAGCCTGAGTGCTTTGTGCCAAGCTACCAGAGGTATAAGCACAGATTAATCTGGGGTTTGCTTCTGTTTCACCCTGACAGATTGCAGTTTCTACTTGAGTAGGGTTTTACCCCCTCAACCAGTAAACCAATTTCCTACATCAGTTTTGAGTATTTGGACATAAATGTGGTCATACAGTCATTTATCTCTCGGGTGATGTTACTTTCTCCACATATGACAATCCTAGAACATTCTGTTTTGAATGGTAGCAAGACCTCCCAGTTGAAGAGGGGATTAATTAACTTTGCAAAGTATTGCTGTAGTCTGTTTAAATGAATTCCTTACTTATAAGTAAAAATGCAAGATCACCTCCAGAACAAATACAGCTTTACCACGTTCTTCGATTCCTTTTGTATGTGGACTAGGGCACTGTGAATCTGAGTACCACCTATACATCTTTCTACTTTGCTCTTAATGTGCCATTGAAACTCATTGTTGACTCATTACACCCATTAACAAACCTAAAACCCTCTTAAATCTCTAGGCCAAGACTCTGTTGTAGTGCAGTTAACTCCGCCCTTCCTCCCTTGAAATGGGGTTTGTGGACAGGAGCGTTAGACAAATCCTTTACCAACATCTATAGACTCTTGGAGCCGTACAGTCAGTACAGGCTGCAGTGCTTTACAATGTAGTGAATCCTAATTCACAAGCAACAATCACAAGCTTTTCCCATATTGGGGAATTCATTTTCCTGCATCATACAGCCTAAGTAGAGCTTAAATGATCCCAGTGCACCCAGCCCCATAAGCGCTGATGTCCGGTACACTGAAGATGTGCAGCTCTAATTTTATAATGCCAACCTCTTGAGTTACTGCATTTAATCGATTGTTTATCACACTCTTATTTATACATGAGAAGGAGCGCGGTGGTTGATGAGTTTTGGTCCGAGGTTGTGAAGGGCTTTGTGTGCATGGGTGAGGAGCCTGAAGGTGATCCTCTTGCTGACTGGGAGCCAGTGAAGTTTCTTCAGGTGTCCGGAGATGTGGTGGTGGCGGGGGATGTTCAGGATGAGTCGTGCGGCTGCGTTCTGGATTCGTTGAAGTTTCTTCTGTAGCTTGGTAGTGATGCCGGCGTACAGAGTGTTCCCATAGTCCATGCGGCTGGTGACGAGGGCGTGGGTGACGGTCTTCCTGGTGTCGGTGGGGATCCAGCGGAAGATTTTGCGGAGCATGCGGAGGGTGTTGAAGCATGCCGATGTCACCGCGTTGACCTGTCTGTTCATGGAGAGGGACGAGTCCAGGATGAAGCCGATGTTGCAGGCATGGTTGGTGGGTTGGGGAGTGCTGCCCAGGGCGGGGGACCACCAGGATTCGTCCCAGGCGGTGGGAGTAGGACGGAGGATTAGGACCTCCGTCTTATCGGTGTTGAGTTTAAGCCGGCTGTCTGTCATCCAGTCCGCTACTTCCTTCATGCCTTCGTGTAGTCTGGTTCTTGCTGAGGTGGAGTTGTTGGTGAGGGAGAGGATGAGCTGAGTGTCGTCGGCGTAGGATATGATGTTGAGTCCGTGTTTGCGTGCGATGTTCGTCAGGGGGGTCATGTAAATGTTGAAGAGGGTGGGGCTGAGGGAGGATCCTTGTGGGACGCCGCAGATGACTTCAGTAGCTGTAGATCTGAAGGGGGGGGGGAGTCAGGTTCCCTGAGAAAAAACTTTCACAAATACTTGGCTCCCTGCATACCAAATCATCTTGTTTATGTGTTGCCCGTGTACATTTTATCAGTGTAAATATATCCACTGATAGTGTTGTTGATTTGCGCAAGCAGTATAGAAAAACAACTCCAGATGGCCTTACAAATGCTTTATTTTTGTTCATGGTCAAACGGCTTTGCTATAATGAGACCTAAAAACAAGGCACTAAATATGAGGACAGGAGTTAAAAGAAATAGGTACATCATGTGCCATGGTGAAGCTGCACATCCCAAAGTACAGCCTCAAACCGTGGGTATGCTGCCAGCTTGTACCCAGTTACAGACTTACTTGCCTGTTTTCTCTTCTTAGCCATACCAGTCATAGAAACGCCAGAAACAACTCTGGACTCTTTGTACCTCCCCAAAATATAATCATATGTCCTCTGAGAAGAAATCTCAAGAAGGCTTCTTATAGTGTTACCTATGGTTCACTAATGAAATTCACACGCTGGCCATTAACGGGACAATGTTGGGGTTCATAAGAGCAGAAACACTGCCGAAAGAGCGACCCATGTACTCGTGGAATCCAAGCACATCCTTTAAAGATCCCACTTAGACTAGTATCCTGAGTGGGGAAGGGCTGAGCATGAGCATGGGAGAAGGCAGGGGTGGAGTCCAGAAGAAAAGGAAACTGGGTGAGCTTCTAGCCACAGGGCTAGTTGTTTGTAATACTGACAGCTTTCTTTAAATACTATCAGGCTCCATGCCAAGAATTGTAGTATCTGAGTGGACTCATTTCTCAGGCAGCTCCTCTCCAGTTTTGCTGAACCAGAAGTTCAAAACGAGCACACCACCTTTTGGAAAGAAGGACAAAACAAGTAAGAGACTTTGTAAACAAAGAATAATAAAAATAGGTTACAGAGAAACACAGACCGAACATTTATTTGCACTGAACTGCAGGGCGTAGACCTGTTTGAAATAAAAATTATTTCGGTGTAAAGACGTTTGCAAAAGAGACATTGAAAAGTGGCACCAGGTAGAAGGACTGATAGCTCCTAATCCATCAGTGAAATACTGTTGAGAAAGAAATACTCTATTGGGCTTATCAGAACTGTGAATAGCAATTTATTCAAGCAATTGCTTAAGATGACTCTCCTCAAGCCCCTTTCAGTATTCTTCTTGTTCATGATAAAAATGTTTTGCCAGAAATAGAAAGGACTTAGATGTTAGCAAAGCCGCAAAGAAAGAGGTGCTGGATGAACAAGATTTTGTAATTGAAGAAGGAATGGTGTAAATATTATTTATATAGTAGTAGTCTTTGTTCGACCAAAGAATGATCATTCATAAAGATATACGCAACAGTCTTCTAAAATCCATTATACAATAATAATAAATAAAATACAAATTAGACTTTACATAATAAGATCAACATTTTAAAAGATAAACATGATAAAATAAATATTTAAAAATAGATAGTTGTCAGTGTTAAAAAGACTGTGCCAGTAAAATCATTATGTCAATTGGTGTATGGGCCCTTATCCTAAATCATCGAGTGTGTTGCCCTGATATCTTATGACCGTTTTCTTAGGTAAGAGCACCCTACGATTAAGACCGGATTAAAAAGATAAGACTCTCCTGATATCATATTGAGACCAGAATATTTAGTTTAGTTAATTACTTCATCTTAGTGTGCCAGGCGTAAAACAAATATCTTATTAATGCAAACACTAACCATTTTGTTATGTCTGATCTTGCCACTCGCAAAGCTTCAGCTGGACGTATAAATGATAAGACACGACAAATTGGTATTATCCACTTTTGTCTGATTTGTGCACAGGAGGGACAAAACCATAAAATGGTTTACTGATTCAGGGCTAAGGCTGGATACAAGGGCACAGTGGGGTTACAGTAGCCTGCTTCTATTTATTTTTACTGAAATTCAGGGGCAAAGGTTTGTACCTAAATTGTCCATAAAGTGCTCGTGCATGAGGAGGTTCAATCTCATCCATAACTGCTTCAAATAAAAACATGCATTTACAATCTAAGAATCTTCCGGTTAAGGTGGCCAGTGCCTGAATATTTCACCCAAAACTTTGCCTTCAGAAGAGGTTCTCCTTCTTTCGTCAGGAATTTGGGATCTTCCTAATATCCCTCAGCCCCAATCTCAGCAACTATTGCCTAACCTCTCTGAACCACTTCACTCGTCGGCTGCTTTGTCGAGAGCTTGTACTTCAGCTACAATTTCTTTAACTGGGATCTGGGTTTTGCTAGTCCATAGTCTAACCCAAAACACTAAAGCCTTCAGTCCACAATATGATTGATGCTCTTTAACCCAAGATATATATATTTATGATCTTGTATGTTGTGTTAAGACATTTTTTTCTTGCTTTGATGGAAGCTGTAGTCATTTTTTGTGAAAGTTTTACTTTTCTGCTGACTTGTACTAAAGATAAAGAATAATGTGAGCCTCTGGTCTTTCTACAGAATCAAAGTCTCTCTTGAGCAAAATAGGGTGACCCTTTGGATTCCCACGTCCCCTTGTATATTTGTCATTATTGTTTAAATGAGTTTTAAGGAAAATTGCAGAAAACTGTACTCCTGCTACTAGAATACGTGAAGATGTTGAACTCCTGTACCACCTTTTCTCCGATTTCGGAGGCAGTCTTTGGTTATTGTACATTGTCCATGGTGGATCCTGATGCTCCAGTGCCTCAGGTGTTTATAGGAGTGCACCGAAAAATGCTGTAGAATTTTTTTAATAAAATGCTGTGTTTGAGGGTAGGGAGGAGTTGCTATATATATATAGATTGCATTTTCTCACTACACCGGCAGACAGACTTACTAGGCATAAAGAAAATAGAGAAACCTGGTAGACAGAGCACGACTATTATGTCCTGGAACGTAGCCGGAGTCTCAAGTCTATTACAATACCCGGCGATACCCCCGTTCCATGAAGGAACAGACATAATTTGTATTCAAGAAACGTGGGCCATCAAACCAGTTTCAATAACGGGATTTGCGGAATACCATAAACCAGCCGTTAAAGAGAATATTTTTGGCAGACCGTCAGGAGGCATATCAGTATACATCAGGCTCACCCGGAAGCTACAATTCAGGGAAATAAAAACATCATCAAACTCGTATATGGCCGGTATCCTGAAAGGCCTATCATCAAGCAAGGGCCCATTGACCATACTGCTTATTAATGTTTACTACAACCCACATGGACCGGGAGCAAAGGATAAACTCTCCCAGTTACTAGTTGATATTGAAAATCTCCTCCTACAATTTGCCCACATGGAACTGATAATTCTCGGGGACCTCAATACCCACAACATCGGGGTAAAGACAGCCAAATGTAATGACACTCCCGCAACAGCAGCATTTAACGCCTTTTTGCTTGTTTATCAATTGTCATCAGCCCATTCCTTACTATTAAAGAGCTCTCCAGGAATTCTTTGCCTGCCAACTTTCAACAATCATACCACAATAGACTACATCCTACTAAGTAGTCAGTTACAGAAGCTAATGATAGGTTATAAAGTTGTGCAGCGCAAGGAAAGCGACCACGCAGCTTTAATAATGACTTTAAACTCCACAGTAGACAATCACTACACCTTAAAACAACTTGGTTCAACAAACGGAGTCGAACAGTATACCTTGGTGAGAAGGATCAAATGGGGCACGGCTCCAACAAAAAAGTTTGACGAATGGAAAAAAGCATGGGCGGAGGGTACATTGATGGAAACTTATAGGGGCACAATTGAAGGATGGGACCAGCTGGCCCATAATTTAGTATTACAGCTACAAGGAGGAAAAACAAATATAATCAAAACAAATAAAGTCAAACTGGACTCTAAGTATAATCTTGGCTATATCCCTGCTATTAGAGAAAGTGTGAAGCAAGTACGCAGTAAACGAAGGGTCTACTTGCAAATGGGGACAATTGAGGACAAACAACTCCTCCAAGAAAAAGCAAAACTACATTCAAGGCTAGTTTGGGCCGAAAAACGGGAGCAAATCGAAGCAAAATGGCTAAAGATCTTTGGACTATTAAGCCCCAGCAAATCTCGAGAGTTTTGGCAATATCTTAACACCATGAATCAAGGGAGTTCACAGAGGGAGAACTCAATTGACTCAGATACTTGGATAGCCCACGTGAAATCCTTGTACTCAGAGGAAGGCAACTCAAGTGTACCAAGTACAGTCCTGGCCAAAGCAACAAAAAAGACTAATTCTATCAACTTATCAAAAAACATGAGCCAGGCGACCCTCTCGAAAAAAAAGCTAGTTAACACAATTCTAAAAAAAATTAGACCCAATGGGGCGCCAGGGCTCAATGGCCTGCCAAGTTCCCTATTCAGGCAAGACATAGACTTCTGGACTGAAAACCTGACGGTGCTATATACCAAATGTCGAATGACGGGGAATGTTCCGGATTCTTGGCGCGGGTCGCTTCTGCACCCCATTTACAAGAAAGGGCCGAAATCTAACCCACAAAATTACCGCATGATTGCCGTTCTTGATATTGAGGGAAAGGCCTATGCAAGCACCCTATTAGCGGACCTCTCAAACTGGGCCAACAAGGAGGGCCTTCTGCCCTTTTACCAAACTGGGTTCAGACCAGGAGCCTCAACAGTGGATAACATGATAGCGCTCTCATATCTAACATACAAGGCTGTAGCACGAAAATCTCTTCCCATCTTTGCCTGTTTCATCGATTACACGGCGGCCTTTGACGGCGTTGACCGCTCTATTCTGTGGCAGAAATTGGAAAACTGGAGCATCGACCCTCATCTATTAAAAGCCATCATATCTCTATATTTGGGAACGTGGGTCAGAATCAAACTCTCAAATACAGCAGCCACAGAGAAAATCGATACCAATCGCGGACTGAAGCAAGGATGCGTCTTAGCCCCGATGCTATTCAACTTATATACTGCAGACATGGGAAAAGCTTTGACAGGAGCATCACTTGCAACCCCTCGGCTTGCCCACACTAAGATCCAACTTTTGCAGTATGCTGATGATTTGGTATTACTAGATCATACTAAAATTGGGCTGCAAAAAGCGCTATCGTCGTTGGACAATTACAATGCAAAAAACAAACTGACGGTGAATGCAGCCAAATCAAAAATAATTATCTTTGGGTCTTTTCCGAAAAAAAAACGTATAAAATGGAGGATAGGAAGGCTGATGTTAGACTGCACACAACAATATAACTATTTGGGAGTTTGGCTAAGCGAGGAAGGTGGACCGGGAGTTCACCTGGACAAAATACGGGCAAAAGGGAAATGCATCTCATACGCCCTTGGGAAGCTGCATGCAACTCTACACAGCCCTACAACAACAGCTATTCAAAGAGTAGTAAGGGCTAAGTTAATACCGTCTTTGCACAGCAGGCCTCCCCGGGAAAATTATCCAATACCCTGGAAAAAATACACTGCTCTGCTTATAAAAAACTATTCCATCTACCCTCTTGCACCAGAAACACCTTAGTGCGGCTTGAATTTGACCTGAGGCAACAAAAATTAGAAGAATTGGCCCTAATGAGCAAATATTTTTACCTTACTACAGCGGCACCAGTGAACTCCTTGAAATTTAGAATAAAGAACATTTTTCTGGAATCAGGAAATCTGTGGTCAAACAGCCTCGCCGCCGCCAAAGAAGCCTTGAATCTTGCAGTGGATAATTGGGACCCCGAACTAATCAAATACGCTGCCATTAAAAGCGCGACAAAAAGACAGGTTCAGCTTTGCTCACGTTCAACTGACTTGGAAGCATTGGAAGCGAAAGGCTTCCATGAGTCCCTAATCCTCCCGCAGACAACACAGACTTCGAAACTCCATCTTACCCAAGCAGTGGGCAAACAAGCAGTCAATAGGATCCTAGCGTTCAGATTACATCCTCTCCCCCTTAAAGATATTTATCCCGCAAGGCCAAATGCGACAAGGCAGTTGGAGTGTCGCCTATGCAAATATAAACAAGAGAGTTTCGCACATATCTTACTTTGCTGCCCAGGGCTGTCTTCTGAGCGCACCCGCTATTTAAAGCCAATTTTACTTAGACACAGAATTGGATCTATAAAGGAAGCCGTCCGCCATTTATTCACAATGGAAACAGTGAAGGACATGGCTGTGTTCAGTAAATTTATCCAACAGGCACGCCAGAAACTGATGATCCCACACAGTTAGCTCATTAGCCTGGAACAATGACTCTTAAATCTTCGTGATTGGCAGAAGTAGACTAACGAATCAATGTTTTTAATTTTTTTGTTTTGTTTTTTAATTACTTTTACTTAAAATTTTAATCGTTGTGTGATTCTATATTTAATGGTTTTGAGTAACCACAAATAAAATTCTTATTCATATTTTAATGTTGAGTTAAACAGGAAACATAGGCCAGAAGATTGAAATTGAAGGGGCAGTCTAGATGGAAATAAACAGTGAAAGTGTAGATGGTAGCAATAGTCAACTTGCGATGGTGTTGCATTTGAAAATGTTGCACGCATAGGAAATCAGGCACAGAGCTGGAAACAGTAGTTACTGCAGAAGTGACTTCTCTGAGATCTCCGCCACGCACAGGAAAGAGACAAAGACCAGCACACACCTCATATCCAAGAATCCCTTGCAAAAATAGACATCCAAGGACAGCAACTCAACGCAAGTTCTAAACTGCAACTGATTGCATAGACTCACCCTGCAGGAACTATGGACAAAGTGCAATACTTCAGCTGCGGGTTTGGGAGCACAGGAGAGATTCCCATCTGAAGATGGTGCCTGAGCAAAACTAAAATTGAGAGCAGTGCTAGGAAACTGTCAAGGACATTACATTCAATCACTGCAACACACCCTTTGTTTCCAGAAACCGGTGCCGTGGACGAATGGTGAGACCAATGAACATCAGCCCCATACTCATGCTCCATCGCACAAAAATTGCTGCTCCTCCTCAGTGAATCCATCTGACCCATCATATGACAGCCAGAACACACCTTCATGTTCCTTGGCTATTATTGCACTCCATTTGGATAAGGAAGTTGCTCTTTTTCTATTTTGGACTCTGTAAGGATAGCCGGGGTGAGCGGACAAGACTTACCTCAGGGATGTTGGCTCTCAGATACTGTGGGACTCAAGTGAATGCAATCTTCATACTAATAGCAGCAAGAGTGAGATATGTAAAATAAACAGTTTTTATTCACATGGTTGAAAATAGGTGGTTAAAACAAGTAAGCAAAAAAAGCAATAAGGCTTGTGCGCATTTGAGGCTGATATATGAACCAACTGATGCGGGAAGGTGCACCAGATCAAATAAAATAGACCCCATGGCGAGTCTCAACTCGCTGGAGAAACTGTTGTGTTGCCTTGGGATTTGTTCAGTCTAGTCAATTTGTGGGTCGATGTGGCAGATAGGATTCCATCATGCATGAAACTTGCGATGACACTTCTGCATGCGGACCCATTGGTACAGCAGCCCTTGCTTCAATTCTCTGTGATGAGGTAAGTTGATCATAAATGACTGGGAATCCAGCAAAGTAGTCCGAAACCCAAAGGCTCACTTCTCAAAATGACCACAGATCCCCCACCAAGTCAATGGTGATGTTTTATTGAGGCAGCATAACAGTACACATCTACATCAATTAAAACATGGCTGTCATGGGCTGTATTACACAAAGTCCCCCTGGCCAAAATGTGTTCGCACCTGCACTACATTACAGATGCAGGCATAGTAGCAAAGAAGCTGTTGAGAATCGCACAGATTGTGTACCGCATAGTAGGTGTCACAAAGTCAGTCACATCTAAGAGTGACTTTGAAATGGGGCACCAAGGTGGCAGGGACACTGAGGCATCCCATGCAGGCTGGTTCAGCCACTCACTGTACACACGTCCGGAGAATTTGCTGCCCTTTCTTATCAGCTGCATCAGGAAAAATCCGGCTCCCTGGTTTAGTCCCGAATTGAGAATACTAAAGCAATCCTGCCACAAGTTAGAAAGGCTTTGGAGACGAGCTCCCTCGCTAGAAACTAAACAAACATATAGAAAAGCCATTAGGAGATATAAAAATGAAATTAAGAAAACTCAAGCAAAATTTTACGAGGACAAAATAGAGGCTGCAGCAAATTGCCCTAAAGAGATTTCCAGAATAGCTAAATCATTGATTACCCCGCCACAACCCCTTCCTTCGAGTGAAGGAGCGCTTGAACGCTGCAATCAACTAGCAATATTCTTTAAAGAGAAAATTGAAACAGTATATAATGCCTTTTCCCTGAATGAAGATGATTTACTACATAATAACCTCGCTTATCCTACTCATGGTTCCATTCTGGATCACCTAAATCCCCTAACCTTAGAGACACTTGATGTAATTATCAGTAAAGTTGTCTCAGGATCTCCATTGGATCCAGCTCCGCCTAAACAATTAAAGACAGTATGAAAGCTGTCCAAACCATCATATTGGAGGTTTTAAATCTTTCTATCTCAACTTGCACAGTCCCTCACATGTGGAAATGCGCAATGGTAAAAGCATTAATTAAAAAGCCCAGCTTAGACCCCTCCTTACTATCAAATTACCGTCCAATTTCTCTCTTACCATGGCTTAGCAAATTGTTAGAAAAACATGTAAATAATATTCTTACAGCCTATCTTGAATCTAATAATTTGCTGGACAATACTCAAACTGGCTTTCGTTCTAACCATGGGACAGAAACAGCTTTATTGCTAGTGACTGAGGAGGCTAGGAAACTGGTGGATGAGGGAGGAGAAGCAGCGATCATCCTGCTGGACCTCAGTGCAGCATTCGACACGGGCAATCACTCCATCTTGATCAACCGACTCAAAATGAGCGGGGTGTCGGGTGCTGCTCTGAAGTGGTTCACCTCCTTCCTCAGTAATCGCCACTTCCAAGTCTTTGAAGGAGGCGTTGTGTCATCTAGCCAAGCTCTGGAATGTGGAGTCCCACAGGGATCGGCCTTAAGCCCAACGCTTTTTAACGTATACATGCAACTGTTGGCAGCTGTTACTCACCCTTTTGGCATCAAGATCATCAGCTACGCTGACGATACCCAATTAGTGGAATCTTTGGGCCACGATGGGAGATCGTCTGACAGACTGGCACCCTGTCTTAAAGCAGTAGCCGGATGGATGAAGGACTCTTACCTCCGTCTCAATGGAGATAAGACTGAGATTATGATATTAGGCAACTCCTCCCCTGCACCACCGATTCCCATCTGGCCCTCATGCTTAGGACCAGCTCCATCACCTAAACCTTATATAAAGAGTTTGGGCGTATGGCTTGATGACAAACTTAATCTAGGTCACCAAGCCACTGTCTTAGCATCAACATGCTATGGGTTGTTAAAGATGTTACGGAAGGTTCTTCCTCTCCTACCATTTGAAGCACGCAGGACTATGATCCAGGCGTTGATTCTGTCCCGGTTGGATTATGGGAACTCCCTGTACCTTGGAGCCCCATTATCTACAATAAAAAAACTTCAAGTGGTACAGAACAGCGCTGCAAGATTACTCCTGCAAGTCCCGAGGAGGCAATCTGCTAGGCCCACCCTTCGTCAACTGCACTGGCTTCCTATGGGAGCCTATGGGAGCCAGGGTTCAGTTTAAAGCATTATGTATAGCCCATAAGGCCATCTGGAAGACAGGTCCTACCATCCTTCACTCAATGGTAGCATTATATCAACCTTCCAGATCCCTTCGTTCCAGTAGCCAAATCTTAGCAACGGTCAGGAAGATAAAAAAAGCTAGGTGGGGAGGCCGCTCCTTTTCATACTCAGCGGCCAAGCTATGGAATGCTCTCCCTCAATTAATAAGAGACACCCGTAAACTTCTGAAGACACATCTATTCGAGCGATAGTCTTGTCACATCTCTGTAATTGCTACTTCTTGGATCTGAAGCGCTGCGAGGCCTCCGGGTAGCATGGGCGCTATATAAATATTCTTTCAATTCAATTCAATTCAATCAGTGTGGTTGGGTCCTCCTCCAGTTTAAAACGATCCCTCTGCCACTGATGCACGCTCCCATACAGGCGTGTCCAATGGTAGTTTGTGCCTGCTCTGGCTAAAGCACATGTTTTCACTGTAATTTTACTCGCGCTCACTGTCTGTTCCAGAAGTACCTAGTTTGTCGTGAGTCTCCTATAGGACCCACTGTAGTTTTCCCCTATGTTAGCCTAACTGCACACATTGTAGTCGGCTTTTGCTTTGCACATGTTATAAAGTAACACGTTTGTATTTGTGCCACACTATTACTTTAGAAATAGGCTGCACATGTTTTGAATTCAGCTCCTCTGCTGGGATTTAGTTTGAACATTTTGTACAAGATCAAACAAAATTGTGCCCTGTTTTTCTCTGTGGTCGGACACTAACACCCAGACATAATAGAGAGATCCAGGTACTATTTTTCAGCATAGCATTTCTTATCATATTGGACAAGACTTGCCGTTTTGAAAATCGAGAGGAGAATTTCTAGCGGGGGAAAGATCCCGGGACGAGCTCACCAGCTCTGTCCAATCTGAGATGCAGACCATCTAACATCAAATTCCAGGTATGGGGCCTGGTACCAATCCCAAAGATCACGGATATATCAGTGTGCTCATGTAGTGAGGCTAGGTTAGGCAGATACATCATTAACCGTGATAGGGATTTTCATTAGATACGCTTTATTAGTAATGCTAATTACCTTACTAAGTTTTGTATGTTTTCTAATTGCAGCTCAGTTGTTTGGTAATAGAGCACGATAGTTGCAATAAATATTGTAAACTGTTCTCGTGCCTCTTTTCTGTTTATTGTAGGCGTGAGTGAAAGAACGAAAGGTGATGATCTGGTACCATGATACCCTGGGGGGGGCTAGAATGTTGTGTTCTAGGGTGCCACCTTACCTGCTACTTGGGAAGTTTAGCAGGGCGGGTAAGGCACTACGAGCGAGTCATATTTGGCCCATAAGTACTGAAGTGGTATGGTGACACAGTCCCTACTTACTGATGTTCTGTGATCCCAGGCATAGTTCTGTTCCTATACATAATCCCTGCAACAAGGTAAGGGTGGGTCACAGTGGAAATTGGAACTGTGCTCAATGTGTAATTCTGCACCAGCTATCCAATGACTGTGTCCAGGAACGGGATACAGTCATTGGACGGATGGACCCGTTGTGGTTTGATATAGTTTCAGAATCTCAATTGAATGCAGGGTGACCACTTGGGATGGAGCTGGGCTATTTATTTATTTATAAAGTTTTATATAGCGCAAACATGATCCCGAAGGATATCAGAGCGCTTTACAATTTGAGGCAATTAAATAACTTCCCACCCTATTCCCCAATAAACCCACATCCCACTATGGAACTAAAAATGCAAAATTAGAACAAAAAAATGTAATAACTACTAACATTTCTACACCGATAAAAACAAAAACAAATCTTATACCAAAAATACCTGCATCACACACATACAAAATAAATACAAACATAATTACATTAATACAAAATCGATATTTTTAACATCTATATTTTTGTAAACGATATTAAACACTTCGATATTTTTTTACATCTATGTTTTTGCAAATTATATTAAACATTGAACTTTTCGTTCAAGGACGTTTCATAAGCCCTGCTCTTTTAGTGCCAGGATGGTTCGGTTGTTCATTTTGGGAGTCAGGATGCGCAAGCATCCCTCCCTTTCCACGAGTCTGTTTAAAATTATCCTAACGTTCTGTAACAGGATTGCACCAAAGGATGCTTACTTTGCCTCGTGGCATTCATCAAGCGGCAGACACATTCTGTGCTAGATGCTTCAATTAGCACTCCAAGTCAGTTTCCTAGCAATACAAGAACTTCACAGGGCATATCTCGAGCCTAGGTCCTCACTCAAGGCTGTCAGTTTTTCACAGCAGCCACAGGAGGGGCGCATGCACCTTACCGGACTAGGAAACGCAGGATATGATTTAAGAGTACCCTTGACTTCCATTTGCATTAACTTTTCAACTGCAAGGGCTTTTAGGAACATTTCAATAACTGGAATTCAGGGTGACCTGCATACCCCACTATGCTCATGGTTTCTGTTTGGATATTTCCTTTGAGATAAAAACCGCAGAGTTGGATCTTACTTTTGCTTCATCCTGCATTGGAGCACAGGTTCACACCACAGCAGGTAACACAACTTCTTCTCAGCCGCAAGGTTTGCCTCCTTTCCCAAAATTATATATTTTTGTCCTAAATTTCATGTTTGTAGAGAAATATCAGCTCTACTCTCATGGGGGGTGAGTGTAGTCAGATCATGTAGAGGAGGAGATGCTAGTAGGATGCAGATGTGTATGGCCTCATTCCACCAAATATGTCTGGGCCCTCTGAGTTCATGTTCCAGGACAGGCAAGATGCAGTTCGTCACTTCCACCAAGTAGATGAAACATCCTTAAGTGGAACCAGCATTCTGTGCAAACGTTGCCTGAGTCCTCCATACAGCACTCCTAACTTCTGTATGGTCACTCAGTCAAACAAAACGAATGGGACATACCCAGCCACGGCTCGTGCAGGGCGTTACACCGGGAGGTGACATCAGGCAGAGGAGGGGCAGGGTGGGGAGTTGAAAAATGCGGGATATGGACGATGTCAGGTAAGTACCCGAAAAAAAAAAAAAGAATTTAGTTGCGCGCACTGCATCACATTTGGCGATGCAGCGCGGGTAACGAAATTCGTTTCCCCCCCCCCCCCCGGTACTTACCTGACATTGTCCATATCCCGCATTTTACAACCCCCCACCCTGCCCCTCCTCTGCCTGACGTCGCCGCCCGGTGTAACGCCCTGCACGAGCCGTGGCTGGACATACCACCAGCACAGATCACTGTATAGCCATCATGGGTGGGACGTAAGAACCCCAGGTTGCGCAAAGAACAGGAGCCACCAACATACCCGGGGTATAAGTATAAATGCCTGTGCACCAGCACATATAGAGAGCACCTACCACCAACTGTCCTTCTCCACATAACCTTTTTTTAAAGGAACAGGTATTATTCAACCCATTGGATGTAGGTGAGAGCTTAAATATATGGTGCAACTCTTACCCAGTAGAAACATGATGCTCTACTGTTGAACGTCATGAAATATTGGGAATCCTTTCCATTGTACTCAGACTTGAGTGCCTGTGGCTGGGAGGTAACTCCGGACAGGCAAATGCGAACAAGGACGGGATTGGGACAGCTTCCCCAGCCATACAGGAAACTTAGTCCATTCAGCAGTGAATTGAAAGATAGGAACGAGACATAAGAAACCTTAAGAGTGATTGAGGAGATAGGATCTCTTGTTTAAGGCAGGCAGCGTTTGAATTTGGGGGCATGCGGGGCTTTCTACCAACTCCCAGAAGTCTGCAGAACTAATGCCTGTCATTCCTGGAGTTGGGAGACGCCCTGTTCGCTGCTCAACCCGTTCACATTTATCTTTAACATATTCCAAGCTCTGAACAAATGTCACAGTTTTGCTAGTTTCTCAGATATCGCAGGTTTGGTGTTGCATATAGATTAAGAGATTAATTCTCCACCCATTTATTAAACATGTATGAGATTCTAAAATACCCTTTCATATTGTCTCATGATCTCTGGTATTGCTTTATAGCAGGTTCGACATCATTCTCAGGCTAGAACCAATAATTAATTTAATATAAACTTCAAAGCAATACTGAAGGCATTAAACAGCAAATCAAACGCCCAATCTACTTATTTCAAAATACCGGCTGTATGGCAGTATTGTGTAATACCTAAAGTAGTGTTAATCCGCAGCAGGTTTGTAGCTGTATAGTTTGATAAAAGAAGTAAGGTGGATTCACCTGTACTTACAACCCGGCTGGATGTGGAAGTCATATTAAACAGGCTTTACTGGAAGAAAAAACAGCGATACACTTCCAGAAACGTACAATGTGTAACTGAATTAAGGCTATGAAGGCAATTTGATTTGAATGTTATTTAATACAATGAAATTATTTTGTTTCCTGCTTAGCGGGTAAGCTGGCTTTGTTTATAAAGGGTGTTTCACACTGTTTTATGAGCTGTCTGATCCAGCTGTGCAAATATTGTTCTATACTTTTTGATTGTGATTTATTGTGAAACAGCCGGCCACAGTTCTGTGAGCACTTTCTTGCTCGATTGTACGTTGTGAAACAAAATGTGATTTTATTTTAGAGTGCAGACTATTCAGATTCTTTGTAAACCACACGAACTTTGAATAGAAAATATGTTGAAGTTGTCCAACTAATATTATACGCATTTCTTTCTTAGGGACCAGATGTGCTACAGATTTCGCTGAAGTTCCTTCTATATTAATGGAGTACTTTGCCAGTGACTACCGAGTAGTTAACCAGTTTGCAAGGCATTATGAAACTGGTCAGGTATGGATCAATTGCTTTTAGTTTGGGTGAAAATATAATTTAGTTTTATGTGTTTATCTCTTCAAAGGCTGATTGTTACTTATAAAAGAGGGATGCTACAGGACCCCTGATATGGCGGTCGCAAAGTAGATGTGTGCAGTATTAGCCTAGGGAAGCTGAATGTGGGTGAAACCTGTCTGGTACTCTGGAAGCAATAGTTAGGGCTAGGAGAAAATGATTTGGCACCTGAAAATATAAATACAATACCATAGGACAACTCCAAGAGGAGAACAGCCACCAATAAATACCCACAGTCCTGCTCGAAGGTGATGGCAACCTGCATTTTTCTAGATGGCACCCACTATATTATGAAAGCGAACATCGGAGGAGCGTGCTTTGCCCGAGTTGGATAGAGAAAGTGTATTTGTGGCCCTGAGACCTGCTTCTATACAATAGATGTTGGGGCCACAGCTGCTAACAGCGGAGTGGAGGGAGCTGGTGGGGACTGTCCACCGATTCCTGCCACACATGACCTTGGAATGATGGTGGCAGGTACTGAAAGTCGGCAGGCTGGTGTAGCTGTTGCCCCGAAGTAGCCGATGCCAAAGACCAGTACATACCATACCCCGATGGCATGATGGATGGTCTGCAATGATGGAGAACACAAAAGACCTTATCCCTGATCAGCATTTGGTCACCTGTGATTTTCAGGGCAGGGAGACTCCTAGAGGCCAGAGATCTGGAAGGTAGTTGCAGCGTCTTGAGACCCTCGCGGGTGTGTAGTGCGCTTTATAAATTGACTGATTGATTGACTGATTGATTGCAGCGCAATGAGTTTTCCTTTTTCTGCCAGTCTGAAGGACATTTCATTGAATTGCTCACCATTTAACAATAATCACCAAAAACACCACTCATTTCTGTACTGCAGTTTGCTGCATGCATGAAAAGAGAGAGACTTTGAGGAATGATGGTGGCCATCATCCACTGACTGGCATGAGTGGTTGATGGATATTCACTGGTGCTGTTTGGATAGGGTGCCGCTCACCACTTTTCATGTCTCACAAATGCCCTCATTAAAAAATAAGGTGTTCGTTGCTAGGGGCGCCGTAGGAAGGGGTTTTTCCTTCAATGATATGGAGTTTCAGTGAACATAATATGTCTACTTGGGGCCCCCAACACGTCTAGGAGCAGTTGGGAGAATACTTCTGCCAACCAACATCCTTAACATTGGGACAACATATGCTACATTGTAGAAAGCACAATTGACGAAAAAAGTTGAGTCACCTACACTGAATGGTCCAAGAAGTCCAGTCAGCACTCAACATCACTGGCTGACACCTAGGATGGTATGGGTGCCTGATAGATTAAATGAAGTGCGTGTCTTCTATGAAAAGTGGAAAAGGTATAACATTTTATTGTTAAACCAAGCAAGCCTTCAGAGAACAGGTCATTATGCTAGGAAGAGACATGTGCCTAGTAAAAAGGATTTTGGTATTACAAAAGATGATCTTAAGTCCTGGCTGTAGGAATTGCAAAGGAGTGAAATGCAGATTTGCCCCAGGTGATGGAAGACATTAAGAAGAGTCTGAGTAAAGTGATGACTTCACTACAATAAGACATAGACCCGCTGGGTGGGGCTCAAGAGTGGTGGAAGCAGAAGAAACCGTGCAAGCAACCTCCACCAAAATGTCTGAATCAGACAATCAGTTCAGTGCCTTATATGTTGAAGTGCACCATCTCAAGCAGAAGTGTCAAGACCGAGACACAAAGAGACTGTGTCAGAATATGGAATGAATCCGAAGACAAGTGCATGAAGTGAGTGCATAGAGCGGATCCTAAAAAGAGGGGACTCTCGGTGCACCCCAGAGACATTGTCTTACTTTCAGAAAGATCACCACAAACAAACATTTTCTGCTTGTTGGAATGCACTGGAAATGCCCCTTGTAGACAGCTGGACAACTAGAGTTGAATATTCTGAGAACAGAACATGGTTTTTATCCAAAATATCAAAGGAATCACCTCACATGACGTTGGTGATCCAGAGACAGGGAAAAAATTGAGTGCCTCTCTTATCAGGTTTTTTTTTCTATATGCTACCTTGTGAAAGATTGATTACAATTTCTACCTTTTACCCACGAGTTGCTAAAGACGACAAGGTGAGGCATACTCATGTGTAAATGCTTGTTGAAGTCATGAGGTATTTGCTGGAAAATAGAATCAATAGTTAAGGCTGAAGGGGAGGCCCTGCCAACGTTTGCCTACCATCCTCTCTGTTAATTATCCACAGTTTCTGCATGTTATAGGGACATGGGGGGATCCTCACTCAGTGTTGCGATGATACTAGATGGTCCCAAGCTGAAATCAGTGTGTGAGTTTGGACTGCTCCACAGGCAAATCTGTGGAAATTAAGCCCAATCTGTGGAAATTGAGCCCAATGGCAGGCTGGTTTGAAACTGTTATCTTTAATTGTATATGTTTTATTCATATTGCATTATTTGTTATAGAGTTTGAGTTAGGGTGTGGGTTTTGTAAGGGAGGAAAGATCATGATGACAGAATGACACTGGCAAGTTCAGACTTGTGGGATATTGCTTAAGTGGTTAGCTTATGTGTCCTTAATGAGACATTAAGGACATCCCTCCGTGCACACCTGATTCTCCTCCCTTAATACAAGAGGATTCCACACTTTATTATTTCTTTGTTATTCAATGTTTATTGATGTTAGTTCTTATCATTCAACATGTTTTGTAAATATTCTGATTTCATTTTCATCATATTCATATCAGCGACAATATTTTATATTTCTCTCCAATGCATTTCTGGCGTGACCATGTCGCCCTTCATCAGGGAATCAACAGTGTTGCTGTAATACTTTCTAACGAAAAAATCTGGTTTAAACTCGTTCGGCGTTTCTCCTCGATCTTTCCGGACTTCTGTTTCCCTCCGTTACGAGCGGTTGTAACGGAGGGAAACAGAAGTCCGGAAAGATCGAGGAGAAACGCCGAACGAGTTTAAACCAGAATTTTTCGTTAGAAAGTATTACAGCGACACTGTTGATTCCCTGATGAAGGGCGACATGGTCACGCCAGAAATGCATTGGAGAGAAATATAAAATATTGTCGCTGATATGAATATGATGAAAATGAAATCAGAATATTTACAAAACATGTTGAATGATAAGAACTAACATCAATAAACATTGAATAACAAAGAAATAATAAAGTGTGGAATCCTCTTGTATTAAGGGAGGAGAATCAGGTGTGCACGGAGGGATGTCCTTAATGTCTCATTAAGGACACATAAGCTGATCTGTCTATTAGGCGCCCAGGGACGTTGGCCGCCACCGACGGAGCACCCAAAACTGACTAACTTTTACAAAAATAAGGCTGTGCACAGACCCCATTTTTCAAGTATATTGCTTAAGTGCTCATATGATTACATATTAACATTCACCGCCTTGTCTCTTAATGTGAAGATGGTGAATTTCCCTTCTAAAAGGACAAGGATTCATAGTTATTTGATATCTGAGAAAGCATATATTGTTATAAATACAAGAAATCCGTTTATAAGCAACTGCAGTTTGTCATCAACACCAGCGGAATGGCCATTCAGATTTCATGTTCCTTCAGTACGAGATATTAAGAATTTTAATTGCTAGAGAGGGACGAAATGCCATGGTGATGGTAAAGCTGGGGCTGAAAACCTTACTGCAGTTGCTCTTAATGCCCACAACCAGGATTCAAACAGATCCCTCAAAAACATTCTATGTAAATTTATAGACTTAACCAAAGTTATGCTGACACTGCTGATGGCTAGAATCTCTAACCTGGTGATGAATGGGGAAGGGGACGAATAATAACTACATAGAGATGCTCGGCTAGGGGTATTTAAATAGAAGTTAAGGAAAAGTTAAATGAGCAGGGATTGGTGGATATATGCAGAGTAAAATTCCAGAGGGAATGGGATTTTTGCTTCTCCTCAAAAGCCCACCACATATATTCCAGAATAGATCTAGTTCTTCTGTCCAGTCTAATTGCACACAGGTTTAGGGAGGTGGAGATTGGCCTGGTCACAGTATCTGGTCATGCCCTGTCATGGATAACCATCAAAAGTTTTTCACGCTACCAAGGTGTCCCCACAATGGAAGGCACTCAGACACTGTTGTAGGCACTCCCTTTATTGGTGCAAGGGGAAAATGAGTATCAATTGCTTCAACAGTCCAGGTCAGCCTGACGCGTTTCGAAGTGTTAGGAACCTCTTCCTCAGAGGCAGGGATGAGCTGGGATTGCGTGTTTCGTGGACCGTAATTCATGTCAAATGGTCCACTCTGAATGAGCTACACCTTAGTTCAAAGCGTCATGGCCTGAGACCGCTTGTCACGTGGGGAGTGAGGAATGCTGGGCCACGTAGTCCACGCTGAATTTCTTCAGATTCACACTCATGTAAACTACCGCCGATTTCCATCCCCCTGATGGGCCTCGATGCTCATTCCCCACTTCAATCCATAACAGTGTCCCCGTAAAGGTCCAAATGTTACCCGGACATCCTGGCCCCCTAGGACGGGGTGGTGCACTCCCGGCAGCTGGGATCGCCGCCCAAACATTCACGCTACCAAGGTGTCCCCACAATGGAAGGCACTCCCACACACGGTCTATACAGGCCGCTTTGAACCAAGGTGTGGCTCATTTAGAGCGGACCATTGGATATTAATTACGGTCCATGATTGTTGAAGCAATTGATACTCATTCTCCCCTTGCACCATTAAAGGGAGTGCCTACAAGCAGTGTCGGAGTGCCTTCCATTGTGGGGACACCTTGTTAGCGTGAAAGTTTTGGCGGCGCTCCCAGCTGCCGGAAGTGCACCATCCCGTCCGAGGGGGCCAGGAGGTCCGGGAACATTTGGACCTTTACGGGGACACTGTTATGGATTGAAGTGGGGAATGAGCATCGAGGCCCATCAGGGGGCTGGAAATCAGCGGCAGTTTACAAGAGCGTGAATCTGAAGATATTCAGCATGGACTACGTGGCCCAGCATTCCTCACTCCCCACATGACAAGCGGTCTATACAGGCCGCTTTGAACTAAGTTGTGGCTCATTCAGAGCGGACCCTTTGACATTAATTATGGTCCACAAAACACGCAATCCCAGCTCATCCCTACCTCTGAGGAAGACGTTTGTAACACTTCGAAACGCGTCAGTCTTCAGGCTGTGATG
Source organism: Lissotriton helveticus (assembly GCF_964261635.1). Classification (NCBI taxonomy): domain Eukaryota; kingdom Metazoa; phylum Chordata; class Amphibia; order Caudata; family Salamandridae; genus Lissotriton; species Lissotriton helveticus. The sequence continues at coordinate 325,236,374 of NC_136069.1, read as the reverse complement.
GACTGTTGAATCAATCGATACTCATTCTCCCCTTGCACCAATAAAGGAAGTGCATACAAGCAGTGTCGGAGTGCCTTCCATTGTGGGGACATCTTGGTAGCGTGAATGTTTTGGCAGCGGTCCCAGCCGCCGTAAGTCCACCACCCTGTCAGAGGGGGCCAGGAGGTCCGGGTAACATTTGGACCTTTACGGGGACACTGTTATGGATTGAAGTGGGGAATGAGCATCGAGGCCTATCGGGGGCTGGAAATCGGCGGTAGTTTACATGAGTTTGAATCTGAAGAAATTCAGCGTGGACTACGTGGACCAGCATTCCTCACTCCCCACGTGACAAGCGGTCTATACAGGTCGCTTTGAACTATGGTGTGGCTCATTCAGAGCGGACCATTTGACATTAATTACGGTCCACGAAACACGCAATCCCAGCTCATCCCTGCCTCTGAGGAAGAAGTTCGTAACACTTCGAAATGTGTCAGGCTTCAGGCTGTGCTGGACTGTTGAAGCAATTGATACTCATTCTCCCCTTGCACCAATAAAGGGAGTGCCTACAAGCTGTGTCGGAGTGCCTTCCATTGTGGGGACACCTTGGTTGCGTGAATATATATATTTTGGCTCAGGAGTGGACTTCACCTCCCAGCATGCAACACAATCCTAGCACCATGCGGACAATGCATGCGCACAATAGAAATAAAAGAGAGCCTGTTCTAAGGAAGTGTAACAAGCAAGCCTCTGATGAGATGCTGATGGCATCGAAACGCGTCAGGCGACAACGGATAACTGAGGCACATTGCGGAGAGCCGTCATTGCAGACTGGATGGTCGGCTTCCAGTTGTGTGCCTTCCTGAAAGCTTCTGGGCATTTGGTGATTCATTTTTCTAACTGCGGCCTCCGTCGTAGGAGGAACACCACCTCATTGTTATTCCAAGAGGGGACGTGTCGCGGAACTGTTCGGCGGCAGTACGGCGCTGGAAGCCAAGTACGGAGACTTTCCGAGATGTGCCAAATCCTACTAAGGAGAACTTATGCTTTTAATAAAAGACATTTCCGATAGAAACCCACTTAGGGAAGATATTTTGGCTCAGGAGTGGACTTCACCTCCCAGCATGCAACACAATCCTAGCACCAAGCGGACAATGCATGCGCACAATAGAAATAAAAAAGAGCCTGTTCTAAGGAAGTGTAACAAGCAAGCCTCTGATGAGATGCTGATGGCATCGAAACGCGTCAGGCGACAACGGATAACTGAGGCACATTGCGGAGAGCCGTCATTGCAGACTGGATGGTCGACTTCCAGTTCTGTGCCTTCCTGAAAGCTTCTGGGCATTTGGTGATTAATTTTTCTAACAGCGGCCTCCGTCGTAGGAGGAGCACCACCTCATTCTTGTTTCAAGAGGGGCCGTGCCGCGAAACTGTTCGGCGGCAGTATGGCGCTGGAAGCCAAGTACGGAGACTTTCCGAGATGTGCCAAATCCTACTAAGGAGAACTTATGCTTTTAATAAAACACATTTCCAATAGAAACCCACTTAGGGAAGATATTTTGGCTCAGGAGTGGACTTCACCTCCCAGCATGCAACACAATCCTAGCACCATGCGGACAATGCATGCGCACAATAGAAATAAAAGAGAACCTGTTCTAAGGAAGTGTAACAAGCAAGCCTCTGATGAGATGCTGATGGCATCGAAACGCGTCAGGCGACAACGGATAACTGAGGCACATTGCGGAGAGCCATCATTGCAGACTGGATGGTCTGCTTCCAGTTGTGTGCCTTCCTGAAAGCTTCTGGGCATTTGGTGATTCATATATATATATATATATATATATATATATAGATATATATAGATATAGATATAGAGAGAAACAGAGATAGATAGATAGATAGATAGATAGATAGATAGATAGATAGATAGATAGATAGATATCAAAAATCAGCGCCAAGAAAACAATCGGTGTATGTGCACTTTATGAGAAATGTTGACATAACATAACAGATAGAAAGATAGATAGATAGATAGATAGATAGAAAAATAGAAAGATATAGGTATAGCCAATACTCGCGCTGCAGCGCAAGAAAGAGCCCGCACTCCAGGAATCTTGATAACCAATTTTATTCGGCTGGCTGACTTGTTTCAACCTTTCCGGTCTTTGTCAAAGCCATAGCTCCCACTGTGAAAGTGCTCTATTTTCTATAAACAGAAGTGGTGAAACATATATAAACATGGAAAACAGACTCATGGGTGCTCCTTCTGCAGAAGGTGTAATCCAGGGGAAAACAAAATGGTTCATACATATGAACACATGAAAAAAGGTATATTTTTCATGGTGGTATAAACACATTCAACATGATTACAATTCTATTTACAGTTAATGTTGTAAAAATTAATATGTTTTACATATTGTCCATTTGCGTTCGAAACGCAACACACAATCAAATGCTAGTGCACTGTATAAACATCAGCCAGTGCCTTATTCATGTAAGATCACTACGGGGAATACACCTCAGTTAATAAACCACCCTATTTATTCATATTCATACAGAGAAGGCATACACACACATGTGATGTGACATTGCATAAAAATGAGGGAGTTCTGCCAAGTGGCTTAGTCCAGTCCTCTTGCACCCCGCTGGGGTAACCCCCCGACATTGTTTCATAAATCATTAAAATGACAACGTTAAAACAAAAAATGTGATTAAAGGAAAAAAGAATCAACCTAATAATAAACTAAAACAAAACAAAAACACTGCACTTAGGATAGCCTTTCCCGAGTTGGTTTATGGTGAAAATTAATGTTGACAGGCGAGCTGTGTTTTTTTTAGGAAGAATGCACTCGTATCAGTGTTTTTGTTTTGTTTTCGATTATTATTATTAGGTTGATTCTTTTTTTCCTTTCCAGTTCCAGTGGACGCAGCATCAGGGGAATTTCTCTGACGTGGCTCACATATTGGAGGGAACTGCAAAAGATCTGCTGTGGTGGCTGACGAACCACATTTGAGTCAGCAGCCAACCCCATTTCTCTTTCCCATCCAAGGCTGCATGTAGTGACAGACACGTCACTCGGGGGCAGGAGTAGCCATTTGGGTGCGGTGGTGCTCAGAGGCTTATGGTCTCTGCCAAAGTCTCTGCTCCATATCAACCTGCTAGAGCTGAGAGCAATTTGAGTCACATTGATTGCCTTTCTTCCTTCCATCAAGGGTAGGCTAGATAAGGTTTTCACGGTGAACATTACTGCCATGTGGTTTTGCAACCAGCAGGTTGGGGTGGGGTCATGGACTCAGTGCCAAAAGGTCCTGCATTCTAGAGATGGCTGGAACGTCTGCGTGGTTAGTTTCCAAAGCAACTCTCGCTCTGAAATGCATTTCACCTGAAGTGGAGCTCAGGCCTCCTGTATGCCTTTCAGCCAATACCACTTTTGTCAAAAGTTCTCAAAAAATCAGGACATACCAGGCGCAAGTCATTCTTGTTACTCTGGATTGGGCACTGAGAGTATGGTAGCCAGATCTCCTGAGCATGAGCATTGGTCCTCCAATCAGCCGGCCCCTTTGGCAGGATCTTCTTTCCCAGCAACAGGGATGGGTCATGCCCCTGAAGCAGCGCACACTCCGTCTTCATCAATGGAAATTGAGCAATGGAAGTTGACAGTCTTTGACTTCCCTGCAGAAGTCTGTGAGGTCATTCTGCCAGTTAAGTGTCCCTCAACCAAGACCGTATAAACCTACCATTGGGACAAATTTGTGGTTTGGTGTACTTCCAAAATTGTTGATCCCCTTTCTGCAGCTTTATCTGAGGTCTTGTTGTTTGTTCTCTTGTTAACCCAGCAAGGCTTTGCTTTGGACATAGTACAAGGTACATTCTGACCATATCTGCATACTGGCGGTTGCCGGATCAGCCCTTCCTGTTCAAGACACCCACCCTTTGTGACTTATTGTCTCAAAGGGTTACACTATATATTCGCTTTAAACCCCTTCCTAACCCTGCCCCAATGGGTCCTGAACCTAGTTTTGACCTTCAGGGTGTGCTCGCCCTTTGGATCTTTGCTCAGTTGCCTTATATGCCTATTGACCAGGGTCGGACGGGCTGTAGCGGGCATCGGGCATTTCCCCAGGAGGCTGGAAGGGTGGGAGCTGGTTTTTCAGTGGTAGGGTTGGTTTTGTTACTGGGGGCCTGTTTTGCAGTGGTGCTGCAATATTGGCCCCCAGGAACAAAAGCTACAGTGCACACTTGCACACCACCCCCAACTCTAGATGGATTATGCTTGCATTAAAATCTGCTACTCACTGCCGAAAAGCAAACCCCTGAGATCTTGCATGCTCATTCACTAGAGCCAAGGCTGCGACCACAGCAGTAGGTAGTTGAGTCCCTGTCCTGGACATTTGCAAGGTTGCAACGTAGGCATCATTGCACACATTCACAAAGCACTAATGCCTGGACAATCTGATCCGTCCTGACAGGCCCTTTGCCAGTTCGGTCCTCCTGGTCTAAATCTGTTCCCCGACCCACCTTCGGAGAGGTATTGCTTGGGAATGTAATCTAAGGTAAGGAATCTGTGACTAGAAGTCTCTGTCAGGTTATCAAGTTACTTACTTTCGGTAACGTCTTATCTGGTAGATACTCTATCTAGCTGCAGATTCATTACTGATCCTCTCATCCTCCCTGCTCTGTGAACTGATTTCTCAATATAGGGTAACTTTTAAGAGGTCCTTAGTATTGGCACACTAGTACATCAGCATCCTTCATGGCTCTGTGCTTCTGTTGCAGAAATGTCGCAAAAAGTAACTGATGCCAGAGGGCTGGGATGGCATTTATATAGGCACCTCACATTTCACTTCCAACGCGGCCGACGCAGAGCTGATCGAAGCCATCCGGTATGACACCTGGGGATAGTCTTAGGTAAGGAATCTTCAGCTAGATAGTCTCTAAAAGATATGTCGGTACCAAAGGTAAATAACCTGTTCGACAAGTTGTTGAATTTGTGTCATCTGTCAGAACGCAGTTTGATAGCAAGCCATAAATAATTGAAATTGAAATTGAAATTGAAATTAAAATATTTATAAAGGGCACGACTACCGAGCGGTTTCTTGGCGCTAAGGATGCAGATCAGAGGGCAGGGGAGGAGATAGGCCGTTAGTGTGGAAAAGCTTGGGTAAAGAGAAGTGTTTTTAATGCTTTTCGGAACTCCAGGTAATGAGCGGCAGACCTGAGGGAAAGGGGGAGGGTGTTCCAGAAAGCAGGAGCAAGAGTGGAACATTTCACACCTCCAGACTTCTTTTTCCTGAAGCGGGGGACAGCCAGGAGAGACTGCGAAGAAGAGCGCAGCTCTCTGCTAGGAAAGTAGGCCTTAATTTCTGAGGTGATAAAGGCAGGGGCCGTCTCTACCCGGGCCTGGAAGGTGATAACAGCCCATCTTAAAAAGGGCGCGCTCCCGGATGGGCAGCCAATGCAATGCTTTAAGCAGGGGAGTGACGTGGTGAGACCTGGGAAGGTTGTAGACAAGTCGGGCGGCCTGGTTTTGAACCAGCTGAAGTCACCGAAGATTATATGCGGGGACACCAGTGTAGAGAACATTGCCATAGTCAAGGCGGGAGATGACCATGGCTGAAAGGATAAGTTTAAGGGCGGAGAAAGAAAAAAAACGGGAAATCCTTCGAATCGTGCGGAGGGTAAGAAAACAGGATGAGACGACTGAACTAATCTGGGAGTGCAAAGTAAGGTGAGCATTTAATTTTATCCCTAGAGTCTTGACAGAGGGAGAGGGAGAGGGAGAGGTGATGAGTTCAGGCCTCAGCAAGGCCCAAAGGTACCGAAAGGGTTCGCCCTTCTGTGTACAAAGTCCTTAGACTTACAAATGAAGTTGGCAAGGAAACTAGAAATACAAAAACATAGTTTAATAAACCTTTAAAGGTGGTGATACAACCTCCACAACACTTCTACAGTATTGTACAGAGTAGCACACTGAATACAAGCACATGGCCCCTTTTATACACAGTGGAAGGGGTTCAGCTTACAGCTTAGACAGAGGTTACAACCACGTAAGGACATTTCCAAATATATCAGTGGGTGGAGCTAACAGTATTTCTAGAACATGGGAGGGCTATGCTAATAAGGAACAACTGTTACTTCTGCTGAGCATGCGCTACACTCTCAAGAAGGACTAATAATAACTGTTGCTAGGTAGAATCCACAGTGTAACTGGCAGAGAGGTAGGACAATCAGAACATTGAGCACATGGCAATGTAGGGCATGAAAATGGTGGACTCGAAATACAAAATGAAATCCCTATACTAGATATTTGGACTGATGCATTATGGCTTCAGCTAATGCTTAATAATACCGCTGTTTTATTTACAACAGACGACCCTTTCAGCGTTAGCTGAAGCCATTCCATTTCATAGGGTAGTCATCAAACTCATCTTGAATGTCAATGCTCATAATGTTAGAAATCTCTTTAGTTAGACTCTTTTGATAAGCAGCTTCGGAAACAGCTTTCTTATTGGGTATACAAGAGGTAATGCAAAGAGAACATATCATAGGACCACATTGAATACACATACAGCAAGTAAAAAGAATTACTACTATTATACAAAGGCCAGTGAGGATCTTCCAACCCCATGTAGTAAATAAGGTCCAAAACCAACTAGAGAAGGTCCATGTACCATTATCTACATGTATGTCAGCAGCTATTTTATGCAGTTTATTTATGGCATTATAAACAGAAGGCGAGTTGTCTGGGATGAAGACACAACAGCTACTTCCAATAAGTCTACAAGCTCCTCCTTTTTCTGCTAATATGACATCTAACACCATTCTGTTTTGCAGGGCAACAATTCTAGTAATTTGCAACTCTTCAGTTACGCTTCCTAGTGCTGCAGCAGTTTGGTTGGTCACTGCCTCTACAACTCTAGTTAATCTTCTTATCTTTCTACTGTTTAGGGCAGCTCCAACAAAAAAAGAATAACCCTAGGTTAAAATCTACATATTGCTGCAAACTAGTGTCGGTCTGGTCCACATCATCGATAGATAAAGTACGTTTGTATCTATTCACAGTGGCATTATTCAACAATTTCAAGTCTTTATGATAAGTGGCAGGTGCTAAAAACACTGGTGGTAATAAAAACGATACATAGCATACTCCTGACCAGCCAGCTGGTAATCGATAATATCCTCTATTACCGCATACAAAATATGTATTATGGGATGCTAAAAATGTGCTATTATTCAGACCATCTATATTTAAGACTTTAATACAATCACTAACACCTACAGGGATGTACCCAACACTTTGTACGCATAAGTCCGCTTGTGCTTGTGCAACTGATATCACAAATTTTTCACTTTCGACAGTGTCTCTAGTGTTCGTAAAAATGTAGGGAGTAGACTCATTGTCCGGTCGATATTCTTCCCACTCCCATATTGTTCCATTGGCTTGTGGATAGCCTTCTTTATTCTGGTGACATTCTTTGTTTAGTCTAAAAAGTAATCTTCCAACAGCAGGCTTTCTTGCGGCAAATAGAAGAGTATACCAGGCACGACAAGAACCATTATGAGAGAAAGGGAGAGGTATAAACGGTGTTCCCCCCTTCTTCTGGTGCGCTGGCATCATACCACATATCCAGCAATTTGTTTCATTTGTAGCAGTGTGGGTATGATGTAGCATCTGAATGAAGGTGTTATTTACAAGGACAAGCGGTGTTTTGATTCCTGAAAAACTGATAAAAGAAATGCTCCTCTGGCACCGGTGTAGAAACCACATATAGATCACGGGCAGGAATTACATCCTCAACAAACCACGTGATAATGGCAACAACTGCCACACTAGCAATAAATCCGAAGGCGCAGATCACTTTCTTTCTCTCCATGTTGAACAAATGTCTCGCAAATCTTCCTGAAACTAAAAAAAAAGGCTGTCAGAACTCTTCCCCCAAGGCGGCTGTTGTTTTCTTCACCAACGGGCCAAGACGGGTGTCACTACTCTAATGCAAGGCTGATCCCCCCCCCCTTGCCTCATCGGCTCTCCGTTCCACCAACCAAGAGGCCGTTCTGACAGCAGTCTAAACAGCAGAAAACTTCTTCCTGGGTCGAAGGTTGTATTTTCTTACTCCAGAAGTCGTCGGGTCCGGGAAGAACTCCTCTTGCTCATCAGGTACCACAGCAGGGCCTTTCTCTGTAGTCAGGATTTCTCGATGGTCAGTCAACACGGCAGGCTCCACCAATCCGGGTTGCACTCTGCGACAATGAAGGGAGTGAATCCAGTTCTTCCGGTTGGTCACTCGGACGGCCGTTCTTGTTGCGAGCAGAACCTGCTCGGGACCGCACCATCGGGGCTCCAGGCCACTCGTCCTCTCGAACGCCTTGATGAGGACGAAGTCACCGGGTCGGAGACTATGACCCTCACCTGTGGACCGGTCAGGGAGTGCTTCTCGAACCTGTTGATGAATAGAAACCAAGTTATCAGTTAATTGTGCCAGATAGTCATTCATCAATACACAAGGTACATCATATACGGAACTTGGTTTGGGCACTCCCTAAATATTCATGGGACGACCAAACACCACTTCATACGGTGTAAGGCCGGTTCGGGAGTGTGGTACTGATCTTATTGACAACAATGCCAAAGGCAAAGCGTCGGGCCAAGTCAGAGAAGTGGAAGCCTGGATCTTTGCTCGTTTAAGCTTCAGTGTTCCATTGTTACGTTCCACCAAGCCAGCCGACTGTGGATGGAACACTGCATGAAACTTCTGTTTTATCCCCAGACCTCTCAGAACGTACTTGATAACGTCTGCTATAAAATGAGGCCCGTTATCACTCCATAATAGTCTACAAACACCATACCTAGGGAAGAACTCCTTCAGTAGCACCTTTGCTGTAGTCATTGCAGTATTGTCCTTAGTAGGGTAGGCTTCAATCCATTTACTGAAAGCACACACCACCACCAAGACGTACTTTAGATTATTACAGCGTTCAAGTTGGATATAGTCCATTTGCAGGACTTCAAAAGGTGCAGTAGGTATTTCAAATCCTCCTGCTGGAGTCCGTGTTCCTTTCCCTGGGTTGTATTTAAGACAGATCATACAGGTCTGTACCACTCTCTTGGCCGTGCTAGCAATCTCTGGATGCTCCCAAACTTGCGCAAGCAATTTCACAATCGCTGAAGCTCCAACATGTGCTAGCCCATGTGCCATTTGAACCATAGGTTGGACAAAAGCTGTGGGCAACTTCCACCTATCCATTTGTTTGTTGCGCCAACAACCTTCATCATCCAGTTCTCCATTTTCAGACCATTGCTCTCGTTCTTTATCAGAAGCAACTCTCTGTATTTCCCTCACTTCTTTCCTAGCATCATGCCATCGTTCTGCTTGTGACTTCACAACATACATTGAAGTGGAGTCAGGTCTCATTGCAGTTTCTCGTGCTACTTGGTCAGCGAAAGCATTTGCTTGCCCTACTTTGTCAATAACTTTCTTATGTGCACTGCATTTCACTATAGCTATCTTCTTAGGAAATGTCAGGGCAGTCAAAAGATTGTGCACCAGTTCTCCATACATAATTTGTGTTCCGTGTGATGTCAGAAAACCTCTTTCCTTCCAGAGCAGGCCAAAGTCGTGCGCTACTCCGAAAGCATAGCGGCTATCTGTATAAATATTCACACACAACTCTGCACTAAGCTCACATGCTCGTGTCAATGCTATCAGCTCTGCTGCCTGGGCTGATTTCTGTGGTATGCGTGCTGTTTCCACGATAGTATACAAAGTAGTAATGGCATATGCTGCCGAAGTCGTACCATCCGGTAGCTTCAGGCAGGAGCCCTCCACCCATAATTCTCCATCTACATCTGAGAAAGGCGTATCCTGGAGATCGATACGACCCTTTGTCTGTTCCTCAGTCACAAAAATACAATCATGTGCTTCTTGTGGCTCAGGCTGAGTCGTCAGGAATGGTAACAATGTTGCTGGATTTAACGTAGCACATCTCCTCAATGTGATATGGGGAGCCAGCAACGTTAGTTCATATCCGGTCAGACGGGCACTTGTTAAATGCTGCGTCTTTGTTTGATTCAAAAGGGCGTCAACAGCATGGGGAACCAACACTAACAGCTTGTGAGATAACACTATTCCCTCACTCTGACGTATTGACACAGCTGTCGCTGCGACCGAACGAAAACACCCCGGCAATGCCCGAGCGACAGGATCGAGCAATGCCGAGAAATATGCACACGGACGCTGCCTGTCCCCGTGCATCTGTACTAACACAGATGACGCACATCCATCTCTCTCATGTACATATAATGTGAAAAGTTTCGTGTAATCAGGAGTGCCTAACACTGGTGCTGAACAAAGGGCCTGACGTAACTGTTGGAAAGCGTTTTCACATTCATCTGTCCAAGGAAGGGGAATTGGAGTGTCTTTTGTCAATAGCGCTAACAGTGGTTTGACTATATGTGAAAACCCCAGTATCCACTGCCTACAAAAGGACGTAAGACCCAAAAATGCTCGAACATCTTTCTGTGTAGAAGGTGTTGGTGTGTCCAGGATGGCTTGGATACGATCTGATGTAAGTGCACGCCCCTCCTTAGACAAAAGGTGGCCTAGGTAGGTCACCTTAGGTCTACAGAATTGCAATTTCTTCTTAGATACCTTATGATTGTGAGAAGCCAAAAAGGAAAGCAAAGACAACGTACAAGTCTCACATTGCTCAGGGGTGTCAGCAGCCAACAAAATATCGTCGACATATTGAATAAGCACTACCCCCTCAAGCAAGACAAAGGAATCCAACTGTCTTTTCAATGCCTGACTGTAGATACTAGGGCTCTCAGTATAGCCCTGTGGAATTCTACAAAATCTATACGATCGATTATTCAAAGTGAAGCCGAAAAGGTAACGGCTATCAGGGTGAATAGGGATCGAAAAGAAGGCGTTCTTCAGGTCGACAACCGAGAATGTTGTCGCTGTTGGTGGGACCAAGGTAAGGAGTGTCGTGATGTCAGAAACAACAGGGTATTGGGGCACCACTATCTTGTTCACCTCCCTCAAATCAATAATAAATCGATATACCCTAGTATCAGTGTCTTTCTTCAAGATTGGTAAAATAGGACTGTTACAAACATTGTATGGGACTTCTTCCACCACCCCCACTCGAATGAGATCCTGCACAATCTGTATGAGCGCCTCCTCACCCTCCTGTGAAATCCTATATTGAGGCAGGCGTGGCAACACAGCTCCCTCCTTTACACTAATGCGAACCGGGGGAATGACCATCTGTCCCACATCAGTGTCTGAAGTAGCCCACAACGTGTGAGGTAAAGAGGCTAATGCAGCACTTTCAGCGACCATACACACTCTCTCTTTTGCAGGGTAATTGTCATTTAAAATCACGCGTACTCCTTCAGGGGAGCAGCGGATTGTGGCTCTAAAATGTTTCAGCATGTCTAGACCCACAATGTTGTCAGGCGTGTTTGAGGAAAGCAAGAATGGACATGGTGCTGTAAATTTGTCGACATGAAATGCAAGGGGTTGGGATAATGGGCTAAGAGAAGGTGTTCCATCGATCCCTACAGATGTGATCGTTAAGCCAGACAGGGGAGCCCTCGGAACCAATTGTTTAGACAAAGCGCTACGAGTAGCCCCTGTATCAACCAGAAACTGATCAGTAGAACCCAAAACATGTGCTGTAACATAAGGACCCCTCTGATCTACTGGTACTTCAACTGATTCCTCCCCCCATCCTACGCAATCCTATGCATATTGGGAATCATGACTTTCGGGGTGCACATAGTCAGACATCTGATACTGATTTCGTCTATCAAAGGTATTAGACCCTCCTTGTTGTTGCTCCCTAGATTCGAATCTAGCCCTGTCATTTAGGTTACCTCGTGGTCCAGAAAACCACCCACGATTTCTCCCAAAACCTCTACCCCGTCCCATAGCCCTGTGTTCTCGCGCTAAAGGACACTCATTGGCCCAGTGGCCTCGTTGCTTACAATATGCACATTGATCTTTAGCCAAGTCTGTGCGGTTATATGTAGAATCATAAAAACCCCGACCACCTCTATTATTTCCTCTCTGGGGTGGTCCATACACTTGTGCTAACATAACTTTTGTTTTCAAATCCTTAGATTTCTTATCTTCATTACTTTTTGCTTCTAGTTCCTGACGCTCGTAATACTGAGCCATTGTCAGGAGGGATGCCGGAGTCGAAGTCGTCCAGGAGCTTTCACTCGCTTTCAACCGAGCTGCTACTCCCGGTAATAAATTCGAAACATATTTGTCTACAAACAGATGTCGACCCGTGTCATCCGTCAGAGACTGACCACTGAAATCGTGAAAAGTTTCTTCAAATCGCGTAAAGAAGTCAGAAACTGATTCATCTATCTTTTGCTTGCAAGATGCTAACATAGTCCAGTCAATCTTTTTAGGGGGAATAATCGTCTTTAATTTAATCAAAATAGCAGCAGGGAGGTCTAGAATGAGCTGGGGTGGTTTCTGCGCAGGTTTCCTAGCTCTGTCCTCCTCCTCAATGTCTTCCCATTTAGCTTTAAACGTCACTAAATCATCAATTTTCCGTACTGATCTCCACATGTCAGGGGGTAATATAAGACCAAAGAATAAATCAATGTCAGCTAATGTCATAGTACAAGAATTCAAAGCCCCCTCAACTTCCTCATAAAAGGCAGCAGGATTTTTCCGTGGGTCAGGTAACGCTTTCTTTAAGGCCATAACATCCGCTCTATTCCAAGGAGTATATACCCAATTATAGATAAAATACCCTCGGGCATCAGCTGAATCTTTATCTGAACTAGTACCCGCTCCTTTAGGAGGAACATACAAAGGCGCTGCCTCTCGCATAGGTTTAACATGCACAATATCGACCTTATCTGAAGAAAAGATAGGTGATTGTTTCCCGTCGCCACTCAAACCCGTCTCTTTGTCGTCCACCGTCTTTTGTCGCTTTTCTTCTCGTAACCGAGACGCCTCATCCCGCAATACGAATAACCGTCGAACTGCATCAGCTGCCTGGGAAGGAGAAAAGAGACCTTTACGCAATTCTTTCTTATCTTGTATTATGTCATCAGGTTCAAGAACAGGAGAATATTTTCGAAAAGCCCCGACTACTTCATCAGAAAAGGTTTCAAGAAAATAAATTTTTTCCCTGTCCGGCCATTTTTCAAGAGACCACAATATTTCAGCAAGAGAAATTGTACCCTTAAGAATACGATAAGAAATTTGTCGGAGCTCCGCCATACGATCAGATGTTAGCTTAGACCGCGTGTCTACCTTATCTTTAAATGATCCAGAATCCTCATCTTCCCCTTTCGGAGCAGACGGGCCAGCATACGGAGGCGGAGAACGATCTAGTAATGAAAAATCATCATCAGCATTATTAAGGACAGGATAAAGAGGCCGACGAATGGGATATTGGCCAGATATCTGCAATCTACGTTCCTTTTCCCGTTTTTCTTCCGCATCTTTTTGTTCACGTTGTCTCATTTCTTGCGCCTTCTCACGCACATTCTTCCTCTGCTCTTTCTCAATCAGCGCATGTTCACGTTTCTCACGCTCACGTACTTCTTTCACCCACATTCGCACACTCTCAAACATATCTTGTCTCGCTCGGCGCTTACACAGGCACTGTTCCACATACTCAATTTTGCGCACATCAAACGAACCATACAAAGGCCATCTCAACTCAGGATCCTTCTTGGTATACTTCCTCCACAATGTGCTGTACATTATAGGGGAAAGACCAAACTTAAAATACATGTCCCTATTCGGCGTCCCTTCTGGGGGAGCCGGCTGCGATTCTTCAAGACTTAACCGGTTTCCACAGCAGCACCACTTACGTAGTGCGCTAAAAGCAGGCATGCTAGAAATAGTGCGAAATACACAATATTATACAGAAAAATGGCACTTAATCGTTGCGCCGCTCACAACCATATGTTGGAGAAAAATCTCCACATTGCCTACCTATATGTGTTGCAACGCATATATACCCATATTCATAATCATAATATGATCGATCATCCAAACATCTCCATATCCATATCCATAAGCCACAGCAAGCGTATCCTAAAACTGCCTTGCTAATCACTGGCTACCATAAACACTCACAGTAATTACCATACATTGGTCCTTACCAAGCACGAGCGTCCAGATTCCACTTGCCAAGTTCCACAATTTGCTCAAACAGCTTATCCACAGCAAACCGACAGAAGAGGTCTCAGTCGAAGACCGGCGCCACCCAGATGGTCAGATCGGAAGGAAGGAAGAAATACCTCAGGATGCCAGGACTAAAGACGCCGCTGGCAGTGATCACTTCCCCGGCAGAGTTCCACTCCTTCGTCACGACCAGTCCTTCGAGCCTCCGAGTCGCCGATGAGCCCCACGTGACGGGCGCCAATTGATGAGTTCAGGCCTCAGCAAGGCCCAAAGGTACCGAAAGGGTTCGCCCTTCTGTGTACAAAGTCCTTAGACTTACAAATGAAGTTGGCAAGGAAACTGGAAATACAAAAACATAGTTTAATAAACCTTTAAAGGTGGTGATACAACCTCCACAACACTTCTACAGTATTGTACAGAGTAGCACACTGAATACAAGCACATGGCCCCTTTTATACACAGTGGAAGGGGTTCAGCTTACAGCTTAGACAGAGGTTACAACCACGTAAGGACATTTCCAAATATATCAGTGGGTGGAGCTAACAGTATTTCTAGAACATGGGAGGGCTATGCTAATAAGGAACAACTGTTACTTCTGCTGAGCATGCGCTACACTCTCAAGAAGGACTAAACTGTTGCTAGGTAGAATCCACAGTGTAACTGGCAGAGAGGTAGGACAATCAGAACATTGAGCACATGGCAATGTAGGGCATGAAAATGGTGGACTCGAAATACAAAATGAAATCCCTATACTAGATATTTGGACTGATGCATTATGGCTTCAGCTAATGCTTAATAATACCGCTGTTTTATTTACAACAGAGGGGCCAGAGAGGAGGGCCAAAACAGAGAGTTCCAGGGACTGGAGCAACCACCCGTCAAAACCAACTCGGTTTTATCAGGGTTGAGTTTCAAGTGGTTGTGGTTCATCCAGTCCCTGATGAAAATCATAACAGATTGAAAGTTGTGAATAGACTCTGGGGAGGAGGATAAATTACAAATGAGCTGGAGGTCATCAGCGTAGTTGTAGATCGCGACCTCCATCTGTTGTAGTGCAAAAATTAGAGGGGAAATGTACAAATTAAACAGAAGAGGGGACAGAGAGGACCCTTGTGGAACCCCACACTAGACCTTACAGGGTGGAGCAGAAAAGTCGGCTAGGTGGACAGCCTGAGTGCGGTCCCTCAGGAAGGACGCGAGCCAAACCAAGGCGGTTCCCCTGATGCCAGCCGCCCCGACACGGGAGAGAAGAATGGAGTGGTCAACCGTGTCGAAGGCAGCGGATAAATCAAGGAGAACCAAAGCTTGGGGTTGGTTGGCGTCCGTACCCTCTCTGAGGGTGTCCATAACAGAAAGGACTACGGACTCCGTGGAATGCCAGCGGCGGAAGCCAGCCTGACACGGTGCTAAGCAGCCATTCTCTTCAGCGAAGGCGCTGAGCACTTTAGTGACATGGCGTTACAAAAGTTTTCCTAGAAAAGGTAGAAGGGAAATGGGGCGGTAATTTGTAAGTGAAGAGGGGTCTGCGCCGGGTTTTTTGAGAATGGGAATTATAGTCGCGGATTTGTGAGGTTGTGGGACTATACCTTGGGCGAGGGAAGTATTGAGGAAAGTGAGAGGGGGGAAGGGCAAGCAAGATAGATTTGTCTCAAGATATGTGCAGGACAGATGTTGGATGGAGAGCCTGACTTAACCGTGGTAAGGAGAGACAAGAACGTCTCTCTGGTCAGGGCGGGAATGTGATCAAGGTACAACCGGGGGGGTGGGGGCTGAGGATCCAAAAAAGAGGAAGAAGGGGGAGGAATGTTTGACTTGATAGTGATGATTTTCTCCATGAAGTAGTTGTTGAGGGAGTCACAGAGGGTCTGAGAAGGGGAGGGTTTAAGGGTGACTGTCCGAGAAAGTCAGGTCTTGCACTATTGTAAAGATTTCTCTCGGTTGGTTTTCCGCGGACAGGATTTTGGAGGAAAAATATTCAGTCTTGGCAGAGAGGATCGACTTCTTGTATTTATTAAGGAGTGTAGTGTAATGTAGCTTAAGTGAAGGACAGTAAGTGCGTCGCCAAGTGCGTTCTGCCTGCCGTACTGCCAATTTGGTCTCCTTAAGTTCAGCATTAAACCACCTGTTTGCGTCGTTGGCTCGCCTAGTAGTAACTCGTCTTAGGGGGGCCACTTGATCGCAGCCTCTGGCGAGCCAGTGGTTTAAAATGTCCGCTTGGGAAGAGGAAGAAAGATCTTGGAAATTGGGGCTGGAGGCAGAGAGAGAGGAACAGAGGGAAATCATGTCAACGTGGTTCCAATTACGTGCCCAGGTGTTCCTGGGGAGAGGGGGTTTCTTAGCAGGACTAAGGTGCAAAAAAAAGGAAATTAAAAAATGATCAGACCAGGCACAAGGGGAAACAACAGGGGAGGAGACAGGACAGTTGAGCGACCAAACCTGGTCCAGGGTGTGCCCGTGGATATGGGTAGGGGTGTGAACGTGAGACAGGAAGTTGAGGGAGCCGAGAGAATCCGAGAATTCTTTGGATAAGGAGTCCTCAGCAGGGTCGGAAGGCCAAAAGTTAAAATCGCCTAGCAGTAGAATAGAGGAATTATTCACCGCCAGGGTGGCCAGCAGGTCCTGAACCGAGGAGAGAAAGTGCGGGATTTGTTGTGGAGGGCGATACATGAGCAGACATGTGAGCGGTGTAAGAAAGGAGGCCGAGCGAACGACTAAATAGTCGACCGCTGCGATGGAAGGAGCTGCTAATAGTTGGAAATGGAGTCCAGAACGGACGATCAAAGCAACGCCACCGCCAGCCTTCCCGGCCGGTCGGTCAGCGCGAAGGGCATACGAGGAGGAGGGGAGGGCGGCTAGTAGAGCTGGCAAAGAGTCCGGGCAAAACCAGGTCTCTGTAAGAAACAGAAGATCAGGCTTGTGCATGTCAAGCATCACGAAAAGTTTGTGATGATGCTTGACCGCAGATCTTGTGTTCAAAAGAAAAACAGAAATTGCAGGAACCGCACCAGGTGGAAGAGGCGATTCAGGTGATGTGGGGAGGGAGAGGGGCGGGGGTAAGATGTAAGGGTTGACAACGGGAGCGGAGAAACTCGCCTTAAGGCCAAGTTTGCAAATGTTGGCCATGGCGGAATCAGCCAGTGGCCACGAGCCTTGTAGGGATCAGAGCTGGGCTGACGAGTAGGTAAATAAATGGGCATAGTGGGGTGCCCCTAGCCCCGGCCGGCCGCGGACGGGTGCAGACGGGCTTGCCTTTGGCGCGCCGCTGGCGCGCCCGCTGCGCGCGTCCGCTGCTCGTGTGCATGGGGAGATCTTTAAATAGGGGGGAGCGCGAGGACTGCAGCGCTGACCTGGGCAGCCTCTGTGCCCCGATCCAAGATGGCGCCCGCTACCCCGTCAGCCCGCCGTTTCAAGCGGCACTCAGCCGTGCCGGATCGGGACTCGGGGAGCAGGGCCAGCAGAATGGAAGTAAGTGCAAAGATACAAGTTATTAAAAAACAGAGTGGGGGAGGAGCCAAGATGGCGCTCGGAGCGGACGTGTAGTCCCTCGGCTCCGGGGACCGTCTCCGCCTTCAAGTCTCTCCTGCCTGATATCCTGTAACGCAGTGGCTGATTTCGACAGCGGACGTACTCTACTGACCCGCCACGAAATCCTGACGCTTTTGCTCCTTGGCAAGTCGGAGAAATACTTGGACGCAGTTGGCGGCCCGCATCAGCGTACAGACCGGGGCCTCGCGTAACTATCGAGGCCGGTCAGCAGACGCGCTCTCCCGGACTTGGGGACGGTGAGGTCCCGATTGGCGGCTCTCATCGGCCAGCGGACCCCGTGCTCGCATCCTGCTGCGCTTTTGGCTCTGCGGTGACTGCGCCAGTCTACAACTTTGACGCTACGGACACTCGCACTGTGATTTGTGTGCTTATTGCCTGCATTTCGCCCCGCTATTGCCGCTGTGCTTTCGAGCTGGCCGAGCAATCGAAACT
This sequence comes from Lissotriton helveticus, assembly GCF_964261635.1. Classification (NCBI taxonomy): domain Eukaryota; kingdom Metazoa; phylum Chordata; class Amphibia; order Caudata; family Salamandridae; genus Lissotriton; species Lissotriton helveticus. Next base: position 325,218,248 of record NC_136069.1, on the reverse strand, counting down.
AAGCGGACGGCGTATTGGTCGTACTCCACTAATGTCTGCGCCCAGGCTCAGGCTTCTGACATCGTAGCACGCCTGGTTGTCCTTGTGTGGTGCGCGCCTGTTTCTACCTGGGGTCTCCCTGCCCGATGCTATGGTGGACATCCTGCTGTGTGTCGTGGCTGTTTGGCCGTGATTGGTGTTTCTTGCCTCACTGAATGGGAAACATGCCTGATACATTGTGTGCTCCCTCTCACAGTTTTGGGAACGTTTTGGAAGCGGTCCTCTCCTTCCGATCTGAGGCTCTACGCTCTGGCTGCGTCCTGCTGGACAAAATGGAGGGCATCCTCGGTGCTTCGATTTGTCCTAAGATGGCCGACTCGCAGGGACTCGGCACCGCTCTTTGTTCCACCTTCGCCTGTGCTCCGGTGGCGCCCACTGGAGTCGGTGGCGCCCTCGTGACCCCAATCCTGTCGTTGCCATCAGTCACGGGAGAGTGGCCCCCGAAATCTTGTATTCTGGAACCTTTGCCACAATGCGGGCCCTCCCTTCTCGCAATGTTTGCTGATCCCCGAGACTCGCCCCGAGGAGAGTTGTGCACGGCGCTTTCCCTCCCTGCCCTGGCTACCTTCGGAGATTTTGAGATGGCATACTCGGCGCTCCCTTTGGTACTCCTGGACTTCATTGCCCTACCGGCACCGGATCCCCTACACCGCTTTTTCTTTCCTGAATTGCCGTCTGCATCCGTATCGACTGCACGGGTCTGCGGTGGTAGGGATAAAACGGGACAAGGATAGACGCTTCCGTTATTGGGCTGATGGATTTTTGGTTACTGATCATGCCGAATGGGGACATATTATTGGTATTCTGTTTTATGTTCTTGCCGCTGTGCTCCTTTCTGTGCTCTGGGACCGCGCTATGGCGATTGGGCTACTGATTCCTGTACTTGTGCCATTCTGGTGGGTGGGACGGCGAGGGATCTAGCTTCTTTGAGTGACTCGGACATGTATCGTTGGGGATGGAAGATTATATCGGGGGCTTGCGCTGGTTTGGGTGCTATTGCCTTACATATATTGCGCGCTGCTGCTGCGCCTCCACTTTTTCTGCATATTGGACATATTATACCTGTTGAGCGTCAGACCGCTGTGGGAACTATTGGTACAGAATGGCGGAGCTGGGGGACGGGTTGTGGGCTCCTCCCCACTTTTCTTTTTCTGAGAGTGTTAGGATTCTCTCCTTTTCTTACTCTCTATCTTTCGGGACTCCTTTTCTTGGGCGACAGGCACACTGCTAGGGGGGGTCGGGCCGTAGCCAGCTGCAGGGGTGCAGGGTGGGGGGTACTTAGGGGGGGGGGGATGCTTTCTTTTTGTTTTTTGTTTTTCTTTTCGTTCTATGGGCCTACTATTCTTTTTCCTTTTTTCCTTCCCTGGGGTTTAGACGCTTCTTTCCTTGGTGCCTCGCAACGACTTTGGTGTTTGTTTATGCTTCAAGATTACCTATCCTGATTGTTTTATACCGATGTTGTCCTGTTAGCACCGCGCTCTCCTGTTCATGTCTATTCTACAAGGAACACTTTTAAAACTAGACCTCCTTCCTTCTGTAATGGATCCTTCGTGCTTCAGTAATTGCAATGTATCGTATGTGTGAGCTCCTGGGCTTCTGTTGCTTTGTATTTGCCTTTTCTTTCAATAAAGGTCTTTAAAAAAAAAAAAAAAAAAAAAAAAGAGTGATTAAAAATGCCGCTTTTGTATTCAAAGAGGCAAAGATAAAAGGTCCTTTGCGCACAGCTACAGCAGACGCGAACCCACTGCCACCGGGTCGCTAGCATCCACTGAGCGCGCGCAAAGGAAGCTCCTAAATAGGGGAGGAGCGCGAGGACTGCAGCGCTGACCTGGGCAGCCTCTGTGCCCCGATCCAAGATGGCGCCCGCTACCCCGTCAGCCTGCCGGTTCAAGCGGCACTCAGCCGTGCCGGATCGGGACTCGGGGAGCAGGGCCAGCAGAATGGAAGTAAGTGCAAAAATACAAGTTATTAAAAAACAGAGTGATTAAAATGCCTTCCAATGCTATGAGTCAATGCTCGATAATTGAGATTTACTTAACCTGTTGAGTCTATAGTTTATTGAATCTTAACTGTGACAAAAATTTAAAAAAACATAAAATGTTCCACAGACGGCAGGACTACAGCAGAGTTGTATTCCTAATGGGTCATGTTATCAAGCATCTTAAAGTGCTGTACCTTTCAGTAGGACTAATTTGCCTCCTTGCCTTTGTTTTGACCCACAACTATGTATCCTCAAGTGGTACTTTTGACTGCATCCATTGGTTTTCCATAGGGGAAGCCGAGTCTGCACTGAGACAACTGAGATATGACGTTATCATTTCTCTCCAAAGCAGCTGCTTAGAGAAGGTAAATCTTTTTACTCTCTCTTCGCCCCTAAACCACTGACTAGAAACTTCTGATATCAACCGATGTCGAGTTATGTCTCAGCTGTCTATGTAGCATTGAAGCCCTCCCCAACCCCCGAGAACGGACTTATTTCTTTAAACCTCCTTTTATTGTCTTCTTTTGCTTTGAATTATTCTCCAAAACAATATTGAAATAATTATTTGAAAGCATGATCGATTGTAAAAGTAAAAAATGTTGGAGACAGTTGGATTCTATTGTCAGCGCCCATCTCTTCACCGTTTCTACCTTCTTAAAGGTGGCCAACTTCATCAATAATAGTCCATTTCATTTCTAATAAGGGTTTCTAAGTCTGGTTCAGTTTTCCCACAGCTCTGAAATGTGGTGAAGAGATCAGTGTGCTGGTGAGTTCAGGAAGATCAAAAGGGTACAGCAGGGGCAACATAGACCTTAGAATCATCAGCGGACCCTATGATCATTCAGCATTGCTGCATCTGGATAATGCACCCTAGCTCATTCAGCATTGCTGCATCTGGATAATGCATGCGCTGCTTGATGTTTCCATTAATTTATACTGTATCCTATACATTTGGCACAATTTTACGTTAGTGTGCTGGGGAAATATTTAATCTCATCAACAAGCAGGACTTTAGCAAAAGTAAACAATAAGGTGTACATCTTAAATGGATGCTCAGGAATATAATATATGTCTGAAATTCGAGAAGAACCCAAATCATTCTACTTCCTATTTAAGGAAAAAACTAATCTGGATCTCGGTACCAATATAATGTGTTACGTCTTAGAACAATTGCTAGCAAGACCTCTGCAAACTGTGAAGGCCATAAATGAACATGCTTGGAAAGCATTGGTGGAGGAGCACGGAGGAGATCAAAGGAGTGAAAGAAGCGGTCACAAGGGAGAACAACACAAGCAGGAAGTGGGCAATAAGAGTACCGAGAACTGACCATGAGTCAGATCGGCGGAATTGAAATGCAATGTCCTTGCTTCATAATGGCTTTAGGATGCGTCATTCTGCATGCGTTACTTAAAGATGTCTTCTAAGGCTCTCATTACTAGTTTGGCGGGTTTTGGTACAGGGATACCAGAGAGCGAAGTTTCCAAATCCAGACAGTATTCCGACATCAAAATCCACTGATTACAATTCGTTCACACTCAACACCCCCCTCCCACGCCTCCCCCCCACACACACACACATATTTGGAAAATATATCGAAAAGGGCAGGTGGAGGGTGAACAGGCCCGGCTCCAGGAATTTTTATTTGGGTGGGCCAATGGTGTATTTGGGTGGGCCACTGAGTTAGTCGCGTCCGGCATGACTTGCGGGGGGACGGAGAGGGGGTAGGGGGTTCACGCGGGGGGGTAATTTAATAATATCTTTTTTTTAAATGTAGCTTACCAGGTGCCACGGCTTCTCAGCTCCTGCCCAGGATGCAAGCAGCCAGGCTCCCTCCCCAATGGTGCATAATTCCAGTGGCCCTGGTTATATCAATACACCCCAGCAGGCAGCAGTTAATGACTGTGCTGTCTGAACAAATAACTGTGGCGTAAACATGTTCAGTTTCGCTGGTTTTGATTGAAAGGGCTTTATTTTTTTTTCCAAGGAAGGAGTACATGATCAAACATTTGGTCTCTCAGAAAAACCATAACACTTTCTGTGGTGGCCTCCTTTGACTGAGGTAACTTAAAAGTTACACTGCGGTGGCCCTAGGGCCCAGGAACCTCGCTGCCAAGGGCATCTGCTGACAAAGCCTATACATTAAATGCCACATCTCAAAGAGATAGGTATGGTGGGGTTGGTTTCTGGTTAAATCCTGAGTTTGAGATGGGAGGTTGGTAGAGCAGTCAGCAGGGGCGGCTGGTGACATTTGAAAGTGGTGAGCCGTAAACTAATTTGCATATTGCACCGCAGTGAGCGAGCGCAGCGAGCGAGCCCGAACCACCTTGCATCCATCCATACATCATTCATGCATCCACCCACCCACCCATCCTTCATCCATACATCATTCATTCATGCATCCACCCATCCATCCATCATGCATCCACCCATCATGCATGCATCCATGCATCCATCCATACATCATTCATGCATCCACCCATCCATCCACCCACCCATCCTGCATCCATATATCATTCATTCATGCATCCATCCATCCATCCATCCACCCACCCATTCAACCTGCATCCATCATTCATGCATCCATCCACCCATCAAAGAAAAACCAAAGGTGATGATGGACGGAGCGTTGACAATACAAACACTCACCCTCAGTCAACTGATCTGGGTTTAATCCATCACCGTTCTTTAGTTCACTCCGCCACCCCAGTTCAGACATGGCCATATGCAAATCAGTCTGACCCTGTGCCTCATGGGAACAGTCCAGCCCGAACTGCCAAGCCATGTCTTCCCTGGAACGGAATCAAGCTTCCCAGGACCGGTTTCTGGCATTACAGCCGTCTTCAGCCGGGCTTGCTTGACTCCAGTGGCAAAGTGAGCAAGGGACTCACGTCTGAGCATACCCTGCCACTTAGGGCGAACAAAGAAAAACCAAAGGTGATGATGGACGGAGAGTTGACAATACAAACACTCACCCCCAGTCAACTGATCTGGGTTTAATCCATCACCGTTCTTTAGCTCACCCCGCCACCCCAGTTCAGACATGGCCCACCCATCCTGCATCCATACATCATTCATTCATGCATCCATCCATCCACCCACCCATCCAACCTGCATCCATCATTAATGCATCCATCCACCCATCATGCATGCATCCATGCATCCATCCATGCATCATTCATGCATCCACCCATCCATCCACCCACCCATTCTGCATCCATACATCATTCATTCATGCATCCACCCATCCATCCATCCACCCACGCATCCAACCTGCATCCATCATTCATGCATCCATCCACCCATCATGCATGCATCCATGCATCCATCCATACATCATTCATGCATCCACCCATCCATCCACCCACCTATCCTGCACTCCTGGGCCCCAATGGAATTTTATTTTCTGCACTAATTATAGCTGAGGCCCTAATTAGCCCCCTACCTCCTTTGCCTCTTTCACAACTTACCGACCATGGCTATCACTCCAATCTTGAAACAGGTTATCCATCACTTTTTTGGTTTTACGTAAGGAAGACCTGGCCCAAGGGCATTGGGAAACTTTAAATAAGCACCATTTACATTACACAAATACAAGTTCATAAAATTTATTATATATATTTTTTTATTTTAGGCACTGGACTATTAAGTAATTTGAGTTGAGCTGACAGGAGGACCTGAACTAGGTTCCAAAGTAGGAAGCTCTTGCCATTAGGACACAACTCCTCCCTTTTAGAAATAATGAGCTCCAATGTGCTGTCCCCACCTTTTCGCAGTGAAGGAGCTCTCATCTCTCTGTGAAACGCCCTTCGCAAAGCTTGACTGGTCACCTTTCTTTTGCTTTTTGCTATATTTGGGTATTAAACCAGCATTAATTAGGTAAAATCAATGCCCAGATAGTTTTTACCAAATGTAAAAATGACAAAGTAGGTGCATGACAAAATGTTCTGCATAACCCCACATAATTTTCCTTTTCTTGCCACATAATTTAGTCAACCCTGACACATGATTTGGTCCTCCCCCACGGCATGATTCCAGTGACCCTGGCTTTAATAGGCCTCTCATGACACTGGACCCTATGCAACTGGTTAAGCAACACACATAAAAGCAGCCGAGGAGCTAATATATTCTTTATGTGATACCATAGTGCTTTTTACCACAGGCATGGAACGTGTAGCTCTATAAATCCACTAGTTACTATTTCCCACTGTGAAAACCAGGATTCAAATCGGCGACTGTCTGGTCAGTCACAGAAATCTGCAGTGATTGCTTTAGATAACTGAGGTTTATAACGTAAGAGAGTATATTTTTGCAAAATTCGTTTCATTTGCTTTATTTTTTCATTTACTGTGTGTGCGCTTTTTTTAAAATATGCAATTATATGAAGATGAAAAAATTACATAGTTATTAGCATGTTGTGTTTACCCTTGAGCCCCGTCTCCCTACTCACTGACAGCGCCCCAGGAAAAACTCAGGATTACAGGTGCAAACTTTTTATGCTGTTTAACTTCTGCATATAAAAGAAGACAGCCTGTGAACTCACCAGATACACGTCGACGCTTGCAGGCGATCTTCATTCACAATTCCTTCCTTGCAGACGCAGTTGTGCCCCCCTGGGAATGCAATCACGGACCCCCAGGGAGGTGTGCACCACCGTTTGAAGACCTGTGCCCTAAGGCCAGGGCCGGAGCTCCCACCACATGCTGTGCCTGCTGGGTTTGGCCCATTGTCATTCTATATGTGACAATGGGCCGCGATAATCTGTGCTTGGCTGCACGGAGGCTGCAGCAGACTCTTGACTTTGAATCAGGAGAGCGAGCCCGAACACTTGATGGGGGAGGAACGGCTCACATCAGGCCTCAGGCCAAGGCTCCTGTTTGGGTGGGCCGGGGTCATGTTTGGGTGGGCCCGGCCCACCCTCTAGAACCGGGCCTGAGGGTGAAGAGGTTAGGGGTCAGGGTGGACTTCATTCTGTCTGGGAAAAGCATTTTCTGCTTCAATATATCGCTTGACAAAAAATATCCCAAACACTATCTCAACCTACCACTACATCGCTCAGCAGCTATATGTGGAGTTAAGAGTAGAACATATATACTTACCCTGTAATGTAGTTATAAACGTGCAGTGCTTTTATAGGTCGATATTCCCAACTTTGAGAGAGAGACGCGGGAACGGACAACCAAATGCTTCATATGGACTTGGGCCAGTTATTCAGTGACAGATCCGTCTCTAAATTAGCACAAGTGTCAAGGCCACAATTCCCCATGCGATCCCAAGGCTGTATGGCTGTAGCAGTAGTCTTCACTATTCGAAAGTGGGGCTGCTAATTTAAACAAGCATTGGCAGGGGTGAACAGCATCTGGGGAGGGGGAAGCGGAAGCTAAATGATTTTTCTCGAGGCTGTGTAGCTTTAGTAAAAAAAAAAAATTAAAGTGTTGCTGGCGATTGCATCCTTCTGCTGGTGTGGCGTTGTGTGATGACTTTCGCACCCAAACATGTCACAATAAATGTGTGTTCCTGCAGAATTACACAGGCTGTATGTGCTTGGTGTTTTATTTAACAATCTAAAATGGCGGAGACAACTTAGATAAGTGAGGACTTTTTTTTAGAAGTTTTAAAACGAAATTGCAAAAATAAAAAATACGGGGGGTTGCAACAAGTGGGGAAGGGGAGATTCGGCAACATGGGAAAGAGAAGCAATATGGGGGCAGGAAGAGAAGCATGCGATGAAGTGAAGAAAAAGTGGACTCATGGAAAGCATGCAAGGGCAAGCAACACTCAAGGGTGACAGCAACAATGGGAGCCTAGGAAGCGACACACGAGAGGAAAATACTACAGATCGTGGGGATGAAGAAGTAGTACTCGAGAAGCATGGGGTGCTCAATGCTGAGCATTTGTTGGGAGCAACCAATAGTAAACAATGGAGGGGCTAAACGCACTCTGTCAATACTTGCTAAGCCCACAGTAGGTCTTTTTCAACCAGGCAGCTTGCACTGTCTGGTACTAGGTTAGAATTAGAAGTGGCCCAGGAAGAAACTGTTGTTTTGTTTCACTTACAATGAATGATAAGCAGCTTTAGACGTTGCTTACTTACATTATGCAATTTCCCTTAGCCATGATTATTTTTCATCATAGTTCCACATTCCAGCTCAGCTGGGGAAAAACAGGTACATGATACTTTTGTTCTCAAATACCTAGAATATTAGTTTTATTTGATGTTTGTATTTTTTTCTTGAAATAACAGATTCTCTTTTCGGATGTTCCCTTAGTTCTCTGCTATGCTTACTTCGTTGTCCCATTTAAATCCATCACATGGGCAATCCTTTTAGGCTGTCTAGTTTCCTGAATTTTTTTGTTAATGAATGTATTTCAGTTTTGATTGTATGTTCCTCTGCATCCTCATTTGATAAATATTGCATCCCCGGATAGATTTTGGCAGTCAACCCTGCCAATATTTATCATTTGAAAAGTGCCTGGTAAATAGCAGGGCATGAGATGTTGGTGCTGTAAGCAACAAAATCTGCATATTATTCCCCATTATCTGCAAAAAGTCACAACATTGAGGTGGGGGGCGAGGGGGTAATTATCACACCTGATAAATGCTGACTCAGTGGACATCAATTTCTTTCGGTGTGAATAGTATCCCACAAATTGCCGGCCATCTTGTATTGAGGGTATAACTCTTCTGTATATGGGCCAGTACAGAAAACGCGATTACTAGGATGTCCATTTGATTTATATTCATAAATGTTTAAATAAATAAGAATAAATACAGTCATAACGCCATTTTCCTCAGTGGCTGTTTTATCGAATTTGTGCTGTGTACATAAAGGGCCATATGTCAGAATATTTTGTGGGAGAAATATTTTCTCACTTACATTTCGAGTCCCAGGTGTCAATTACAAAAATGTTGCCTGAGTGGGTGTAGATTATCCATTAATAACTTCAATGAGCGATATTATTGTAATCGATATTTCGGACACAATATTAGGTCAGACCACATTCTGACAAGGATATTCTGGTACCATGCCTTCATAGACCCAGGCCCGGACTGGCCGTTTTGGGCACCGGGCAGTCCCCCGGTCGGCCGCAAGGGTGGGGGCCGGTTTTGGGCACTGGGGGCCGTTTTTGTTGCAGAGCCGTTTTTGCAGCATAGCTGCAAAATCGGCCCTGTAACAAAATCGGCTGAAAAGCGGCCCTGGCAAAGCGCTCGCCCCCCTCCCGCGCGGGGGGGCCGGCCGAGCACTTTGCCAGGGCCGGTTTTGGTTCCCAGTCCGGCCCTGCATAGACCAGTGAATGGTATGCACATTTTATGGGCTACGGTGGTGTCACAGCATTCTGCGATTGCATTCTTATACACATAGTTAATTTTGCAGTTATAAGCCCTCCCTTGGCAAGGTTTCAAGTGGAAAAGTCAGAACAGCCTGACCAAGTTTCAGATTGCAGGTTATGCTGTGGGATAAAATGACTGGGTATTAGGTTGGTATGCCTGCATTGGTTTAAGTGACAGGGTATTAGGCTGGTATGCCAACATTCCTTAGGTTCTGTCCTTGTGGGAAACTAAGTGCGAAGGGCTTGTACAGCAAAGAAAATATGTAATGGCCATTGTGGGTCTTAACTCCATTGGCATGCCTTATTGAACTCTGCTTCTTGCTGAGTGTATGGGAGCAGTGTGCTGTTTTACATGCTAGGGAGCGAAGCCATTAAGCGCTACCAGAGATAATTGATTTCACATAAGCTGGCGGGACCCAGCAGGGGCAGCAGTCATGTTGTTTGCATTTCACTCCAGGGAGGCCTCTAAACCACAGTGGTATCGTTTATCATTGATGTTTTTGCTACAGCAGAATATTTTCTGGATTCCTGGGCTCCATAAAGACTACGTAATTGATGCCTACAGTGGAAAGGTGACGCTTTCCTGCTCATGTTGGTCTGTTTCCAGGCAAATGTAAAGCCAGTGCTGCTTTGCTGACTTGGTACATTTGTTTAACATAGTTTCTCATATAATTGAATACAGGGACTGCTATTTTGCCCACAGAATGTTTTAGATGGCAAAGCATTTTGAGAGTCACATTTCTGACTGATTATATTTCACTCTGGATAAACTCTTGGAAATGTTCGACTACACATCCCAGTGCTATGAATATGCATCGTTGAGCCAGCTTTTAGAGTTGTATTGCGGAGTACGGTGGTAAAGAAGGGACAGATGGATGGACTGGATGCTCCCAGCCGCATGAAGGGTTCTGGGACACACCTTTGCCCCCTTTCTTTTAAAGGATAGCCCTCTGCTGGTTCATGGCTGTAAATGTTCACCTTTCAGCTTACTATTATCTATAACCTCTGTTTCGTGTTTCCAAAGCTACATTTTATAGTGCAGCTTCTGTACCGCAGCTCTGGGCAGCTTTGCACAGCTAATGTTGAAAGTCTGCTGGGCTGTAAGGCGAGCATGTCTCACAGCCCTGAGCCGATCATGGTTCCCCAGCCATTTCCTGGTATAAGCTTAAGATGTGGTACACCCGGACAGTTTTTCATTTGTGGTGCTAAATTGTGATACACACCATTATGTGGAATCCAGCCTTTTGTCATGCCTTGCGTACTGTAGAAAACCAATGAAGAGTTAATAATACTAGTATGTCATGACGTCATCCCCCCCCCCATTCGAGGGCACACCTGAAAGGATTCCATTAGCCCCACAGGGATCTTGCTTATATTGCCCACCCTGCCACCCCTTCAAAGAAAAGGTAAATGAGTAGGTGTCTCTTACCTTTCTCTATGATAAGTTAGGTTCATCTAGACAGCCCTGCCAGGGAAGCTTTCATCTGCAGGTTATTTTTATGTGTGGGCCCACTCTGTGACTCCTGAAAGCAGTAGACGCATGCAGCTGTTGGTGTATTAATAATTACAAGTTATTCATTATGTACAATATGCAATCAGAACACAACCCTTGTGCATCAGTGTGATGGAAATAATTATAGTAGTCTTAATAGCCTTAATATAATATAATATGTAACAGGAAAAGTAGAAACGCCCAAAGCATTTTTATATCGCACCCCCCTACTACTTATAATTGACTCAAACCCTGCTTTTAGGTCTGTCTCTGGGTTATTATCTGCCTCGTGGTTATGGGATTTGCTGTAATTAGCTTTTTCCCCCTCTCTACTTTATGCTACGCCCTGTACTATCCCTGCATATGTCTAGGAGGTCTCCGGGTCTGCAGTTGAAAAATGACTGTCCAGCATTTCCCCAAAGACACTGGTCTTTGTGTCCGTCCCTTCCTGAACCTTAGGTCTTTTGATACATTTCTTCCAGTTGGATTCTCAATGGGACATTACTGCATGAACAATGCCCCAAGTCCAGTCCGAAAGGCAAGCTAATGTATTGAAGCATGCTTTATTCCACGTATACTCTGGCTTGTAATGGTGCTCCCTATACACCGCTCTCTGGACAATGGAGTGGACGTTTCCTCTTTGCTGCATTTCTGTTATTTTTGTTAGCAGGACTAATATCAACCTGCTTAAAGAATAATACGGTGATCTCGCACACTCTTTTAGCTATTATCTCCATTTGAAAGGATACGTCTAGGCCCCTCTCACATGCACACTGTAACTATTCAGTGTATTCTTATTTGCCATACAGTTAAGCCTGATTTGGATGTAACTTTCATGTGTCATAGGAAAATCCCTACTACATACATCAGTTATGAAATACCTCTTAACTGCACATGCAGTCAACCACGATCGACTCCGTCACAACCCTTAAGCTTGTTCACATGAGCCAATGAAACGTTGGCATGTTCAGGTACCAAAGCTTTTTATAGTGGGCATCTCCTTTAGAATGTGGGTCTCAGGGCAAATCTAATCTCATATTCCTTTTGGAAACTTTTTCCATTAAGCTTGAGAGAAACCTTTGCTTCGGTGGCACCAGTAGTCAAAGTAGTACCCACCTGGGTACAAGGGGCTCCTCCCGTCTCTCTGCGTCACTGAGCACTTGGGCAGCAGCTGTTCCTGTTATATCTACACGTGAGCATTTATGCTAAACAGTCATCGCATCACATCAAATTTCCTTACCCAGGATTTCTACTAACTCTCAGCCATTGAAAACATTTCACGACAGCCATATATCCTATTTCAACCTTTACGTCAGTAATCATCAAGCTCTTTGTTTATGGTGCTTTAAAAAGACATCTTAGAAATAATGGGGCAAACCATCTCTGTCTCCTGGGGATCAAATGATCTACAGCTCCTACTGAAGCAAGAGGTCTGACAGGGTCCTTGAAAAGTCTGTGTGCCTTGTGTCTTTTCAGGGTCTAGTAGAAAGACTTCTTCCTCTAGAGGGATTCATACTCTTAAGAAGGTAAGGGAAATACTCATTAATTCTACGTTGGACTTCAGGCGGCCTTCTCGTAACACAACTGGCATGATTACAACAAGGACACAATTATAAAAATGTCCTGATATTTGGCCTCCCTAAGGTGGACAGTGTCCTCTATCTACATAACTCATTCCAAGGCTTCCAGGGAAGGCAGAGGCCACTTTAAAATATTGATATTAGTATTAAGGTATTTACATGGAGTTGCTCCTTCATATCTTACGCAGAAAATGTATTTTTACCAGCATGGGAGGGTGTTGCTTTTGAAAGGCAATCATCTTCTCATGGTCCCACAAACGAGATGTGAATCCCATGGTGACAGCAGATTTACAATGTGTGGACTCACACTATGGGACAAACTGCCTTTGGCCGTGCAAGGGAGGGGCCTTTGCTAGCAATCCTTAAAGTTTAAATTGGCTCTTCACAGCTTGAAATTTCTTCAGGTGTAACACGCACTCTGTAATGCTGCTTACACATTCTCTCCCTAGGTAAGCGCATGATCTGCAGATGTTCCACTGTCCCCGGAGGCACACATGTGTTTGTGCTAATGCACTGGCGCATCTTCCCTACCCTACTCCAGCCTCCCTTAGCTTGACCAAAACTGTGTAACGTGGTCAGAGTGTGATGAGAAGCAGGAGAGCCGGTATATGACATTGTTATGTACAGCAAGAATGGTCTTGGGAAAGTAAGGCCAAGTATGTCTGACTCATGAATTTCCAGATCCTGGGATAGGAAGTACATAATCATCAAAACATTTGGTAATACACAGAGCGTTACATTGTGAGTAAGCTTGGCTTACTTCATGGAATACATGAATGAATCTCAGATCAGCTTGAAGTAACATCCAGCTGCTCACAGAAAATGCTGTGTGAATCATGTCTCGACTTTCAGGTGTAATTCACAACTAAGACACAACATCTCTTGGAAAAGGCGTTGTGTATCATCCCCACTATATTGCGTCCATTTTGTTTCTGGGGGGCTGTGCCATTTTCCGTGTTATTTGATTGAGTGTTTTGTGTTCTGTTTTTCCATTCTGAGTTTCCCCTCCAGCCTGGGAGTTACACTGATTGTTGCTGGTTTCACTGGTCAGAGACCTGGTGATTGAGCAGGGAGCAGCAGCGCTACCTCCTTTGGGTCCTGTAACATATTTAAAACACCGAAAAACACAAAGGATAAAGTGACGTTATTGTTTGGTGGAATTGAGATAAAAATTGTTTAAAAACCAAAAAAAGGAAATTGACAAGATTTATAGTTTACTGAGCTAACTCTAACTTGCGCTGCCACCATCCATGGCAATTGACCTTGAATGATACATCAATCATGATGTAACTTTGATGCCATAACATTGACAGCATTTCAGCACATACAAGGAAATTGCAATGGCTTCCGGTACAGAAGAGATGCTGGTTCAAGGCCCTCTCTATGTGCCATAAGGCTTTCTACCCCACACATGTTAACTGTGTTTCCTCCCTGTTTAAAAAACAGGACCCCTCGAGGTTTATTTGATCCGCATCAGCAAATCTGTTCATTGTGCCTAAGTTTTGTGGTAAATAAATAAATAATACCTCTATTTTTGAATGGATAAATGAATAACAGATAGCTCAATAAATAAGAGTCAAGATTCGAGGTAGTAGGAGTTTTGCAGGTTTATTACAGCATAAAGGACAGGAACAGGACAACCTGCACAGGAGTAGGATGGCAGGGCCTGACAGGGGGGTCCCGACAGCTGCCGGGCAGGATCTGGGATGAGCGCGCTCTGGAGAAAGGACTGGCGTAACATTTAATAACAATACACGATCATATATACTAAAACAGTTGCATTACAATACATACGATAGGCGGAGCAGTGGGTGTGGTCAATAGCAGTCGCGAAAGATAAGGGTGAAAGTAGGTGTAACAGAGGCGTATACATAGACATGTGATGCAAACGTAACAGAATATGTCATGAATGGGGTGGAGACATGGAGGGGGCTACCTAAGGAGCCGGGACCTCTGACCTAATGGTGCGCGCAAACTGGCAATGACGTGTTACTAGGAGAAGCTGGGGGCTACGAACTCTGTGCTAGGAGCAGAGACTGAAGTCTGGAGAGTCAGGGCGACATGTACCTAAGCAGTATCTAGTATCTAATGTTTAGAGAACATGTTGATAGAATCCAAAAGTTATCGGGGTAAAGGCTAACAGACTCTAAGACTGGAGCATGCATTATTCTACATGTAGTGCGTGATGAAGAATATTAAATGACCATTAAATGCAGTATTTCTCTTACATGGAGACGTAAAGGCTAGACTATGATGGTAACTATTGATGCAGTTCAGTAGCTTTAGGAATGCAGAGAAGGAGGACTAACTGATAACTGGAATCATAACATACTCTTGGCAGACTCAGAGGCAGAGCCAGGCTGAACCAGGCACTGCGAGGCAGGAAGTAAGTGAAGGGTCAGGAACACAGGTGGGGGCTGTATCGCTCCTCAGCGAGGCTCAGGAGACAGAAGCTGAATCTGGTGTCCAGGCCCTTTTGAGGCCTAGAAACGGGGACTTTACAATGAAATAACGTGCACACTGAGAAACGTGGCAACGTAGCTTTACATAGGCCTGATATTCGTAGTATTCACGAGAACTGGAAACTGGCATACTAGAGATGGACACAACTATAATTGCGTCATTAATCGAACATGGGGAATACATATGCATATTAATCATGCACACATAACATATGATGGAGGACGCGTAGGGACACAGAACATGGCAAAATTTACTTTTCCACATTCCCTCCTTGTCACTACGTTTCCATCAGGAAACATCAATATTCATGATACCATCTATCATTTCATACAGTATCATTTGCTCGTCTCGAATTTTCTGGGAACGGGTTTTAGAACGGGACTTGGGACTAGGAATACAAGAGGTAGCACAAATGCCGCAAATCGCAGGGCCACATTGTATACAGAGGCAGCAGCTGAATATGATCGCTACTGCAATACCTAGAAAGGACAAGACTTTCCATCCCCAAGCGGAAATTATATTCCAGAACCAACCGGACCATGTCCAGGTGCCTGGATCTTGGTGTAACAGATGGGCAATTTTATGGAGTCTGGTTATAGCTGAATAAACAGACGGCGCGTTATTTGGAATGAAAATGCAGCAACTAGATCCGATGACTCTACAGGCCCCGCCCCTATCGGCCAATATGACGTCAAGGACGAGACGATTCTGTAAAACGACAAATCTCATAGCAGATTGCTCTTCAGTTAAGTTACCTAGAGCAGAGGCAGTCTCATTTACTACAGCTTCAAGGGTTCTGGTTAACCTACGAATTAGCTTACTATTCTGGATAGGTCCTATAAAGAAGAAGAAACCTCTATTGAAATCTGTATACTGTTCTAGAGCAGTTTCAGTATAATCGACAATTGGGGACTCAATCTCCCTTCTATGTCTAATGTGTACTAGATGTGTGTTTCTATGATAATCAGATGGAGCTAGGAAAACAGGTGGCAGTAGGAAGGCAATGTAACAGGTTCCCTCCCAATCGAGGGGCAGACGAACATATGCGGTCTGACCACAAATAAAATAAGAATGACGTGAAGCTTTGAAAATAGATTTCCCACTGTCACTATATTTGACAATAGTAGTACAATCGCTATGTCCTACATGTACGGAACCATTATTTCTAACACATAATTCGCCTTTGACTGGTAGTACTGAAATAGCAGGTAAGTCTGGAGTGGAATCAGACTGAACATTCAGGACCATAAAATTCGAAGAATAATTACCTAAATTGTAAACTTCATTCTCTAGATCTAACCCTGTTCTGTGGGGAAGACCTTGCTTGTCTGGGAAACATGTACTGTTAAGAAAAGACATATCTGTTGAGGATGACGTTAACGTGGACCATGCTCCACACGAACCATTATGTGAAAATGGATAAGGAAAGAGTGGCAGAACTCCCTTCGGGGTCTGGAAAGGGGGGAGTCGACCACACACCCAGCAATTAGTGGCATTGCTGGTCTGGTGTGAATAATGTAACAGGCGGATAAAAGAATTGTTACGCATAGCGAGGCGGTAAGAGAGTTCATGAGGAGGCAGATCACTAAACGTGTGCTCTACTGTAGCATTAGAAGACTTATTTACATGAGAAACTGGAAAATACAAGTAAAATGCATAACTGGTGCAGGAAATCATAATACTGAGAAATAATATGAAACATAGAAAAACGATACATCGGATTGAGTTTTGACTAACTCTCTCACTATGGGGGTCTATTTTATACATGTCAGAAACCGGTCTAACCGTTTCACCTAGGGGAGGACTTAGACAATCAAACTGGCTGACTTATTTTACTAGACCTTAACTTAAGTTTATACTCCTGTTGCGGAGTTGTCTCTAACAGGGAGGGTGCAGTATCAGTGTCTTTTGCGGGACAGTCCTTAAGAATAGTACTTTGGCAGTCCTTTGAATCCTCGGAAATGTTCTTTGAAACTGGTTTCAATCCATAAAATTTCTTGATATGCGAAAGATGCACCCAGCCTTTGCGTCCCTCCAACTTCACGGCTGTACGGGTGGCCAGGAGGACCTGTCGGGGCTCCTTCCAGCGAGGCTCCAGCGGACTTGAACGATCGAAATTTCGCACTAGGACCATGGATCCGGGAACGATTTCATGCGGTGCCACCTCGGTATTGTCTGGAAATGCGGCGGCAACCTGTGAACGACAAGAGTTGAGGGCAGACATCAAGGAAGCTAGGTAATCTGTCAGCATATTACTTGAAACATCGGTAATACTTCGGGGTCTAGGAGTACCCCACATGTTAGGGGGGCGGCCGAAAACGACCTCATACGGGGACAGACCTGATCTGGAATGTGCGACCATGCGCATATAGAACAGGGCAACTGGCAGAGCTATGAGCCAGTCCACACCTTTCTCTTGACAAACTTTTGCAATTCGGATTTTCAGGGTCTGATTATGTCTCTCTACGAGACCTGCTGCTTCAGGATGGCGTACACAATGGAACTTCCACTGGTACCCTAACAAAAGGGAAACATGCTTCATGAGTTCAGATGAGAATGGCTGGCCGTTGTCAGAATATACGACCCTAGGGAGTCCATAACGGGGGAAGAACTCTCGAACCAACTGCTTGGCAGTGGTCGCGGCTGTGTAATCTGGGACTGGATATGCTTCTGTCCACCTGGACAAGGCGCATACAACTACAAGGACATACTTGAATCCTCGACATCGCTCCATCTGAATATAATCCGTCTGGAGGACTTCAAAAGGGTGGTCAGGGGGCTGGAATCCACCTTGTTCCACCGGGACACTTTTACCTGGATTAAACTGACAACATATCATACAGGTACGGACTTTCTGCTTGGCTGCAGCTCGTAAATGCTTGTTGAACCAAATATTCTGGATACTGTCTAACATGGCTTTTTCTCCTAAATGTGCTGGACTATGTGCGGTATTAATAATGACTTGAACCATAGAGTCGGGGAGAAACCATGTGGCTTTACCCTTCGTTAACCATCCTTGATCTGTCTGTACCCCTCCTTGTTCGGACCATTTCTTGATTTCATCGGGAGTAGCATGTAACTGGATATCTATGACATCTTGAGTAGGGTCCTTAACTGTCATACATGTGGTCGGATCTGGAGTGTGTGTCTGTGTCGGATTGACTGAAGTGTCTGGAGTCTGAGCTGTAAGCTTGGCTGTGGGATCTGCTAGATCATTACCTTGAGAAATAATGTCAGTAACTTTCGTATGTGCTTTGCACTTCATGATAGCAATGGATGTCGGTAAATGTATTGCATCTAACAGAGCTTGAATAAGGAGACCATGCTGAATCTTGGTTCCATGAGAAGTCATGAAACCTCTCTCCTGCCAGAGCACTCCGAAGTCGTGTACAACTCCAAATGCGTAACGTGAATCGGTGTAAACATTAACTTTCAGGTTCTTGGCGTGTATGCAGGCTTGAGTCAGAGCAACTAGCTCTGCTGCTTGAGCAGACAGGGTGTCAATACGTTGTGTTTCAATAACTTCGGTGTCGGTAGTCACTGCATACGCGGCTACTAGTTCTCCTGTACTAGTTCTCATGCATGAACCATCCACATAAAGTGTCAGGTCGGGATCTGGTAATGGAATATCTGTCAGATCTTGTCTTGGCTTTGTCATGATGTTAACTACTTCCACACAGTCGTGTGTGGCAGGATTTGAAGTAACTGATGGTAACAATGTAGCAGGATTTAAAACGTTGCAGCGTCTGATTTCTATGTGTGGCTGGAACAGTGTCAATTCATAACCTGTTAAACGCGCAATTGTCAAGTGCTGAGTTTGTGTTCGGTTTAAAAGAACTTCCACGGAGTGTGGAACTTGTACTGTCAAGGAATGTCCTAATACTATGGAATCACTTTGTCTGATAGCTAGTGCTGTGGCTGCAACTGACTTGAGGCACGCAGGCAGAGCCTGGGCTACAGGATCTAATGTGCTCGAAAAATAAGCACAGGGCTTGTATTGTCCTGCTTGATCTTGTGTGAGAACTGATAATGCTGTACCTTCGCGTTCTGTGACGAAAAGTGTAAAAGGCTTACTGTAGTTCGGTGTTGCTAGAACTGGAGCTTGGCATAGGGCTTTCTTTAACTCATTGAAACTAAGTGTATGTTCAGATGTCCAAGGGAGGACAGTCGATACGGCTGCCTCCTGTGTCGTTAACTGTATCAGTGGCTTGGCTAGAAATGCATACTGAGGAATCCATTGTCTGCAGTAAGAAGTGAGGCCGATAAAAGCACGTACCTCCTTCTGGGTCTTGGGCTGAGGAAGACTCGTTATTAACTGGATACGGTCTGGTGTCAACTGCCTACCCCTCTTGGACAGTAAGTGTCCTAAGTAGACCACTTGCTGGACACAGAATTGAAGCTTCGAAGGGGACACCTTGTGTCCCATCTCGGCTAGGAAATACAAGACTGTAAGGGATGCTCGCTCGCAAGCACGTTCAGAACGGGCTGTGATCAGGAGATCATCGACATACTGGAGCAGGGCAGTGTCAGTTGGCATGTGAATGTTGTCTAGTTGTCTCTTAAGTGCTTGACTGTAAATACTAGGACTTTCTGTGAAACCTTGAGGAGCGCGTGTGAACATATAGCTCCTTCCATTTAAACAAAATCCGAAAAGAAACTGGCTGTCTGGATGAATGGGGACACTGAAAAACGCGGTCCTGAGGTCTATGACTGAAAAAAATGAGGCTTCAGAATCAATGGCTGTCAACAGGGAAGAGATATCTGGGACAACTGGATACTGGGGAATAATACATTTATTAAGCTCCCGAAGATCAATCACTAAACGATATACTGGAGGTGCATTCGGATCAGTACGTTTCATGACTGGAATGATCGGAGAATTACATACATTGGAGTCGGTTTCTACAACTACTCCTTGAGCCATGAGCTCGTCAATAATTTTGGATAAGGCTGCTACAGCCTCTGGTGGCAATCTGTACTGTCTTATTCGTGGCAGGACTACACCTGGCTTGAGAGTCACACGATGGGGTGTGATTTGCATAAAGCCAACATCAGTTGGACCTTGCGCCCATAGATGCTGCGGAACATTGGACAATCTCGGATCAAAATCTCGTAATACATAGTGACCCTTGAAGTCACGTAGAAACAGGCGTATTCCCTCTGGGGAACAGCATATAACTGCACCTAACTCTTTCAGTGTTTTAATGCCTAATAGATTTTCTGGACATGACTTAGTAAGTAACAGATCAGTAGTGCGGGACAATGGACCTACTTCTAGAGTAACTGGCTTTGATATTTCATTTACAACAGGTTTTCCTGAAAATCCAAGGGAAACATTTCTAGAGCCTGAGAGCGGAGCCCCTGGAACTTCGGCGTGACTTATAGTGGTCCTACTTGCCCCTGTATCAATCAAAAAAGTTTCTGTCTTTCCCTAGTACTTGACTATGAACATAGGGACCTTCTTGATCTACAGGTATCTCGATGAGAGGCAAGCCTACCTCCCTCTCTAGGCTGTTTCATGAATATGGCTGATACTCTGGATACTCAGACTGTGCATACTGGTACATCTGCTGTGTAACATGCTGTGTTGCAGCGATGGGCTGCGGTGCTGTAACTGTCTGTTGTGCATTCTGTGACTGAGGAGTCTGTGTAACTTGTTCTTGTCTAGGAGGACGTGGTCTCTCTTTAGTCTTACCGGTAGCTATGTTGTGTTTCAGAACTGCACACTCGTTTATAAAATGACCTGGCTGTTTACAATAATTGCAGTTCCCTTTAACGGGAGCTGCAGGATGACTGGCTTGATTTGGTCCCCTTTTCTGACTGTCTTGAGGAACGGATTGTGCAACTAGTACTTTCATTTTCGTGTCTTTCATACGTTTTCTCTCGTGATCTTGCTCTTCTCTGATTCTATTCTGGTGATATTGAAGCATCTGTAACATTTGGGACGGGGTATTAGCTTGCCAGGTACTTTCGACTTTCAAAACTCAATTCTTAACTTGTGGACTTGAATTCTCAACTAGTTTAGTAACAAAAAGATGAGGGTATGACTCGCTACTCGTCTTGAGGCCACTGTTTATAATAAAACATTTTTCAAATCTAGAGTAAAAATCACTAGTGTCTTCGTCTTGTTTCTGTTTACATGCTGAGATTGCATCCCAGTCTTCCTTTTTAGTTTCTAATAGTCTGGGCAAAACTTGTATTAACAGTTCAGGTAATTCTTTACATTTATCTCCAAGACCGGTACCTGGTACTCGTGCCTTGTCTTCAGCTTCTAGGACTGCCCAATCGATCTTTTTCTCTCCCACCTCCCATTCTTTTTCTTTGAGTTTCTCATATTCCCCTGCGGGCAACAAGACTTTTAACATTTTAATGATATCTGGATACGTGTATTCTCCCATACGGAGCATGTCTTTTAATTCTCGGTGGAACCCTGCTGGATCTTTGTCATGACAGGGAATTAACTTTTTCATCTCTAAGAGTTCCATCTTTGTGATAGGGGTGTAAACAAACACTCGTTGCATCTCACCACCCTCTGTCTTAACTGGATGCACTTCTCGTAACGGATTCTGTCTGTCTATGTAAAAGGGTTTACTTTCTGGGGGTGAGACATGAACAAAATGTGGGTTCAAAAACATACTATATTTGTGGCGCTGTTCTAGAATGACACTAATTAAATCGGTACCTAAACCTTTCCATCTATACTGGAGTAACTCGTTCAGGACATCGTGTAACGGACCTGGATCAGAATGTTGACCCTCATACAACGTAATGAGGTGCTGGATCATATACATACCCACCAGTCGCTGCTCGGCTGGGGGCAATTTCAGAAACATTTGTGCCACTATTTCGTCTGGAAAAGTGGTAGAATCAGTAATCCATCGGACTGCTGATCGGACTAGTTCTTGTTCATGCATAGTACTTAACTCGTTATAACCGATTCGTGACTTCAGAATGTGATCGGTAGCTTGAAATACTTGTTCCAGAGAACCTTGTTCTGGTGCTGGATGATGAAAAATTGACTTGTGTTCTAGGCGCAAATGGCGATCTGGAAATCTAGATTTTCCTACATACGCTATTCTGTCGGGATTCTCGTCCTCTACCTCTTCTGTAGAAGAGTCATTTTCTTTCTCGCTTACTTGTGCTTCTTTACGTTGTTCGTGTACCCTTATTATTTCTTTACGAATCTTCTTGTACATACTCTCTATACTACTGATGGTCTTATGCTTACCCTCGGCTATATTATCACTCCACCTTGTCAGGACTTTCATTTCGGCTCGATCTTTGGTCGGATAATCTTGTTCCCTTATTAGACAATTAATCAGAAACTTTAATATCATGAGCTGGACTTCAACTTTTCTTTGGCACATGACGTCACTAATACTTTCTGGATCATTCCCTGTACGGATGAAACGATATATTCTGTCTAGATCTTCTTTCATATCTGGTAGGGTGACTAGATACTCGGTCACCTTTCTCACGCGTAATGAATATAAAACCATACTATCCTCGCCTGGGACTGGATCATAGCCACATTCGGTAAGGGCTTTTCTTATTTCTGCAACAGACTGATATCTGGGCGTACGCTGTGACGCTTGTGCATGTAATTCGGCTAACGTTAAACGCTTGTGTGGCGGCGGGGTTCCTGGAGGACCTCCCCCTGCGGCCCCTAAACTAGAGTCGTCTACTGATGCTCTTCGTCCTGGCAGAGTGGGAAATGGAAATGCAGGCTGGACTTGTATGACGGGCTGGACCGGGGGTACCGTAACAGGTACTCCGGTGTCTGGAGGAGCGGGAAGTGCCTGATTTACAGGGACTGGCGGAGCAGGAACAGGATTTGCATATTCTGGGACTGTGTCGTCCAAATAGGACGAAATGAAAATATCAGCTGCGGTCGGTTTGTGACGTAGCTTGGTCGGAACTAGTGGTGGCGGGAAATTACTGGATGCCTCCGGGGTCGCTTTTGGCAAGCCCTCGGCAAGAAGAGGATACATACCCTTAATAAGAGCATGCCTCTGTCTGTCTGACTGTTCGGTTTTGACTCGTTCACCAATCTCGATTAATTCCCTTTCTTGGGCTCGTTCCAAGGATTCTCTACTTAGTTCTGACTTTCTGATTTCTTTTTCGGTTCTTTTATGAGATTCTTTGCGCCATAACTCGATGGCATCTTTCTGTGACTGTCTTGCTTTCTTTTTCCATAATGCTTCTTCTACTCTCATGATGCACTCGGCATCCCACGTTCCTGATACGGGCCATCTACACTTTTCTTCTAACTGTTTGGTATACTCTACCCATAAATCTAGATATAGTATGGCACTTATGCCATGCTTCTGATACATGAAATGACCTGGACTGTCCCTAGGCGGAACAGGAACTGCTGCTTCTAGCAGACCTTTTCTGGTTTTTAACTGACGCAATCTCGAAAAGAGCGGCATGACTGAACTATAATCTGGACACAACACAATACACAATAAACACGATAATTACTTCACACTCATACCACGACATTAAAATACATGAATAACATTCAGAATAACAGTTCGAACAGAATACTACCTGGAATACAGAAAACAGAATACATGAATTTTCTCGAGAACAGAACTGACTAGAACAGAAACTAGATGCACTGCTGAAACAGTACGAAACTTACCGGTCTCATACAGAGACACGTCAGGACCCGCATCCACCGAAGTGGACACTTCGTTTTGTGGGTCTGTGTACCACCAACCCACGGACCAGAGTCAATTAGATTGACCCTGTCTAGATACTACCCCAGCAACGGTACTCACCGGGCAGCAAGAACGGAAGGCCTCGGACTGGACTGGACTGCTTGGACGCCGGACAGACGAACTTCGGACTTCTGTTACGGGTGGGCCTCCGGATACCTCGGACCTTGGACTCTCGGCTTGGGCTCTGGTCGGGACTCGCCGCGTTCCTCCACCGTCTCGTCTGGATGCTGGACCGCCTCCTCCGTCTCCTCCGTGGGCCTGAGGGATACTTGAAGCAGAAATATCTGCCGGTGCGCAGAAGAGTTCCGTCACGACTGCAGAGGGTCAGGGGGTCGGCGTGGCTTCACCGACGCGTGGGGAAAGGGCAAGTCCCTATTCGGGCGCCATTATGTGGTAAATAAATAAATAATACCTCTATTTTTGAATGGATAAATGAATAACAGATAGCTCAATAAATAAGAGTCAAGATTCGAGGTAGTAGGAGTTTTGCAGGTTTATTACAGCATAAAGGACAGGAACAGGACAACCTGCACAGGAATAGGATGGCAGGGCCTGACAGGGGGGTCCCGACAGCTGCCGGGCAGGATCTGGGATGAGCGCGCTCTGGAGAAAGGACTGGCGTAACATTTAATAACAATACACGATCATATATACTAAAACAGTTGCATTACAATACATACGATAGGCGGAGCAGTGGGTGTGGTCAATAGCAGTCGCGAAAGATAAGGGTGAAAGTAGGTGTAACAGAGGCGTATACATAGACATGTGATGCAAACGTAACAGAATATGTCATGAATGGGGTGGAGACATGGAGGGGGCTACCTAAGGAGCCGGGACCTCTGACCTAATGGTGCGCGCAAACTGGCAATGACGTGTTACTAGGAGAAGCTGGGGGCTACGAACTCTGTGCTAGGAGCAGAGACTGAAGTCTGGAGAGTCAGGGCGACATGTACCTAAGCAGTATCTAGTATCTAATGTTTAGAGAACATGTTGATAGAATCCAAAAGTTATCGGGGTAAAGGCTAACAGACTCTAAGACTGGAGCATGCATTATTCTACATGTAGTGCGTGATGAAGAATATTAAATGACCATTAAATGCAGTATTTCTCTTACATGGAGACGTAAAGGCTAGACTATGATGGTAACTATTGATGCAGTTCAGTAGCTTTAGGAATGCAGAGAAGGAGGACTAACTGATAACTGGAATCATAACATACTCTTGGCAGACTCAGAGGCAGAGCCAGGCTGAACCAGGCACTGCGAGGCAGGAAGTAAGTGAAGGGTCAGGAACACAGGTGGGGGCTGTATCGCTCCTCAGCGAGGCTCAGGAGACAGAAGCTGAATCTGGTGTCCAGGCCCTTTTGAGGCCTAGAAACGGGGACTTTACAATGAAATAACGTGCACACTGAGAAACGTGGCAACGTAGCTTTACATAGGCCTGATATTCGTAGTATTCACGAGAACTGGAAACTGGCATACTAGAGATGGACACAACTATAATTGCGTCATTAATCGAACATGGGGAATACATATGCATATTAATCATGCACACATAACATATGATGGAGGACGCGTAGGGACACAGAACATGGCAAAATTTACTTTTCCACAGTTTCGTAGGACAATAATGGGTGGACGTGCCTTTGTAGTATTTACAAAACAGGCATGGAACAAGCTGCCTGTTCAGCTACGCCCCTAACCCAAAATTCGCAAGGCCTCAAAAACCCATCTATTCAATGATACTATAATCATACTTGCCTTCTATCCTCAGGACATTCTCTGTAGGTTAGTAATACTCTATTAAGTCCTCGCCGGATAATTTGGCTTCACTGTATAAAAGTGTCATCCCTCACCTCGAGCGGTTGATAGCACTGCATGATAGCGTCCCAAACTATGATAGAGGCGCTAAAACCCTAGCCATCCATAAAGAATTAATAACGGTCCTGGCAGATAGTTTCCACAAACCATCAAACCAGTGCCAGCGGCAGACACGGGACACTAATCCTTGGTACAATCAGTCCTGTAGGAGGGCGAAAACGACTAGTACTTGCTCTTAAAACGGGCAATAGAACTTCCATTATGAATGCAAGGAATGCCTATAAGACTCTCCTTTCTCATGCAAAATCTGAATGGGAAACAGAGAGATGGTATGCAATTAAACAGGCATTAATTGCGAAAGATGCCCGAACCTTTTGGAATTTGGTCCACACTGGGAAACAAGAGGGCAAGGTAAAGATCGATCCTAACATTGCCGAGGAAGCCTGGTGTGCCTACTTTAGTGACCTTTATTCTAGTCCCGCTACTCAAAACAAAGTCCTACCAAGTTCGCCCTCGATAATGGTCCCGGGATGCCACCCTCCCTCATTTACTTTGTTGGAAGTCACATCTGCGGTACAAGCACTGAAATGTAACAAGGCCCCAGGGCTGGATAAGATCTCTGGTGATCTTTTCAGGGACGAGCTGAAGATCTGGGTTCCTTACTTGACCGTTCTATTTAACACAATCTTAGACGGACAAGAAGCTCCAAGTACCTGGCTGGGTGCCGAAATAATCCCGATCCATAAAAAGGGCTCTCCGCTGGCCCCGTCAAATTATAGGCCAATTAGCCTCATTGACGTTACCCAAAAAATTTATGCTAGACTGCTCCTACAACGCCTGCTAGATTGGATCACCGAGAACAAGATCCTCTCCCATCTGCAAGCAGGGTTCAGAGCCAAAACATCAACTATCGACCAACTACTACGGCTCCAGGTTCTTTACTGGAAGCACGTGGTCTTGGAAGGGGGCAGCCTGTACCTCACATTTGTGGATCTCAAATCCGCCTTTGATATGGTGGACAGGAACCAACTGTGGAACCTATTAACCACAATGGGGATTCCCCAATATTTGTGCCATCAATTTAAAAGACTCCATGAAGGAACCTTTGCGAAGGTACGATATGGCAAATTTGGCCAGCTGACACGAGCTTTTCCAATTGAGAAGGGAGTTAGGCAGGGGTGTGTACTTGCCCCTACCCTATTTTCTCTCTTCCTAAATGGCCTCGTTGATGACTTGACAAGTGTAAATAATATTGACGCACCAAACTTAGCTGGTGGCAAATTTCCTGCACTTATGTTTGCGGATGACACCCTGCTGCTCTCAAAAACACCAATGGGGATGCAGCGGGTGTTAGACCAATTCACCGAATTCTGTAGGAAAAGGAATTTGGTGATCAATATTGACAAAACAAAGTACATGGTATTTAATGCCAGCACAGTTAATTGCCCTCGCCCAAAAATGGATGGACGAGCACTGGAAAGAGTAAATAATTTTACCTATCTAGGACTGACACTAAATGATAAAATGGGTTGGGATACCCAAATGTCTAGGGCTAACCTAGGGCTTTTACAGTCTGCGGGGGGGATCTTAAAAGTGCAGAAATCTTGTGTCCATAAATTAGTGAGCGCACCGCTGGAAATATACAAGGTTCAAGCCAGATCTTCCACTCTCTATGGGGCGGAACTCTGGGGGCATCGACCAGCGTGTGAGATTAGCACAACAGAGAATAATTTTATCAGACAGTTGCTCTCCTTACCTAAAAACACCCCACTAATTCCATTGAGGCTGGATTTAAACCTGAGGCCAATCGCAGATGCAATTGCCTCACGTCCGCTTCTTTATTGGCATAGATTGTGGAGTGTCCCGGAGCTCGAGTGCTATAGAGAGGAACTGAAGATTGTGATGGCCTGTCCGGGTGCAGGAAGGATTAAGTGGCTATCATTCATAAGTGGGCAGGCGTCTAGGATTGGCATGGGGAATCTCTGGTCTAATCCGGAGGTCGCGTGCCAATCCATTTCGAGGCGAACCCTGGCAGAGACCATAAAACATCATAATTTACACGAAGTTCTTCGATCAGTGAGGCCTTCTAGCCTTACTGATAGTTTTCTAGATTCCAAGAACGCTTACAGCTTCGAGCAGGAACTAGATACTATAGAACCGGTCTTGGCTAAGAAACTGTATTTACAGTTCAGATACGGCACACTACCCCTGCATTCTTACACAGATAAATGGAAAGTGGGTCCAGCCCGCTGCTGTCCTGGTTGTGAGGACCCAAATGAGTCGTTAACGCATGTGATTTTGTTCTGTCCTGCTTACTCCGCTAGCAGAAAGAAATGGATTATATAGCTATGTGTGAATTTAGGAGTCAGGAATTACTTAGAGTTTTTTAGAATTTTAAAATCTGACACTAATGCACTGATAGTTGCCGCTATTGCTAAATTTCTGTTTTCCATGTGGTTAACAAGACGGAGAATGGTTGGGAAGCAACAAGGTACCCTGGCTATAGATAGATAATCAGTTTCAGGGCCACTTGGGCTTCCAATGTGCTCTAAATTTTTAACTCATGTATGTATAAATTATTGTTTTAGTATTATAATTGCTATCCCATAACCATATGTTAACCTATAGATTGTATACATGAAATGAGATGTAACCTGTGTATTAGTTATCTTTTAAACGTATTTTTCTTCTTGTTATACTTTTATGGTTCATAAACAACCGAAATAAAGTTAACGAACGAACGAACGAATACTTAGATTCGTTATATCAGTGCCAGGGAACTCTGGGTAATCGCTTGCTTAATAAAGTGAATAAATAAATAAACTGATGAGGTCTCATATGATATCCCTGATGACATCATCCAGTCACTGTGACAGTGTTATGTAGGGTTTGTGGAATGAAAGTAATTCACCATGCTACACCTGTGACCAATTTTCTGTCACCAGTGATGTGATAATAGACGTCATGTGATAATGGTTTTGATGTTTGCCAACATGCTGAACACATAAAATATCTGTCGCCGTCTTTTTACTGATATTCTCCCTCCTAACAAGTAAAATGGCCCTTTTGAGATTAATGTGATCACCCAGGGGCAAGGCTCCAAGCCCAATCCTGTTGAGGGCAATCAACCTCCCTGCTGCACATGGCCTTTGGCCGTTCACAGCAGGCAGTTACCCGCAGTTCGTGGCCTCTGCCTAAACCCTGTGGCCAACCCCCCACAGGTGCCCCACCCTCACCCATGGGTGCCTAGGCCTCGTTTTGTTTTGTTTTTAGGTCTCGCCTACGCATCGCGCATGCGCTGCTTAGGAGGACCTTTAGCCGTCGTGCTGTTCTTTCTTGAATCACAATCTCGTGCTTGTGGCGGCATTCACTTTGCTGGAGCGAGCAGGGGAGTGCCACAAGCATGAGTATGTGCTTCAAAAAAGAGCAGACCGTGCGCGTGTACACTTATACACGCACGCACCACTCCCGAGCCAGCAAACACATGATGGCAGTGCCAGTTGCCACGTTACCCTTCTCTGCTAGCACATGCGCTCCTCCCAGTAACATTTCTTCCCCTTATCTCTTTATTTCTTCTTCTCTCAGCCTTCTTCATACGAATATTTTCCCTTCCACGGTCTCTTCTCTTACTCCCAAAACGCTCCTTCGCTCAAGCACTTCTGTGTCTGTCTTAATTCCACCGTCTCTCTTCCCCTGCTCCCTCCACTCCTACTGACTCTACCCCCACCTCTGTTTCTATCCGGTGGCACTGCCCCACCGCCCCCTTTCACGGCCACAGCAGCGCATGTCTTGGCCCCCACTCTGCTCCTCACTCCTTCTGGCTTCCCTCTGCCAGCCCAGCCTCCCTCGGCATCCTTCCTCCCAATTTCTTGCTCCCTCCTTCCTCTCACCTCACTGTACCCTTTCTCTCCCCAGCCCCTCCTCTCTGCCCACACTCCTCTCGGCTCTACTTCATATGCACGAGGGGCGCTGAGGCTTCCATCTCCCCTTTCCACCCCCACTTCCCCTGCCCCTTTCCTTCTGTGTTCTCCCTTCCCCTACTCTCTCCACAGTGTCTGTCATTGCCTACCTAATGCCCCAGTGCTCTCTATTTCCTATTTATCCTCCTCACGCTTCACCCGCCTCTCCCATGCTTCTTGCCTCTCCCCTCCCCGGCCTTTGTAGTGCTGTGTGTCACTGCCTTTCCACTGGCCTCTCTCTGTGTATTTTTCAGCCTCAGTGTCCTCCCTCCTCACAATTCCCTGTCAGTTCCCTCCCACCCTCTCTTCCCACTTCTAACTGTCGCAAATCCCCCCCCCAACGCCTCGCCTCCTCCTCCCCTCCCACTGCTGCATGGAGTGTGTGGAGTGCGTTTCTATCCATCTTCGTTGCGCAGGCTTCTCGGACCAGGACAGTCTTTTCCTCACAATATGGCACCTTCTATCCTCTCCCCAGTCGGTCTCCAAGGTTCTGCTCCTCTCCATGGCCCCTTTCGCGGGTGTATATATATATATATATATATATATATATATATATATATAAACCCATCCCCAAGGCCTCTCTGCCACCTCCATGGTTCCCACCAGGGAACAGCTCTACTCCCTGCTGTCCTCCTCGACTGTCTTTTCTGGAGCCCTCTCCAGGTAGAATCGTTCACCTCCATGCCCCTCCTGCCTCCTCTGCCATTGCCACTGGTCAGTCACCGGTCCCTTTCCCTCCAAGGTCCCTTGGGGTGCAACATCCGCAACTCCAAGGGTAACTCCCCTGTGAAAAGCAGCTGTGACTCCCAAGACTTTCGATGCCGCTTGGTGCAAACCACCTCTAATTCACCTTAATATTAGCTATCAAAATAACGAGGCAGGCGCTGGCAAGTGGAAAATGAAAAACAGGTTTATTAATCCAGGAGGAGAACACATCACATCAGACACCGGGGCTATCGTCAGGAGGTGCTCTAACTGCATCTCTGTGGCATGGCCTTTTATACAAGTTTTTGTCCGTTTATTGCATGGTCAAACATTCCTGACATTAGTTTATTGCACAGTTAAAACATCTTTGGAATCCCCGCCTTAAGCTAGTTCCCACACAGACCCAGCAGCTGTCGTCCCCCACCTAGATGTAACAGATGATTGCTATCTCACAGCTGGACATTCCGACAGGATCTAAAAATACGTGGGAATGGTCAGATCTAAGGGTTTTGGGTTATTGATTAAGTCAGGCCCCTTTGTTGGTAAAACAATCCCTGCCGTGTGTAGGCAATAAACAATGTCCACAGGGGTCGGTTAGTGCTTGGGACCGGACTGAGTGGCCAGGTGCAGGGAAGGAGGTTATAAAAGGGGGCTTGCCTGTGCATGGAGGATGAAAGGACAAATGGGTTTGGCGCGGGAAGTGACTCCGGGCATTGTCAGGCTGACAAGGTTTTACGACCCTAGTACATGTGTTCAGGCTTGGTCAGGGTGCTGGGGATGATTGCGGGGTCAGGGTGAATCATAGGTGACTAGTAGGGAACAAAAATGGCTGCGATATCTAAAATGGTTGCTGCTTAAGCGCACGCAGAGGCCCTTGCTACGCAAGATGATGCAGACAATGTTTCATGACCTTCACTTTGCTCTCAACAGCGGCTGTGGCGAACATAAATGAACGCCGCTTATGTATACTTAAGGTTTATTGATTTCCACAGTCCCCAGTTTTTAAAATAAGTTAGTTCATTTCTGTTCATATCCATTGTGATGATGTACAAGTTGACATTATTATACACAAAAGCTAAGTATGCAGTTGGGCTGTCCATTGCGGTCTTTGGTGGCCTATATGTTTTACGGGCAGATGAAAGCAATTATGCTATCAGTACAAACAGTATCATCAATAACCTATGTAGTCAATGTAACAAGCGGGGAGACAGTGCCTACAAAATGACATTGGTCGTACCATACGTTTAGACCTGGAGATGAGCATAATTCTTAGATGATGCAGTAAATTTGTTCTAATACAAAAGTGTTATCATACAAGTTGTTCTGGTAGGATAAGGACCATTAAGTGCATTATTTGAGGTCTAGACTCCATGAGGATCCAAACTAATAAGCATGTTCATGAGGACAACTGGTGTTCTACAATTATCGTTATACACAGTTTACTCTTTCTTCCATATTTCTACGTTACTTATTCATAATATAACACATTGAAATCGACCGATGTAGGGTTTCAAAGGAAAATCTTTTTCTTGTCCAATTGGGGCATAATCAATACGAGGCGATCGGGAGAGAAATTTAACCTAATATAAGTGATGGTCAGGGAGTGATAATGTTCAAAGGCTCTTCTTTCCAGTGTCTGTTACAGTGAGCCATCACTGGTAGGCTCCCATTGTTTTTTTCTTTTGTTGGCGCTGTTTAGCACCGGCGGTGGAGCTATGCGTCCAGCTCGGATCCTGATTCCACGTTGCAGGTCGAGGTCGTTCTTGCTCTAGGACCACAGTCCCTTTTGCCCTGTTCCTGAACTAAACGATCCCTGGTACCTTAGACAGGGTACCCGCACCCTATTCTTGATCCGTGAAGTCCATCCCTACTAACCCTATTCTATCTTCGTGCAGGGTTTTTTCCATCAAGTCAATTAAAAAAAAACATATGAAAAAGGGGTGTGTGTTTGGGGAGGTAAGGGAAGAGAGGGTGGAGTGGGGTCAGATCTGAAATGGACCAAGGGGGGCAGAAATTTCACGCAAGGGAGCCCACCAATTAGGCTCAATGGGCTGGGACTTCCGGCACAGGTGGATCAACAGGCTGGGGGCTTCTGGACAGCCCTTCTTTCTTTCATTTTCCTTGTTGGGGATGGTGCCTCGTCCAGCATCTCTTTGCTCTGCGGCTCCACCTTGGTCGTGGTCATAGGTGTTTCATGATCTGCAGCCAGGCTGTGCATCGCGTCCGGCCCCTCTCTTCCGAAGACTGTAGGATATCTTTAATCTAGCAATGAGTATGAAACAATTTTTAGAGACCTGGCAGGGGAAGACGTTTACACAATTTAATTTCTCTCCCAACCCCAAGTAGCTGGGGAAACATTTATCGTTTACTCAAAAATGACGATAGCATGGATACTCTTAATCCTTACATCTGTGCATATTATTTTCTCATGAACCATTACTGTTGTGCAGGTCTGCAAGCATTTCTATGAATTTCCACCATAATTTTTATCTTTGGTGTCCATTCCTTTTACGTTCTTGATTGTGGCAAGAAATCTAATATCTATCAATTATATAGTCTGTCAAATTCAAATCGGCTCCTCCATCCGACACTTGTCGTTATAAACTAACTAACTGTTGAGCTGTATTTTCTTCAAGGTCTGCTAACTACAAAAAGTGTGATGTGCTATTATCATGGGCATACAAGTACCCTTCCTAGCTATTGTTTACCATAAAGTACACAGGCTAAGCATTGTTCTATCCTGTCAATGTTCCTTACTTTTAGCCAATCATTTCGACTTCAGTACCCATTCAGCAGGGCTTACTACAACATTCCTTTCACTTAAGCTTTGGACTGGATCATCTTGTTCCTCGCCGGAAGAACCCAGAGAGTCCGCCTCCCCCCTTTTAGATCAGAGGCCACCAAAGTCATCTGCGGCGTACCACAAGGATCATCACTCAGTCCCACCCTCTTCAACGTTTACATGAGTCCCCTCGCATCCATCGCGCGACAACACAACCTCAACATCATCTCCTACGCAGACGACACCCAGCTGATCCTCTCCCTCACCAAAGACCCAAACACCGCCAAAACCAACCTACACGAAGGAATGAAAGAAGTAGCTGAATGGATGAAGAACAGCCGTCTAAAACTAAACTCGGACAAAACAGAAGTCCTCATCTTAGGATCATCCCCCTCTGCTTGGGACGACTCATGGTGGCCACCGGCCCTGGGTACAGCACCCTTACCTACAGATCACGCACATAACCTAGGCTTCATCCTAGACTCCTCCCTCTCAAATACCAGACAAGTCAACGCCTTCTCATCTTCTTGCTTCAACATCCTACTCATGCTCAAAAAAATCTTCCATTGGATCCCCACCGAAACAAGAAAGACAGTCACCCACGCACTGGTTACTAGCCGACTGGATTAGTGAAATACCCTTTACGCCGGAACCACAGCCAAACCACAGAAAAAACTCCAACGCATACAAAACGCCTCAGCCAGACTCATACTGGACATCCCCCGTCAAGCTCACATTTCCAGTCACCTGAAATACCTCCACTGGCTCCCCGTCAACAAGAGAATAACGTTCCGCCTCCTAACGCACGCACACAAGGCCCTCTACGACCTAGGACCCAAATGCCTCATCACACGACTGTCCTTCTACACACCCACCCGCCAACTACGATCATCCAATCAAGCCCTCGCCGTAATTCCGCGCATCCATAGATCCACCATGGGAGGAAGATCCTTCTCCTACTTAGCGGCCAAAACCTGGAATTCTCTCCCCACTCACCTCCGCCTTACACAGAACCACCTCTCCTTCAGAAAGCAGCTAAAAACCTGGCTTTTCGATAAGTAATGCACCCACCCTCCTTTAAGCGCCTTGAGACCCCCTGGGTGAGTAGTGCGCTATATAAATTACTGAACTTGAACTTAGTTCAAATCATTTTTTATAAACATTATTCTTGTTTCTGCATTATCCTTTACAACCTAGCTACTTCATTAGTTAAATGAAGGACTTGCGATGTCCATACAACTTATATGTGGTGTGACCAGAATCTTAAAGTC
This sequence comes from Lissotriton helveticus, assembly GCF_964261635.1. NCBI lineage: Eukaryota > Metazoa > Chordata > Amphibia > Caudata > Salamandridae > Lissotriton > Lissotriton helveticus. The sequence goes on along the minus strand of NC_136069.1, from coordinate 325,184,102 downwards.
AAAACAACCAGGGACATTTCACGAAATTGGAAGAAGGACTACGATCTTACTTCAAGCGATGAGCGCGCTCCTTAGCAGAGAGTTACAGAACGGTCAGTAGGAACTTACATAAATTGCTATTTTAAGCCTGGTAGCTTGCTTGTTAATTTTTTTTTTCTTGAAACAACTGCTAACTCTTACCAATTTTAGTCGATTTATCTTTAAAAACCGGGACATGAGCTATATTTCTTGAAATTTTCTGGGACAGCTGGTACAAAGCTGGGACCATTCTGGCAAAATGGGGACGTTTTGGTCACTCTACTTATGTGCAATGTGCGTGGTAACATGAACGATGATGGTTGTGCCACTAAGGCACTAAAACAAAAGCCACTGACATATAGCTCCCTTTTAAGGGCCAGATTAGGGGACATCAGTCGTCTTACCCGTCCTTTCATTTTCAGCCAATTAAATTCCGTCAGTTTACAGAAAGGAGGGGTAGTAATATGGCAAAATATGGTATTTTGTCTCTGTCAATTTGTTCAAACACTGTTGTGTTAAAGCCAATTAGACGTGTACCAGTGAGGTACAGTGTCGTCATTTATTCAAAAGTGAATTCACAGCATTCTGTGAAGTCAACGGCTAAGGGTGAGTACACCCAGTTGTCGTATGGAATTGATCCCAGCATGGTCATTCCTGGACAGCGTAGGTAGGCTCACAGAGAGAGAGAGAGGGAGAGTGTGCACAACAATAGGCTATTAAGTACACGTACAACATAGGGAGAGAGAGTGTGTGCGTGCACAAAAATAGGCTATTCAGTACACGTTCACAGCTGTGCCAGAAAATCACAGATACATAATTGCCAAGGCTGGCAGACCTGTTCATGGGGATCGTAAACACGGACTAGGCCATGCCTGAAATGTTTAGGCCATGCCTGAAATGTTTGTGTAAGGCGTACCAATCTATAACACACAAAAGAAAATGTGCCTTTCTAAAACCGGTAATATGCATTTGTGCCTGACTGCTAAAATACAGTGCCTAGAAGTGTTTTCCCATATATAATCTAAACAGATGACCGCTGCTTTAGGAGGTTACGAGTGGTTAAAACAGAGTCGGACTTTCCTAAAAATGCTCATTCCAATCACGCAACTTGTGCAAGGACATCAAACGCTAACATTTAAAACGAGCTCTCTTGCGATGTTTTTCGAGCCCTGGCTTTGGCTTTTTAAGGCAACTAGATTTAGAGAAGATTTTTCTCTCCTTTTTATTTAATACGCTTATAACTCACTTCTGTCTAATGTTAGACTGGATGGCATTCCTCTGGTGAGGCTCATGAGCATTTGAAAAACTCCTCTAAAACACATGGTGCACGAAAATAAAGATTACGATGTTTTAGGACTCCAAGAACCAGAATGCACTTGGGGTTCATAGCTAACCAATTTCAGGCTAATGTACTTCCTTGGGAACCTTACAACTGTAATAAAAACAAAAATTCCTAATGTGAAAAAGGTGGGCTTTTGCTCCTACGAGGGAGCTGCTAAGCAAAAGAGGTTCGATCTACTGTCCTGTTCATTGATATATCTAAACGTCAGGATCTTTACCAATTGCTCACGTTGTAGGAGTGCAAAATAAAACAGATCTTGACAATTCTTTTGATGTTGTTTCTGCGTACTGTATCTTTTTAACTTTTTAGAATCGAGTTACTCATTCTACTGGCCATTGAAATTCGAGTTTCTTCTTTGCATATTTGTTCCACAATGAGTCATACATTATGGGACAAATACCATACTTTTTATTCAACGAACGATCCAGGCTTAAACAACCATTTTCCAATAACTTCAGAAAAGACCGGCATGATGGACATTGGTTTAAAATAAATCTTTCAATTAATCCTAAATTCATACAAGAAGTCTACATTACCTGTCCTTTACTATTTGCAAATAGTAACCATTGTTCAAAACTACCAATCAATCAATATTTACGATGCTAATTCCAGGTTTCTTGTGACAGGCTATTCCTAGCGCTTCCATTTTAGCGGGTTCGAAAGATCCCATCAGTGGCCTACTGATTTTCCCGGTCTTTTCCTAGCGCGTTTTATGCCATTGTTCGCTATACATTACAGTGGCTAATCCATATTTCACATACATGTCCTTATTAGGGGTGCCTTCCGGCGGTGCCGGATGACTGACCTCTAATAAACGGTCCGGCCAAAACAATCGATCAATTTTGAGAAGACAATCGGTCAACAAAAAATCTCAATAGGTCATGGACAAAGGTCCGCATTACCTGCCCTTCACTGCTTGCAAAGAAAGAGAGGATTCCTAATCTGTTTGTTTGCACGTAGGGAATGTCGCAACTAAGGGGAATACTAGTATTCGGTCGAACTTATTCAACCAGTCAAACAATCAATAACAAGTAAGAATCGATCTTTCACGACCTTACCCAGACCGTTGTGGACGGTTCCTTCGCCGCCCCCTTCCAGCGCCCGTTTGTCCTCTCACTCCAACATTACTGTAAGGTCCCAGTCAGGATCGTAGGTCACTCGAGCGAGGTCTGTTCAGAACTGGTGAAGTTCAGGTTGATCGGCAGCCAGACGAGGGTCCTCTCAAGGCAGGTATACTCCAACTGTTTAGATGTTCACTCCGTCGTTAGGTATCAGACATGATTAAGATTTGACCTAACATTTCTACGAAAGGCACGGGCAATTTGTTGATAATAGGGAATGTATCTCTGCAGCTGTCCTTGAAACTTGCAGATCATACGTTTCTTTGAACGAGGTTAAAGGCACAGTTGTCTGTAAAAGAACTGACTTCATTCTGCTTAAAGTATCAATTTGAATAGAAGAGATATTCAAAGAAGGCCATATTGCCGCCTCCATGTCTGGATTGCTGTTTGGATACAATACTTGCATACAGCAAGTGACCATGGAAGTAACGCTCACGAGATAGGCTTTTCCTGGCACCATGACACAACAGCTGTGGTCACTTATTAGAACGTAGCTGCCGTTGGAAAGCTGTCTAAAGAATGGCTCTATCTGTGTTGCAGGAGTGCCATGCAGGTGACATGAAAGGTTATTTGATGAACCTTCGCAGGCTCCATGCAAGTTAATACCTTGACACAGAAGTGTACCGCTTAGTGATTTTTTACAATTATTACCACTAAGAAATACCTCCTTTTTTCCTTCACTATAACATTTGTGTGTATAAGGTAAATTCCATGTTGACTTGATGTATCCTTTACCCAACCTTTCATACAGGCCTGCTGGTATATATTTTTGGCAATACTTAAACTGGAAAGTTGTTATCGGAATTGTAATTGTTCCGTGTATTATCCATTCAATGACAGGTCTCTCTGACATTGTCAATGGTAATCTCTCAAGTTTTTCAATGCTCAGAATCGTATAGTCTGCTCCTTTTTGTGCCAAACTGATTCGTTTATCAGTAAGGTTAAAGATAGAGAATAATGACGTTATGTTGATTAGACGCCATGGCACGTAGCCTGAACGCAGATTTTGCAACGTCCAGCCAAGTTGTACAATAGAACGCAATTGAGACTGACCATGTTGTAACATTAGTAAGTCCTGTTCTATTATATTAATAGCAGATGATACAATGCTGCCCAGTGAATATATTCTGGAGGACAGTGTCGTTAACCCATTGTCCACTACAGAAAGTGATTTTTCCAAATTTATACGATCAATTTCTCGTATTTTTCTGCAGTTTCAATTTGTGTTACCTTCCAAGCTTCGTTGTAAGCAGCGTATATACCGGCGTATATGAAATGTTTTTAACGCTGTTTGCGTGGTCCAGGTATGAAATCACGCAAGTCAGCACAGTCTTTAAGTAAAGTCAAGTGTTGCTTAATTTCAGCCAGTGTGGATTTCTGTAGCCACTCAAGGCATAGTTTCCCTACACTGTATGTTGTAACTATCTGTTAGGACACGGATCATGGCATAGCACTAACAGCGCTGGTCCCGCCATACCCGAACTACAATCCCCACACTAACCCCGGCGGGAACTACATCTCCCGTCATGCTGCGCGCGGCGCATGCGCGAGGCGGGCACACGGAAGGAACAGTTTAAAGACGGACCGGGAACTGATGGAGGCTGTCGGATATTTCGAATCCGCCGTGAAGTCCGTGATTCGTTTTCAGGTGAGCGGTCCCTCGGGAGAGGTAACTCTCAATCTCTTGTTCCACGCGCTTGAAGCGCCAGCAAGCCCCAGTCCCCGCTCGAGGGTTCGAGCTACTTCTCGCGCATTGAAGCGCCAGCAAGCCCCAGTCCCCGCTCGAGGGTTCGAGCTACTTCTAGCGCATTGAAGCGCCAGCCAACCCCAGTCCCCGCTCGAGGGTTCGAGCTACTTCTAGCACATTGAAGCGCCAGCACGCCCCAGTCCCCGCTCGAGGGTTCGAGCTGAACTTATTGCGCCTTGAAGCGCCAGCACGCCCCAGTCCCCGCTCGAGGGTTCGAGCTGAACTTATTGCGCATTGAAGCGCCAGCACGCCCCAGTCCCCGCTCGAGGGTTCGAGCTGAACTTATTGCGCATTGAAGCGCCAGCACGCCCCAGTCCCCGCTCGAGGGTTCGAGCTGAACTTATTGCGCATTGAAGCGCCAGCACGCCCCAGTCCCCGCTCGAGGGTTCGAGCTGAACTTATTGCGCATTGAAGCGCCAGCACGCCCCAGTCCCCGCTCGAGGGTTCGAGCTGAACTCATCGCGCATTGAAGCGCCAGCACGCCCCAGTCCCCGCTCGAGGGTTCGAGCGGTGAAAAGCGCTTTGCTGCGTCTAAGCACACAATCCCTTTTCACAGATATTCGAGTGACAGTAACTCGAGATACGCAGAGCGGCCGTACCAGTTCGAGGGTAATCGAATTGTGTGGCTCTGCCTTTTTTGTTCGCCTTCCACCTTTCTTTTGCCCTCTGTTGGGAGGTGTCGGGACCGGCATCTATGCAGAGGACGAAATAGGGAGCACACACTCCCAAGACCCCTTTTTCAGTTCGAGTGGCATTGTCGGCCATTGCTTAGCACGGTGTCCTCTGTTGGGTGACTGACGGGACCGTCAGTTGTGCAGAGGACGGTTGGAAGCTCTTATCATCGGCTACTCCCTGCTTCATTGGCCCTTCTGATTTGTTGTACTCGTGTATTCTTTGGTGCTATTAAACCTACCGTGTATCAACACCTTGTGCGTTGTTGCTACTTCTCAACTCAGGGGGTTACACTATCCCTGGATGTTGTCTCTGGGAGTATCTTGGTTCTGGCCTGTTCTGTTTTAACCCCTGTAATTTGTTCAGGAATCTATCTTGACAGTTATTTGTGTCTGTGGGCCAGATCAACCATTTTTTTCCAATCAGGATTTGTTCTGTTTTGGTGTAAAATATGGGATACGTCTATCTCCTTATCTGTAGTGCTATTACTATCAGGTATGGGCTTCGGAATAGACGGTTTATTTAAGTCTTTTATCTTGGGTAAACCAAGACAAGTTGTTTGCTGAATTGTGTCATTCAGGAATATTATCTGTTCTGGGATCATGCAGGCTCTAAATAATGCTTCTAGACCTTGTACCTGCCATTCTTTTGAACCCCAGATGGTTTTTGTTTCAATGTTATTTTTCCAAAATTCAAAACCAAATGTAGACATTTTGTCATAACATTTTTCAGAATAAATCAATTTAGTATTTGTCAACATTGTTTTCATTCCTATCTTATTTAACATTTTAAAATAAAACGTTTCTGGATCACTGTTGTTAAACCCTGAGAAGTATTGGAATTTCTCATAAAATGTTTTCGAGCTGCCTTTTGGCGGAGTTGGACAATGTTCCCATTGATTATAATTAAAAAAAATTCTAGGCTGAGCAGATTTATGCAAATAGTGATGACCAAAATGATTATAACAATATAACTCTTCATAATTTGACGAACCCTGTAAATAATCATGTTCTGTGAATTTAGCTGACATTACTAAATCTGACATCATATTATTAATATTTTCAAAGTCCCAATCATCAGAGAAAGTACTTAGTGTCACAAAGTCACTTAAGGAAACCTTAAACTGGTGTGGATATTTCAAGAGCTCAATCGGGCCATAAATTTCATAGTCAGTTTTGTCCCATGCTACCCCACCGGGTATTGGATTGGCTGTGATGTTCACTGATGACAGTTCTCTTTTCTCGATGTGAGAGGATCTGTGAGGCTTTAGGACCAAGTTGATGTTCTGACTTTGCTGTGTCCATTGTACTATATTTTCCTTCAATGAATTTTCCCAAACATAGAACCATGATGAGCCAAAGTAAGAGGAAAAGTACACCTAACACAATCCAAAATTCAATCCATGGTGAAATAAGATATGTTTCTTTTAGTTGTTGAAAAAGTTCAGTTACTTTGTCTTTGAAAGTTTTTGTTGCTGGCGTTTCTTCATGCTCGCTTGGATCTTCAGAAAAGTCATCCAAATTGATGAAGTAGCCAGATGCAGTTCTGTCAATTGTTGGAATTGCTTCCGGATTTTCATTTGTCTTTGGATCTTTCTTTGTTACATTAGTATAGTCTGAAGCTACATCATTGTAGACAGGCGTTATTTGACGAACTGTTGCAATTTGGGTTTCAAGAGGCACAAGTTCCATGGCTTTGTTACATAGTCCTTTTTTATTCACTGTAGGTTTATCAAATGTGATTAGTCTCTCAGTTTGAACCTCTTGGATTGTAGCAAGGTTTGGTCCTCTGCTACTTCTTGGGAGTCCACTGGGCCTACTACTTATTATTGGCCACATGATTGTGGTTTTACCAGGTCGATGGATACAACTCGGTTCTCCTTTTTACCAGCAAGGGGCGGTAGTACAACTGATCTTGTTCCGCTGACAGCTAAGACAGGTACTGCTTTTCAGTAAGAAGGCCCAAATTCCTTCTTCACCGCGATCTTCTCTCTGACTAGATCCCCAATCTTTGGAATCCAGACAGGTCTTGCTGGGACAGGTGGTTTTTCTTCAGTGGCTGTTGGCTTTAACTTTATATTACTCAGACTTCTTGTTTCATTTAAGTCCTGTAAAACAGCCAAACGATCTTTGGTATCAAAGGACTTTTTATTTACCACTGAAGTCTGACAATCTAAGTCCTCAATGTGCATTCTAGTCCCGAACAATAGTTCGTAGGGAGTGAAATCTTTCAGCGAATTTATTGGCAGATTGTTAAGACTACGTTGGACACTTGTTAAATGTTTGACCCACCCATCACCCGAACCTAATACCCTCGCCGTTATAGATTGCTTTATTTCACGTTTTTTTCTTTCCACTACACATTTCCCTCAGGATGGAAGGGAGAAGAGTACCGCAATGCAATGCCCATGCTGGTCATGGCCTCTTTGTAAGCTCGAGAGCTAAACGCAGGACCTTGGTCAGAATGTAGCATGCCAATTGCGTATGTGCCGATAAAGACTCGCAAATCTTTGTATAACAGTTCCGGCGTCAGCCGAGCGCTGGGGCCACATCCAAATGAATCGCGTGCCGGAATCCACTGCAACCATGATATATTTATAGTTGCCATCCCTTTGTAAGGGACCACAGTGGTCCAGGTAAACACACGCTAATGGTTTATCTGAAATTAGAAGGGGCGTCTGTGCTGGTCGTTTCACTGTTGATACTTTCATTCTTTGGCATATTTCACAATCTAGAACATAGTTTCTAGTCTGTTTCCCCATGCGTGGCCACCAATATCTCTGTTTTAATAATGATATTGTGGCGGAAACACAAGCATGTGCAGAGGCGAGCCCTTCGTGTGCCGCTAAAATTAGTCCTAATCTGTGTTCCATGTTTGTAATTGCCCTATCCCCCACTCCAGGGATTCGAGCAAAAGGAACATTATTCGCATCAGTTATGTATGAGTACTTTACTGGAAAGCCTTTTGGGAGTGTTTTTATATCATCTTTTACTGAAGCACTGACAGCTTACATTATATCGCTGTCTATTTTTGTTTTTGACCGGGTGATAGCAGCTACGGAAGCCGTTTGCACAGCTGCCTTTGCGGCTTCATCAGCCAATGAATTCCCCGCAACGTGAACGCCATCACGTTGATGACTCAGTGTATGTATCACGTGAGTCTTTTGTAGTTCTTTCTGTAAAAGAACTACTTGTTCTCAAAGCGTTTTATGCTTGATTGTGCCACCTTTTGCATCTTTGAAGCCGTTTTGAACCCAGTTCTGCAAGTATTCATTATAAGACTGAACGCAGTAATATGAGTCGCACACTATTAGTGTGGGGAATTCGCGATCGGTATTTTCAAGCGCCATCTTAAATGCTAGTAGTTCAGCTCTCTGAGCTGTACAATCTCCTAGAGATTGGGTTTTAGTGACCAGTGGTCTAAATTTTCCTTCGTGCCAATGACCTTTAACAATCGCGCACGCCGCACTGTAAGCTTGTTTACCCCCAACTGCGGTTTGTGCTGATCTGTCTGTATATATTATACAGCTGTAATGTTCCAGAGGCAGGATTTCGGTCGGCGGAGGACATTCATATTCATATTGGAGAAATTCTTGTGTTATTAAATTAGGATCAAATTCGTATACTACGTCTGTTGCAGCAAGAGAATTAACCCATTGTATCCATCTCGGATGTAGTTCATTAGCATTTGGAATGCTTGCTTTTGTTACTGCTTCTAGGGCAGGTACTGGTGTAACGATTATTATTTGTTTACCTTGTGCTAGGGCTCTTTCTTTTGCTACAGCAGTCTGAACCGCGGTTAGATTTTTTTCAGTAGAACTGAATTTCATTTCAGCTTGTGTGTACAAATGTGATTTGTAAGCTATTGGTACCGTTTATCTCTCATTTGAGGTCAGGTATGTGAATCCGCATCTGCCAGGGATGACTCGGATTACAAGGTTGCGTACGTTTTCGCGAGTTTGCAATTTTGTTTTAGCTAACATGTCTGTTTGTAATGATCTTAAAATTTCTGTATGTTTCTAAGTCCAATTGATTTGTTTGAAATCAGGTTTTATTAATTCATAGAGAGGTTTAACCCTCTCTGCATAATTTAGAATGTATGTTCTTCCGAAATTCAGGAAACCTAGTATTGATTGTAAGTTCTTCAGCGTTTTTGGTGCTTGTAGTACAGCACACTTCTCTAAGAAGTTGTCTGCTAGGCTTTTGCCTTCACTTGATAATTCATATCCTAAAAACAGGACAGTTAGATTAGCAATTCGTGACTTTTTAAAGTTGAATTTGTACCCTTCAGCTGCGAACCCAAGTATTATGGTGTTCACTCTTTTCAAGTGTGTCTCCAGGTCATCATCTGTGAGATAGATGTCATCGACATAAGATAATGCCTCATCATCATATATTTATAGTAACTCTGTTACCCTTGCTGAGAACAATCCTGGGCTATTCTTGAATCCCTGTGGGAGTCGACAGAAGTGTTTTTGCGACCCCATTATTGAGAAAGCGGTCAAATACCTGCTTTCAGGTGCAATGTTTTGACAAAAGAATCCATTAGAGATATCTAATGTCGTTTTATATTTTTTGCGCACAATGTTATTCATTAGTGCTGCACTGTGTGAGTTTTGTACTGCAAATGTTTTGCAACAGGAGTTTAAGTGTCTGTCGTCCAAAACTAGACGATATGAATCGTCTGGCTTGGAGACAGGAAACAAAGGATTGTTCATTTGTGAGGTTCATGTTTCAATTACCCCCTGATATTCAAGTTGATCTGAGATCTCCCTGACTTGCTTTTTAGCTTCTTGTTTACTGGGTACTGCCTTTGTGCAGTAGGTTGATTTTTTAACTGGATTTTGTGGGGAGGAGAATCCACATCCCATCCTACATGATTTTTATATAATGCAGGAGCTTGGGCCACTGCCCATTTTCTTGCTAATGTGTATTTTTTATGAATTGGAATATGATTTGAGAAGGCAGGCATAATCATTTCTTCGCCATGAGGGCACTCCCTGACAATCTCTGGTGGCCAGTCTTTTTCAGCTAACAGGATATCATAGCCTTTAGATAAGTTATCCCAAAAGAGACCTCTTATTTTCCTAGTTTTGTCCCCCTCTATACGCAATGTTATTTCGTATAATTTATGGGGTTTGCTAACTCTGGTGTCCGCAGTTTCCACCTGAATGTATTCATTCGTGTCCACTGTCTCCAGAAGATTCATCAGGATCTTGCGAGCTATGGTCACTTCTGCTGCGCTGTCTAGCATTGTCTGGGCCCACTCTCTGTTTTTCAGTTGTGTCCTCAGTATCCTCGGCATGTTTTATTTTAATACTGGCTACCTTCTTTCTTGGATATTGTAACTTTTTACTTTGATGAGCAGGTTCCTTGTCTTTGGACTTGACGTGCTCTTCCTTGTGTTCTGACCGTCCTCTTCTTTCCGATTTCTGTGAGGAAGTCTGAAAAGATCGAGAGGGACGTGTATCAATATCTTGATATCTGTCAGGTTTTCTTAATTTATCCCTATCTCTAAGGTTGTATCTTTTCTCAGGGAGCTCCCTTTCCTCTTTCTGGAGATCTATCTCTCCGTTGAGAAGACCTTCCTCTGGACTGAAAACGTTTTTCTTTGGGAGTGGATTGTTTGTTACCAACCCAACTCTTTTTTGGAGTATTCATATTATTTTTAATAAATGTTTTTTCAGGATTTTCAGTTAGTTGGGGTTTTATTGGTTTCCCTCCCAAACTATCTCTTCCTAGTTCTTCATAGGATTTATCTATGATTCTGGAAAGTTCAAAAGGTTGTTCTTCTATATCTGTTTCTTTCAATTTCTGGAGATATGTTATGTCGTCCATTGCCAATTGAACTAATTCTCTATATGCTTTTATTAATTCTTTTATTTTAACTAAAAGTTCTTCGCTTGACATTTTTTCTATGTCGGATTCTGGTGCGTAGCTGGCTAGAACCGTCAACGTAGCTCCTGGTCTACCTAGTGGACCGAGCCTGGTAATGTGATTTTGATGTTTTAGGGCGCCATTAAACCAGAGCAGGTGCTCTTGGTAAGTTAGTGGAATTTCAACGCCCTCGAAAGGAGCGTATTCATTCGGAGGTTCCTCTATTTTGTAATAGTGGAAGTCGTGTGTCACAGCATTTGCTGCTGGAAAATGTATCCATGAATAGAATACCTCTGTCTGCTGATATTCATGGGCCTCTACCACGAATATGAATGTACCACCTCTCGATGATAGTCCATTTTCTATAAGTTTAAGAGTTATAGTTCTTCTTACATTAACCGGAATGATTATAACATTCGGGTCTGCATTTTGGAGACTTGTGTCTTCCGTTAAAAGTTGAGCTGCTATTCGAGCTCTCTCCCTTTCGTCTTCACTTTCTCCCATTTTACTGACTGAAAGTTTTGTTGCAGAGCAAGTTTCAAGGAAACAAATATTAGATGCACAATATTTTGGAACACTGTATCCTTCAACGTTGACTAAACCAAAAACTAATACATAGGAATCTCTTCCTACTAAGTTCCGGCGGATATTAACCGTTTACCTACTCCAGACGTCTTTTGGAGGTTTTACGGTAAAAGGGGTCTGTGTGAAAAGCACGACTGAGTTACTCTAGTGTCTTGCGTTAGATTATCGCCTTACCAAACGTTGGGCGCCATGTAGTGTAGTTCCTATATTCCCAATAGGCTCTGCGCATTGGAATAATATAAACAGCAGTGTAGACGTAGGACTGAGGTCGACTAGATCTCTACTGACTATATTAGAATTAATTAGTTTTGCCAGCTAGCTCAGAGGTCACTAGAAACTTTCTCGAATGTTCAGGAAAGAGTTAACCGTCCTGATTTAGACAAGAAGGGATTCGTTTCTGACAACCGCATAAACATAACAACTTTGCTCCATCAGAATAAAGAGTGTATCTCTAGAGTCGTGTGAAAACAATAGACCGTTATTTCACTCAATCAATCGTGCATACTTAGTTTCACCAGAGTGCAGAGAAATAGAGAGACGGGCGTTTTCAATAAAAGGTGTTATTTATTGAGCAGTTTTCTTTCTCATGCAAGAGAAGTGAGTTGCCACAATTGCAATACTTATCATGAAGTAAAGTGCGTACAGTAAAAGGAGTATTATGAAATAATACTGTAAAAGCATTGATATGGTTTCTTAGCCATATGATACTTTGAAATGGATATAATATATACATACATAAAAACATTGACTAACGTACTCAACTGGTGCTTCTAAGATACGCCTACCCCGGTGTACCTGACCTAAGCCTAATACGTGGGAAGGAGTAAGTAAGTTGCAGTTTAAGTTAAGTTGGTTTTTGCCAAGAATCTCAATCAAGAATTCTCTTAAGGGTTTAGTCAGCTCCGTACCTTGGTAATAGAATGTAGGAGGTCTTGTATCGCTCTCTCAGGGCTCGATCTCCCAGCAACCCGCAAGGGTGACTGGAAACACCGGAGCTGGATTTTCTCGGCTGGAGAAAAAGACAGCGTCTCTCTCAGTGCATCAAAAGGGAGGGGCGGCTTCCTTCGGCTTCTCGCATCAGCTGGGCTTTGGGCAAGTAGATAGCCGCTCTGCTCCAAACCACCGTGTGTTTGCTTAAGGCAACGTTGGTATATTTATACCAGGAGGGTGCCCGGTTTGACGTAAGGTTGGACATAAGACGTCACTAAGAACTAACAGTTCTTGCTGGACTCTAGGAGTTCTTGTGCAAATCAAAACAAGAGCAGGGGGATTTCCCTGGCTGCTGGAGGCTTGGTTTGTTTAAAGGACGCTTTGTACTTTCTAGGAGTCTAGGGGAGTAGCCTTGGGGCAAATGGGCCGGGGACTCCGACGAGGTCTCAGCAATCCTGCTGTGGGGACTTACCGGTGGTAATAGGAGGGGTTCTTGGCCCAGAGGACTCTTAGCATCCATGGGGACTTCATCCCCCCTATGAATAGAGCACCAGGCGGTGCATTTGCAGATTGGTTGAGAAACGGGGCGGAGCCTCTGACATGCTCTCAGCAATCCCACTGTGCGAGACTTACTGGTGGTAACAGGAGGTGTTCTTTGCCCCCAAGGACCCTCAGCATCCAAGGGGACTTCATCCCCCAATGAGTTTGCACCAGGGGGCGTGTTTGCACAGTGGTGAACAAAGGGGGTGGACCTCCGACAAGCTGGCAGCAATCCTGCTGTGTGGGACTTACCACTGGTAACAGGAGGGGTTCTTGGCCCGAGTATCCCCAGCACCCAAGGGGACTTAATCCCCTAACGAGTAGTGCACAAGGAGGTGCGCTTGCAGAGTGGTTGAGAAAGGGGGAGGGTCTCCGACAAGCTTTCAGCAATCCCGCTGTGTGGGACTTACTGGTGGTAACAAGAGGGGTGCTGGCCCTGAGGATCTCCAGCACCCAAGGGGACTTAATCCCCAACAAGTAGTGCACAAGGAGGTACGTTTGCAGAGTGTTTGAGAAAGGGGACGGGTCTCCGACAAGCTCTCAGCAATCCCGCTGTGTGGGACTTACTGGTGGTAACAAGAGGGCTGCTTGGCCTCCAAGGACCATCAGCATCCAATAGGACTTCATCCCCAAACAAGTAGTGCGCCAAGAGAAGTGTTTGCAGAGTAGTTGAGAAAGGGGGCAAATTCGCAAAAAAATAAAAGCCAAAATGCTTTTGGCCCTTGTGGGCTCCCTGGGGGACTGCAGCACCAGGCCTAGGCGGTCATGGTATTCCTACCCTACCCCCTTGTCTTTATTTCGTGTGTTTTTCTTGGAACTCAGCTGAGTGCGAGTCCCAAGAGGGATGCAGACACTTCCTGGTTGAAGTGCTGGCAGCAAGTCAGATCTCTGCACGAGAACCAGAGGATTTGTGGACGATTTGCGCCTCTAGATATACAAATTTGTTTTCTTTTGAATAATTCTAAAACTACTGAATAGATTTACACCAAATAACAAAAAAACACTTTCTGGAACAACATCTAGCTTTCTGCCAAATTTTATGTAATTCCGGTCAGCGGTTCGGGCTGTAGTGATGTCTTAAGTTCCTATGGAAATTAACATGGGAAATAGACATTTTTTTACAGGCCCCCTCCCTTTTTCTTGGCCCCCGCTTGACAGATAGCCCTAAAACTTTGCATGCACAATATATATATATATATATATATATATATATATATATATATATATATATATATATATATATATATATATATATATGTATGTATGTATGTATGTCAATGGTCCCTGGGTTACCGGTAACCCAAAATACTTTCCACCACTTCTCCGACGTCAGAAGAAAAGGAGGGACGCTCTGGAAAGTTTGCAGATATATAATTTATTGCTGCAGAAAGCATTCTGCAGCAATAAATTATATATCTGCAAACTTTCCAGAGCGTCCGTCCTTTTCTTCTGACGTCGGAGAAGTGGTGGAAAAAAATATATATATGTTATATATATATATATATATATATATATATATATATATATATATATAAAATCAAGGCTCCTCCTCAGCACGCTCTGCGCTCGCAGACACCGCTTCCACGCCAGCAGCAAAGAGGAACGGACCAACGAAGTCAGCAAAAGATGTTTTTATTACAAAACAGAACCAGCGACGCGTTTCGAGCTAAAAAGCCCTTGTTCACGCTGCCATATATATATTGTGTATACACTCACATATTCAAAAATCTGGCCACCCTAAGATGCTTAACAGTTGATCCAATTGCCATCAATACATACACAAAATTCAGATACAATTGTTGATCTGGTGCAGATACCCAAGCTAGAGACCAACATTTGTTCTGCAGTTCATAGGCGTCTGTTTCTGAAAACACTGAAAATAACTACACACATTCTGGCAGGAGATGCAGTGCATCTGTAAAATTCCAATGCACAGGGACATCACAATAGTTTGTTTCGCAAGTCCATGTTTGTTTCGCCAGTTTCTACATATGAATTTAATCCATATATGGGACTACCACATTACACACTAAGGAGGAAATCCTGTCCGCACATTTATTCAATTTGACCGGTACAAAGTGTGCAAACGTATATGCCCATAACAAGATTATGTCAGAGCTAACTGTAGAACAATCCTTTGGATCAAATCAGTAAACCTTGTTATTTTGAGTCTACATGTAGCTTTTGGCTGTTTGCACTTTCTTCCTTTGGCATTGCACATATTGGTGCTGTGGCCTAGAGGTTTTTATGTGCAGCTATATCTAACAATAATGTAGTGCTTACTGCACAGGCCCTCATATTCAGTGAGCTGCAAAAACAGGAGTTCAAATTATCCCAATATTCATCATGATAGATAAAGAAAATAACCCGTTTAGAGCTAATTGTACCCGATGTACTTTTGCCGTACGGAAACCAAGGATATGCAGTTTGTACACCAACTAGTTTGCAAATGTGACTGTATTGTGCTATGTGCGTTATCTATTAATAAGTTCCACCACAAATTTTCCTTTCCCATGGGGTTGCAAAAATATCCTGCATTATGAGTAATAATAAGGCTGGTCACAGTTTGCTACTCCCTGTGACTGTCTGGTAATGCAGGGATGGAGGCCTGCAAGGGAAAGCAGACCTCATTTCCTGCATTTGCATTCTGAAATGGGTAACTTTTTTTATGCCGAATGGATTTATTAAAGGGACAGGTGCTGCTAAAAAAAATCCTGTTCAGCAACACTTGTGGAAACAAGCCAGGGATCTACTGCCTCCTATCTCCTGCCCCAACCGGCTAACATAATGTTTCCCTAAGGGGAATCTGTTTCACAGGTAAAACTTCCACTTTGTGAATTTGTTACCACTGCAACTCGGAGGTCAGTGACCGTTTAATGATTGGTGACCACAGTTGTAGTCAGAAACCATTGAAAAATTCCATTGTGAATTCCAAATTGAAGGGAGATGCCTCTTTCACACACCCTCCTATTTGTGATGCATAGTATATTGAAAAAAAAAACTTTTATGCAGAGGAAAGAATTTTTCGGGTCATAGAACAAATGTGATTCATCTTAAAAAGGATATTTGCCTTTGCAGTCCTTGTGTTTTTTCCATATTGCAGTCTTTGCAACCCTTATGCAGGGGCGGCTGGGGACATTTGAAAGTGGTGAGGCGTAAACTAATTTGCATATTGCACCGCAGCGAGCGCAGCGAGCGAGCCCGAACCACCTTGCATCCACCCATCCATCCACCCACCCACCCTGCATCCATACATCATTCATTCATCCACCCAGCCATCCATCATGCATCCACCCATCATGCATGCATCCATGCATCCATCCATACATCATTCATGCATCCACCCACCCATTGATCCACCCACCCATCCTGCATCCATACATCATTCATGCATCCACCCATCCACCCTGCATCCATACATCATTCATTCATGCATCCACCCATCCATCATGCATCCACCCATCATGCATGCATCCATCCATCCATACATCATTCATGCATCCACCCACCCATCCATCCACCCACCCTGCATCCATACATCATTCATTCATGAATCCACCCATCCATCCGCCCACCCACCCATCCTGCATCCATACATCATTCATTCATGCATCCACCCATTCATGCATCCACCCATCCATCCATCCACCCATCCATCCATCATGCATCCACCCATCATGCATGCATCCATGCATTCATCCATACATCATTCATGCATCCACCCATACATCATTCATGCATCCACCCATCCATCCACCCACCCTGTATCCATACATCATTAATTTATCCACCCATCCACCCATCCTGCATCCATACATCATTCATGCATCCACCCATCCATCATTCATGCATCCACCCATCCATCATGTATCCACCCATCATGCATGCATCCATCCATCATTCATGCATCCACCAATCCATCCACCCACCCTGCATCCATACATCATTCATTCATGCATCCACCCACCCATACATCATTCACTCATGCATCTGATAGAGCGCGCGAGGCCACCCGACCAACAGTTTTCGCCGTTTTCCGGCTTCAGGGCCCATATACTTTTCAAACCACCATCTACATCGATCAGGTGACTTCACGAGCTCTATCAAGTTGGTGTGTGTGTGTTCCCTGCTACCAATTTTCGGTGCACCCGACTTACCATCCACCGATGCGGGTGCCTAATGACCACAATGAATCAGGGAGCTAGCTGTAAAGGAAAGGCAGCAAAATACAAACCCAACCAATAACCTTCAAATACTGTTTAAATGACCACGGACAACTGGAAGTTTTAAAAATGTTTATCTAAATTCAATGTTTTTCTTGCATGAAGTACAGTAAATTAAGGCAATCAATAACCAAGATAACGTAAATCACATAGGCAGAAAGAAATAATGACAGAGTAATCATCAACTGTACTAATAATTTGTAACAAGAAAAATACTATATAAGTCAGTATTATCTAGACAGGGATAGACTAAGTGTGTGTGACTATAGAAGAGCTTATAATGAATAACACGCTTCACTTAAGGTGAAGGGGCCTTTGAGCAATCTAGGCAACGAAGTTCTAGACCATATCAGAAAATGACACACTGCTATGCAAAATATAATTTCTAACAATTGAGAAGACATAGGAATAACTTTGCAAAATTATAAATGACTGTTCAATAGTTGCGGAAAGACATGGAAATATAACATATGCAATGTTTAACTTTATTAAAGCAAAAGTTAGAAATTTAGAAGGTGCAAGAATTTCAAGAGGTTCAGAGTAATATTTACCTAGAAAAAGGTGTGGAAACCAAACCCTGGCCACGGGTCAGTTAAGGACAGGAAACCCTCAAGGAAGGATACCCCTCAAAGGACAGCAGGTGCAGAATGGACACCCAGGACAGGACAGGATACCCTCGGAAAAGGAATCAGGATAGGACCCTCAGGACAGGACAGCAAACCCTCAGGACAGGACCCTCTTCAGGCTAGGACCGGAACCCACAGTTCGGAAGCAACGCCTGCGCTACACCCGCTCTGCAGCTATCGATCAAGACCCCGATTGGGTCAGCGCACTCCCAGCTAAGTGCCTTGCCAGCACTTTAAGGTTCAGTAGAACCTCAGTCTATGGTCAAATTCGGACAGAGTGCTTCGCAGCGCTCTGTATCTTCAGTCACCTATTGAGTGCGTTGGGTCAGTGACAGGTCAGCTAAACCAGACAAGTCGGACGGTTCACTAGGTGAACCCAGGGTAGATATACAGTTTGGGGACAGTGTACCACCCCCCAATGTTGCAAAGTGTCAGAATCCCTCAATTTCGATTGGTCCTAAGGTAGGGTTTGGGTAACACACCAATCACAATACGCGAATTGAAGCCTTCATTAACATATTTGGGTACCGCCTAGCAGATTTGGGGTTCCCATGAGCTAACAGTAGCGCAACATTACATTGTATCACATAAGGAGCCACATTCGCTGTTCTCGCAGGGCAGAGGTGACTTTCTCAGGAGCATCTCGCCCATCACTGCCAGCTGGCTATGTTCCATCAGCCAAGGTCCCTCGTGCTGCCGAATGTCGCACAGGCGCAGAAGGGACCTCCAATATGGCTCTCCTCTCACTCAGACCCCCATTTCCCGCGGTACATGAAAAGTAAGCGAAAACAAATTAATACATAATAATGTCATTATGAAAAACACATCACAGGGTTGGTACTTTTAACTCATCATCAAGATATAAACTTATGCAATTAAATGTTAGCTACATTGAGACGGACACAAGAGCAGTGGCACGAGCTGTACCACATGATAAGCACAGCTATGAATTACGTATGCGCACAACTTTCCCTCCACTTCTGCAGACGCGTCAGGACACGTGAGTGTGGCTGACGCATGCGCAGTAACTAAAATACAAGTGGCGTCCATTTTAGAGGACATGGATTAAATTCATTAGAAATACACATAGGCAAGCGTCTTAAACTTTTACTCAAACTTAATATAAATGTTAGTAAGTCGTACATTTATTACCTTGTTATACATAAACGAGGTTCTTGATTTCGGCAAGCCGCAAAATATGCGAAGCTTTGCTTCATCACATCCACCCACCCATACATCATTCACTCATGCATCCACCCATCCATCATGCATCCACCCATCATGCATGCATCCATGCATCCATACATCATTCATGCATCCACTCATCCATCATGCATCCACCCATCATGCATGCATCCATCCATCATTCATGCATCCACCCATCCTGCATCCATACATCATTCATTCATGCATCCACCATCCATCCATCCACCCACCCATCCTGCATCCATCATTAATGCATCCATCCACCCATCATGCATGCATCCATCCATCATGCATGCATCCACCCATGCACCCATCCACCCACACATCCACCCAACAATCATTAATGCACCCACCCTGCATCCATCCATCATTCATGTATTTTTATGACCATATAACGTACACACAGCTTGTCAGTGTTCAATACCAGTCTCGAACCTTGTACTCCAGCACCAATGATACATGATTAATATTAATTGTTTTTAAAACATGTATTTATTCGACACCAATTTCACACCTTAGTCGGAACATCATTTTCATTTGTTTTTTAAAACATCTATTTATTTAACACCAAAGTCATGTATACATTTTTATGGCTCGATAAGAGGCTCGAACCTGGTTTCACAGCACCAAAGTTGGCCGCGCTAACCGTCAGACCACATCCTCTCCCCTTTGGTGTGGCCCTGCAGTTTTGATGGTACATATTCACACCAAAGTCATGTATACATTTTTACAACTTCGTGCCGTGAAATAAACGGGTGACCTGGAATAGACGCACACATTTCTGCAGCAGATGCTTTAATACACTGAACTATCTCAAGTCATTTGAGCTTGCGGAGTTAATGTGTGTCTGAAAGGGTAAAGAGAACCGTGCCAAGGAAGTGCGTCTAAGTCCAAAATAACTGTCTATTCGTTACTGGTCAAATTTCTACGCAGACGACCTTTGACATATGTACGTGGCCAAAAGCAATATATTAAATTGCATTTGCTTACAGATTAGACTATTGATTAAAGAAACAACTAATTCTGTGTCCAGCACTCCTTGCAGGACCCGGGCTATAGTACTGACTAGCCAATCCTGGCGCTGTATGCAGCGCCGGGATTGGCTGGGGGGGGGCACCATGACTGATCGCCCAGTCGCCATGTGCAACCCCGGGGCTGCGGCCCGCCCCCTGGTCCTCTCTCTAAGGGGAACTGCACAGGGGAAACAATCTGTGCATGCGCGGGCTAGTTTCTGCCCAAAAATCCACTTGCTCAGCTGCAGCAGGCCCAGCCTCCGCTCCCCCCCCCCCCCCCCTGCGCACTCCGGAAAAGTCGGGTGTCTCCTGGATTCCCGGCCGGCGGGTAGCGCGATTATTTTAATATTTTCATTTGTATTTTAGTGACGACGCGGTGGGTCCATGGGGCTTAGTGGGGCTACGCCCCTACGCCCCAATGGACGCACTGCGCCTGCCCTTATGCTTCTTTATATCTGGAGCCAACATCGACCCGCACCAAGCCTTTGTCCCTCTATGACATTATCAAGGTGCAGCTCCCATCTTTGGAAGATTCCCAGCCTTTGCAGTGAGGCCAGTACTGTCATATGTGGGAAGCCTTGTTAGGATCGGATTGAGACACAAGTCAGGACCTTCAAAGTGTTCTAAAAGATGAGGCGGACAATTTATTTAACCTTATTACACTGATGCTGGCCTGTATTTGGATTTGCATAATGACATTCACCTGGATATTTGCCCCTTAGTTGTTTTCCCACCTGGGCCCCCACCGAGGAGAGTGCCTATTTTTTGGTCTTATTCCACAGGACAGCACAAGTGCTGGATCTTCAGCTACGTACAGTAGAGACCAGGCCAGATCTGCTAATGACAATCTTGCAGCCTGGGCTTGCTTCTACAGAGTCCTTGCTGTCGTTTAACAAAGCTTTGACAGAAACTTTGATTTAGACCTGATCAAAACAGTGCTGAGATCCCACATCCCCCAGTAAGTCGCTCTGTAGCTAGGTGTCATTGGTCTGTCCTGGAGACATGGCTAACCGAACACAAAACTCCTAAAAGAGCCTAATGGTTCTGCATTCAGGATGGTTAATCCTAAAGCATTCTCCACTGCTCCACCAGATAGGGACTCAAAGCGCATTTGCGCATTCAGGAACAGTCTTTTTTTCTGCCAGTCTGGTTTTGGCAGAGGTATGCCTTCTAGGATGCTACATACATGCCCTTTGGGATATGGCCAGTGAGATCTTGCAGGCCATTCCAGATGAATTCTGGAATTAATTTTTTCAGACAATTCAAGACTGACTGTTTTGGGTTTGCTAGCTCTGGCCTGTCAATTTCATCATCAATGCCAACAATTTAGAGGATACTTTTAGGGTCATGCATTTCGCCAGAGCGAACTCTCACAAAACATGTAGGAGCCAATACTACCCTTTTGTGGCTCAAGAGTATGTGGTGGTGGCAGAAGCTGTGGCCCCCAACACAGACAGAATACCTTCTGTGACTGGAGCCAAGCTATTTTGATTTTCTCTCCCCTCTTCTGGGGCTGCCGGTATGAAGGAGGCAGAATTAGCTTTTACCTGCCTGGCAACCTTGCAGTTACCTCAGACACCTGGTGCAGGTTTCTCAGCACTTCTGCCCTCCCTTTCCTGTCCTACTTGTCTCACCCAGTAAGTTTAGTAAATGGTGGCCAAAGTAGCCATAGAGAGTCCCTGAAGCACCCTCTGTACTTTGTGTATGCCCAAAAATTCTGATTACTCGGGTCATTACTAGATGTACAATGTATGCACACCATACTTTGAGAGGACAAGTTCAAGATGTTGACTTTGGCCCAGGTTCTTTCTGCCTGGATCTGGGAGACTGGATGGTGCCCTTGGGTATGAACAATACATAATTTTAGATGTCCATTCTGCAATCTCACGGACGCTTCCTTCAGTTCATGGTGGGTCAGAACACTTTCAGTTTGCCGTCCTGTTCTGTGGCCTTACACCTTCCCCAGGTTTATACAAAGGTGATGGTTGCTGCCCATCTTTGAATGCTCGAAATACACTTATTCCTGTACCTTAACGACCGTCTGTTGAAAGCAGACTCCCCGCAATCAGTCATGGACAACCTGGAGACAGCTGTCTTCCTCTGTAATCCCTGGGGTGTGCCATCGACAAGTCCCACCTGCAACCTACAAAAAGAACATGGGCTCTCCTGGACACATTAGTGTTCCAGGCCTTTCCACACCCATTCAGTTTATGAATCTGTTTCAGACTCATTCCCGGGTTCTGGCTTGGACCGTTCTTGTCCTGTGCATCCTGCTGGTCCCTTATGCCCATTGGCAAATGCAGGAATGCAGGATGTACAGTGGAAGCTCCATCTGTAGTGGCTGTAGGGCTGAGGTTGCCTCTCGGACAGCATCTCTATTTCAGAAGAGTCGTTCTGGGGATTTCAGCGATGGAAGGTGGACACCATCCTGACCTGTGGCAGTCTGTTCTCACTAACTCCAACTAGAGATCACAATTTTGACAGATCGATTTTTCTGGGCTGGGAGAGGTGTTAATCAGGGTGGTTTTTGGTGACGCCACATATATCTCCTGGAACTTCATGCCAGTTAGTTGACTCTGAAGGCTTTCTTTCTGTCCATCAAGGGGAAGTTGGTTCAGGTCTTGATGGACACAACCATTGTGTAGTACTGAAACAAGGCAGTTGATGTGGAGTTGAGAGTCCTGTTCCAGGAAGCACTACGACCCTGGAGATATCATGACCTCCAAAGGTTCTCTCATGGCCAATCATAGGACAGGCTCATTGAATGATTGGGTGAACAAGCACACCAGATGTCAACTGCAAACCACAAATAAATGGCTTCTGCATCCTGAGGTGGTTCAAGGAGTCGTTGCCTGGTGAGATGTGCCTTGGATAGATCATTTCACCATGCCCATGAATGCACAGTGTCCCCATTACTACTCGCTGAAGTTTTTGCTTCACTGTTCCCTTGGGAGACACATTGCGCCGACAGTGGGACTCTGGTTTTCTGTACGCATTTCCACCTTCACTACTTCCGCCCCGAGTACTACAAAAAGGTAAGGAGGAACCGAGCTTAACTAATCCTGATAGCTTGCTTGGGTCAGAAGAGTGTGGTACTCTGACGTGCTGAGGCTGAGCAAGTGTGAGTTTTGCTCTGCCTACCTATTCTGGAGAACCTTGTGTTTCAGCAGCAAGGCACGGTCCTGCACTCTAATCTCTAGAACTTACACCTGAATGTTTGGAGATTGATCAGCACCAACTGGATGGATGTGATCTCCCTGCAGAAGTAGTGGATGATAGTCTTGCAGCTCATTACTCGTCTATCAAGTCCATTTATTCTTGTCTTTGGGCAAAGTTTGTGGCCTGGCACAGAGACTGTCAAGTTGACCCTCTTCAGGACAAGCTGTCTGATGTTCTAATGTTTGTTTTGTATTGTTGGCTAACCCCTGATTGACACTCATCTAAGTTTATTCACTCTTATATTCTTAGTGATCAGACTTTAATTCAATATATGTGCAGACGACAGTAAGTCTTATTTGTCTCTGAACTATACAGTTTGTATCCAACACACACTCCACAAACTCTGGTTCATGTCAACCTCTGATTGCACCACCTTTTGCGTCTTGTCCCCTACTATCCTGGTTTCAAACTAACCTTCAGTCATGTGTATTAACAGTTAATATTCTGCTTTATCATTAATCATCGACTTTTTGGGTTGACCTTATCTGTATGCAGCAGCAGAGGATAAGTCCTACTATGATGCTGAACTGGATTAAGTTACTATATTCAAACCCTACAGCTATAGTGAAATTCGGTTACAGTTTTTCCCCTGAATGGAACATTGAACCGAGGCACTAGACAAAGTTGCCCCATATCCACTATTTTGTTTGCCCTAGGCATAAGTAGGTCAACCCCTTGGCATGCCACTTGAGGAGATATGGGCTCCATAATGCTTTGCAATCATTGGACATCCGCCACGCAATATCTTTGTATACAGCTACCATACTTCTGTACATTAAAGGCCCATCCTAGACCCATCCCAATCCGGATTCCGAAGAAACCACAGCACCGAGACAGCCCTCATCGCCACCACAGACGACATCAGGATCCAGCTAGACAACGGCAAAACATCAGCCTCATCCACCTGGACCTGTCAGCCGCCTTCGACACAGTCTGCCACCGCACACTAAAGACACGCCTCCAGGAAGCCAGAATCCACGAGAAGGCCCTGGACTGGACTACATCCTTCCTCTCTGGCAGAACCCAGAGCGTCCGCCTCCCCCCCCCTTCCTCTCTGAAGCCACCAACATCATATGCGGCGTACCCCAGGGATCATCGCTCAACCCAACGCTGTTCAACGTCTACATGGCCCCCCTCGCTCACGTCGCCCGCCAGCACGACCTCAACATCATCTCCTACGCCGACGACACCCAGCTCATCCTCTCCCTCACCAAGGACCCACATTCTGCCAAATCCAACCTCCACGAGGAAACAAAGGCCGTCGCCGAATGGATGAGAGGCAGCCGACTGAAGCTGAACTCAGACAAGACGGAGGTCCTCATACTTGGATCCACCCCCTCTGCCTGGGTCGACTCATGGTTGCTGACCACGCTGGGAACAGCACCGACACCCACCGACCTCGCACGCAACCTAGGAATCATCCTCGACTCCTCCCTCTCCATGTCGAAGCAGATCAATGCCATCTCCTCCTCCTGCTACAACACCCTCCGCATGCTCAGCAGAATCTACAAGTGGATCCTCACCGAAACAAGAAGAACGGTGACACAGGCCCTTGTCAGCAGCAGGTTGGACTACGACAACGCACTCTACGCAGGAATCCCGGCCAAACACCTGCAACTACTGCAATGCATCTAAAGTGCCTCCGCCCGACTAACCCTCAACGTCCTTCGCCACAGCAACATCACCCACCACCTGAGAGGCCTACACTGGCTCCCCATCAACAAGAGGATCACCTTCAAGCTACTCACCCATGCACACAAAGCACTCCACAACACCGGACCAGCCTACCTCAACAGCAGACTCAGCTGCTACACCCCCACCCGCCAGCTCCGATCCGCCACCCTCGCCCTAGCCGCTGTCCCCCGCATCCAACTAACGACCTCCGGTGTCAGATCCTTCTCCTTCCTCGCCGCCAAAACATGGAACAACCTCCCTACCCACCTACGGCAGACCCAAGACCTGCTCACCTTCGGAAGACTCCTCAAGACCTGGCTCTTCGAGCAGTAGCGGCACCCCCCTCCCCCCATCCCCATAGCGCCTTGAGACCCTCACGGATAAGTAGCGTGCTCTATAAATACCATGATTTATTGATTGATCAGCATAGCTACGAAGTAGAATGGAACTATTGTATTGTACCATTTATATAGCTCTCACTTACCCCTATGTAGAGCTGTGAAGTGCTTTCCTACATGAGTAGCATGGGTGTGTGAAATGAAGCAAGTTATCTTTGCTTTTATCCTATATTGAAGGTGTTTTCATTTCGTCTGTGATGGCCACACCCGAGGTACTTTTATTGTGTTCAAGAGATGAAACTCTTAGCGGTTTGATGTTGAATACATTTTGAACACTTTCAGGCCTCAAAGTGATCTGGCATAAATCCTGCGGGTTTTTGCACCATTGGGCTGTTTTCGATCCCCTGTTTTCATACTTGTGGACTAACACAACCTTTAGATATTATGTGCAATTTTGGAAGAAGCCACTATTGTCAACGATGGATAGGTTTGTACTGTCCAAAATTATCACTTCCTCTCCTGCTGCAGCAGCTTACCTTACTATACTTTGACACCAGTAACCATGCCCCCGTTCCCTATTTCAATAACTATGGGCTTGATGTACACAATTTACATTAGAAAAATGTGGTTGCAAACTGAGCACCAACTTTTTACGAATGGAGAAGAATTGTGTAAGCCAACTTATGTACTCATAGCTTGGTTAACAAAATTCACAAAATTCCAAATCATAGTGGGTCGTAATCCGACCTACCTCATCAATAATAATGAGGTAGGTTGCAACTTGCGACTCATTACTATTGGATGCCATCACGCGATTGGTGGCCTTTTGGTGTCAGTAGACCACCAACAGTCTGTGACCCCATTTAAATAAAATAAGCTTTTAGTTTTAAAATGCAGGCCGTTTCCTTAAATGAAATAGGGCTGCATTTCCACCCAGCAACCAGCTATCCAAAGTCTTTATACAATCCGAGTTCGCCAATTGTAACAGCGAAATGTACTATTTGTTAAATGTGTATATATATTCTGTCAAAGAAAACAATAAAAATATATTACAAAAAAAAAAAAGAAATAGGGCTGCATTTAAAAAGAAACTCCAGATTCAGTAACTTTTCAATGTTTTGTGACCGGATTACGTTCATAAAACAATGATATATACTATAATGAATTGCTTTTTGGAAAAGACGACCAAAATACTCCCCTTCCAAATAGCGATTCTTTATGCCTTTCTAAACCCATTTTGCGATTCAGTAACATTACCAAGTCGTAAAATGGAATTAGTAGATTTAAAAAAGATATTTTGCTGTCGCAAACTGTGTGATTTTTCAAATCGCAGGCTTTGCTACCCCTAAATGGCTTTGAACATCGGGCTCTTGATCTAATATTGCTGCTGTTGATATTAAATTGGATAAGAAAAAAGTTTGCACCAGATGGTGTGCCTCCCAGTTTCAGTGGGTGGGCTGGGAACTCCATACTATGAGTACTATTATTTTGATGCACATCTAGTTGAGGCGTAATTCACTCCTGAATCTGTAAAATTAGAGCCAACTTTTTATCTGCAGAGGCACACTCAGAGGAGCTGTGGGGATTGGTGTCTGACAACCTGTTCCCAAACTGATTTCCACAGCTAAGTACTCCTAGAGTAGATATCTCACTGTGTGAAATATGTAGAGCACCTGCTCTTGAGATGGGCATTATACAGGGCAGTACGGCTTCCTCAACTCAACCAATGCAACGCTCTTCAACTTTGAACCTGTTTCGCTGAAGAGTTCCCTAATAGTTTTAAATAACGTAAAATCAAGCTCTCCTTCCTCCGACCCCCAATTTGTTAGCTTTAGGGGCCTGTGTAATTAACCCTTTGCAAGCATGGTGCTTAGTATGTCAATAGTGATAGCCACAAAATCAAGCTCTTGGAAACAAGCTAAAATTCTGTCCCTGTTGAAGAAGCCATCTGTGGACCCAGAGGTGCAGTCTAATTACAGACCTATTTCCTTTTTTCCGGCACTATCCAAGATATTGGAGAATCACGTAAATCAGTAGCTCTCTGGATATATGGAATCCAATAACCTGCTCCATCCTGGCCAATCCTACTTTAGACCCTACTTTAGTACTGAGACAGCACATATGGAGGTAACTGAATACATTAAAGGCACTTTAGATGTCAGGGGAAAGGCTGTGCTGATCATGTTAGACCTATCAGCAGCCTTTGATAAAGCCCACCCCCACTCCAGACTTCTGGCACGCCTTCAGTCCATTGGTATAGTGGGTCAAGCCTTGGACTGGCTCACCTCCTTTTTGGAAGACAGAACTCAACAGGTTTGGATTCCTCCTTACTCTTCGAAACTGAGCGGGTTGACAGTTGGAGTCCTCCAGTGCTTTCCTTTGAACCTAACACTATTTAATATATATATCTCATCCCTCTTGCTCAAATAGCAGAAACCCTGGGGTCAAAAGGTGTATCTTATGCCAATGCTATTCAGCTGTTCTCGTGGCAAGTGAGATGTTTTTTCAGGGATGCTGATTAAAACCGGCCTGACTGCAGTCTTTCATTGGATGGCTGTACACCAGCTGAAGTGCATGCTGACAAAACATAAGTTATTTTTTTTGCCCTCTCCCTCCAAGCCGTCAGGGAGGCATAGTCAAGAACCCAGTGGTCAGATTTGATCTTTTGAACCACAAATTATGTCAGTGGTTGGCACTTGCTTTGGTATACTGCCCTTTCTAAAAATGCTTCTACACTATCGGTCCTTCTCTGCAACAAAAGACCCTGTTTTCTGGGCCCTGGTTACCTCGAGGTTGGACTACTGTACTGTCTATTTTGGGCTGCTGGAGTACCTGCTGGAGAAGCTACAGGTGGTCCAAAATTCAGCGGTTCGATTTCTTTTGATTTTGCCAGTTAGAGCGTGTGTGTCCCCTCATCTGCGAAAAGAATCCTGTTCAAGGCACTTATGCTAGTCCATGGGGCAATGTACCAGACAGGCCTGGTGTACGTCAGAACAAGGTTCAGTTTCTATGCCCCATCAAGACACTTGAGGTCAGCCAATAGACTGTTAGCAGTGACCCCCCAGAATTTGGCGTGTCAGAGCGGGAGGTAGGTCTCTTGCCCATCCTGGACCAATGGCCTGCAATAAACTTCCTTTCGAGCTCCACACGTTAAGCAATGTCGCAGTGTTTTTAAAAAAGCCGAATACCTGTTTTTTTTGTGCAGGATTAAAACTTTCGAATTTACCTTCAAATTTTCAGAACGTACCATCACTTGACCTGTGTTATGTGCCGTGACACGCCTCGGAGTAGTTGCATGTGTTACAAGTCGCTTTCTTATCATATCATTGAACTGCTTGAAGAGTTGGCAGGAATCATACTGTCCACCAACATGGGCTATGGAGGCTCTTTTCTTTTAACATGTATTCCTCTAGAGCCCTCCAAACTGTTGCAGAAGTGCAGGACAACTATGGAGTGCCACTGGGACGGTTGCAGACATGGTGGACTAGTATGTACAGTCACAATAATTTGGGCTAGTGGATGTTTTGAGCCAATGACTGAAACGATTTTGGGGTTCCGGGCTGATACCCATTTAATCAATATAGCCTACTATTAGACCTCCTGAAGCCACTCACTGGATTGGGGGCCAGTCGGGAGGGACGTGTTGGTAGAGATTTTGGAGAGGAGGAGATGGCTGCCTCTGCAGCTCAAACCTCCAGCAACAGTAGTTTTAAATTGCGTCAATTTAATTTCCTCAATCAAACCAGACTGCATAGAATATTTTGTACAACCTCAGGTGACTGCGCTATGTGCCATCATCCCCTGACTTCTATGTGTTATAGAGGGGCTTATGCCAGCGATGACCAGGTACTGAGACGAGGTCTGCTCTCCAGCTAACATGGCCTTAAATGTCAAATTAACCATCACCTCAGAAGTATTCGTACTAGAACCATTACCACTTAAAGGTTCAGGAAAATACAAGCATAGAATTGCAGAATTAACACTAGTACTAACCACGTGCAGGATAGAGGTCACATGGAAATCCTGTCATGCACCACCATACACAACATGGATCTTCAGTGTCATCAGATGGGTGCCAGCCAAGGTAGCCTTCCTTCATATAATAGCCACGAGGCAGGAAAGTGTACCTTATGTGAAACATTGGGAGTCGCCCGTCTCTAAGTAATGCAAAATTTCGATGATCTACCCCCTTGAAACACTATACCTGCTGCACCAGGGTCTACGTTATTATACCTACTAGATGCACAATGCAGACGTTACTACTATGACATGGCGGGCAACCAATGTTATGATGTCGTAATTCAAATGTTCTTTTTTACACAGATTTGAGAAGACTTATTGTGCTTGACGTTGTGATACCTATTATTAATTTTGTTTTTTATAGTCTTCCTCACCTGTCAACGTTTTGCCACTTGTTGATTATGATTGGTCGACTCACCTGCCGACGATCTAATCCTACCTAAAGGAAAAATGGCTACAAACTGTTCTGTACGTTTCTGTGTGTTGTGTTAAAACCTCATTAAAATAGTTTTAAAAAAAACAAAGTTTCTATTGACAACATGAACAGTTTGACAGATCCTGTTGTGTTTTTGGATGGCCTGTAGGACTCATGCTTTAGGAGAGGTTTCTAAAAGTGTTCAGGATGAGAATAAAAGAGTACCTCACGTTTCTTTTCTGAGATTTGAATGGGAAAACGAATGTTTATTGCAAACATATGACTGCCACGTCTAGACCTAGGCATGTTTTCTATTTTTCTTTATTTTAGTTTTTCTTCTTTGTTTTATTTTTGTGCCATGAGCTTGCAATACAAAAATAATCATTGCAGAGAGGCCAGACCTCCTTTCTTTGCCTTTGCCAATTTCTAAATTGCATGATCAACATCTCTTTATAGTAGTGTCACCCAGTTGCGAAAGGACTTAAGTCCCAGAAATAGCTAGGCTACCCCTGCCCACTTTGGCCAACTCAGTAGAAATGTTACGTTTCATATTGAATATAGAAGTCTGCAACGGTACATTATTTTTGTTTGACTGTGGCCCATTAAGACCAGATATGTTCTGTTTTTTTATTTTCCTTTCTTATAGGCACTGCCCAAAAGCATGGTCTCTCGTCTCTGTGAGTCTAAAAAGGTTTGTGCAGCTGCAGATTTACAACTTCAGGTATGTGTAATCATGTATATGATGTTCAGATGAAGAATTGAAATTGATGCTGTCCTGCTGGTTCATTGAGTTGCACACCTCCATTCCTCAGTCACTTCCATCTTTCACAACCCTAACATTGCAATGCAATCTAAAGGTGATGAACAGTAGTCCTGGTTGTTGAAATGTGAATTTGAAGGGTCAAAATATGGTTGACATCAATGTTTAACCCCTTCGGTGCTGATGACGGCCCCCGTCCGTCATGCACCGCGGTGGGCGTGTGCTGATGACGGCCATGAACCCGCCCACTACGGTAAACGCCGCACAGGCGCAGAATCGCGGCCGCGCCCAAGGGGTTAAATGAGTGAATTGACAATGATCAAGAAATCCAGATGGAGTAGGTGGATTTTAATGAGTAAATCGCTACTTTTGTCTAATTTGATAAATGTAGGAAATATGCAGGTATGACTGAATCATTGTTTAGTGATGGGGATCGCTCCATAGAAATAATGTAAGTAGGTTGTTGGGTAGGTTTATGCTCTGCATAATTACAGAAACCATAAACTACACAACACTCCCTTTGTTTATAACTAAGCAACAATGCACTGAATCCCTACTAAATGAACTTGCCTCTCCTTGGGCAAGTACCTCACAAGAAAACAATTGTAACATGAAAGAGCGAGCAGTTGTACACCACCTCACGAGCTGGATCAAACTAAAGGCAGCTGCACAGAAGAGCACACCAGGAAAATGTACACCCATGCACCTCCAAGATCGGTCAATGACACGCCTTTGCACAACAATGACAGAGGTGGCAAACACTTACCCATGCCAGTAGGGAAGGCACAAATACAAAGAGAAACTTAAAACAACTGAAAGGCTTAATCCAGTGTTCCCAAACATACAAACCACAATCAGTATAACCCAAGTATAACAACCACAATAAATGAGGGTTCCCTACGTTTTTGGACATCTAGTAGATTCCCGTTGTCCCTCCGGGATGGGAAGGTATAGATATCCGTCCAGTGGTGCAGAAAAAACCGACTGGTGTCCCATGACCCCGCCCCAAAATGGTACTAGAAGAAGCACTTTTATTGGGTGAGCTCTCAATCCTTCCAGAGACTCTGCAGGCTTGTAGTGAGTTCCCCTAAGCCCCAGGGGTAGCCTCCACTGACTGGGCCTCTAACCATGAGTTAAAGGTCTATGTTGAATATATTGGGCTAGCAGAAACCATGAGTGTTTCTCCTCCCCCAGACGTACAAATTCCTTTTGTCTTCACATAGTCAGTTAGCAGCCCTCATCCAATTAACTGTATCATTACGGCGTCCCAGGCTATTTAGATTCAGGTTTAAATAGCTCATTCACAGACCATTTCTTGGTAAAAGACGGTTCTTATCCTATCTGAGGAATGGAGATGGAAATCCAAACAGTCATCGATGGCTCCATGTATATGACTATTTAGGGGCTACATAGCCCGGCATGGGGCCCAAGGCCAACATGGGGACCTTTAAAGTTCATAACCTTTGTGGTCTTAAGTCTCCATACTATAATTATAAAAAATATTTTTGAATATTCATTTGCCAATACATTGTATCCATTATAGTTGTGTCACCTGCATTTGCCCTGTTCCTGGTTTTCCTGAGTACATACCTTTGTCCACTGACACGTGTTTTTTAATATGTTCAAATTCAGCATGTACCACTTGTTGGAAACCTTATCCACATTAGATCTGCTCATATTCCCAAGAGGTTTTACGTGTGTTACCTTTAGGTATTGTTCTATGAGTGTTGACCAGGTACATTTGGGTTTAAAAGACTGCTTCCCTAGATGCTCTCCTGTGTGTATCCTGACTCGCTCATTTGCGGTCGATGGTGCATCGAAACTGAAAAGGAGGCTGTGAAGACAGCTCGGTCACAGCCCTGACATTAGCATTAAACCTTCCTCTTGCCTCACCATACATGTATCCGGTGCGCTGATTGGATACAGCTCAGCTCCTGGAAACACCCCTCTGGTTTAAAAGTGACTACATTTGGGATTGTATCTTTCCTAGATGCGTTATCTGGCTCACTCCTCAAATGGAAATGGCAGAAGTATTAACTAACAGTTGTGCAGCTCACCATGTATTGAGTATAGCATGCCGTTAATGCACCTAAGGTTCTGCATTATAAGAATCAAACAAATTGGCCTGGTAAACCTTCTCAGTGAAAGACAATGCTGCAGGTAATTTCTCAATACTCTTGTGATTACTCAAGAACTGTTCCAATAAAAAAATGGTATACAAAAGAATATTAAACTAGAGTTTAGTTCAGTGGAGCAGGAGGCATTCTATAAACCAATACATACAACTACCAATCTCTCAGTGTTTAATTTGGTATACTTTCTGGATGTGATGAACACAGTGATGACACTGTGTCCTTTTTGATATAGGTTAAATATAATGTCTGCTATTTGGTTATTGGAGAACAGGTGCTGGAATTTTGAGATAAGGGGCAGGCAGCTGGATTGATTTTGTGTGGTCTGTTTGTTGCATTGGACAGAGTTTAGAGCATGTTGTAGGAGAGAAAGATATGACTCGAAATGGATAAGACTTTTTAAATAGACCAGCACCAAAACGTAATCTAAATAAATGTAATCAAGGCCAAGGGCCAGATGTACTAAGATTCAATTTTTTAAAAAAGTGGTAGCAAATTGTGCACTGATTTTTTTGTGTGCTTGGAAATTAATTTTGCGAACTGGTCTATGTACTGTTAGGTCAGTTCACAAAATAACCATTCACAATGGGCTGCAGAATAACTGCCTTATTAATATTTATTCGACCCGGTAACAATTTGTGACCCCCTGTGTTTGGCTATTGCCACCATTATTGTATTCGTCCCTAAAGTGCCTTTTCATATGTGGTTCATTTCAAGGGCTCCTTATCCCAATGGGCCTCTCAAATTGCAGATCTGGTGGTCTTTTTAGTGACTGCATTGTTGATTTCTAAGACTGTGGAGACTCTAGAATGGTCTCCCCACTGTGTAGGCTTGAGGGGATCCTCTCCCACTACTAACTTCTTTTCCCAAGTCCTCACTGGGTGAAGCATTGTTTATTTTGTAGGTTCCAGTAGCTACAGCCAAGGGGGACGTCTGCTAGCTTTGCTATGTTCATTATCTCCTGTGTTTTTGGCTAAACCCACCCCTTTCAGTTTGATATAATGAATGTGAATGTTTTTAGAGAGCATCTAGATTGCACTTCTGTTCATGATCGGGAAAGTTAGAATGAGGGTAGACTGCAGACTACTCATGATCCCCTTTGTTTCACTTTTCTTTCAAGTTGACTTTCACTCGTCATCTCCTGCATCATCTTCCCTTCTCTGCTTCTTGTCTCAAGTTTTTTCTCAAATGAATATTTCAGTCGTTGTTCTAGAGCACACACTTGGAGAATGCACATGCTTGGGGTGACATAGGCACAAACCCCAATGCTTACTGGGACCAGGGTAAGGCCTACTCTCCAGAGCATCATATTTGGGTAAGGAAACCCTTCCCCAACCTGAATAGTTAGTACCTATGTATCTGAAGAGTATGCGTGACTCCCTCTGCCTTTCAACGAGCCAAAAAGGCTCTACTGTGAGTCTGCCTTTTGGGTGGATGGCCCAAGTTTTAGCAGTGGGAGTGGGTTTTCCTTGTACTTGAAGAAGCTGAACTGGTTAAGAATTTGGCTAGAGATGAGTCAGAGAGGACCAGTGAAATGCAGCCTTGTGAAATATTTTTGGCCAAGGCACCTTTCCAGAGGCTGACATATATCACACAGTAGGAGTAGGAAGTGTGGACATTTTCTATTTTATTAAGACCAACAATGATACATTGGATATGGCATTTAAAATCCATTTTGAGCCAATGCAATCAGAGAAATGTCTTGGCTCTGAAGAAGACGGAAGGCGTCCCTTCTTTCCTGAAGAATTCTTGTCTTGATTATCCACCTCCAGCACTTATCTCTAGAAGTAGAAGTGGTTTCCTGTCTTGGGCACACAAGAAAATTTAATTTTTTCTTCACTAAAGACTGTCCACCAGAGAAACTTGTTCCAAAAGGCCTGGATACTTAGGAGTTGAGAAGAGCCAGCCTGCTGAAAAGAGCTTGCTGTGGGAACCTTTCCCATGAAAATTTCGAGTGTTGTGGGGTTGAGAAAAACCCAATACCAGATTGACCTGCTGCACAGTGTTTTGATGGACACTTCAAGTTACAGATTCCTTGCCTTAAAATACTCCCAGGTGCCAATCTGGATCCAGAAAGCTTTCTCCAGCAATGATTCAAGATATCACTAGGTGGAGCCATGCAGCCCCTCATTAACTCAATACCAATCACCAAGAACCCAGAAGTGACAGGGCAGAGCTGTATATAAGTGAAACCCCTGTGCGCTGACGCCAGTTCCTTTCTTTCTGCGCCTTCCATCACAGATCCGAGTCTCAGCTCTTGGGGGCTGGAGTATAGGCAACTTCAGTCTCCCCAGCCTCTGCTGCAGTCACTTTTGTCTCTTTTTTTTAGCCCAAGGACGTGATCTGGCAGGCTTTGTGCAGGCCACAAAGGGCACCAATCCTACCAGTCTTTTTCCCATTTGGCAATAGCCACCAAGCTGCTTTAGCTTGCCATTAGAGGCTTACAGTAACCCTGTGGGAGACCGGATTTAGCACTTTCTCCCAGGGTGGCAATCCATCACGTCTAACTCCTTCAAATTGTTCAGCATGGCTGTGCCTTACCCTTTATTTCTGCTCTGCTAAATCTTCTCCCCACATCACAGCTAATCTGAGAGGAGCACCTCTCCTTTCTGTTGTAAGAGATATACGTTTTATTTTCTAAAAGCACCATCAAAGGAGTTCCAGACTCGGAACCAGGGGAGGGTTGCTACTCTCGCTATTACTTTGTGTTGAAGAAGAATGAGGCCTTCTGCTTGCAATGCTGTAGTGGGACATTAACTTGGTCTTAATGTTTCTCATGTGTAGGCCGTTTGTGCCAATGCACAGCGACTTGTTTCTTCAACTGACTTTAAAGACCGCCGTCCTCATTGCGATCACATCAGCTTGTCGCATGATTGATCTTCAGGCACCTTCGGATTATCCACACTACATCACTTTGTCCCTGACAAATTGGTGAAGAGGACTCTGGGTGTCTTCTTGCCTAAAGTAGTGACTCCCTTCCATGTTGGGCAATCCATCACCCACCATTCTTCTTTTCCCTCCTTACCCATGAGAAAAGGAGGAAAGGCTTCATTGGCTATAACTCAAAAGGGCTTTAAGATTTGACATTGATCGTACCAAGGACCGTTAGTGGACAATAAGCTTTTGGTGCGGTTCTCTGGGGTGAGTAAGGGGAAGATAGTGCAGTAGAAGACTCTGTTGAGGTGGATAGTGCTCTTCATTAAGATCTGCTACACACTGGCCATGAAGCTGCCTCCGGGATAGCTGTGAGCTCATACCACCATAGCCAAGACTGCTACTGCTGCATTGGTACGCACCTGTTCTTGGGATCTGTAAAGCTGCGGGCATCAGTGCAAATGTTCACCAAGCTCTACTGCCTTGAAAACCAGGTCCGACAGGAAGGACACTTCCCTTGCTTGTTCCTATAGGACATTTTGGCCTGAAGTGTACTCCACAGACTCTCTTCTTAGTGGGAAATTTGTTCTTAGAAGTATCCATCAGAAGAACAAGTCACTTAACTTTGCTATCGTTCTTTCTGGTGGATACTCTATCTAATGGGAGGTGGAGTGCCTAAAATTTGTACTCTGAATTTGTCTTCCCTCTTTTAGGCGATTAATCTACATTTGTATCCTAAACGTATATAACATGACCTAGCACATAAACACCAAGCATCGGAACGCAAGCATACGTATTGAAGTTGTTCAGTGCAGAGCTTAAAGCATGCAAATTAGCATGGGTTTAGCTTGATGAATCTAAGTAAATGTTCTGCACTGCCGTGTGTAGGCTCTATCATATTACATCACAAATATTATATTTCCTTCCTGCAATGCTTGTAGGATATCTCAACTGGTTTCTGCCTCTAATGTGGATTCGGATGAGCATGTTAGTGGAAAACTCTTATAAAAATGTGACAGTTATTGATACCCGGCTGAGGTAGAGTTTTGTATGGACAGACCTCTCCTAACCTACCTACTTTGGGAACACCAAAGTAATGGTAATTGAAGTGAGGGAGGCACTGAAAGACATAGCCGATGGTGCTAAACCTTTGGCAGGCAAATTATCAGGACTCTGTTACATGGCCCTGGCTGTAGGACGTCTTCCAGTGACATCTAAAGAGGAGTCAATAACATATCTTCCTGAATCCCACTGGGATCTCATGGGTAGGTTCTCTTAAAGTGTGGGCATGACACTGGTAGGCCTCAGTACATGTGTAGGGTTTTGTGAAACCCTGCTACTTTTGCCCATACTTCACGGCCTAATGGGTTATGCTCCCATTTTTATTACATAATTTTTGTCAACTTACCCCTGCAGATACCCGGATATTTCTTTAGAGACATGTACCAACCAGGGGCGCTCTGAATAAGTTAAAAAGTGCTTTGATTGGACTAACTTGAGCAACTCTGGAATTTCTAGGTTTGAGATACAGTAAAGCACTTTGAACAATTTGTTCTCGAGCCAAGTGCCCATCAGCAAAAATCATCTGGTAGGTGTGGGCTGTCCTGTCGGGCTGGAAGAGATTGTTGCAGAGAACCTGCCTCAAGCCAGTGTATGCCTCAGCTTCACTAATAATAGGTTTACCCAAATCCTGCATTTCATAGCTAACAATATGGGACAGTCTTCAAAGCAGGGGTGCTGACAGTGGGTGATGCCTTCTCTTTGGGCACATTGAGTCCCCTGCATGCATTGATCGAGGAAGAGGGACTTCTGGTGGGCCACTTACTGATATGAGCCCCTACGGAAAAAACTTTCATTCTGAATGGGGATGCTCAGGAACCTCAAACACATGAGGTCTTGCAACTGGAGCCCTGGATTTCTAAAGCACTCATCAACGCGACTAAAACTGGCTTTCTCAAATTAAAGGACAAGCATTTACAATGCAACGGTTTCGCCTTTGCCAAAGTTAGAGCTATTGGCATTGTAAATGACAAAATTTTTATTTATGTGTTGGTTTTGAAAACAGATAAATAAATGGCATTGTCATTTACATTGCCAACAGCTTAATCTCTTGCAAATGTAAGACCTATTGTACCCTACTGGATTTCACTGAAGAAATTCAGAGTCTGGTCTGCAGGTGTCACGTGACAGACGGCCAATTGACAGCTGAGGGGGTTAAACCATGCTGGGGTGGCACATTAAGGCGACGCTTGCTGTCCGTGCTTGTGAGGAGGTAGTGCACCTGTTGAGGGAGAGAGAGTGTGTTTGCATATGTGCGTGCATGCATGTGTGTGTGTGAATAAGCACTTCCAAGATTTAGTGGGACTAGAGTTTTTATCTACAAATCATTGTTTTCAGCTGTGTTCTAATCGAATCAAAACAACACTACACCCCCCATAATGCATAGTGTGATCACATAAAAGTACAGAACTGGAAAGAGTGTCCATAATGACCAGCTAGACGGTTGTCACCCTAAGAAGGATGTGCTTCAGTCTCCAGTGCCACGGGCGAGTGGAAACACACACTGTGCTGGTGGAGAAGTAGAAGAAGTACAAGTGTCCATAGAAGAGAAGTAGAGGGGATGCACTCTCCACTCTCTATCCACTCTGCACTCTCCACTCTGCACTCCCTATGCACTCTGCACTCCCTATGCACTCTGCACTCCCTATGCACTCTCCATTCCCTATGCACTCTGCACTCCCTATCCACTCTGCACTCCCTATCCACTCTGCACTCCCTATCCACTCTGCACTCACTATCCACTCTCCACTCTGCACTCCCTATGCACTCTCCACTCTGCACTCCCTATGCACTCTCCACTCTGCACTCCCTATGCACTCTCCACTCTGCACTCCCTATGCACTCTCCACTCTGCACTCCCTATGCACTCTCCACTCTGCACTCCCTATGCATTCTCCACTCCCTATGCACTCTCCACTCTCCACTCCCTATGCACTTTCCACTCTCCACTCCCTATGCACTTTCCACTCCCTATGCACTCTCCACTCTGCACTCCCTATGCACTCTGCACTCCCTATGCACTCTCCACTCTGCACTCCCTGTGCACTCTGCACTCCCTATGCACTCTGCACTCCCTATGCACTCTTCACTCCCTATGCACTCCCTATGCACTCTCCACTCTCCACTCCCTATGCACTCTCCACTCCCTATGCACTCTCCACTCTCCACTCCCTATGCACTCTCCACTCCCTATGCACTCTCCACTCCCTATGCACTCTCCACTCTGCACTCCCTATGCACTCTGCACTCCCTATGCACTCTCCACTCTGCACTCCCTATGCACTCTCCACTCCCTATGTACTCTGCACTCCCTATGCACTCTCCATTCCCTATGCACTCTCCACTCCCTATGCACTCTCCACTCTGCACTCCCTATGCACTCTGCACTCCCTATGCACTCTGCACTCCCTATGCACTCTTCACTCCCTATGCACTCCCTATGCACTCTCCACTCTCCACTCCCTATGCACTCTCCACTCCCTATGCACTCTCCACTCTGCACTCCCTATGCACTCTCCACTCCCTATGCACTCTCCACTCCCTATGCACTCTCCACTCCCTATGCACTCTCCACTCCCCACTCCCTATGCACTCTGCAGTCCCTATGCACTCTGCAGTCCCTATGCACTCTGCAGTCCCTATGCACTCTCCACTCCCTATGCACTCTCCACTCCCTATGCACTCTCCACTCCCTATGCACTCTCCACTCCCTATGCACTCTCCACTCCCTATGCACTCTCCACTCCCCACTCTGCACTCCCTATGCACTCTGCAGTCCCTATGCACTATGCACTCTCCACTCCCTATGCACTCTCCACTCCCTATGCACTCTCCACTCCCTATGCACTCTCCACTCTGCACTCTCTATGCACTCTCCACTCCCTATGCACTCTCCACTCCCTATGTACCCTCCACTCCCTATGCACTCTCCACTCCCTATGCACTCTCCACTCCCTATGCACTCTCCACTCCCTATGCACTCTCCACTCCCTATGCACTCTCCACTCCCTATGCACTCTCCACTCCCTATGCACTCTCCACTCCCTATGCACTCTCCACTCCCTATCCACTCTGCACTCCCTATGCACTCTCCACTCTGCACTCCCTATGCATTCTCCACTCTGCACTCCCTATGCACTCTCCACTCCCTATGCACTCTTCACTCCCTATGCACTCTCCACTCCCTGTGCACTCTCCACTCCCTGTGCACTCTCCACTCCCTGTGCACTCCCTATGCACTCTCCACTCTGCACTCTCTATGCACTCTGCACTCCCTATGCACTCTCCACTCCCTATGCACTCTCCACTCCCTATGCACTCTCCACTCCCTATGCACTCTCCACTCTGCACTCTCTATGCACTCTCCACTCTCTATGCACTCTCCACTCTCTATGCACTCTCCACTCTCTATGCACTCTCCACTCCCTATGCACTCTCCATTCCCTATGCACTCTGCACTCCCTATGCACTCTCCACTCCCTATGCACTCTCCACTCTCCACTCCCTATGCACTCTCCACTCCCTATGCACTTTCCACTCCCTATGCACTCTCCACTCTGCACTCCCTATGCACTCTGCACTCCCTATGCACTCCCTATGCACTCTGCACTCCCTATGCACTCTCCACTCCCTATGCACTCTCCACTCCCTATGCACTCTCCACTCCCTATGCACTCTCCACTCCCTATGCACTCTCCACTCCCTATGCACTCTCCACTCCCCACTCTGCAGTCCCTATGCACTCTCCAGTCCCTATGCACTCTCCACTCCCTATGCACTCTCCACTCCCTATGCACTCTCCACTCCCTATGCACTCTCCACTCCCTATGCACTCTCCACTCCCTATGCACTCTCCACTCCGCACTCTGCACTCCCTATGCACTCTGCAGTCCCTATGCACTATGCACTCTCCACTCCCTATGCACTCTCCACTCCCTATGCACTCTCCACTCCCTATGCACTCTCCACTCCCTATGCACTCTCCACTCCCTATGCACTCTCCACTCCCTATGCACTCTCCACTCTGCACTCTCTATGCACTCTCCACTCCCTATGCACTCTCCACTCCCTATGCACTCTCCACTCCATATGCACTCTCCATTCCCTATGCACTATCCACTCCCTATGCACTCTCCACTCCCTATACACTCTCCACTCCCTATGCACTCTCCACTCCCTATGCACTCTCCACTGCCTATGCACTCTCCACTCTCCACTCCCTATGCACTCTCCACTCCCCACTCCCTATGCACTCTCCACTCCCTATGCACTCTCCACTCCCTATGCACTCTCCACTCTCTATCCACTCTGCACTCCCTATGCACTCTCCACTCTGCACTCCCTATGCACTCTCCACTCTGCACTCTCCACTCCCTATGCACTCTCCACTCCCTATGCACTCTCCACTCCCTGTG
Organism: Lissotriton helveticus; assembly: GCF_964261635.1. NCBI lineage: Eukaryota > Metazoa > Chordata > Amphibia > Caudata > Salamandridae > Lissotriton > Lissotriton helveticus. Next base: position 325,143,297 of record NC_136069.1, on the reverse strand, counting down.
CACTCTCCACTCCCTGTGCACTCTCCACTCCCTGTGCACTCCCTATGCACTCTCCACTCTGCACTCTCTATGCACTCTGCACTCCCTATGCACTCTCCACTCCCTATGCACTCTCCACTCCCTATGCACTCTCCACTCCCTATGCACTCTCCACTCCCTATGCACTCTCCATGCACTCTGCACTCTCCATGCACTCTGCACTCCCTATGCACTCTCCACTCTGCACTCTCTATGATGCTCTTCAGCGCTTTGCAGTGCGGTTAGGATATGAAGCGCTATATAAATTCAACTGTAATGCATTACGAAAAATGCCAAACCATGAAAAAACTCCGTTGCAAATCTTATGAGCAGTTTTACAAGTGTCTCACGAGGGGCACGAGATGCTTAGCCCATACGAGTCTATTTAGGCCGTTTGGGTACTGAACACCCGCAGTTTTAAGGACATTATTAAAACGGACTGTAAAGTCGAACTGAAAGAATGAAAAGTTATGCATGCTGCAACAAAGGGGATCAGCCGAGCAATTTCACATCAGACAAACCACTGCGTAGTCCTCACTACAAATAAAGGGGCAAAAATTAGTTTTAGCGCCCATGCACTTGATGAACAGCCAGATCGTGGCCTGTGTCTTCATCATGTATTTTTAACTAACGTACACTGAATTCACGTGCTCCACCACTAAAAAACAAGCACTCACCTGGGCTTCCTCGCATGGAATGACCAAAACAAACACAGAAGGGGAAAAAACGAAGCTCCGCCCACCGCCGCGATGACGACATCGCAGAGGCGGAGAGGGAAAAAATCGCGGGAACGCCCCCGAATCTGGTCCGGCCTTGACGGACAGATCCGGCTCCCAATGGCTAGCCTCCATTTATGGAGCTAGCCAATGGGAGGTGGGGGACGTTCCAATAGCCAATATGGTAAACAAAAGATTTCACCTGCGCGAACTGCTTGCGCAGATCGCCAGGTCGAAACCTAACAAGTGGGAGTTGGTTTTGTGGAAGGAGGTGGAAGAGAATCCTTGAAAGCACAGCTGCGGTATGAAGAAATGCCCACTCTAAATGTACCCAATTTAATTATTGATTTAGAACTTACAAAAGCCCTCAAAAAAATGAAAAGGAGTATGTGTCTACCGTGTTAACACGGTCCAGGTGTGCAGATGCGGAGTCTGGGTTTTCTTTTTCATAGAGTATGAACGTGGGGTGCCCGGGCATTTGTTGGTACTGGAGGGCAGCAACAAACTACTCGGCCAAGATCGCCGGATGAGAGCTGTCAGCTGGGCCGATTCCCACACCCAAAAGACTGTTGGTAACAGATTTGAAGACTTTACAATGTTATTGACGTAAAGGCCAATAACGGAGGTCCAAAGAGCCCTTAAGATAAATGGCAAAAACTAATGTCGAAGTAAGTCAGTGGCGCGGTAGGGGCGGTTCGGAGCGTCGCCCCATTGCTCTTTGAGCAGGAAAATAAAATGATAATACGTAGTTCTTATTTTATTTTTCAAAGGTTCGGGCTGGGATACGGCAGGGGAGACTGGAGGCACAGTGGGAGGAGTGGTTTGCCCACTCGAGTGTGCATAACTGCTTGGCCGGCCGCCTTGGCATGGGGAGACAGCTAGGACTTTTTATGTGTCACTGGAGCCTTCTCCCTATCTCACCCATGCCCCAGCCTGCCCCCCTCTACTGACGAATCAATCCCCCCTTACAAAGGTGACAAATAGGACTTGGGAGAATACAGCTATTGTTTAATAGGAAACTCGACGCACAAAGGTTTGGAGGTTGTGGTGAAAATTAGTGTTTCTTTTATCTGACTTTAAAAAAAAATAAAAAATGGTGTGTATGTGATAAGAAAACCGAGAACATTAATATCTTTATATATGTATTCATGGCATGGTTTGAGTCCATTTCTATTATGTTTTCATTGCAGTGCTTAATTTATAAAAAATATTAATAATTAAAAAAAAAAAAAAGTGCCAAGGCCCTCGTCAGGATGTCACTGCAGCTTACACCACACATCCCCCCTGCCAGCGCTGCCATTGATAATACGAATACAACAACTAACTATAACTCAATGACAGTTCACATTATACCAGGCCCCAAAAGCTATAAGAATGGCTTGGGCGGTAGATAATAGCCTTTTTTAATGTCTATTGTATTCATAAACTGTTGTGGTGCTCATCTCGAAATTAGTCAGACAGTGCCACCATCCGGCTGACTGTCTCAAGTGCCGGAAACCACAGGCACAAATTAAGCACTGCATGTGTACTAAATAGGATATGTTCTTTTAAACGTTTTCAACAGCATAAAATTGACATGCCTTCTAATGTGTGTCTGGAACCTTTAATTAATCTGGCAAATGATGGGGCGATTTGGCCTCAAAGAGAATCTTTTCAGTCCTTTTGCCTATATTTTGCATAACAAACTAATTGGAAAGTCTTCAACCAGACAGATGTGCAGGATTACCACTGGATGTCCCTTCCATTACAACTACTGCTGTTGTTCTTGGCTCTGCGGCAGCACAACGTATTCACTGACATTAATATATGTGCAGATGGCAAGGGAACTTATACTTTTTGACTTCACAGAGCAGTGGCTTGGCTACAGGTCTGAAATACCTATAGCTTCTGGTTTATTCTGGAATCGGTCATGTAGCTGCGGTATGGTGGATCTGTTGCATGCATATCTTAATAGGGTTAAGTTAACCGACCGAAACATTCCTTGAGATGCATGATTTTATGAGTTGTTAATCTGACTTTTTTCCCTGTGCTCTATGAGAAGTTGGGAAACATTTTTTATTGAGAAGGAAATGGTTACAGGCTGATGGCTTCATGTTTGTACAAGTACATTTTGTAAAATGGTCTCGAGGAGGCCATACCAAAACTGCATTTATACTCTGCAGCAACAAACTTAAACGTGTGCCTGCAGAGCTAGGTATTAAACTACTCTGTTAATCAGGATCATATCGTGTGGAAACACAGCAGCATATTTGCTTCATGAAAGGTTTCTTCTCTTGGGATGTCTATGGAGTGTTCCTTGTCAGTGATGTATCCATCCTATTCTCAACCAGGGGGCTCCTGCTGTACGTGCCTGAAGTCTTTGTGGCCCTGTGTTTTGTTCGAAAGTATGCATCACAAAACCCTAGGGCCTTAGAGTTTTGCGGACTTGATACTCCGTCAAAAGGGGTTGGATCTCCCGCCCACCAGTATTTAGTGTGCCATTGGCTTAAACATGTGATTGACTAACCTCATTGTCCGTACTAAATCACTGGTTGGCTCGTTTTTAGACCTCGTCTTAGCCAAGACCTTTTAGATAGAGGGGATTTGTTTTAATCAGCCTACTGATTTTTTCGCGGTCTGCGCTGTACTTGGGATTTATTGCTGTCACAACATTGTAATAGCCCCTGGTGGAGATATTTGTTTTCTACAAGCTTTATTTTGGAAATAACCGTTTTAAGTGCTATTTTACCAGACCACGAATACACATATTTTTCGGGAGTTCACGAGTCCTTCTCTCACATTGTTTACATATTTCTTTCCACAGTCCATGCCCATAGGTTAATGTCTGCGGAGATCCTACCCTGGGTCTTATCGGACCATTCGCCAGTTTCCTTGCAATTGTCCTTAGACCCGAGACATTCCCAGTTCCGGTGGCGACCTTCGCCATGGCTGCTGCAGGACGAGCAGTACAGGTACCCACAGACCCGTCGCACATCGCTGACTGTTTTGCCACTTATTTAGCGAAATGTTATGCCCCTTGCAAGATCCTACCTGCAGAACTCGCCCAGAAGTTCAGTGAAGATCTTCCCCCGCTGACTCTATCCGTTGAGGTGCGAGCGCACTGATGCCTCAATGTCGGTGGAGGAACTGCAAACCACATTGCTAGTTATGCGTGCAGGGAAGGCACGTGGTCCAAATGATTTCCCATGTGAGTTTCTTCAGAAACACCACTCTCAATTGATGGGTACATACCTGGCGGCTCTTGATGCGGCCATGGAGGACGGCTGTCTTCCGCCGGATTGGAGACACGTGGAGATAGTCGTTTTTCAAAACTTGGGTCAACCCCCGGGATACTACTACTCATATCGCCCAATATCTCTTCTCAAAGTGGAGGATATCGCTTAGTTCCCCATATTACGGATTTGGCCCACCTGGATCAGGTCATACACGGCATAATATCCGGCGTGCACACAATGCTATAGCTGCCGTCGACCGACTTGAGTGACCGACTGCGCTCCTCCTTGTGGACATCAACAAGGCTTTCGACTCGCTCAGTTGGACCTACCTTTTCGCCTTGCTTAGCCGCCTAAATAGCAGCCTCTGCTTATAGAACTTCATACGTCTGTCAAATACAGACATAATGGCCTTGGTCCGGGTGGCTGACTTAGTTTCAGGACGCTACTATTGGACGGGAAACACGTCAGGGATGTCCCCTCACCCCATATCTCTTCGCGTTGGCGGCCTGGGTGTGAATGGATGCACAGTTGAATGGCTTTGAATGGTCGTTGGGGGTCTCGGACCTCATAGCACTGTATGCAGACAACAGATTGTTCTTCCTTATGCGTCCTGATAGGACTGGCCCTCCCCTTCTCAGAATCATGCAAACTTTTGGTGAAACGTATGGCCTTTACATGAATTGGGGCAAATTCTGTCTGTGGCTGCTGCGGGTGGGGGCGGGGGGGGGATAGGAGGGGGATCAGCTGGGTGAATTGTAATGGGAGGTGGAGGTGTTCCCGGACGGCTTCAAATATTTGGGAGTATTTCTCTCGAGTCTCGGGCTATTGCATGGGATAGAAATCTGCCCCCGTGGTGGACACAGATAGGCGATCAGGCCCAAATGTGGCCTCAGCTGCCGCTGTCCCTGTTTGGCAGATCTGCCATCTTTTAAATGGTCTCCTTGCCCTGTCTCCTATATCCGCTCTAGAACCACCCATGCCTAATACGACCAACATGGTTTCGTCAACTAAATGCTATTCTGGCTGGCTTCAGGACTTGCTTTCAATCCACATACTGTGGTGGTGTCGCCGCATGTTCAGGCATACCACACGGCCGCGCACCTTCTCGTCCTTAACGATTGGTGGTATGGTGCTCGGGGAGACCCAGCATATGCGGTAGAGCATTGGCTGTTGGGCGATCGTACACTACACACTGTCCTATATTCTGAAACAACGCTTAGGGGGCTGCCGCCCGCAACCAATACGGTCTTTACGATCAGGAAACGTGCATTTTGTACAATGGACTGGTGGGGGAGGCTTATGAGAGAAACTCCTCTGTGGTGAAACAGACAGTTGCCACAGCTGGCACAGTTGTCTGGCTTTCGGGGTTGGGAGGCTATCGGAATGGGCACAGTGGGTGCAGTTATGCATGGTCGGAACCTAAAGTCCTTCTAAGAGCTCCAGACCGAATACTCTATGCCCCGCTCACAATTCTATAGATGTCTCTAATTTCGACATGCCTTCTCCCCATATTAGAAAAAAGTCATGGATATAAAGAAATTCTACGAACAGCTTCAAGGATCACATGTTGTTCATCGCTTGATGTGTTTCTTTAAGATTATGATATTGTACTTTAAATGAACCCTTACTCAATTTATTGTTTACTATAGTACACTCAGACGAGTGACTGGCAGCAGTGCTCCGGGTCAACCAGATCTTCATCTGGTATTCTTTTGTTCTGTAGTAAGGGATCTCTGTGTATAGTCATAATCTAGTGAATAGTCCTGCCCATGTGCGTGGACCCCGGAGCAATCAAAAATAATCTCTTAAGGTGTCGAAAAATGCAGAACTGCACAGACACTTCAGAGAGAATTTAAAGACAGATAATGCAGCCTATATCCACAGGCTACACTGTCCAGTACTTCAACTAGAAATTCCACCAAAAATCCACTAACAGCAAAGCCTGTCCAGATTTCCCTTGCTTTAACAGCAAAAACCCTCTGGAATGATAGAGAGAAAGACCTGGACAGACAAGCCCCATAGGCTGCCATTATGTGGCTCAAAACAGGATACTGTGCCTTTAAGAGAACGTTCTAGAACTTCACAGAATCCCAGAATGCACTGCAGGTCCCTTTTACTTTCAGTTCTTTTTTCCGGCTCCTGCTAGCAGGACCCTGAAGCATTGAGCTCCCTCTTTTGGGATTTGTTTTTGTGATTTTCTCACTTTTTCAAGTGTTTTTCGTGCTTTGTTCAAAGTACTTTGGTTATTTCTTCTTTGGTGTGCTTTTGGGGCAGTCTTTTTGTCGAATATGCCAGCATTATTTGACAAATGCCCGGAGTGTTCCAGGAAGAAGGCCAAGACTGACCCATATGAAGTGTGTATCCTCTGCCTTCCCTCCTCTCATAACCCTGATGAGTGTGAGATTTGCCAGGGATTTACCACCAGGACCCTGAGAGACAGAAAGAAGATCAGGCTCCAAGGCATGGAGGAGAGAAGACTGCAAGCACGAGGTGGGTCTGGGCAGGTTCCATCTGCCAGTGCTGAGGCCTCTGGGGGGCTCCCCTGAGGCAGGAAGTCCAGCAAGTGTCCCCATTCTCCGTCAGCGTCGATTGCACCGACTACGGCGTCGAGAGGGATGACTACAGTCTGTTCCCCGTCTCCCCAGGGCTTTGGGTCAAAGCGGCGTCGACGTTCGACATCGAGGGATCTGAACAGACCGCTGTCGAGATCACCGGTGACGATTTCGTCGTCGGCGTAGTCGTCGAGGACTCGACGTCGACGGGTGGCCCGGCGTCGGCGCTCGCCATCGTGGCGACACCGCCGTTCGCCTTTGGCGAAAAGGAGAAGGTCGTCGTCGAGGGGATCCTCGGCGTCGACGGGGCGATCGCCGTTGAGGCACAAGAGATCGCCGTCGAGGCACAGGAAGCCGTCGAGGCAAAGGCGATCGACGTCGAGGCGTTGGAGGTCGCTGTCGAGGCGGAAGCGTTCGCCGTCGAGGGACAGGCGTTCGCCGTCGAGGAAGCGCAGTTCGACGTTGAGGGGCCGACGCTCGCTGTCGCGTCGCCGTTCTTCGATGCAGGAACGGCGCAGAAGGAGTTTGGGCGCCAGGAGTCAGTCTGGCAGGCGTCAAGTGCCTAGGAGTGACTCTCCCACATCCCAGCCTGATAAGGAGGGCGGGTCACCGGGCTCAGTGTACTCCATTGTGTATACCGCTGCTAAGCCGGGGACAGTGACGCCTCCTCCTCCACCTCCTTTGCCGAGAGGACTTCCTCCGCGGGTCCCTACCCCGCCTCCTCTTCCACCTCTACCACCTCGACCTCAGCCTCAACCTCAGCTGCCGGTTGACAAGCCTCCCCCGCTTCCTCCGAGGTCGGTTTCCCTGCCCAGGTACCCGACTCCTTCGAAGGGGACCCCTCGGCCGAGGGGCCCACCCAAGCCACAGTCTCCTGTCCCGGTGGAACCAGCAGGACGACCAAAGCCACAGAAGTCGCGATCCCGCTCCGGACGGAGAGGGAGGTTGCGCAGTCGTCACAGATCCTCGACGAGGTCAAGACGGCACCACAGGAGGCGCGGATCACGGTCCCACACGGACTCTTCCAGAACCAGGTCCTACTCCCCGACCTTGTCAGACTCCCTGGGGACTAGGGTGTCTCCCGTGGATGACATCAGCACGTTCCAGGATGTTCTCCTGAGGGGTGCAGCGAAATTAGAAATCACGGTGACGGCTCCCACACCTACGACGTCCGTGATCTTTGAGACACTTCACAAGAAACATTTGTCTCGCCCTCTACTACCGCTTGTGCCAGGCTTGGTAGAGCCAGCGTTGGAGCTGTTCCTTACGCCTGCAGTGACGAGAGCTGCTCCATCCCGTCTGCTGAAGAAGTATAGGGCTCCGGATTCCGGCCCGGCTTTTCTAAGGACTGACCCTGTTCCGGACTCCGTTATAGTGATGGCAGCCAGAAAACAACATTCTACCTCTCCGTCTTCTACCGTGCCTCCGGATAAGGAGAGCCGATGGATCGACTCTAATGGCAGGAAGGCCTGTGGGACGGCGGCTACGGCCATGAAGACCGCTAGCGATACGGCCCTGCTGGGACGGTATGATCGTTCCCTGTGGGAATCTCTCCAGCAGTTCACGGAACACCTGCCACCTGCCTAGAAATCCTGAAGGAAGGGATGCTGGTTTCGAACCAGGTTATCAGCGCGGCAGCGGATGGTTCTCTGTTGGCGGCCCATGGTTACTGTCATGGGATCAACCAGCGACGCCATGCTTGGCTCAGGCTCACATCACTCAAGCCGGAGGCCCAGCAGCGAATGGCTAATCTGCCCTTCTCGGGGGAGACCCTGTTTGGAAAACATGCGAATGATGAGATGGCCCGCATGAAGGCGGAGGCCGAGACTCTGATGGCTGTGGGCTTGGAGAAGCCCAAAGAAAAGAATGCCTACCGCCCGTTCCAGAGACGGTTCGGGGCGCAGGGCCGAGGGCGAGGACAGGCTTCGGGACAGCAGCAGCAACAACAGCAGCAGTTCCGGAGGCCCTTCCAGAAACGCCAGAAGGGTAGAGGAGGTCAGCAGTCCTCTACAGCGAACAAGGGCGCGGCCGGGTCTCGACCCTGAGCTGTTACTTCCCCTACATCCGTTACCCGCTCCGGTGGGGGGAAGCGTTCAATTTTTTCTGGCAGAGTGGAGAAAAATTACTCCGGACAAGTGGGTGCTGAATATTGTTTGCAATGGATACAGTCTTAGGTTCACCAGCCCGCCTCCATTGATTCCTCCGGTCAGCTCGCAGTTTCAGCTGCGCGAGCTCCAGGCGGAGGCCGATATCCTGTTAAGGAAAAGGGCGATAGAAGACGTACCTCTGTCTCAAAGAGGAAGAGGTCTGTACTCCCGGTTCTTCCTGGTCCGCAAAAAGGACAAGAACGAGTTCAGGCCCATTCTGTATTTGCGACAGGCAAACAAGTGGATTCGCAGAGAGAAGTTTCGCATGCTGTCGTTGCATCAGATTTATCCTCAGCTGCAACAGGAAGACTGGCTGTGTGCCATAGACCTACAGGATGCATACTTCCATGTGCCCATTGCACACAAACACAGGAAGTTCCTGCGATTCCAAGTCGGCGCCAATCATTATCAGTACACAGTACTGCCATTCGGACTGAAGTCTGCGCCCAGGACATTCTCGAAGTGCATGGCAGTGGTAGCTGCACACCTAAGGAAGAACAAGGTGTTTGTCTACCCGTACCTGGATGATTGGTTGATCAAGGCTTCCTCCTTCTCGGAAGCTCAAGCGCACTTCCGGAAGACGTGCGTTCTCTTAAACAAGCTGGGGTTGCACATCAACATGTCCAAGTCTGTCCCGACTCCGGTCCAGTGCATACAGTACTTGGGAGCCTCCATCAATACTCTGTCAGCAAGCGTGTCTCCTTCGGAGGAGAGACGATTATCACTCCTTCGGAAGGCTCAGGCTCTTATGACCGCTCCATCTACAACAGTGAGGACGGTGTCTTCTCTACTGGGGTCGATGGCCTCTTGTATCTTCCTCACGCCACACGCACGGCTGCACATGAGACCATTGCAGGAGTGCTTGGAGGATCAGTGGGATCAGAGGAAAGGATCTTGGGACGACAAGATACGACTGTCTCTGCATGCTCTTCAGTCTCTGAAGTGGTGGTGTTCAGCTGAGAATCTCCTGAGAGGGGTTCCCTTCCACGAGGACATTCCCACGTAGACTATTGTGACGGATGCGTCTTTTCACGGCTGGGGGGCGCACTCCGGAGACTTACAGATTCAAGGGACGTGGTCCCAGATGGAGTCCACGTATCACATCAATTTCCTGGAACTCAGAGCTGTTCACTTGGCACTGAAGGCCTTTCTTCCGTCCTTCCGGACCAACTCTTTGCTTGTTCAGACAGACAATACGACCACGATGTATTACCTCAACAAGCAGGGGGGGGTCAAGATCGGCACTCTGTCGCAGGAGGCGCAGGCGATCTGGCACTGGCTTCTGGCCAGGGGTCTGACGATAACGGCCACCCATCTACCAGGTGTGCAGAATGTTCAGGCAGAAGCACTGAGCAGACTGATTTCAGGAAAACCACGAATGGGTCATAAACAACGAAGTACTAGGAGAAGTCTTCACAAGGTGGGGGACTCCAGATGTAGATCTGTTCGCCACCGCCGAAAACAGCAAATGCCGAGACTTCGCCTCCAGGTACTACCAACCAGGGACGCTGGGGAATGCGCTATGGATCAACTGGTCGAACAGCTTTCTGTACGCTTTTCCACCCATTCCCCTGATTCCGGCGGTGCTCATCAAACTGTCCCAGTCCAGGGCGTGGATGATCCGGATTGCCCCAGAATGGTCCAGACAGTGGTGGTTCACGGACCTGCTTCACCGGTCGCTCCTTCCTCACATACGGCTGCCGTGCAGGCCGGACCTTCTCACGAAGTTCGGGGGGCGGATGTTACACCCCAACCTCTCGTCTTTGAGTTTGGCGGCATGGCACCTGAGATAGTGCAATATGGCCATCTGAATCTCCCAGAAGATTGCATGGACATACTGAAGGAGGCTAAGCGACCTTCCACTAGGACTTCTTATGCTTACAAGTGGAAGAGGTTTTGCATCTGGTGCAAGTCCAAGAACTATGACCCGACGACATGTAAGGAAGATGTCATCCTTCCATATCTTCTTCATCCATTAAGGCGCATCTGGCTGCATTGACTGCCTACAGGAAATGCCCTTCACACACTTCCTTCTTTCAGATCCCTGTGATCAAAGATTTTTTGGAAGGCTTGAAGAAAGTGTGCCCTCCTGTCCGGCTTCCTTCGCCTTCATGGGAATTGAATGTGGTGCTGTCCAGATTGATGAAGGAGCCTTTTGAACCTATTCATAAGGCTTCGTTGCAGCACCTGTCCTGGAAGGCGGCGTTCCTCGTGGCCATTACATCGGCCCGCAGGGTGAGTGAAATTCAGGCGTTGTGTTGCCAAGAACCTTATACTGTATTTCATGCTGCTAAGGTTGTTACGCGTACTTACCCTAAGTTTCTTCCTAAAGTTATATCTGACTTTCATGTTAACCTGACCATAACTTTGCCTACGTTTTTTCAGAATCCTTCCTCTCCAGCGGATAGGTCCCTGCATTCCCCGGATGTTAGGAGGGTGTTGAAATTTTATCTGGATAAGTTCAAGTTCAAGTTCAGGAATTTGTATAGCGCACTACTCACCCAGAGGGTCTCAAGGCGCTTGAGGGAGGGTGGGTTACTTATCGAAAAGCCAGGTTTTTAGCTGCTTTCTGAAGGAGAGGTGGTTCTGAGTAAGGCGAAGGTGAGTGGGGAGAGAATTCCAGGTTTTGGCTGCTAAGTAGGAGAAGGATCTTCCTCCCATGGTGGATCTGTGGATGCGCGGAATTGCGGCGAGGGCTTGACTGGATGATCGTAGTTGGCGGGTGGGTGTGTAGAAGGACAGTCGTGTGTTGAGGCATTCGGGTCCTAGGTCGTGGAGGACCTTGTGTGCGTGGGTGAGGAGACGGAACGTTATTCTCTTGTTGACGGGGAGCCAGTGGAGGTCTTTCAGGTGACCGGAAATTTGAGCTTGACGGGGGATGTCCAGTATGAGTCTGGCTGAGGCGTTTTGGATGCGCTGGAGTTTTTTCTGTAGTTTGGCTGTGGTTCCGGCGTAAAGGGTGTTTCCGTAGTCCAGTCTGCTAGTGACTAGTGCATGGGTGACCGTCTTTCTTGTTTCGGTGGGGATCCAACAGAAGATTTTTTTGAGCATGCATAGGATGTTGAAGCATGAAGATGAAACGGCGTTGACTTGTCTGGTCATCGAGAGGGAGGAGTCCAGGATGAAGCCCAGGTTACGTGCGTGATCTGTAGGAATGGGTGCTGTACCCAGGGCCGGTGGCCACCAAGAGTCGTCCCAGGCAGAGGGGGATGATCCTAAGATGAGGACTTCTGTTGTCCGAGTTTAGTTTTGAACGGCTGTTCTTCATCCACTCGGCTACTTCTTTCATCCCTTCGTGTAGGTTGTTTTTGGCGGTGTTTGGGTTTTTGGTGAGGGAGAGGATCAGCTGGGTGTCGTCTGCGTAGGAGATGATGTTGAGGTTGTGTTGTCTTGCGATGGATGCGAGGGGACTCATGTAAACGTTGAAGAGGGTGGGACTGAGTGATGATCCTTGTGGTACGCCGCAGATGACCTCGGTGGCCTCCGATTTGAATGGGGGGAGGCGGACTCTCTGGGTTCTTCCGGCGCGGAACGAGATGATCCAGTCCAAAGCTTTTCCTTGTATTCCGACGTTGCTGAGGCGTTGTGTGAGGGTGCTATGACAGACTGTGTCGAAGGCGGCGGAGAGGTCAAGTAGGATTAGGGCGACTGTTTCTCCGTTGTCCAATAGTGTTCGGATGTCGTCTGTAGCAGCGATGAGGGCGGTTTCGGTGCTGTGTTTGGCTCGGAAGCCGGACTGTGAGGGGTCGAGGGAGTTGTTGGATTCAAGGAAGGCGGCGAGCTGACTATTGACGGCTTTCTCAATGACTTTAGCAGGGAAAGGGAGGAGTGAGATGGGGCGGTAGTTCTTAAGTTCAGAGGGGTCTGCTGTGGGTTTTTTCAGAAGGGCGCTGACTTCGGCATGTTTCCAGCTTTCCGGGAAGGGAGCGGAGTTGAAGGAACAGTTGATGACTTCGCGGAGATGGGGTGCGATGATGGATTCCGCTTTGTTGAAGATGTGGTGGGGACATGGGTCGGTTGGTGAACCTGAGTGGATGGAGTTCATCAGGCAGATGGTGTCTTCAGTAGTGATTGGGCTCCAGGCGCAAAGGTTGTGAGAGTGCTGTTTTGGTACGGGGGTGGGTGGAGTGGACTGTTCTTCGGACTGGTTTTCAAAGCTGTTATGTATGTCGGCGATTTTGTTGTGGAAGAAAGATGATAAAGAGTCGCAGAGGTCTTGGGAGGGAGTGATGTCGTTGGTGCCTGCGGTGGGGTTGGTAAATTCTTTGACGATGTTGAATAGTGCCTTGCTGTTGTGGGCGTTGTTGTCGAGTCGATCCTTGAATGCTGATTTCTTGGTGGATCGGATCAATTGATGGTGTTTGCGTGAGGCGTCTTTGAAAGTGGTCAGGTTGTCAGTGGTTGGATTTTTTCTCCAGGTTTTCTCGAAGGTACGACATAACTTCTTGGATTTCTTAAGGTCATCGTTGAACCTTTTTTTTGCCTTGTTTGGTCTGGTGGTTTTTCAAGGGTGCTAATTCGTCAGCGCTGTGGGTGATCCATTGTGTGAGTTTGGTGGCAGCTTGGTTTGGGTCCGATGATATGGCAGGAGGGTTTTGGTTAAGCGATGTGAAGAGTTGGTTGGTGGTAATTTTGTTCCAGTTTCTTCGAGGAATAGGTTGTGGGGGGTTGTTGTGGGTCATGGTCTTTTTGTAGCTGAAGTGTACGCAGCTATGGTCCGTCCAATGGAGAGCTGTGGTGTGATCGAAGGAGATGTGTTTGCTGGAGGTGAAGATAGGGTCGAGCGTGTGTCCGGCTAGGTGGGTGGGGGTGTCAACAAGTTGTTTGAGTCCGAGGTTGGTCAGGTTGTCTAAGAGGGTGTTGTTGTTGCTGTCATTTATCTTTTCCATGTTGAAGTTGAGGTCTCCCAGTAGAATGTAGTTATCGGATGTGAGGGCATGTGGGCTGATGAAGTCAGTGATGTCTTCGTTGAATTGTATGCGGGTTCCTGGTGGTCTGTAGATGAGGGTGCCTCTAAGTGTGGTCCTGGGGTCAGGGTGGATCTGGAAGTGAAGGTGTTCGGCGGTCGCGAGGTTATCGTCGGAGCTGGTCGTGATTCGGATGATGTTCTTATGGACGATGGCGATGCCTCCTCCTGTTTGTTTGATGCGGTCCTTTCGGATGATCTTGTAGCCGTCCGGGATGGCTATGGCGATGTCGGGCGCTGAGGAGGCGTTCATCCAGGTTTCTGTAAGGAAGGCGACGTCCGGTGATGTAGTGTCGAGTAGGTCGTAGAGTTCAGTGGCGTGTCTGTGGACCGAGCGGGTGTTCAGCAGGATGCACTTCAGGTGGTTAGTGTCGGAGCTGTGTTTGGAGGAAGTGGATTTGGTGTGGGTCCTGATGCAGTAGAACTTGCAGGAGTGGCAGGTGAAGGGTCCATGGGTGTGTCCTGGGGCGGCTACGCAGCAGTGAGGTGTGCGTCCTGGGTTATGGGCAAAGAGGGTAGCAGCGTCATACGTTATGCGGGTGGGGTGGGTTTTGCGAGGACCAAGGGGTCTGGCGCTGGGCGCGGTCCAGGCGCGGACGGGCGTAGACGGGCTTACCTTTGGCACATGGGGCGCGACCGCTGCGCGTGAACGCTGCGCGCGAAGGCATCTGTCATATGTGGATAGTGGGAGGGGAGAGGGAGGAGCAGCTGGGAAGCGGGATCGTGGTGGAGGGGACGGGCTCCGAGGCACAACAACAACAAAATGGCTGCAAAAGCAAAACTGGAACAGGTTGGGGCACAGACAGGGTTACGCTGTGGGCAGGGGCACTGGCACAATCAGGCTACACACTCTGAAGGCAAAGCGGACTAATACCACAATGACTAAAATTATTACAGAGGCAATGCGATTTAAATGAAGCTGATCAAAGCGAGTGGTACAATGGCAGATGCAACTAGAGAGGCAATGCGAGCAGCGCAGGCACCAGATCGAATTCAATGCAGCCGAGCAAGCCAGCAGTACAATGCAATGCGATTTAAATGAGTCACAACAAAGCGAGCAGCACAAGATTTAAATGAAGCTGATCAAAGCGAGTGGTACAAAGGCAGATGCAACTATAGAGGCAATGCGAGCAGCGCAGGCACCAGATCGAATTCAATGCAGCAGAGCAAGCCAGCAGTACAATGCAGCAGTACAACGATACCCAGGAGAGACCAGGGGTCGTGGGGAGCGTCCGCTTCCGATGGGATCAGGGCGGACACCGTAGGTCTGACCAATTGTTTATTAATTATGGATCAGTCAGGACGGGTCTTGCTACCTCTAAACAGTCCATCTCTAGGTGGATTGTGTCCTGTATACAGCTGTGTTACCAAATAGCTAATAAGACCTTAGGGGGTAAACCTAAGGCTCATTCCACCAGGGGCAAAGCTGCCACGACTGCTTTGCTCCGTAATGTTCCCATTGCAGAAATCTGCATGGCGGCCACTTGGAAGTAGGTCCATACCTTTGCTAAGCATTACTGCCTGGACACTGATGCCAGGGCAGACGCTCAGGTTGGGCAAATCTGTTCGCACAGTAGTGGTGTTATTTTGTCTTTTCTCCACCGCGCTTTGGTGTGGGGATGGGCTTGCCATTCTATTCACTAGATTATGACTATACACAGAGATCCCCTACTACAGAAGGAGTAGTTTCTGTCCTGTAACTCCAGTTCTGTAGTAGGGGTATCTCTGTTATAGTCATAAGCGCCCGCCCTCCTCCCCGGTGGAGAGAGAGATATTCATGTAAGGAATGCTACAGGTCTAGCGTGTTACGCCTTCAAAAAGAACTGAAAGTAAAAGGGACCTGCAGTGCATTCTGGGATACTGTGAAGTTCTGGAAGGTTCTCTTAAAGGCACAGTATCCTGTTTTGAGCCACATAATGGCAGCCTATGGGGCTTGTCTGTCCAGGTCTTTCTCTCTATCATTCCAGAGGGTTTTTGCTGTTAAAGCAAGGGAAATCTGGATAGGCTTTGCTGTTTGTGGATTTTTGGTGGAATTTCTAGTTGAAGTACTGGACAGTGTAGCCTGTGGATATAGGCTGCATTATCTGTCTTTAAATTCTCTCTTAAGTGTCTGTGCAGTTCTGCATGTGCAGTTCTGCATTTTTCGACACCTTAAGAGATTATTTTTGATTGCTCCGGGGTCCACGCACATGGGCGGGACTATTCACTAGATTATGACTATAACAGAGATACCCCTACTACAGAACTGGAGTTACAGGACAGAAACTACTCCTTCTCCCCATATTAAGCACAACAAGCAGACATACCTGACTTTAACCCCGTAGAGGCAAAAGTTTTTATGGGTGAGAGGGGAGACCATAAAATAGCCAAAATCTACTGCATACTCCTTAACAATACACCTACAACTCTACACAAAACTGGAGCTGTGTGGCCGCAGGACCTGGGTTCCCTGAATGAGGATGATTGGGTGGAGGAATTGGAGTCCCCGCGCAGTGTGGCGATTGCGGCTCGCCTGCGACTCATCCAATTAAAATATTTACTTTGGGCCTACTACACCAGACACAGACTGTGGCGCGCCTGCTTGATCACATCCCCACACTGCTTGCGATGTGAGGCAGCGGAAGGTACCTTTCTACATACGGTGGGGCAGTGTGCAACACTGTTGCGGTTTTGGAGAGGGGTGACCACATGTTTGTCAGAGGTTCTGGGGTGGGATATCCCACTTTCTCCACAACTGGTTATGTTCCACATCACTGAGAGTCTGGGCGGTAGCAGATACAAACGTCACCTGTTATTCCTTGGCCTCACTTTGGCAAAGAGAGATATCTCCAGGTTGTGGAAGAATTAATCCCTGCCGTCAGTGGCAGTGTGGAAGAAGGGCCTAACTTTACCATGGGCCTGGTAATTCCTGTCTTTAAGGCGAGGGGTTTTTCACCAGAAACATTTTAAAGTTTGGAATAGGTGGGCGGAATACAGAGGGCTGTATTTAGAACCTGCTACCTCCATTTCTAATATTGAAGAGCAGTTGAGATGACTGTACTGAGCTAGGACTCAAACGCTACAGATATTTGCTCTTTTTATGAGTGGCTTGGACCCAGGTATATATATGATTTATTTGTTTCTTCTGCAGATATAGTGTGCCACTATTGTTGGTTTTTATAAAAAGTTATTCAGCAATATGTTTATTCTATAAAAGATGCTACAGTATCACACTACCTGTGAAAATGTTTACGTATCACTGGTGTCTCTCGAGGCACCAGACTTGTACTGGCTGTCAACAATAAAATTGCGTTATGAAGTGCTATTTTACTACAGGTATTATGGATTTTTGTTGTTTTGGTCTTGTTGATTTTAGATACAGATACTTTATTTTTCTAAAATGGTGTGTCCACTTGTGGTGTTTTCACTATATTATTGTGTGCTTTGAGAACAAATACTTTTCACATTGCCTTTGGGATAAACCTGTCTGCTTGTGCTAAGCTACCAAGGGGGTGAGCAGGGGTTATCTAGAGTGTATCCCCCCTTACCCTGACTCGAAGCAAGGGTCCCTATTTGGACAAAGGTGCATACCTCTGCTGACTAGGGACTCAGAGTTCTAACAGAGACCAAGGCCCGGTGTCCTCCCCACTGGTAGCCCCATAAGGGCACAACTCTGCTCCGCCTCTCTAAAAGGGGCTTAAGATCCTGAGCAATCCTGGAGTTCAAGGGGGATCTGGGGCAGTCGCGAAGATAGGAATCCATGACAACTGGATCGCCCCATTCGCTGGAACAGAGACTTTGATAAATTGCTCAAAATGACTCCTGTTTATCCTGCTCCCTGATGGCCTATGTGGAAGTCGCCACCTGCAGTTAAAAAATTTAGGAACAGGACTATTGCATTTATAGCCTGTAGACCAAAACGGTGCCCACTTGTGGCCCATCTCATAATATTTTTGCTTAAGTGTCAATTGGGACGATTTCGCCTTGCTAGCCCAATGTGCCCACAGCTGGCCTCTCAGCACTGCCAGCTGCCATGTAGCACGCACTGTGGGGTGTTGTTTGTCTGAGTGCTCCAAAGAGCAGATTGCTTCAGTGAGCTTGGCGGGACATATGGGGGGAGTGTCCAGAATGGCACTGAGCACAAATTATTCAGTTATTGCCTCCTTAATAAAGGCGGTATCTACCAGGTCATGCAAGAGCTGGGGGTGCAAGTGCGGGTGGGGGGTGCAAGTGTCTGCGGCAGCGATACGTGAAAGCCTCATGTAGAGTCGATGAGAGTTCCACATGGGCATGGTTTAAGATAAAAATGTCTGAAATTTTAGGCGACTTAATGCCGCTTAGGAAGGAGTAACTCACACCCGGATGGAAGTATCGCCATGCGTCGCCAATCCAGCGTCTGCAAGCTTCCATCATAGCTGTCCAGACATGGCACCCATGCCCTGAAAGTGTGACGAGTTACTGTATAATTTAGGGGCCCAGACTAGATTAAAGTCCCCTCCCACTTTGAGGTCCCCTCTAGCTGAGCCCAGTTGGTCTTTGAGTACCCCACGGAGGAATATGGCTTGTGCTTGATGTGGGGCATACAAGTTGTAGACGGTCTAGACAGATTTCCTCCTCTCAACTGTCAGGGTTAAGAATGCCCTCCTGGGTCCCTGGAAGCCTTCAGCAGCTTGGAGTAGAAACCTTTCTTAAAGAGGATAGCAACCTCTGCTGTGTTAGAATCGGCGTTAGCCCAGTGTTGGCTATCGGGGCTGGGCTATGCGGTGACGGTCTTCTCTAAGCAAGTACATGTCCCGTAGAAAAATAATATCAGAGACCTGCTGGAGGAGCTAGTGCCAAATTTGTTTCCGTTTGCTAGAGATATTGAGCCCTCAGAGGTTTAGGGGCAAAAGCTTGACATTGGTCAGGGACCTCATGGACTACAGGAGGTTGGTGGTGAGGCCTAAAAGCAGTGCAAGCCCATACGGATCCCAGCTGCAGAGTAACAGGGTGACCACCCTTCCCCACAATCCCAAGAGGTGCACAGCTAGTAGGAGGAAGAAAGAAAGGAGTGAACTAGGGTAAAACTGCAGGCCAACTGGGCAATACGTAATTAAATTCTCCATCAGTAGACGAGTACCAAAATCCATCTGTCCCCATAGAGGTGTAATCCTCGACGGAGCAGAGTCCGGAAGAGGTGGTGACTGGGACAGTGACTCAACTGCCAAAACCTGTAGAACAGGGAGTAGTGGTGTATGATAACAGCTGGTACTAACCGTGAATAAGATAGTGTACCAAGAGTACAAAAGCATCCGACTCTTGAGTATATGGACCCTTCAATGATAAAGGGAGCAAGATTAACAGGCTGCAACATCCCTTAGTGCAGTGTTTGTACAGCTGAGGGGATTCTGGCATGCGGCCTATGTTGTCTTTGGAGGCCTATGAGTGTTCCTTTTTCATGTTGTGCATATGCAAGAGGATGTCTTCTTTGGCGGCACGTAGGGCCTTCACTTTGGAGTTGCCAACTGGAACGCAGCTTCGGGCCATTTACCAGACAAGACTCAAACCATCTGGCCTCTCAGTTGAGGGGTGGGGGCGAGAGTTTCCGGACGGGTAACCCGTCAGGCAAACCCAGCAGACATTTGGACTTAACCAGCAATCTTACTAGTCTTACTGCCATTCCAGTGAAAAAGAAGTCCAAAAGCGTGGGCCCATTAATACTTGAGCACCCGGTCGCGCAGCTTCTCCGTTACTGGCTTGAAGTCCCTCCTCTTCTTGAGTGTCAGTGGAGAGAGGTCCTGTAAGATCTGCACGGTATGGCCATGGAAAACACTGTCGGCTTTCCCTCGCATGGTTTTCAGCATTGGTCTTGGAAGAAGTGGACCCTGATGAAACCCATGATGTCTTCCCTCACTGCTCCCCAGGAACCCACCCGAATGCAGATATTGTTACTGCAGCTGCAATTCTCAAGGTCTTCCTGCTTGGCCTGCAGTTTGATATGCTGCTCTTCCAGAGTGACCATGTGGTGCCAAAATATCTGCTGCTCCTCCGCTCGCAAGTGCATTGTTTGTTCCAGATCGTCCACTCCCGCACCTATAGAGGTGATATATTTATGAAGGTCCTGAATGCAGCTTTTAAAAATCCGATTTGAGAGAGCCAATTTCCAGCCAGATGTTGTTGAGAAATTTCTCCTTATAGTCTTGCTTGATGGGGAGAGTAGCAGGAATTCCAGGGGACTGTAAGTAGGACTCCCCCTTGCCACCTGGATCCACGGCGGATGTTTGGGTTCAGAGGAAGGCAACGGAACTTTCCCTGGTAATTTTTCCTCTGGCCACAGCAAGGAGGACACGGAAGCTAGCCGTGCACTCAGCGCTGGAAGTGGGTAGGCCACTTCCGACCACTCAGATGCTGTAGATCAAAGTAAGACCCCCGGAGACCTCAGTCGCAGTTAAGAGAGGGGGGGGACCTAAGCATGAATGAGCTCGAAAGGATAGCAGCCTGAGTCACCGGCCGTGGGTAGGCAGGGGAAACGCCATCAAATGGGGACCCTCCAGCAGGTTCAATCAGTCTCTCTGCAGGGCCTCCCTAGGGAACTTGGCCAGGATTTGGGGCGGGATTCCCCTGGTCACCAGGCACACACCTCACTGCAGCAGCTTCAGCACACTGTCACTGCCAGACTGGATGGCCTGTGCTTAAAATGTTGTACATTGTCCCGCACCTCTCCTTTGCGGCCCCTACCGGGTGGGTCGTTACCTCACTGAATGGGACTGCCAGGTTTTAGTTCAGGCTCGCAGCTCGTCAGCACTGGGGCCTCCCTCAAGGCCAGCCACGACCACTGAGGAGAAGGTGGTACAGAAGCAAAAGGGCGCCTAGGATTCCAAATCCACTTCTCAAACCCTTCGGCGCTGTGTGCCTCATCAGTTTGAGGGCCCCTTCCCTGAACCCCTGTGGCCGTTGCTTGCTCTTGGCTCCCCCAGGATACAGCTGTTGATGGTTAAGGGGCCACACCGGGCCCAGTGATGACTCTTCTTCGTGACAGCTGCCAGAGCCACGGGCCTGGGCCAAGACTGGTAAAGTTGCTAGCTTCTGCACTTGTGCTGTCACTCGGTAAAAGGGTAGTGCCAGCTGAGCCCCGGCGAGCACCAACGCCCGAGACCCCTTCTCACCCCAGCAAAGCAGCAGCTGCCGGAAAACGGCCTTAACAACGCAGCCGTACGCGGACATGCTGTTTTTCCTGCAAGCTGAGCAATGCTTATCTTAACCACGCATATGAAGAGAAAATACCTTCCTGCTTCTCGCTTAGCCTGACTACTCCGTAGGAATTAACCGCAATCCTACATGCTCGCTTACATGCTTTCAGAAGTATGTTAAAAAACAGAACCTTCACGGGCGACAAGCAGCGCTCTACAAATCCACCTTACATTACATTATGATCATGCGTACGGTAATGTGAAGCCTACGTTAGCATGATTCAAGTGAAGTGATGAATAGATAATGTGTTGAGATTTACAAAAATAACTTTGTAGATAATCATTCTCGAAGTACAGGAATGGCTTTGCAATCAGCCAGCTATTATTATGTGCTGGGTTTGTTTCCTTGAGTCTTGTGAGGAGCATGTGTTGTGGCAACTCGATTTGGGACTCATGTTTAATTGGTGCATCTGGTTTTATATATGCATGTTATTTGCCCATTTGTTTTTGGAAATAGTACCAGTGGGTGGGTTATGGGTTGTTTAAAGGGTTTCTTTCTCCCGTTCTCCTATTTCCCTTGGTTTTCTTTTCTCCCTTTACTTTCTCCTTACCCACAGACTACCCCCTTTTATGGCAGATGTCACAATCATAAGCTTCAAACCCCTAATCAATGATAACTGGCTCACACGTCACTCTATATCTGCCACGACACATCTTCACCTGTCATGACATCGAGACTACTTAATAAGACTGCCCTACAACAGCTGCAGTATTACCTATGATCACAGCAGCACAAGATGATCACCATACCACACATGCCTGAATGCTCACAAGCACCACAGACTTCTACTCCCATCATATAACCTAATTCCACACTCTTCATGGGCGAGAGCAGATCTCACTCCCTTAACCAAAAAACATGACTTACAATCCACTTAAAGTACTCTAAATCAACGCAAAAGGTATCAATCACCCGGTAAAGTGCAGGAAAATCTTAGACTACTGCTCCAAACTTAAGGGGATATATTCATTTTGCAACAAACAAAATTGGATCACATTGAATGCAACTCCTTATGTTATCAAGGGTGTAAAAAATACTTTTATTTGATCTGTTAAAATCATAAAAAGAGTGGAAACATACCACCCTAATGAAAACGTCACAAAACTGGTACAGATAAAAATGACATTAAAACATTTTTAGTTATCGTAACCCTCGTATGGAATGGAACCAAAGAGCAGCGGATTATCATAACAGCAACCGAAAACATGTCCATGGTTTCTGGTGAAATTAAAATGTTGATGCCATCAAGGGCTACATAGCCTTGTTGCCTCCCCTGTCACTAAGAAGAACAAGCATTGGCATAGTCAATAGGTCTCGCCTTTGGGACATTATAAGTGTTTAGTCATGCAACAGTTAATGTTGTTGCAGTAAGGATATTGTGCTGCATAACTAAATACTTATAAGGTCCCAAAGGCTAGACCTATTGGCTATGCCAATACTTGTTTTCAATCTGAATGAATGAGTGTAGGAGTCCAGTGCAGTGGTCTGCCTGATGTTCTGTAGAGGAATGGTGATTAGTAGCATCTGCATTCAGTGCATTCTTGGTCTGAAGTGAACACATAGCAATCAAAAGGCTACCTCTAAAGAATGTTGCTTTTATTTACTTTCAGTAAAAAAAGGGACGAATATCTGGACCATCTCTCAGCCGCAGCAAGTAATATGTGAGCCTGTAGCTCAGACATCAAGCATAACAGGCTAAAATTGTATATCGGATAATTAAATATTGATTATTTAACAGCTTTATACAGTGACGAACATCGTAAGGTATGAGAGCGCTTAAAGAACTGCAGTGAGACAACGGTCATGTGGATAACACACTAACGCAAATTAGATGGTAATGGATCAGTCATAGAGCTGATAATAGCTACAACATAGCGAGCTAGGGAGAAGGAGGAAGACAGCAATGAGAACTTGAAAGAA
The DNA here is from genome assembly GCF_964261635.1 of Lissotriton helveticus. NCBI lineage: Eukaryota > Metazoa > Chordata > Amphibia > Caudata > Salamandridae > Lissotriton > Lissotriton helveticus. Next base: position 325,120,554 of record NC_136069.1, on the reverse strand, counting down.
TAGCAAAATGGGAGATAATGCTGAAGAGGACGAAGAAAGAGGAGTGTGATAGAAGAGGATGAGAATAAATTGAGGACTAGAGAGCAGAGCAACAAGATAGAGGGAATGAATGGCAAGTAGAGGGAGAGAGGGAAGGAGGTGAGCTAGAACAGAACAACGAGAGGGTAGGATGGTGGCTGGGGGAAACGAGAGAGTGGAAAAGGAAATTAAAGGAGAGTGAGTTGGGGACTAAACCTGAAGCATAGCGGGGTGCAAGGACATATTAGTGCAAGCTGTTGAAAAGAGGAGGAGGAGGCAGTGCTGTAACGCATATGTATGGTGGGGGGCCTGCGCCTCCCATATCTCATGGATATTTATAGCCATTAATGGGTGTTGAGCCTCCTGCGCCACCGGGTCTATGTTATGTCCCTGGGAGGGATAGGAGTAGTAGAATTGGAGGGGAGTAAGAGCATAGGAGAAAGTGAAAAGTGGGACGGGGAGAGAGAACGGAGAGGACGCGGGGTGATGAGTAAGTGGGAAGTTGGGAAAGAAGGCAAGGAATATTTAGAGGTAGAAGGGAGGGAGCGTGCCCAGAGGAGGAAAAGGTTGGTAGAGGAGGAGAGTGAGAGCCAAGGACCGAGAACAAACAGCTGGAGAGAAAACAGAGGGAAAGAGCGGGAAGTAGCTAAAGGATGAGAAAGTTGTGGTGGAAGGGAGGTTAGAACGGGAGTAGGGGAGAAAAAGGGGAATCATAAAGAGTGTAAAAAAAGAGACAACTATAGAATGGCTGAAAAACGAAATGGAAGGAAAGAAGAGCCATGTGGGAGAGGAAGTGGAAAGCAAACAATTGTTTACAGAAGCAGGAGGACTACAAACAGGCAGTGAGCTATCGAATTGCAAAAGCGGTCACCAAGCCCGGGAGTGGTGCGCGCGCACGCTCTCTAAAAGGAATTTTAAACAATCATTGGCCGTGCGCCGTGAAAGTAATCGTGAGCGATGAAAGCCTCTGCGAGAGTACGAGTGAAAAGTCAGATGGCTCTTGATCGCGCGTGCTCGCGTGTGTAACCGCAAGCTCCATGCCATGGCAGCATTTTTAAAAGCGCACTTACTAAAAGTCTCGCCAGAGCAGCGTATGCACTGCCTCAGGTGAGATCTCAAAATGGGGTCATCACCCCAATAATGAAAAAAGCTCACTTAGAAGTTGTGGAAAAACACCCACGATAATGATGGCATATGGCTAATCGCCAAAGTTAAAAACAACCATAGCTCTCTCTACATAATTAACATATACGTCCCGACAGCTGATGATCCCGAATTCTGGGTGACTTTAAATAAACAACTCTGTGAAATACCAAACTACTCTAATATTCTCCTAGCAGGAGACTTTAACCTCCCATGGGATGTTATATTGGATAGGAATTTTGCTTACACGTACATACCAAACAAATCACACAAACAAATGTGGAACCTATGTAAAAAAAAACATTGCCTTAATGACATCTGGCACCTTCATGATCTGACCGGAAGTGAACTCAACTTTTTTTTACACGCTTACACAACAGGCTCTAAAGAATTGACTACATATTGACAAATAACATGCTTACACCAACTACCTCCACCCCATCGATCGAACCAATACTAATCTTGGACCACACCTGGATATCGGTAGATTTAAAATTAGGCTACAACCCCCCCCCCCCCCCCCCCCCCATGCCCACAGACACACAGGCATTCCCAATAGAGATTTAACGGTGAGGCTGTTAAATATTAACCACTTATATGCTCTGTTTCTAATTTCTTCCATGAAAACGACTCCAAAGAAATCTTTAGGAATACCTTATGGAATGCTATGAAAGCTACCATCAGGGGTGACATCATTAGCATTATGTCTAACATAAATAAGTGAACCAACAAACAAATCAAAGACATAGAGCAATTATACGACCAGAAAAAGAATTCTCAGATAATAAACAGAAACTCTTACAACAACTTAAAAGTTTAATGTTTGAATACAACAAACTGTTAAACAGCAAGGCGCACATCTGGGTGCAGCGCAACAAAATGAACACTCTACTAAAGCTCGCAAAGCACTAGCCAACTAATTAAAATTCAAACAGAGACAAGACAGAAACTACCATCATAAATCCCCTAGAAGTAGTTAAGGTCTTCAGAGAATTTAACCACTACCTTTAAAACCCCAACCATTCCACACCATTAGCCGAGTGCGAGAAATACTTAAAACCATCCAATTACCAGCTCTCTCCAACACTGAACCTCATCTCCCTAAACCAACCCCTCTCCCACTTTAGGACGCTGGCTCTCTATATCATGCACTAAAATGAAGTACTCTGTGTAGAGAGTCCATAGAGAACAAGATTGGTTTACAGAGGCAAAAGTAGATAATACTAATGCTCTATTTGTGGTAGGGTGGGCGAGCAGTTAGGCTTATCAGAGGGTAGTGCTAAGCATTTGTTGTACTCACAGTGGCAATAAGTGAAACACACACTCAAAAATAAATCCCAGACCTGTTTATAAAAAGAACACCGGTTTTTATGTAATTTTTCAGACCAAGAACTTCGTTTTACACCAAGTACTTTTAAAGATAGGAATTTTTCAAGTTTGCAAAATAAATCACTTTTGTGCACAATTATGCACTGTTGAAGTCTCTGTGAAAATAAAAGAAAAATGAATATAAAAACACACATTTAGATTTCAAGGTTCACCTTTGGGATTGAGGTAAGTAGCCCAATGTTCCATCAGCGAATTCTCAGGCGTGTCCTGGAGCAGGATGCCGAGGTCGTTGGTAGCTGGTGCACTACAAAGAAGGGGTTCACTTGAAAACACACTACACAAGGGGACTTAAATATAAGTCAAAGGGGTCCCACTCGAGGGAGCAGGTCGCAAGGGCCTAAGGAGCATAGTTGTATAATTGTTACCAAGGCTGGTTGGGCCATTTGCAGAGCAGATACGTCAGCCGGGCGGCATGCATCAAGATGTCCCCACGGTCAAGAGCAGGCAGCTTGGAGAGGCGTTTCCGCGACTGCTGGGCTACTCACAAAGCGGTCTCTGGGGTCTTGATGGGTTGTTGCTTCCTAGGCAGTTGGAGTCTGGATTGGACTCTTTGTCTCGGAGAGAGGGTCTGGTACCCCGGATATTATTGTGACACCGCTCCTGCAGATCCTGGTGTCTCCACACCTGGAGGGGAGACAGATTTGATCCCCTGGAGCTGGTCTACTGGTTTCAGTGCTGCGTCGGTGTCGTTGGAGAGCAGCAAGTCGGTAAAACCGGATTCTGTGGTTCGGTGTCTGTGCCTGCATGTGAGCGGTACCTCCACTCCAAGGGAGTTCTTTGGCAATTTTTAGAAGGCTGGAGGAGCTCTGGGGTTCTTGGATGCCTCACTGTTGCAGGAAAAGTCAGCACACCACAATTGTTGAGTCCTTAAGGCATCTGGTACGGTTTGGCTCCAGATTTCAGTGGGCTTCAGTCCTCGGGTCAGCAGCTTTTCTTTGTCCTTTTCTTTTCCTTGCGCATCAAATCTAAGTTCAGGGTCCAGGGATGCCACCTAAATACTACATTTAGGGGCATTATATCCTTCGATTCTGTCTCATCCACAACAATCCTCATAGGAACAGATACGGCCCACGGTATTTGTGCCTTAATATTTATTCAGTGCATAGTCGCCATAGCGCGTTTCGGCTCGGAGCGAGCCTTGCTCACATGATGATGTAAAGGGATACTAGCATACTTATAACTCATTGTTGATAGAGTAATCGATATACGTGTGTGTGTGTGTGTGTGTGTGTGTGTATGGAGATATATATATATATATATATATATATATATATATATTTTTTTTTTTTTTTTTTTTTTTTTTTTTATACTAAATACCCACATTGAGTATGAAGGATACTTAAAAACTACAGTGCATCATAAACGAGACATTAATAAAATCATCCCAGCCAAACTAACAAGTGATAATATGTAGAAATAAATGATTTGTGCCACTTTTTGGCTACACAATCTGTTTGGGATGGAGTATTACCATTTTAACAAAGAACTAGGAACAAGTTAAAATATGGCGGAGCTAGGTTCCATGAGACCCCGCCTCCATGAGTAATATGGAGACAATCACACGCAGTGACTCCACGGTCCCATGACTGGTACTGACCTGGAAACAGAACCCTGTTTTAAAGAGAGCCAGAAGGGCAGAGAAATGCCGGCACAGAGAGAAGAGAGGTTCTATTTGGCGACGATCGATCCTTGACGCAGTGAGTACTTAAACTGAGGGGAATGGATCATTTGTTATTTAAAAATATAAACCTCTACCTAATTATATAAGTGGAGAACGCAACGAAGAATACATAGCGATATTAGGAAATGAGGTGAAACCGAGTGTAGAAGAAAGTATAAATTAAGAAACATACCAGGTGTACAAGAGGAGCACAGTCTTATGTAGTGTGACCTAGGCATGAATTCAGAGCACCCGGTTTACACCACATGGCACTACTTATTTGAGAATAACCCTTACAACTAAAATTTGTCATATTTCATTCCCTAGAGTGTGTCAGTAGGACGACGTCCCACTCTCTCCTTGATATCCGGAGCGAATAGATGAAAATTGGGTAAGGGACACGACCGCTCAATATGAGGCATCTGTTTTTGCACAATAACATGGGTGTTGGATACAGGAGTTTATAAATTATTATGAGGTGCGACCATGCCACCTGGTTTGAGATGCATTTTTGGGTCTGATATAATAATTATGAAAATCAAAACAGCGACACAACGGAGCAAAATACACATAGCGGGAAAACCAATGATATAGGTAACATATAAGTGGCATGGTGTTGAGGAATTACTCACATGTACAGAAACTATTGCTGTTTTTATTTTTTATCTTACATTTTCATTTCTTTTTGTAATAGGAATTTCCTGAGGTGTAATTATAACAGAACAGTTAAGTATACAGAATGAATCCTCACCTAAGAAATAAATAGCAGGGAGGATAATACGGGATCTACATTCTGCGGAATGCAATAGACCCCTAGGGGGCTAGAAGTATAGGCAAGAAACATGTCGATGATATGAAGCAGAGAGGGTGACAGGGACGCTAATTCCATTTGTATACCCGCATATATATATCTATTTTTTTTAACCCTATCAGTAAGAACCCAAGAATAAAACAGTATAGAGGGTTCCCTACTAGATAGTTTTAACCTTAAATACTGCCTCTGCATAATTTGATCCCTAGAGTTTTTTCAAAAAATATTTTTGAGCTCCACCCTGTATGTTGGCCTGCAGCAGGGTGTAGAAGCTGCCCTATGATGAAGCATGCCACTATCTAGTGGGTGAGGGCAGTATTAAAAATCCTGAGGGTTCTCTCAGAAAATAGACTACTAAATAATCATTGGATTGTAAGGCCTACCCTTCTTTATGTGTGTGGTTAGACATTTTTGAGGGAGGACTAAGAAAGGTTTGTTTCCTCTCGTTCCTTTTAAGAGTGTGGTTAAAGGTTTGCTGATTTCACACTACCGTGGGAGCTTTGATATCTATAACTTCCTCAAACTAAAAGTCGTAATAAGTAAGATCCCCACCCCACACAACTCCAACCTGATTCCCCCTCTCTATATAAACTATATGAAATACTCCACGCTGCCTTGACAATCTATAAAACCTGGAATTCTTCCAACACCAGCAAAAGAATCCCTCCCGAAATTGAAATTAAATGCTCCGAACCTACTCCTAGCTTCTCAATCTCTGCCCTAGATAATACGTCATGGAAAAAACATGGACATAAACCCTGAAAAACGTAATATTCCCTACTCTCTCACAATGTAAGTCCTGGATACTACATTGAGCATACTGCATACCTGAAAAAGTACCAAAATTAGGGCTTATAAACTCGTAAGACGTGTGCTGGAACAGCCAAAACTCCCCAGGCACCATCTCACACGTTTTTCCAATGTCGAAAGCCACTGTTTCTGGAACGAAATCCAGAAAACCATTCAACTTTGAGATATCCCTAAATTTCTACCCAGTTACCTTAGGCCCTGGCCCCATGCTTGCATCATGAAACTAAATCAATCAGACATGTGTCTCATAGATCTGCTTCTAACATTAGGAATAAAAACATTTTATGCGAAACAAAATCATATCAAAGCCTCTCACCTGCAGACAAAATAATTTCTAACAAATACTACAACTCTCAGACTTCCCAGAAATTGTGGAATAAACTAGATTCATAGCAGTAGCGGCTGGTGTCAGAGGAGATTGGCGCGGCGGATGGGGTCGGAGGAAACAACAACTAAAACAAGCATTGGCATAGCCAATAGGTCTCGCTTTTGGGACCTTATAAGTGTTTAGCCATGCAACAGTTGATGTTGTTGCACCAAGGGTATTGCGCTGCATAGCTAAATACTTATAAGGTCCCAAAGGCGAGACCTATTGGCTATGCCAATGCTTGTTTTAATATTACAGCTTGTTGTTTTATTTTTAGCAGTTGTTGAATCACAAGTTAATTTCCCTGTAACTGACATGAACATCAAACGATTATATGAGTTATGTGCATGTTGTACTATTTTGGAAATCTTAAAAAACTCAATAAACAGATTCAAAAAGATTTTGAACCCCAAATCCTGCTGCTTTGAGTCTGTTGAGTGCGCTGTTCCAAGCTGTGCATGTCAGCCTCATGAGACGTTTGTGTTCCAATGCGTGCTGTCATGGTTGTGTGAATTTTTCTCTGTGCATGCTGGGAACTTCACACACGCTTAGTACAATGTGCAAGAGTAGAGTGCCCCGAAAATAGACAACCTTTCACAGTTTATTAGTGCAACAGAAGTTTATATACAGGAGCGCATTGAGGCAACTTTCAAGACTTTTAAGTCGCTTTGAGGTGTGTTTCCTCTGCTTGTTTCATTGTGAAAATTATTTGGCTTGTTAAATTATGGCTTCAAATCAGTTATTTAATCATTAACGCAGTCCATTTCTCCAGGTTCCTGGTAAACCACAGGTCAAATGGCAACAGTGATTTAGAGCATTTGAGAACTGTATTATCGCAATGGATGGAAAAGATATCTCACCTGAAAGAAAACAAGGACAAATACGTCTCACTCTCGGCGTAGCCCACGGGTTAACTGATGCTCGTAAACAAGTGGGGGGGGGGTGCGGCTGAGAGCACACACAGCGTTTCCCTTGCAGGAGAGAGAAGTGGCACCATCTGTTTGCAAAATAATTACAAACAGATGCCGGCAAAGCTCGCTCCCGCAAGGGAAACCTGCACGCGTTGCAATTGAAAGCAATGCAAAGCGTGCACGTTTTTGGGCAAAAAAGCTGATCGATTCCAAGAGGTCCCCTCCTATGCAGCGCATGCGCGCTGCATAGGCGAGACCTAAAAAGGGGGGAAAGAAATAACTTTCCTGCAGCCCGCCTCTTCGCCGGTCTTCTGCTCCTAGTGTGGTTCCACCACAGGCACAGGCTCCCAGACTCACCTGCGGCAAACCCTGAAGCTGCTCCGATGCATGAGAGCAGCTTCAGGATAGGCCTGAGCGTCTTCGATTTGTGCTCCCAGCAAGCCTGGGAGCCTGTGCTTTCTGTCTCCAACCCGGCAATGCAGCTCGAGTTGGAGGCAGCTTCAGTTCCCCTGATGGTTTAGCCAGCCTGAGACCGCTAACAAAATCGCAATGCTGATAGCAGTGCGCACCACCACTCACTGTCGGTGCCTGTCATCCTCGTGCCCCACACCGAAGACTCGGCTGGGAAACAAAGTAAAACAATAATAAATCCAAGTTTATTATCGTTTTCTTTTTCTTTTATGCTGCTGGCAGGGGGGGGTACTAGGGGGGGGGGGCAACACAGATTCATACCTGCAAAAAATCAGCCTCTTTGAAATATAACATTCCCTTGCCCCAAAGGAAGGTCTAAACCAACCCTTTGAATGCACCTAAATGTCTTAACACCAATACCTATTCTGACATTGTTGCCAGTTTTCCATCAGGGACATCTCTCATCCTCTGCTTGTTTCATTGTGAAAATTATTTGGCTTGTTAAATTATGGCTTCAAATCAGTTATTTAATCATTAATCCAGTCCATTTCTCCAGGTTCCTGGTAAACCACAGGTCAAATGGCAACAGTGATTTAGAGCATTTGAGAACTGTATTATCGCAATGGATGGAAAAGATATCTCACCTGAAAGAAAACAAGGACAAATACGTCTCACTCTCGGCGTAGCCCACGGGTTAACTGATGCTCGTTAAACAAGTGGGGGGGTGCGGCTCAGAGCACACACAGCGTTTCCCTTGCAGGAGAGAGAAGTGGCACCATCTGTTTGCAAAATAATTACAAACAGATGCCGGCAAAGCTCGCTCCCGCAAGGGAAACGTGCACGCGTTGCAATTGAAAGCAATGCAAAGCGTGCACGTTTTTGGGCAAAAAAGCTGATCGATTCCAAGAGGTCCCCTCCTATGCAGCGCATGCGCGCTGCATAGGCGAGACCTAAAAAGGGGAGAAAGAAATAACTTTCCTGCAACCCGCCACTTCGCCGGTCTTCTGCTCCTAGTGTGGTTCCACCACAGGCACAGGCTCCCAGACTCACCTGCGGCAAACCCTGAAGCTGCTCTGATGCATGAGAGCAGCTTCAGGATTGGCCTGAGCGTCTTCGATTTGTGCTCCCAGCGAGCCTGGGAGCCTGTGCTTTCTGTCTCCAACCCGGCAATGCAGCTCGAGTTGGAGGCAGCTTCAGTTCCCCTGATGGTTTAGCCAGCCTGAGACCGCTGACAAAATCGCAATGCTGATAGCAGTGCGCACCACTCACTGTCGGTGCCTGTCATCCTCGTGCCCCACACCGAAGACTCGGCTGGGAAACAAAGTAAAACGATAATAAATCCAAGTTTATTATCGTTTTCTTTTTCTTTTATGCTGCTGGCAGGGGGGATGGGGGGGGCAACACAGATTCATACCTGCAAAAAAATCAGCCTCTTTGAAATATAACATTCCCTTGCCCCAAAGGAAGATCTAAACCAACCCTTTGAATGCACCTAAATGTCTTAACACCAATACCTATTCTGACATTGTTGCCAGTTTTCCATCAGGGACATCTCTCTTCAACCCCCCCTCCCCTCTTTTTTCCATCTCTATCTTGCTCCCTCTCCAATTCCCCCTAGGGCACCCTTTTCTTATCCCCTAACCCATACCATGTTCCCCTGGGAGTTTTCTTTACATTAATAATATCAATGAACATACGTATGTGATTTAGATATATGCCCATCTGATTTAGATATTTCCCCATCTGATATATACCCATCTGATTAGTTTGATTCATGATTGTATGTATACATCACAAGGACTATCTTTGTTGTGGCTGCCCAATACCCCTCACTACTCCAACTCTACAAACCCTTTGAAATGGAAATAGTACAGTTTGTTTTTTCAAATAAATCCAGTTAAATTGTGAAAACTGATTCTTTTTTATATTTTTGTTGAGTATTGTACAATTGAGCTGTCAAAATGTAGTCATACTATAAGTCTTGTAACTGCATACTTGGCTATACAGTACCGTTTTGAGTTTGTACTTGCTTCTACACCTTATCCTTTTTTGTTTACCACATGCTTAGATCTTTGTGTTTGAAATCAAGCTAAATTTCTCTTTTTATGTTCAGGTTTTTTATTCCGTTTTGGATCAAATCTACCATGGGAAACATCCTTTAAAGAAATCTACTACAGACATTTTGAAGGAAACGCAAGAGGCATTCTACGGTCTGCCGTATGTGCCTAACACTGTAAGTATATAAAATACATGTGTGTCCCTTGACAAAAAAGCTATTTATATTTTATGACATTAGACTGTGTCAAATATGTTAATGAAACAAAGGATTTGACCGCATTAGTAACAATTGAACCACTTTATCTGCGGTCTTTCTTTACCTGCTCTGAGTGAAGATCCTGTTTTGTCTCCTGTTTTCAAGTGATTATGACTACTTTTTTTGTCTTTTGACGTTTTGCCTGTGATTACTATAAAGGTCCTTTGTTCTAGATGCTACCTTCCATTTCAAATGTATGTATTGGGTATTATGCTATCTGTTCCTTTACTTATTTGAATCCCTGTCGAAGCCTCCTCTAGTGTTCTAAGTCCATACATATTGTGAACTTTAAGTCAAATCAAATCAAAAAGAACTTTATTCGGTTTTCGTTTTGAAAGCCATAAAAGTACACATACAAAGATTATTTTTAAAACAAAAAAATAGTCAATCATACTGTGTTAAAGTTGTACATCCATTTTAAAAATAGGACGAAACATTTGTTACAGTCCATTTTTGGGATCACTGTGAGTTTCATAAGTTCGTACGATGCCTCAGGCACACCTTTAAATATTGTGCCACGGATTTTGCTATTACACTGTTTTCCAAAAACTGCAGCGCCAAATATGCAGGACGACACCTTCGGATATTCATTATTTTTAAAATTGGTAAAATCCACCTTTTACGAAACGGGGTATAAAATTTACAGAAAAAAACTACGTGAATTGTGGACTGTGGGGAAGTAAGATCACAGGGGCATGGTATCGTGGTGCCTGACCAAACATTTTGGGAAGGAAATAAAACCATGATGTGAAAAAGGTTAAATCTGAAACGAGTGAGAAGGAGTTTTTCATATTGCGTCAAGTCATACTGCAGATACGGTTGAATTGATGGGGTAAGTTGTATCATTAGGCAGTGTTGGACTGATGGCTTTCTTATTTCGGACATAATTCGTAGTAGGGTTAGATGAAACAGACATAGCTTTTTTAAGTCCTTTTTTGATATGTCTGTTACTGATTGTGGTTCATCAAAAAACCTCAACAAACCAACGTCTGTGAGAAAAGTTTTTACATAAGATAACCATTTTATCTTCTTCATACAGTCTAGTTTCAGACAGTCCGTAATAATTTCTCTAGTAAGCTGGCATTCGTCCGTGGCCCATATTCTGCGCCACAGCATTATAGGTTGGATCTTGATAATATCTGAGATATGGTCCACTCCTAATTCTGCATGACTGCCAAAGGTAGTTGCACTTTTTGGAAGAGCTAAGAGAAATTTTAAAAAGGTGTTTTCGACTTTCTGGATTTGTTCGACGTTTGTTGTTCCCCAAATTCCTGCGCCGAAGATCGCTGTAGTAACGCATTTTGCGTTATAGATCTTTATCAATTCGGCCAAAGGTTTTTTTCCAAGACGAAGTGAGAAGGCTTTTATAGCACCAACTGTTTTTATTAATGATAATTTACGTGAGTTGATTGCTTCTTTCCATTTAAAGTCTTCGTCTATGGTTGTGCCGAGGTATGAGTAGGTTTTAGTTCTTTCAAGGGGCAGTGTGTCTACAAAAATTGTCATTGGTTTTTTCCCCCTTCTACCGGCATGCATCACGTAGGTTTTTTTAATATTGACTTTTAAGTTAAGGCTGGACATAAAAGTACAATAGTTATTTAATGCTTGTTGTAGCTGGATAGGGGTGCGCGCAAGAATCACCGCATCGTCGGCGTATAATAGTGCCGGTATTGGTCGCCGGTCGACTTCTGGGTAATCCGTTACGCCCTGCAGCATTGCAGCTTCCAGTCCATTAGTGTAAAGCGTAAATAAGAAGGGGGCCAGCACACAGCCTTGCCTGACCCCCTTCTGTATTTGGAAACTGTCTGTGAGTTGGCCTTCAGTCCCGTAACGTACTTTTCCCGTGGCGCCTGAGTATAACTCGCGTAGGAAATTCACTATTGCTGGCTCAATTCCCATATGCAGCATTGTATACCAGAGTTTTGAATGTTCCACACAGTCAAACGCTGCCGTTAGGTCAACGTAGACCATGTGTAGACTTGTTTTTTTGGCTGTGACGTATTTTCCAGCCAGCAGTGTTAAATTCAGCACTTGATCTACGGTGCTCAGGCCGGTCCGGAACCCGTATTGGAGATCTGAAAGAATCCCTTGTTCTTTTGACCATTCCTGGAGGCGATCGAGTAGTATTCTCCCTGCCATTTTACCAATAGTATCCAGGAGGAAATAGGGCGATAACAGGATGGAGAGTCTCTGTTGCCTTTTTTAAAAATTGGAACCAATATGGATGTTGACCAGGAGTTGGGGAGATTTGTTTCTATTGCTGCATTCAGAACCTTGGTTAAAACCGGTGACCAGAGATCTGGAAGAAATTTATATAGGTCGATAGGGACGGAGTCTGGTCCTGGCGCTTTACCGTTTTTTGCTGTCTTTATTGCTTTCGTTACTTCTGTAATGGTAAACTCTAATTCTATCGGATATGTCACTGCCGGGAGAGGATGCGTAGAAACTAGGCCGGCAGGTTTGACCTCCTTAAAAACCCCCGAAAAGTGCTGCACCCAATCCTGCGCAGTTATTGCGACATCTAAGGAAGGACCCTCATTGTTTTCTGGTAGCATATGACTCAAGCCATGTTCCATTGCAGTGGTACCTCACTTACTATCCAGGATCTTCTTTCAGATTGTTACCAAATCCCTTTCCGAATCAGCATCTATATTTTATGGTCATAGGTTATACTCATTGGGATGGAGGGTTTTTAACTTTGGCAGTGTGGCTCATAGATGCACAAATTCAATATTTCCTACGACCCTGAAATAGGAATAATTTGTGGGATAGGAGGAGAAGAGGAGGTGGTGACAATGGCTGTAGAATGTTTGACTAGTCTTACATATCAAACATTCTCTGGTTTAGAAGCTTTCAAACACATCCTCTAGAGTTATAGGTACTATTGCTTCTGTGGCATGTTCCATGATGTCTGGATTGTGTTTAGCTGATACTCCTGGATACAATGCATTAGATTCTCTTATGCAGGAGGTCTGAAGAGACCTCAAGGGATAGGGAGACCAGGGGCAATCCGGACACAACACTCATTGATCAAGTCATGCTGTTATGAACACTGACATCACTCTTGCCTCACAGTCAAGACAATATCCATCTTACACCTTCCAGGGGAATCTTTAAACACCTCCATGCTTTTTACTTTGTTGGATGGAAACATGTTCTGGTCCTGACTGGGACATTCTGTTCCAGAGAGTGACAGAGCTCTCAGTTAATCCTTGGTCCGGTATCGGCTATACATATTAATTTGTTTTCTTGCTTTTTATCTCAAAATAAAGTTTGTTACAAAGTATTGCATAAAGGGTAGAGGGGTATGTAGAAAATTAGATGATTCCTTATACAAAGTCACTTACATTTTTATGAGACATTTGTTGGAACAAATTATGAAGGTGAAAACAATCGAAATAAACAACTTAGACGGTCCACAGTGAAATGGCTGGTCAGTGCTGTAGTGTCTGGCACCACATGGGTTAATTAAAAGAACCCTCACACACCAACCTAGTTGGTGTCTTGCTTCATCATCGGGTTCCCCGCTGAGTAGCCGAATGCTACTCAGCTGTGCTGCGACACCTGACTTCAGTGGAGCTGCTATTTATGATGTTTTGTGAAAGTGATGAAGTGGTGTGGTTTAAAAATACCTCTGGGAAGCTCAATAATAATTACTGTATTCCCAGTGGCCAGGGTTTATTTAAAAATTACGAGTGGATAATATTGTGAGACTTGTAATTTGTATCTGAATTATCCTTGGTCTACATGTTTCAGCTCTTACGAAAAAATTAAATTAGCTTTCTTCAGAACCTCTCTAAAATATGGGTGAAAGTGAAAAAGAGAGTGGTAAAAGATTTTTAACCACGTGTTACAGTATTTTTTGCACACTCGCTAAGGTGTGCATTATATGCTTTGTTGACTGACCGTAAACTTGGTCCACTGTTGTGCGTGTACGTTATTTATGCAAATTCATTGCAGAGCTTTTCCCGGGAGGGGTGAGCTCCTATTGTCACACATTCGTCAAGGTGCTCGCCCGCATTGCCATCTACTCTGGGCTCCTCTGGAACAGAAACAATCGTACATGCAGTTTCACTAGCCCATCATATAAGCAGAAAAGGGCTGCAGTCAGCCTTTGATTTATTGTTCTTAACAAATGAGCTTAAAAGCAGTATTCCTAATTCCACCTTAACATATAGTCCTATGGGTTAGATGTACTAAGCAACAGGTTGCAAATTGTAAACCAACGTTTTGTGATCCTTCTGTGATTTGGCATAGGTCCTATGTAATAATAGGTCACATCACAAAAGGTCCAGTCACAGTGGGTCACAGAACGACCTGCCTAATGAATGTTTTCCCTTTGCTGCAAAAATAAGAATGATGACCTGCAAAGAAGCAGACCACCATTCCTGTTTTTGCATTACAAAATGGGATACTTTTTTATCTAAAGCGGCTTGTGTTCCTTAATGTATTGAGTGCTGCATTACAAAAGTAAGTTTCCTGTTTGAGAAAACTTTGAGGTAAGCAGGCAGTGTTTCTCTGGAGGACGAGACTCCATTCATAAACAAAAATTGGTTACAACCTCCTTTGAGGTGTGGGTAACTGATTAGTACTGGTTTGCGACAGCAAACCATTGATACATTCCATACCAAAGTGCAATTATAAGGGACTGCCCCTTCCTAATTGCTGTCTTTGATTGTTTACTAAACCCATTTTGCGGGTCAATGTAGCTTTTCCAACACACAATGGGTTTAAAACATTCCTAAAAGCAATTTTGCAGTTGCAAACCCTGTGATTCTGCAAATTGCTGGACTTGCGATGGACCACAAAATTACTTTGCTCATCTTGTCTTAAGTTCCGTACGTCAACTTACATTAATAAACAACTCCCTGCTCTGTATAGAAATATACCTGCTTGTCAAACTATGATAGTGTATTGATTTGATTTTAGTATTTCTGCTTTATCTAATTATAACATTGGTAATATTAGCAGGGCCTTTGTACATTGTTAGCAACTTGATTTTCTATACTATATCTCTAAAATTAATGAGCTCTGTAATTTCTACTAAAGTATGCTCTATTTGAGATAATTTGTACTATAGACTCTGGATTGGATGATTACATGGCTCAAAAATAAAAGTGGTAGAAGAACTACTTTATTCTGCATACTGCCCAGCCACAATTCTCCTTGAAGAAGGCCCAATTACATTTCTAGGGCTCTGAAACGTTCCGCTACTCTGTTGTAGTGTGATACTTGGGGAGGGTGGACTTGCCATCCCTTTTGGAAGACGCTTTCACTACCACTACCATCATTATATCTAGGTCACAGGCTGTTGTTGGTTTTCAAGAATAGCTGTGAGTACAACTTTCCCAGCTTCCGTTATGGAGGCCAACTGTGTGTCAGTGTTCCGAGATGTACTGGATGGAGCTGTTGAGGTTCTTCTTAAGGATCGTTATACCTGTGTATGGAAGGCAGGCCTACCACTCTCACAACTACGTATCACTAAAAAACTGACATGGTGTATGGAATGCCTAATTTGTAGCCTATACCACCTGAACCAGCTCCTCCCGTTTGTAAGCTTCTAAGTGTTGACTCAATTTCAGGTGCCAGATCAGAACAGGGATTGCTGTTGCTCAGTTGAACTGGAGGAAGTCCATTTCCATTTGTCTTTCCTGTAGTATCACAGAAAGCTCCAGTGGTTTTCTGTACTATATTCACAGTAAAGGATGCAGCAGTGAGAGTATTCACTAAAACGCTAGCCCCGTTAGTGGTCAATTTGCAATTGCAAATGTCCATTAGTAGCCTTTCTTGGCTCACGGCCTGGTGAGGCCTGCCTCCAGGAGGCTGACTTCATCCACTCTAATCCTAGTCTTCATTTCCTCCGTGATACTGAGGTTACAGTGAATTAACTACAATTCACTTTTATTGCATTAAGATGGATTTTGTTTATACTGGTATTCTGGGCATACATCTGGTGAAAGCTTCTCTTTTCCAGAAAACCTGTCCTCTGTCAAAGACACTATGCATCTTTTTCTGAACCACAGCTCAGTGAGATCTGGTGGCACCAATGACTTCTGCGATTACAAATATCCTGGGTAGATGTGGTTCCTTATGTGCAACTGCATGTGAAATCTTTCCAACTTCGCCTGGCACGACAGTTTGGTCTGTTAATGGACATTCATACCTGGCCCGTGCCGGTTCATCTATCTCTGATGTTTTTGGACAGTGCTTTAAACAACTTGGTGCATGTGTTCTTTCTTCATTATTCTAAACTTTAAGCCTCAACATGCTCATTAAAATTACTGATAAAGATCTACTTCAGGAACCTGTCCATAAGTGCTTTCTTTTACAGGCCAGAAACATATCTAAACATATGTTTGTTGAAGGAGATCCTCCTAGACTTAAATGCCTTCACCTCCATTCATTAAATCCAAGGTGGTGATCGTAGGTACCAAATAATTGTAGGGTACCTAGCCACCACAAATGTATTGTCATACTAGATCTTTCCAGTGACATGCACCTCCCTATCATCATGGTTGAAGTGATGATCAACTTCAGAGTAGGCAGCTTGAACCACATCTCCACTCACCAGCATATATGGCCTAAACCATGAAGTAACCTTAAGCACCCACACCTGAATGTCTTTGCCGTACGACTGAGCAGGAAATGCTCTGATGTCTCATCCTTGTTGACAGAGGTCCAAGATCCATAAAGGACAGTATCATGGTGGACTGTGCAGGGAGGTTTCGAAGGACCTTCTTCTTCCCACAATTCTTACTATTGTAAGAGTCCTACAAAAAGAATCAGGGTTAGCCTCTGGTGTTTAGTCTTCCTGATAGCATGTCCTTACCTTGAATAATTTTGTTCTTTGGTATCATGTCAAGAGGTGGCAATTTGGGAGGTGGTGCTTGGCTGCGAGCGTTATGGCCCCTTGTGAGTGAGCTCTGTGTTTTCAACCACATTATCAGCACCTTATCTTTTTCATCCGGCCACTCGTATCCTTGAAGACCCACTGGTAACTTTGAGAGGTGGAGGGAAGCACAATGACAACATAGATCTATCGACCCTGATCGTGTTAAGTGGCAAAATCTGATGTGACACCAATCTCTAATGCCCTCTATGTGACCACCATTACACAGCTCCCAATATTGATCCACTAATATGGGTGGAACCTCCTGAAAGCATCTGAAGTGTGGGAAGTGGACTTAATGTCTGGGAGTGCATGGACACAAGCAGCCATCCATACAATAGACCATATGATAGTTGACGGATTTCTCATATTATTTCACAAACTGCAAACTGATTGTGACGTCTACATTAGTTAAGGCTTGAAATGTATGAAACTACATAATTGTTTGCATTATGCTCTTGGCCTGTCCCTATAATGTTTCCCTGGTGCCTATCTTAAACTGCATCCAGGCATTGGGCCAGTTCAGGGGGGTTATGCCTGGCCACTACCAGGCCATCATCTCTGTCCTGGCTTACTAGAACAAGGCTTTTGATTTTTCTGGCAGCACACTTGGTCACACGATTACACGAAGGGAGCAGGGCCACCCAGACCTTTGGTCCATATCAGTCAGGTCCCATCACATCATCTTCCTGAAGTTGAAAGTAATTGTTCTGGTGCTGAAGGCCTAATATCTATTGCTGCAGGAAATGGGTCTAATCAACACACGCAATGCTGCAGTGTTTCACCTCACCAAGTGGATATGAGCGGTTACTCGTTCCTCTCAACCAGGCAAAGCAGGACTCTCGACAAGAACATATGGTTGTTTTGTACTCACTTTGTCAGAGCTCAAAGCATGCAACCCTGCTTCTCACAAGTGGCAGTTGCTCACAGTGATGGCAATACTCTACTGATCCTAGGAGCAGCCATGTCTTAGATATTTTTACCGCTTGAAACAAAAAAAATGCAAACTGTTAACATATTGGATGGATAATGCCTCAGAATCAATGGCAGATTTGTTCATAATTAACTGTTGCAGGTAGTTTATGATAGTAGGGGATAAAAAAAAATCCTGTTTTCTTTCCACACATCCTTATACGCATCCATTATGCATGCAGAAGCTAATGACAGTATCTTCATGTGAGCCAAATTTGAAAGTCACATTGATCAAATCAGATGTACGCACAACATTAATATCCAAGACAGAACCCAGAACCAGAACATGCTTGTTCTGAACTATAAATGTTTTCTGTAGGATACTTCTAACCGCAGATAACTTACCTTGGAATACTCTGAGTCACCAGACAGGACCCAGAAAATTCTCTTCAGCAGTGTTCCCACACACCCCATTGCTGCATCGTGTGTCTTCACGTTGGCTCTATACCACTCTGGAAGTAACAGAGTGGATGGCACATATAAGCGCCATCCCTCCATTCTGACAATAGTTCCTTTCTTTCTGTGCCTCCCAGTGCAGATCAGGATCTTCATTCACAATTTCATTGGCCTGCTGATTATTTCTAAAAATCGAATACCAGTGTGCTAGAGAACTATGTTACCACCAAAACTAAATGTTTCAAACCAGGCTGTGAAGGCAGACAAAATATTTTGGTCACCAACCTACAAAAGGTGTGTGTCTGAACTTGGGCCATGACACAAAGTTGTGTGACAGATGTGCCCCTTATGCATTCGAAGGCAAGCCAGGATTGGAAGGTGAAGCTGTACATCGCCAAACCTGAAAGAAAAACTTGCAGTCTTTGTGTCAGTCCCTTTACAAGTCTTGGTCCCACGCCCAAGGCCACTCCTGTGAGCTGTCAGCATAGCGCTCAAAGTCGTCCAGTTAGTCATCATCAAAGTCTAAGAATAAACACAAAAATCTGAAGTGGGACTCAATGTCATCAAGCCACTCTGTACCTTCAGAGAAGGCTCAATGATGTGAGTTGTTGACTTTTGAGGTCTTCGGTCGCAAAGATGCTTCTTTTGTTAATCCCGGTGTGCACTGAGATTCCTAGGCCACTCGCAACACTTCAGCAGATTGGAACCTTCAAGAAGCCTATGCTGCAGATTTGTAGTACGTTTCTGGTTCCCTAGGGGCGCGCTTGGGCCCCTAGGAACCTCAAGGGCTCCCAGTTGGGTTACTGCTGATGAATCCAACCTCTGCAACATCTGACTCCGTGAGACCTACTTCAGGCCTCGTACAAACACCAGTATAAGCTTCCACTCCAGCTCCAAGGCTTTAGCCGGCCCCATCTATGTTGACTCTGATACCGAAGCTACGGGTGCCAGAAGAGGATCCAATACTGATACTGATGTCAGACACCGAAACTGCTTAGACTGAATCTTGACCTATTTTCATGCCACAAGATTTCAGAAGTGTTCCTGATCATCATACACCCTGACTCTTACCATGTGCCTCTGTCAGGGCGTACACACCAACAAAACTCCATTATCTTTTTGGCTCTGATTCAGATCAGTAGACACCCCAGGATGTAAATAATGATGGTGGCGATGGGGATGGCTTCCTCCACCTCACTACACATATGATGCATTTTCCATACATTTGTAAGAGGCTAGTGGACTTGACACCCCTCCTGAGACAGGTCTTGACTCGCCACTTGGGCCAGAAATGGTAGAAAGTGCCTCCTTTGCAGTAGTAAGCCGAAGAGCAGCTGAGTTTCTGAATTTACCGCTGCCCTTTGTCAAAACCAAAACAAATGCCCTAACAGAAATTTTGCAGCCTGTGCCAGCTACAGCTGAGCCCTTGCTCCCTTTTAGCAAATCCCTTACCAATACATTGATAGCTACTTGTCAAAGTCCTCTTCCTATCCACTGGTAAATAGGCGAATGCCCATCCATGCCAGGCCGGATCCTAGTGATCCCGGTTTTCTTCCCAGACAACTTACTCCAGAGTGCCTAGTACTACCAGCCACAATCAGTATAGTCAACCCAATTTATTCCCTTCAAATCCTGATAGGGAATCCAAGAGAATTGAGGCTTTGGCAGTGTATCTTTTTCTCTACCAGTCTGCCTCTGCAGTTGGTTAATAGCGTTACCTTACTGGGTCATTATACACATGCCCTTTGGGACATGGCCAGTCAGATCCTGCAGACAGTCCTGGAAGACCGTACGTCCGCTGTAGCTCAAATGATTCATTCTGGATAAGACACAGCCAGATATCCTATCCACATTAAGCTAGAGTCATTTATACAAATACACTTTGGACAGTGGACCTGTCAAGGAAGAGAAAAGCACCAATCCTGAGTTCACCACTCAAATTAGTCTTAAATTTCTGGCGTGCTATTTTCAAATGCTCCCTGTCCTTAGAGCATCCCCCAAACCTGGAGTAAAAGATCAATTTTTTAGTCCAATTTGAAAAAGCACCGCTTTGTCAGTCAATCCCATCCAAATCGAAGAACCTATATAACTCTCTTAGTGTCTTCTCATACAGACGCTGAGTCTTGGTATAAATTTTCAATGTTCATTTAATGATCCGTTTTAGGAAAAAAGCCAGCCAACGCGTTTCGTTCTGAAAACAGAACTTCTTCAGGGCGAAATGGTTGCACCAATGCACGTTGATTTCCAATCACAGAAACGGTGGGGGGGGGGGAGAGAAAGATCCTCTGTATCTTTGTACAGATCTTAAGAATGCAAGTCCGTACGTCTCTAAATTTCACAGTCCAGAGAAATGTATATTGGGCCGGTAGTCACCTGGAGTGTTGATCTCGATAAATCAACAACGCGGCATTCCGCAGTTTCAAAAAGCGACCATCTCAACTAGCCTGGCTAGTTGAGATGGCGGCTTTTTGAAACTGCATTCTTAAGATCTGTACCTTTAGACAAAGAACGGCTTCGAAACCAATTGGTTCCTAGCATCATTGCATATCAGCAAAACGACTAACATCCGAGTTGGGGCAATACACATTACTTCTAATTTGGAGGTCTGTGTGGGGCATTTGGAAATATAAAGAATATAAAGGAATACAAAGATATGGAGGATCTTTCTCTCCTTCCCCCCCCCCACCATTTCTGTGATTGGAAATCAATGTACATTGGTACAACCATTTCGCCATGAAGAAGTTCTGTTTTCAGAACGAAACGCGTTGGCTGGCTTTTTTCCTAAAACGAATCAATAAATGAACACTGAAAATGTATACCAAGACTCAGCGTCTGTATGAGAAGACACTAAGAGAGTTACCTAGGTTCTTTGATTTGGATGGGATTGACTGACAAAGCGGTGCTTTTTCAAATTGGACAAAAAAATTAAGCTAGAGTCAGCTGACTGCCTGGAAAGTTCAGTTGGCAAAAATGTTGTACTTCATCAGCGCTACTGGATTTTCTGGTGATATACAGTCCTCCCTCATAGATATGACCTTTGATGGGGCTCACCTTTTCGGTGAGAAGGCAGACTCAGGAGAGGATTGTTACTCTTGCTATTTCCTTGTTCTGAAGAAGGACGACGGTCTTAGGCCAAATTAGGACCTTTGGGCCCTAAATGCCTTCCTGTGGAAGAATACATTTTAAATGGTCACGCTGGCCTGGATGCTGTCTGCCCTGTACTCATTCGAGTGGATTGCGTCCTGGGACCTGCAGAACACATATTTTCATATGCCCGTAATGCAGCCCCACAGATGTTATCTGTAGTTCAAGGTTAGCCTCGAGCCTTTTCAGTTTGCTGTGCTCCCTTTCGATCTCGCCAGCACTCCTCGGGGTTTCAGAAAAGTGATGGTAGTGGTCGCTGATACCAGTTTTTCAGTACTTCATTGACTAGCTGTTGAATGCGGGCTCACCATAGTCAGTCGCAGACCCCCTTCAGACAGCAGCAAGCCTCTTGACATCGTTGAGATTTAAAACCAGTCAGCCAAAGTCGCAGTTGACTCCTGCACAGATACTTTCGTTGACTGGAGCTATCTTGGACATAGTTCAGGGCCTTCTTCCCCCTGGTGCAACGAGCCCAGGATATTCCATCTATGATCCCGATGTTTAAGCCTCATCTTGGATCTCAGTGAGAACAGCTCTGAGACTTGTTTGCCTCTTGGCTTCTTGACTTCCTACATCCTCCTCGTCAGCTATTTTGGTGGCACATTTAGGCTCTGCAATGAAATCTGAAGTGCCTGTGGGTCCAGGATCAAGGAGCTTTGGCAAATTTCATACAGATCTTAAGGGAGAAGGCTGTCAATCCATGAGTGGTGTCTGGATCCTGCAGGGGGCGCAGGACATCTTGAAAGTGGGGAGAACCCTGATTATATATTTTCTCCATAGCAGAGAAGCGCAACGTTGAATGTTTTGCTTGTTGGAGTTTCAGGAAAAGAACACTCTGTAGGATTTCTGGCTGGAATGGAACACTGGACTCCTGTATGCCTTCCCATTCCTGCCTCTCCTACCCAGAGTTTTGTACATGATCGAGAACTGGTTCCGGGTCACCCTAATGGCTCAGTATTTGGCCAGGCGAGTGTGGGACCCAGAACCTTTGGACATGAGCATGTATACTCTGATCAGGCTACTATTTACGGAGGATCTTCTGTCGTAGCAGCTGGGCATGGGCCTTCTCCCAAATCTGCACAATGTACATCTGCATGTGTGGAGATTGAACAGCAGCAAATTACTGTGTTTGATCTGCCGCCTGAGGTGGTGGATGTTATCCTGGGTGCCAAGCATCCTGCCATGAAATCCATTTTTGCCAGACGCTGGGACAAATTAGTGGCTTGGTGTGGCACTCCTAAAACTATTCCCTTACAAGCAAAGCTGCTAAACATGTTTTCCTGTTATCCTTTGCTCAGCAAGGCCTTGCAGTGGGCGCAATTGAAGGCTATTTGTCAACCCTTCTTCTTGTACCAGACCAACCGTCCTTGCCAAAATCCCCTGTTATGGTGAGGTTTATTAAAGGTTTGACACACATATTCCCTCCTAAACTGTTTGTGATGCCACAGGGGGACCTTAACTTGATATTGACATTTTTCACATGTACCCCCTTCAATGAGCAGTTGCTTGCTACGCCTCCTGAATTTGAAGGCTGTCTGCCTAATTGCAATTACATCAGCTTGTTGTGTGGGTGACCTCCTGGTACTATCAGTGAATCTGGCATACACCACCTTTAACCTTGACAAGTTGGTGCTGAGGGCTCAGGTGGTTTTCTTGCTGAAAGTCATGGCTTCCTTTCAGGTCGGACAGTCCATCACTCTGATAGTGTTCTTTGCTCCCCATCATCCTTTGAAAGATGAAGAGGAGAGACTCAATTGTCTGGACCCAATAAGGGCTTTAAGTTTGTATATGGATCATAACAATGAATACCGTGTGGACAATCCGCTTTTTGTGGGGTTCTCCAGGGCAAAGAATTGGAAGGCTGTACTGAAGAAGACCCTGTTGAGGTGGATAGGTCTCTGCATCACAATTTGCTACACAGTGGCGAAGAAGGAGCCCCGGGAAAGTGTGAGAGCCCATTCTACTAGGACTAAGGTTGATACCACTCCATTGTGCTCGTGGACTGGCTATCCTTGACATCTGCCAGGCTTCGACTTGGACGTTGGTCTACATATTCACAAAGCACTACTACCCTGACAGCCAGGTCCAATGGGAGGCCAACTTTACTTGCTCGGTCCTTCAAGATTTTTTGGACTGAGTCCACTCCACAGACCTTCCACCTGGGATGTTACTGCTTTGGTATCTATTCTGTGGTTAGAAGTATCTATCGGAAAAAAAGTTACTTTCTTTCATTAACACTCTTTCTGGTGGATACTTTAACCACAGATTCCTCATCGCTGTCTCACATCCGTGTTCTGTGGAGTGGCCTCTTTTTAACTTCTAAAAGAGCCCAAGTCAGAATGCAGCACACACCAACAATTTTTCACACTCCGCATCTGACGGCACGGACAAACTGATGTCTGCGAGCCGGGTTAGTGTTTATATGCACCTCTGGGCCTTCATTTCCGGGGCAGTACAGTGCCAACACGGAGCTGCATGCAAAAAGAACAATTGATGGTCAGAATGCAGAGCAATGTCATACATTCACCCCAGTACATCAATATCTGCCTAAATCCGTCGTTTGTTTACTGTAACAACATGGAGCTGCATGGCGCCACCTAACTGTGAGCAGGAGCACTGTTGAAAAAACCTTTTTAGGTTCAGTTTGGCGTATGGGAGTATTCTAAGGTGAGAAATCTGTGGTCAGATGGAGTATCCACCAAAAAGATTGTTACTGGAGATAAGTAACTTTGTTATTAAGGGCAATAAGTTTACAGCATCTCAGAACTGTTGGCGATTATTCTTAATAATGTTGCTGTGTCACAAATTTTGTGTAATCTGCACAATAAAATGCCCTTGTGCCAAAATTACATCAGTCAGACAACACAAGCATACATCCATGAAAACGGATAATGAAAATTCATTGTGGCACGCTGTTTCACAGACTTTGGCCATGGCGTTAGGCAAATGCACTTTCATGTCTGAGAGGTTGTGTTGTTTTGAAACATCACAATGGCAGAATGATTGAGGAGAAAGGATGGATGTTTAGTGAGGCAGTGTCTGCTGGTCTCTACTGCACAGGTAGGAATTACGTCATTCCTGCAGTGTGGTGTTGAATAGGATTGAGCTTTTTTTCTGCATCGTTAATGGAAGCTGAAGAATGTGAATTCTGCTGGTTTGTTATGATATAATATTCTAATATTCAAAAGAAAGGTATACGTATGAACTTTGTTTTAAGGACTTTTGTGCTATTGAACTGATGCAAAAAGCGAGAATCAAAATGCACTAAGGATGTTTGTTTTGTTTATCTTTAGTGAAATACATTCTTGTGAACAAGGGAATCGTGATTCCTGAAAAATTTAGGGATACGACTTTTGTGCATGAATGTTCCTGAAAAGTTATGGAAAAACAAAGAACATTGTATAGTTTTGTATTATAGAGCATTTTTGCTATAAAAACATATTATTTCCCTCATTTATTGTGGGTACACTTTCCGTCTGTGGATACTCACAGAAAGAGTCACAATGGCCGCACTCTCGGGTGGGAATCGGAGTGCATTGAGTATGAGGCAGGGCGGCATTGATTCTTGGGCAGTTTATCTATGACTTTCCTTAGTTCTCTCAGTCTGAAACTTGATCACACATTTTAGAGAATGTTGTAGAGCTGCTTGATTCTGTGATTACCAGTTGGTGCATTGGTTGTTTAGCGCATGGCCCATCTTCTGTTTGCAGTGGAACCATCATTGTTTCTGCTCATTGGTGAGGAGTGAGGCTCTCTTTCCCATAGGAGGAATCTGGACCTCTGCCTTTCCCCTGGGCCACTGTATTTGACTGGCTAGTTTCTGAGAGGCTTGTCTACAGTTATCTTCAGTTGTCTCAAGATACAGCAAACTTTTTACTGAAGTACCTGAGCCATAAAGGGACAAAAGAGGACTCCATCACTACAACCCAATACACCAAAGGGTGTAAGATTTAAATCTCTGTGCGTCTTTGACTGTGAGAAAAAAGCCTGCACCTACGCTTGATTCAGTCTATTGCCAGATTTTTCACAAGAAGGGGATGCAAAGCCAGTTCTTAATTTCAGCCGATGTTTGCTGGTGGGGGGCACCTGCACTTATTTTTGGGGACCAGCTCTTTTTTTTCCTGCGTCGGAGAGCAAGAGAAAAACTAACAAAACTGAAAGACAGAGGAAGAGAAGACTGAAAACTCATCATAAAAGGGCAAAGCAGGAGCGGGTAAGAGTGAGATAAAGGGACAGAAAGTGTCTGGCAGTCGGATAAAGAGGCGGAGGTCGATTCAAGCCCACGCAGCCGTTGCAATCGATGCGCTGACATTTAAATGCACCAGCTCCGGATTTCAGAGCAACGTTTTGGTCACTGGCACTTATTCTATTACAAATTAAGCACTATGCACAGCGGCCACCTGGAAGGGTTTAGAGAAGGGATCAGGGAAAAAGGTGAGGCGCCTCGAAGAAGGATCGCAGCCAGGGACACTAACTTGTATATCATATTGGATTGTGTGGTATTTAGTACCATGCTGGGATTAAAAGTGCTTTCTATTCTGAAAACCCAAGCACTGGACCGGACATTGGAATGATTGTGTTTATTGTCGCACTAGAGCAGCCCCATAGTGCCTCTGTGAGAAGTCTGTGCCTGCTCGCCCTAGCTGGGGTGAGAGTCACGAGCTTACGGTGCTGCACTTGGTCCACTTTGCAGAGCTATAGTAGGAGGTACCCCAGAACACCTGTGGCAAACAACCTCAACCCCCACAGCAGGGATCTTCAAACTGGGGGGGCGGCCCCCCTTAGGGGGATCTAAAGTTATATGAGGGGGAGATGGGCAGGCTCTGGCCAAAGAAAGCATTATGCTGATAACATTTTTTTGTTTTAGAGAGTGGGTTGGGGGGGGGGGGGGAGGTGAGCGGCAGTAATCTGCTCTGAAATGGGCCCTCACTAAAATATGTTGTCATTTATACCCTAGCCGGGAGTCATTGTCAAAAAGAAAAGGGACTCTAAATATTCTACAAACCCCCCACCCCATTTCTAATGACCACACTGCGGATGCTTGTGCATGTTCGTAAGGCCTGCCAAACCAGAATAGTCTCTTTCAAAATCATGTATTTGACTTCATCTTTAAAACGGGAATAGAAAAGAACTACAATGTTTAAATAAGTCTAGACCCATTTCAACATTGCCAATGTATAGGGCGACATTGAAAAGTTTGAAGACCCCTGCCCTGCAGTTTAGGCCCTACGGTTCCTACGTGCAGACCCCCCACCCGTCCCCAACTCCTCCGAGCAGAGTCTGACTCCCTACTCTCTTCAATACCGACAAAACAAACATGCTTTCATCATCTTTCTTGCATGGTAATTTAAGCAGCCGAGGGCTCACGTGTTGCATGTCTGCAGACATGTAAGTGGTTAATTGCGTGTTAAATTCCTTCCCTCTTTCCCAGTTTAAACATTTGCGAAACAGTTTACATTCCCCTGTCATGCTGGATTTATTTATGACTGTGTTATAACAACACAGAAGTGTTGTAAAGTGGATCTTTAATCTCTTGTTTGACTGACTTTACAAAAGGGCGCCCCCTCACCCTGACAGTTTACGTTGCGCAGCGCGCGCCCCTCGCCAAACTTGGCGAAACGTGCGGTCGCGCGGCGCTGGCGGAGACTTTCATCTTCCGACCTAGAAATGTGAGGGATGTGATGCGTGGTCACTCGGCAGGGAAGGGGAAACTGCTCGTGAACGTTGCGGGGGGAGGGGGGTGGGGTGGGTAAGGGTCATTGCACAATGACCGTCTGGTTTTGATTCAATGTTGTTCTGAAGTAACATGTCAAGAGGGGCACCTAATTCTCCCATGTATCACAGGTATTTATTGGTTTTGTGCTGACTCCAAACCAACTCCCCACCCCAGGCTTGGAAGGTCCCTGAATTTTTTGTTCCCTCCACAACCCCCTCCGTCCGGGTGTATGACGTTACAACGCATACTTTTACAACGCATACCTTTACAACACATTCTTTACAACGCAACATCCATTACAACGCATGCCATTACAAAGAATTTTTTTTAACTACCTTTACAACGCATTTCATTACAACGCATACTACCTTTACAACGCATACCATTACAACGCATAACATTACATTGCATATATGGTAAGTATTGGATAGTGTAGGGGTAAAAATTACTATTCTAACTCCAGGGGGTGCAACAGTAGGGTAAGTGTTGGATAGTGTAAGGGTACTATGCGTTGTAATGTTATGCGTTGTAATGGTATGCGTTGTAATGACATGCGTTGTAGTGGTAGGCATTGTAGTGTCATGCGTTGTAATGGTTGCGTTGTAATGGATTGCAATGTAATGGATGTTGCGTTGTAAAAGTTTTGTTGTAATGGTAGTGCGTTGTAAAAGTTGCGTTGTAAAGGTTGTTAACCCCTCCCTCCGCACCCCGTGGTCTGAGTGTTACGCCCTTGCTTAATTTGTAAATTCTAATTAAAAAAAAGTTTTTATCTTTGCAATTTAATATAGCTCGAAGCCGCGTACTCGATGCGAAGGTATTGGAACGCTTTTTCATGAGCACTAGTTAGTTACATTACACAAGGACACACTAACAGACTTCGACTTTGCATTCTCACTGTAAAATTTGCGCTTCAACACTGTCTTTTTTTTCTGTCCTGCCCCTGTGGCGGTTTCTCTTGTTCAGTCTTAGTTTTTCCTGTGGTTTGTAGCAGTGGCGGAGAGGGGGGAGGGGGGGGGCGCGCCCTGGTCGGCAAGTGTTTTTCTGCAACATGGCTGTGGGGTCTGGAACAGTCTTGCGTGGAATCCGCATGTACTGCAGACCTCTCCTTCCGTTTCCTCACGAGCATCTGCCTAACTACCCCTGGCCAGCCGAGAGGAGAGAATCTGGCAGAGGGTGACAGCACCAAAGCTTGTTGTCTGACTCCCAACCCAGAAAACTTTTGATGTTGCAGCTGTAGAGCAACCCTGTGGGAGCAGAGGTAAGGGGGCGGGGGAGTTAGGTTATCTGAAAATAGTGAAGTAATTATCACCTCTGATCAATGGCTCCTGCAGATATGATTGTGACACTTCATTTCATATCCTTGGAAACCCTAGCCTGCCCCTCCCCCCTTTGCTATTCACCCCTTCTGCTCACAAAAACATCATGGTGGGTTTCTTACCTTGTTGCAAAAGGGCAGCTGTAGAGAGAGCAATGTGCCATTGATTGGACAGAGGGTGTTATCATGAAATTTGTTCTGGTTCCTTACAAAGGTGGACAGGATATGGAACGCTCTCCCGGGAGTCCTCAGATGCAACCCCTCATTCTCTTGTTTCAAAAGAGACCTCAAACTCCATCTCCTTAACCACATCGATGCTATGCATTTTCCCGCTGTGTGCTGGAATCAACAAAAACACATGTTACATGACGAGCTGGGCTCGTCATGAGCGTAGCAGGAGGCTACCTCATGACGAGCCCAGCTCGTCATGAGTGTGGAAGGGGTTAATAAATACTTTCCTGAACAACGACAACTAACCTAGACCTCAATATCCCGAGTTGACTCCCATTCAATGATTGTTGGCGAACGGACTATGCTAATCACCTTGTTTTTCTTTTTTTTCTCTCCCCCTCCGTTGCACAGTTATTTATTTTTCATACTGTATTCTTTATCCGTGGTTTTACTTACTGGCAGCCTTCTAGGTATTGTTAGGCCCTTCGGCTTTGCACAATATGTATGTGAAGCGCTCTGATACCTACAGGTCTAGCTAGCGCTATACAAAACTTTACAAATAAATAAATCTTCCTCCTATGTTAGATTCCCATTTTCTCTACAGTTTTTTACAGAGTAAAAAATTCGAATTTAGAATAGTTACGCAAGTCGTGAACAGCTTGAGTTGCTGTGGCTAGCCTTGTTAAGAAACTAGGATGATTTTTGCCGTATATCGCTAAGCTGTTGACACTGGAAGCACGTGAGTTTTGTGGTGCAAGAACAGCTGTCCGGTTTATGACATTCCCCTTCAGGCTTGCCCCAGTCCAGAGTCTTCACCAATGTAGGACCCTGAGCCAGTGCACACATCACAGGTAAATACCTCAACGACTAGCTAAGCAAGACGGATCACCTGGCTCAACAGCTGACCATCCGCAAGAAGCAAGTAACCCATTCCACAGTCTCACTTTCTCATTGAAACCTCAGCAGTTCTCAATGGATTCTCTGTCAGAGGCCCAGTGTTGCAGAAACCTTGCAGGAGAGCCTTGTGCCAGGTTGGATTAGCCCCCAGTGACAGATATGACATATTCCATTATTGTGCAATAGAGGCACGTATTACTCTAATTAATTCTGAAGTTTCCACATCACTGTTTTGAAATTATGCAATTAAACTAGTGATCTTGCCATCTTCACCAGCATGCCTGCACTGTACTACGAGTGCCGGGCGAGAAGAGAGTTAAAGGTTCTCTCCTGCAAAGTGTCTAATATGTGGTTTTGCATCCTAGAGAGAGAGAGAGGGGGGACAGTTACCATTAACACAGCACAGGGACTGAGCATTGACCAAAATGGATAACCTGAGGAGATTGACTTCAGTTACCACTTGGAGCTGAATGCAGAGGCTCTTTTGAGAGGTCTTTAATGTGTGGTGTGTACTACGAGTAGAATTCCTGCAGTGTCACAGAAGACAAAGAGCGAAGTATTTTACTCACATGGATGTCCTGGATGATATTTTTAGGTGCCACGTTTAGTATCCCATAGAACTCTTTTCTCTCTAATTCTCTTGATTGTCAAGACCATTAGCAAGATGATGAGACATGGCGCTGAGTTCATTTTCATTTGTGTGTATACAGTAGGTTGGAGGTCCGCTCACTTCTAGTGCCCTACCATGGATAATCCTATAGGTGTGTGTTTTCATGTCATTCATTTTCATTTTGACGGCACCAGACTGGACTAGATGTGCTTAATTACCTCATCTCCAAGGATATGAATTTACAAACCGTGCTTCATATAGTTTGAAAGTTAAGAGGCAGATGCAAAGCCAGTATTCCTTCCCTAATGAACAATGGAAGTCGTCTTGGCAACTGAGAGATGATCCACTAACCCAATATACTCTGGGAGATGGAAACAGTTTTCAGATTGGTACACGAATTTAGTAGGGTCGAGTGATGGTTTTTTCAGCAATGGAACAACTCTGGCTTGTTTCCATGCTTGAGGCACCACTGCCGTACTGAAGGAGGCATTGATGATCTGCCGCATAGGTGTCAAAAGAACCGGTAAAGTATCCCTGAATTGCACTAGCCTCAAGGGATCTATCTATAGGAGAACCCGATTTAATCTTTTTACTCAGGGTGAGAAACTCATCCTGGGAGATGAAAGGGATAACAGCCAGGGTATTGATGGACCAAGGATCTAACATGGACACGGGGTCCAGTGGGCAGATCATAGGAAATGATTTATAGATGGCTTCAACTTTCTGCAAGAAAAAAGTAGCCAAATCCTCGCATTGTTGCTAAGACGTGATCCACGGCGTTGAGGGATCCTTTTTAGTTTTAAAGTCGTTAAGTATTTTAAATATGCTTTTTACCGGGTACTTACTTGACTTAATCTCATTGGTGAGGTAGGCTGACCGAGCCCTATGTATGGCCTTATGATAGAATTTGATCGCATCCTGATACATCTTTTTAGCCCCGAGATCATAGCCCTTTCTCCAGGCCCGTTCTAATTTCTTACAGCTACTACGCAGGGCTGCCAATGAATCGTCATACCAGGGGTTGGAATTGGCGCAACGACCTTTGGACCATTTGGCATGGATCAGAGTGTCCAAGGCCTGTGATATCCAGTCACAGAATGATTTGTACGCTTGCTCAGGGTCTGTGACTAGGAGAGGGGGAGAAGACGCCAGGATAGAGAGCAGGTCCTCTATTTTAAGTTTGTGCCAGCAGCGCCTAAGAGTAGCCTTAGGATGAGTTCTAAATGTAGGCTCGGATAGCAGAAGGAGGATAGTAACTAAGAAGTGGTCGGTCCAACACACTGGGCTGGGTGACTTGATCAGAAGAGAGGAGATGTTTGAGAAAACCGGGTCAAGTAAATGCCCTGCAGAGTGGGTGGGGCCCACCACCAACTGGCTAAGTTGACAAGCGGCCAAGTCTGCAAGCTAACTACCAACTTCGGGGTCATTTGGATAATCAAAGTGGAAATTAAGATCTCCAATGAGGCTGAAATTCTTAGCTGTCAATGCCAAGGAGCTTACCGCCTCAATGATGGCTGACTTAAACTCCAATATAGGTCCGGCAGGGCGATAAACTAAAAGACCTGAGAAAGAGGAGCGGGCATTAAACGAGATGGCAAAATGAGCGCATTCGCACACGGCCACATCCTCCCTTACCACTAAACGGTGGTAACAAGTTTTAAAAATGACAGCTATGCCCCCACCTCTAGATTCACTATTAAGAGTCAGAATGCTGAACCCCATGGGGAGAGCGAGGCCCGGCTCTGCCACCGTGGCATTACCAGAACCCTGTAAACCTCCTGAGGCGGAAAGCCGGGAGCTAGCTGTAATTGCTTTTTTAAAAATTGTGTGTCACTTATTATAAATTGCTGATTTTAAAGCACCTACCTGCCCAGGCTTCACAGGACTCGGTCGTGAGCACACCGCACAGCTGTCTCTGCGCTGTCAGCGGACTCTCAAACAATTCACGGCGCCATTGCCGGCGTGCAGATAGGCCACGCCCCCTTGGAGGCCACGCCCCCTTTTCGACCAGGTATATAACGCTGAATACTAGCGCTGTCTGCCAGAACCCTGTAAACCTCCTGAGGCGGAAAGCCGGGAGCTAGCTGTAATTGCTTTTTTAAAAATTGTGTGTCACTTATTATAAATTGCTGATTTTAAAGCACCTACCTGCCCAGGCTTCACAGAACTCGGTCCTGAGCACACCGCACAGCTGTCTCTGCGCTGTCAGCGGACTCTCAAACAATTCACGGCGCCATTGCCGGCGTGCAGATAGGCCACGCCCCCTTGGAGGCCACGCCCCCTGCTCCCTCTTCCTCTATAAAAGTATGTGTTTGTACCGTACGCGCAGCGGGCGCGCCGTTTGCGCGCCAAAGGCGCGCCTAAGGCAAGCCCGTCTTCGCCCGTCATCGCCAAGTCATCGCCTCTCGCCGGTCCCCCTGCTCAAATTACACGGACAGCATACCACTATGATAAAAACTATCTCTTTGCACTCAACCCGGGCCTACGCTGTGACAAGCTAGAGGGTTGCATTGGACAGACTGGTCTTCAGTGTAAATCCTGTAACTTAGTTATATCTGAGCCGAGCCTACCTCGACACAAAGCCAGCAGAAGAAAACATACTTCGCTCACGATTTCTCAGCTTAATGTCAGGTCCCTGGTGAAGCACCATCCTGAGGTAAACACTCTATTGACCGATGAGAACCCAGACATACTATTCCTGTGTGAAACCTGGCTCAAGGATGAACTAACCAGCATCCCGAACCTTACATTACCAGATGGATTCTCTATGACATCCATTAATAGAGACTCTAGTGGAGGCGGCATTGCCGTTATCTACAGAACATCATATACTTGCTCATTTTTGAAGGAAGACATCACGGGATGTGAGTGTGCCCGTTTTAAAATCACCACAAGCCCTCATTTCTCCCTCTCTGGCCTTTTTATCTATCAACCCCCGGGGCCCACCTCTAAATTCACGGAGGAACTTTTAGAGGTAGCCCACACTCTGGTTATGAGCTCCGCCAACTTCACGATTCTGGGAGACTTAAACCTCCACTTTGACTCCACCGGGGATCCTACCATTAGTAATCTCCTAGAGGATCTAACAGCCTTGCAGCTGATCCCCCTCATACAATCCACCACTCACTCTGCTGGTCACTTACTTGACCCGGTATTCACCAATATCCCGGAAGCCAGAGCTGATCCTCCCAAACCCATGGGCTGGACTGACCACTTCCTCGTCACATTTGTGATATCGGCCGATACCCAACCCAACAGAGTTTCGCCTTCCTCCTGTCTTAAACGGCCCTGGCACAAACTCCAAAAGAAGGATTTTCCCGCTATCTTAGGAGAACCTAACCTCGCAACCACTAACGACATCAATACGTCGTATGCCGCTTTTCAGGATTGGATCACTAAAGGACTCGACACACTTATACCGGCCAAATGGACCAGAGGACGTAGCACCCCCTCTAATCCATGGTACGACGAGAACTTGAAACTTCTTAGAAAGGAATGCAAAAGAGCGGAACGTTACTGGAGAAAAGACTATAGGGACAAGGATAAAACTTTTTACCTGACCAAACTCAAATCGTATCATAAAGCTATGCGCGCTGCTCGCGCATCCTTTTATGCCAAGGAAATCGAATCCAGCCCCAACCCTACGAAAACGATTTTTAAACTGGTCCAAAAGCTACAAAACTGCGGCAATCCTGCCTCGTGTATCTCTTCCACTCAGCAGTGTGAAGACCTCGCCATCTTCTTTATTGAAAAGGTGAGGAAGATTTATAACACCTTCTCACAGAATCCTTCTGACTGCACTAGTTCTCCCAACTTTTCCTCTAAAGCTTCCAGACTCACCTGTCTGCCTGCTATTTCTCACGAAGATCTAGCTACATTTTGTAGAAGGGTGAAATCCGGTGCCCCATCAGATCCCATGAGACGGGCTCACTTTCTAGAGGCTCTGGACTTCTTTCTTCATTCTCTGGCCACGCTCCTTAACCTCTCCTTCTCATCGGCTACGGTACCTACATGTTGGAAACAGGCATAGGTCACTCCCATTATCAAAAAGCCCACCCTGGACCCCACAAAGCCGGAGAACTACAGGCCCATCTCACTGCTCCCTTGGGTGTCCAAACTAGCTGAAGCCCATGCGAACACCGTACTATCAGACCACATGGCCCAAAATAACATCTTGGACCCCTCCCAACACGGGTTCAGGCCTTGGCATAGTACGGAGTCCGCCCTTCTATCCACCACCGAACACCTCCAGAAGATACTGGATACCGGTCAAAGTGCTGCGCTGAGACTACTCGATCTCAGCGCAGCCTTTGACACGGTCTCCCATAATATCTTACTGAGTCGCCTGGAAAACATTGGGATCAGTGACCTGGCCCTTGAATGGTTCCGCTCGTTCCTGACGAACAGATCCTTCCGTGTCTCAGCACCCCCGTTCACCTCCCAATCTCACTCTATCGGCCAAGGAGTCCCGCAGGGCTCTGCCCTCAGTCCATCCCTTTTTAACCTGTATATGCAGCCCCTTGCGGCAGTTGCCAAAGAATGGGACCTCACGCTGGTGTTGTACGCCGACGACACACAGCTGGTAATCACCCTCACTGAGGCGCCCTCAACCTCTGCCACAAGATTTAGGGATGGACTGGCTGCTGTTGCCCATTGGATGACGGCTAACTGCTTACAACTGAATGCAGGGAAAACCGAGGTGCTGCTCCTGGGTAAGAACCCCAGTTGTTGGAATGACCAGTGGTGGCCCCCCTTGCTGGGCCCCATCCCTCCTCCTAAATCTCTGGTTAAAAACCTAGGAGTATGGCTGGACTCCTCGCTGAACTACCAAACTCACACCAAGAGAGTAGCAGCTACATGCATCGGGCTGCTGAGAAGCCTCAATTCCATTCTAGGGTTCTTTGACCCCAAAACCCGGCAGCTCATAGTCCAATCCACCATCCTTTCCCGATTAGACTATGCTAGCGTCCTACTGCTAGGCGCTAACAAAGCCGAGACAACCAGGCTTCAGCGAATTCAGTATTCAGCGGCTAGGGCAATAGTCGGCCTTCCCAGAAGATGCTCTGCTAGAGCCACCATACATAGACTCCACTGGCTTCCTGTGGAAGCCCGCATTCAATTTAAGGCCCTCACCACTGCTTTCAAAATCCTTAAAACTGATGGCCCCGATCTCCTCCGTCCGCTTCTAACACCCTACACCCCCCAACGCAATCTTCGCTCCATGGGTCAACATTTAGTAGTGGTCCCCCGCACGAAACTCTGCCGTATCGGGGGTCGCTCCATCAGACTATTGGGAGCAAAACTCTGGAACTCCCTTCCCCTGAACATCCGCCGCCTTGACAACTTGTCCGCTTTTCGCAAAGCAATAAAAACTCACCTGTTCCCACTACTGTAAGCTTCTGCCCTCCCTACCCCCTCCTAGTAGGTTATGCTATGGTTCTTAGCGCCGGGACGCCCCGTCGCTGGGGCAGCTGTCGCGCTCAACAAACCCGTAACATAACATAACATAACATTAGTCAGCCAAGCTTCAGTTATAAAAAATATATCAGGGGATTCGTCCTCGATGAGATCATGGATTTCTATATAATAATAATAATAATCCACATTTGTAAAGCGCACAATCACCCGTAAGGGTCTCTAGGCGCTGGGGGCCGTCGGGAAGATTAAGCAAGCTATTGCCCAGAGTCGCATGGTGCTGGGCTAACCTGCCGCCGGAGCCGGGGATCGAACCCTGATCCCCAGATTCCAGCGTCAGTCGCCCTGGCCGCGGCGCCACACCTCTCCCATATAATGTTTGACTAGAGACCGGACGTTAATATGGAGAATTTTTATAGTGGGTTTGGGGGAAGTAGGAGGAGAAAAAGGGGCAGGAATTAAAGCCACAGTTAGGACAGCAAAAAGGTCCGTCTAACATGTCCCCCTGAAGCTGACCACAAGGCTTGACCTGTTGGCCAAAAGATATCAGTTGCTCCCTGATGTAAGTAAGCGCCCCTGCTATCATACCGGCAGCAAGTCTGGCGGCGTCCGGGCGCGGACGGGCGAAGACGGGCTTGGCTTTGGCGCGCCGCTTGTGGGCCTGCTGCATGCGTCTGCTGTGCTCCCGCGCATGGGCCTTCTAAATAGGGTTTCCTGAACAGGGAGAAACAACAACTAGAACACCTCCCTAGTAAGATGGCGGCCGTGGGTGGCAACCAGAAGTGAGGGAAAGACCACACTGGCCGTGCCTGAGCAGTACTCCCTCCACAACAAGCATCCCGCTAATGGCTGTGGTGGACCGGGGAGGTGCAAAGGCACTACAACATACTATGCCCCCAAGAAAAGTGCAGAAAGAACTGAGCGCCTAAAAACAGGTAAGTGAAGTGAGACAAAATATTTTGCTAAAAATGCGACAGAGCTTCAGCAATAATTTTAAAATACACAGAATAAAAGCAATAGGCAGCGGGAAACATCACTTACAACGAAACTTTTACAACGCACTACCATTACAACGCGGTCATTACAACGCAAACCATTACAACGCATTGCACTGGGGGGCGCTCTAGGATAGGGAATATGTTAATTTACTATCCAATAACCTTCCCTAGTGTCCACGGGGACTGGAGTTGGAATAGTAAATTAAACTATTCACTATCCAACACCCAAAAGCGCTATGCGTTGTAATGGTATGCGATGTAAAAACCGCGTTGTAACAGCATGCGTGGTAAAAGCATGCGTTGTAACGTCATACATCCATAGGCAGCGCGCAGAGCCTACAGGCAGCCGTTCGCTACTACTGGCGACTGCAGACTAATTAGGGCGATCCCGCGCCATGGGCCTTCTAAATAGGGTGTCCTGAACAGGGAGAAACAATAACTAGAACACCTCCCTAGTAAGCTGGCGGCCGTGGGGTGGCAACCCGAAGTGAGGGAAAGACCACACTGGCCGTGCCTGAGCAGTACTCCCTCCACAACAAGCAGCCCGCTAATGGCTGTGGTGGACCGGGGAGGTGCAAAGGCACTACAACATACTATGCCCAAGAAAAGTGCAGAAAGAACTGAGCGCCTAAAAACAGGTAAGTGCAGTGAGACAAAATATATTGCTAAAATGCGACAGAGCTTCAGCAATAATTTTAAAATACACAGAATAAAAGCAATAGGCAGGCCGCAGAGCCTACAGGCAGCCGTTCGCTACTACCGACGATTGCAGACTTATTCACTCAGTTTGTCGATGCATGCATGGTCTCACTCATAGTTTATTGATGTGTGCATGGTCTCGCTCATAGTTTATTGATGCATGCATGGTCTCACTCATAGTTAACTGATTCATGCATGGTCTCACTCAAAGTTTATTGATGCCTGCATGGTCTCACTCATAGTTTATTGATTCATGCATGGTCTCACTCAAAGTTTATTGATGAGTGCATGGTCTCGCTCATAGTTTATTGATGCGTGCATGGTCTCGCTCATAGTTTATTGATACATGCATGGTCTCACTCATAGTTTATTGATGCATGCATGGTCTCGCTTATAGTTTATTGATGCGCGCATGATCTCGCTCATAGTTTATCGATGCACGCATAGTCTCGCTCATAGTTTATTGATGCACGTATGGTCTCGCTCAGGGCACAAGTCCTAAAAAAAGAAGTGGGGGGACGCTGTCACCGAAAGTGACGTCACGACAGGAAGTGACGTCACGAAAGGTGGCTTGCACCATCGGGCTCATTGCCTCCCCTCGCTCACCCCTTAGATGCGATTGCATCTGAGAAGTCAGTGCGTGAGCAGCGTGCTGTGAGCTCGGATTTCCTCGTCATAGAGAGGCCAAATAGTGAAGTCCAGCTGTTTGGCAGGGGGGACGGCGTCCACCTGGTAAAATAAGTGGGGGGACGCCGTCCACCCGCGTGGTACCCCGACTTGAGACCTGGTCTCGCTCATAGTTTATCGATGCACGCATGGTCTTGCTCATAGTTATTCTGATAGTTTATTGATGCGCCCTTGGTCTCGCTCATAGTTTATCGATGCACGCATGGTCTCTTATCGATGTGTGCATGGTCTCGCTCATAGTTTATTGATGTTATCATGGTCTCGCTCATAGTTTATCGATTCATGCATGGTCTCGCTCAAAGTTTATTGATGGGTGCATTGTCTCGCTCATAGTTTGTCAATGTGTGCATGGTCTCGCTCATAGTTTATCGATGTGTGCATGGTCTGGCTCATAGTTTATTGATGCATGCATGGTCTCGCTCATAGTTTATTGATGCATGCATGGTCTCGCTCATAGTTTATGATGGGTGCATTCTCTCGCTCATAGTTTATTGATGGGTGCATTGTCTCGCTCATAGTTTGTCAATGTGTGCATGGTCTCGCTCATAGCTTATCCATGTGTGCATGGTCTAGCTCACAGTTTAACGATGCATGCATGGTCTCGCTCATAGTTTATTGATGGGTGCATTGTCTCGCTCATAGTTTGTCAATGCTTGCATGGTCTCGCTCATAGTTTATTGATGTGTGCATGGTCTAGCTCATAGTTTATCGATGCATGCATGGTCTCGCTCATAGCTTATAGATGTGTGCATGGTCTAGCTCATAGTTTATTGATGCATGCATGGTCTCGCTTATAGTTTATTGATGGGTGCATGGTCTCGCTTATAGTTTATTGATGGGTGCATTGTCTCGGAGACGCTCATAGTTTGTCAATGCGTGCATAGTCTCGCTCATAGCTTATCGATGTGTGCATGGTCTCGCTCATAGTTTATTGATGCATGCATGGTCTCGCTCATAGTTTATCGATGCATGCATGGTCTCGCTCATAGCTTATAGATGTGTGCATGGTCTAGCTCATAGTTTATCGATGCATGCATGGTCTCGCTCATAGTTTATCGATGTGTGCATGGTCTCGCTCATAGTTTATTGATGGGTGCATTGTCTCGCTCGCACAAGACGGAGGTCCTCATCCTGGGCGCCACGCCCTCCGCCTGGGACGACTCCTGGTGGCCCCCCGCCCTGGGCACCGCACCCAAACCGACGGACCACGCACGCAACCTGGGCTTCATCCTGGACTCCTCCCTCTCCATGACCAGACAAGTCAACGCCGTCTCCTCGTCATGCTTCAACATCCTGCGCATGCTACGCAAGATCTTCCGGTGGATCCCCACCGAGACGAGGAAGACGGTCACCCAAGCCCTCGTCACCAGCCGACTGGACTACGGCAACGCCCTCTACGCCGGAACCACGGCGAAACTCCAGAAGAGACTCCAGCGGATCCAGAACGCCTCGGCGAGACTCATCCTCGACATCCCCCGACGCAGCCACATCACCGGACACCTGAGAGATCTGCACTGGCTCCCGGTCAACAAGAGAATCACCTTCCGGCTCCTCACCCACGCGCACAAAGCCCTACACGACCAAGGCCCGAGCTACCTCAACAACCGGATCAGCTTCTACACTCCCAAGCGCCTCCTCAGATCAACCAACCACGCCCTCGCCGCCGTCCCCCGCATCCGAAGAGCGACAACAGGAGGAAGGTCCTTCTCCTACCTGGCCGCCAAGACCTGGAACTCACTTCCGACCAATCTGCGCCTGACCCAAGACCACCTCTCCTTCAGGAAGCAGCTCAAGACCTGGCTGTTCGAGCAGTAGCGGCACCCCCCCCCCCTCCCAGCGCCTTGAGACCCTACGGGTGAGTAGTGCGCTCTACAAATGACTTGATTGATTGATTGATAGTTTGTCAATGCTTGCATGGTCTCGCTCATAGTTTATTGATGTGTGCATGGTCTGGCTCATAATTTATGGATGCATGCATAGTCTCGCTCACAGGAGACCTTATTGGATTATAATACATCTCCCTGAGTGCAGGACCTTAAAGACTTTCCACCTGATTCCAAATATCTCGGAGTTTAGAATTTTTACGGAAACTCGAGTTTCTGTGTGAATCAACATTTCACAATCTGCTGTTCCAGGTGTGAAAACCTGGTTGAATATGCCTGGAGAAAATGCCCTCACGTTTACAATAACATGCAAAAAATGTCCGGTAACGGCCATTTCTGTGCTCATTCCATTTTCCATATGGGACATCTCGTAATGGTGCGATAAAGCATCCGGGATTTACCGGGATTTCCTTGTGCGGTATTGCCACATCAGTTCTGTGGAGGCTCTGATGGTGGCCTTAACGTTAGGCATCCCGTCCCGAATACAAAGTACATCAAGTTACGATGCCAGATTTTCTGTTTTACCGAGCGCAGGCTCGAGAGCTTTTCTAAAACCTATGCAGAGTTCTTTGGAAATTAAGCTTTGTTTATTGCTGCCGGGAGTTTACATTTTCAAGACAGGGCTGAAGCAGTTGAAAATTTATGGGATTTTAAGATCAATGAAATGGACACGAAGCCTCCATGGAAATGTTGAAGTCAGCGTGTGTTTACATAGAGTAGACGACTGAAGCTGCTATGGCAAAACAATGTGCTCATCTGATGCTACAAACTTCAAATGAAACAAGCCCAAATGTTTATTGGTGGCTTTTGGTAGTTGAGTGCTCGTCTGTTTCACCTAAGATTATTTGTTAGTGCGCCTAACATTTGCATCACCGAGTAGTAACCTTTCGTCGCGCTAAAAGACATCCCCCACGACAGTGTGTTTCTGATGCCTCCTTCAGCACTCGTTACATAAGAACCCTACGTCATGCTAAAGCTACAAGACGTATGCTTCTTAAATAGGACCACATCCCTTAGTTATTCCTTTTCATCTTGCGGTTTGACAGATCCATTTTAGGGAAATTACAGTTTTTGTACATACCTTGTGTATGCTCTCGCCATTTGCATTATTGTGCAGCACTGCAGCCTCTGATTTTGGGGGTGGATGAGCGGCTGGGGGCTGCGCAGTTAGGCATTCGTTTAACGCCAGACTCCTGATTGGCTCACTAAACTGCCACTTAAGCCTGCGCTGACGCCATCATCTCAGGTGTCCCGTAGAAGTAGTGCCCCTTCCCATTCAGTGCTGACATGCCCAGATCTGGACTAGACACAGCAATGCAGAAACCTTGCAGCCTGGCACGGGGAGCAGAGACGTCATCCTCCTGCTTGGCGATCTTCCTTGGGCAGTTCCAGCCCAATCTCATCCAGCCCACGTTGAAGGTGGTACGATACCCCTAAGTGGGAGGGTCTAATGAAGCTCCAGCTAAGGAGAGAGCGCTAAGTGTGACTGACCCCTTTCCCTGGTCAAGGAAAGATTTTCCTAACATGGCTGTTTATCCCACAAGCAAAGTTGTAAGGAATTGTGGAAGGGAAGTATTGACTGATTGCCCCTCAGATTGCATATGGCATACAACCCAAGGCAGCATTGTCCTGTAAAAACATTTTGGTGGCAGCATGCCTCTAGCAACAGAAGAGTGCTGGTAGTATGGTGTTGGGAAGATAAAATCCTCTGCATGGTTAACGACTTGTACTCCTGCCCTGAGTGCCTAACTGTACTCTTTTCTGGATCCCAAATGCTGATTTTGTGTCATAGGTAAACACTGATCATCCATGTGCGGGATGATTGCGGGCTTGTTGGAATAGAAGGGGCGCCCAAAGCGCTACCCTCATAGTGATGGAAAAGTACCACCTTCGCCCGGAGTTAAGCAGCACGAGGGCGGAGATGGCAGCATACTGTGTAGTGATCAATAGTAGTCAAACAGTCCTTTTTACTGTGTTACTCATCACCTTTTTTAAAA
Organism: Lissotriton helveticus; assembly: GCF_964261635.1. Taxonomy (NCBI): domain Eukaryota; kingdom Metazoa; phylum Chordata; class Amphibia; order Caudata; family Salamandridae; genus Lissotriton; species Lissotriton helveticus. The sequence goes on along the minus strand of NC_136069.1, from coordinate 325,078,931 downwards.
GTTCTGCTGCTTTGTGCTTAACTCACCCTTGGCCTACATCAGGTGGATGTGGAGTGCTGTGAAGTGTAGGAGTTGTGACTGAGCTGAATGTATGCGTCCCTGGAACAGGTACCGTAGAGGGTTAGAGCAGTACTGTGCAGTACATGGTGTAGGTATTGCATGTACTGAGTGTATGTATGCCTGCAGGGAATATATTACATTAGAGATATAGTGCTGTGCAGTGCATGCGCAATGGAAGCATGTGCTGGGTGTAGGTGTGCTAGTGTGAAGCACAATACATGAAGGGTGCATTGCACACATGGTGAATGTGTGTTTGCTTGCAGTGAGTATTTGCAAATAGCACACTCTGGTACCATACAGAAAGGCTACAGTGCTAAACAGTGTGTACAGATTGAATGTGACTGCTGAATGTATGTGTGTGTGTTTAGTGGCACAATGCATGGAGGTGATCATACTGGAGAGTGGGTGTGCTGTGAAAATACAGTGAGTGAAAGTGTGCCTGCAGTGGTACATGTTAGAAATGGGGTTTCTAGTTAGCAGTTGTCCAAGTAAGGACCGACAATCCTAGTCAGGGTGAGTAAGTTACACACTAAAAATAACCTGTGCTCACCCCCTTGGTAGCTTGGCACAGAGCAGTCAGGCCTATCCTAAGAGGCGATGTGTAAAGTATTTATGCGCACGCACACACACACACACACACACACACACACACACAGTGAAAACATCACAAAAGTACTCCACCCCAGTTTAGAAAAATAGCCAATATTTATCTGAGTTAAAGAAGACCGAAACGATAAAAATCCAACATAAACTAGTCAAGATATGAATTTTTTAAAAATAAATAAAAATGTGGTGTTTAGAAGTCTATAGCTCCTGCTGGTGTTATGTGGTTACACTTGACCAGGACAAATTCAAAAGTTCAGTCCGACTGCGATAGAGCGCAGGCCGGATAAAGGAATCACAGAGATCTCCTTGCCGTACCTTGGATGCATCGGAAATCAAAGATGGCACGTGGTGCAAAGGAGGTGAGGCATCGCAGATGCAGGTCAGTTCCTCAGGGCGATACAGGGTCATTGAAGCTTTACCGCTCCAGTACGATGCGTTGCACCGAGGAGGTGATGCGTTTCATTGCTCACTTGGTGAGCGGTGTCCACAGCTTCGGTGCAGGCAGCGGCAATGCGTCAAGTTTTGCAGAAATGCGCCAGTTCCGAACTGACGTTTGGAGTTGATGCGACGGTTTATTGATTGCAGCACCAAATTCACTTCCAAGGGATCAGTGGATTTGGAACCACTTGGCAGGACAGGACTCACAGCAGAGGAGCCCAGGTGCTGGTAGCAAAATGTAGGTGAAATCTTTGATGTCCCTGGGACTTCAGCAGCAGGAGGGAAGCTCAATCAAGCCCTTGGAGAAACTTTAGGAAGCAGGAAGCAGAGAGTAAAGTCCAGTCCTCTCACTCCGAGGCGAGAAGCAGCAAGCCAACACAGCAAAGTGGCAGTCCTTCCTGGCAGCACAACAGCTTTCCTGTCAGAATGTCCTCAGTCCAGAAGTGTTCTGAGTACATGGTGTCAGAGGTCCATTACGTATACCCATTTTAGCCTTTGAAGAAAGGACACTTCAAAGAAAGGACTTTGTAGTGCACAAGACCCTATCCTTCCTGGTCCTGGCTCCTGACACTCTACAGGGGGTGGAGACTTCTTTGTGTGGGGATAAGCACAGCCCTATTCAGGTGCAAGTGTCCGCTCCTCCTACCACTCTTGCTCTGGAAAGCTCATCAGCCTGGTGATGGGCCATTAGGATATGCAGGGCACACCTCAGCTCTCTTTGTGTGTGACTGTCTAGAGTGAATTGACAAAGTCCAGCTGTCCTCCAACCCAGACGTGTATTCCAGGGAGAGGCAGAGACTCAGAATGGTTCAGTAAGAAAATGCCAACTTTCTAAAAGGGGCATTTTCAGACCTGTAATTTAACAACCAACTTTACTAAAATATGTGTGTTTAAATTGTGAGTCCAGAAACACCAAACTCCACTTTCTATCTGCTCCCAAGGTTACAAGGCAGCTCCAATGCTAACCTATGGGAGGGCTAGGCCTTGACTTATTAAAAAATGAATGTAGCATTTTTTTACTACCAGGACATGTAAAACACCAAGGTTCATGGCCTACTTTTTAAATACACTGCGCCCTGCCCAGGGGGCTACCTAGGGCCTCATTCAGGGGTGCCTTAAATGCAATAAAAGGGATGTTTTAGGCCTGGCAAATAGGTGAACTTGCCAGATCGAAATGGCAGTTTAAACCTGCTCACACAGACTCTGCAGTGGCAGGCCTGAGACAGGTTTGAAGGGCTATTCCGGTGGATGGCACAATTAGGGCTGCAGGCCCACTAGTAGCATTTAATTCACATGTCCTGGGCAATCACAGTGCACTGTACTAGAGACTTACTAGTAAACCAAATATGCCAATCATGAAGAAACCAAATACTATTACATTTAGACCCAGATCACAAGCAATTTAGCACTGATCAGTAGTGGTAAAGTGCCCAGTCCTAAACCCAGCAAAAACTAAGTTCAGCACACAGTCAAAACAGGAAGCCTGAAGCGAAAAAACAGTGGAAACCACGCCAAAAAGTGCCTGGTCTAACAGTACAGTACATTACATAGAGGACCCTTGGTTCCATTTTGGGAAGCCCAAGCTTGCATGGTGAAGGCATGAGGAGGAAAGGAATGCCCTGGACAGATTAGTGTATTGCTGTATTCCTGTGAGCTGGGTGGAAGACATACTGGAGGAAGGGAATCTCCCTTTACACTTCAAAAGGTTGCTTTTTGATTTAGGTATAGATCACAAGGAAGTGGCCGGGACACATCCCAGCAAGGAGATGGGGCTTATAAGGAAATCATGAAGAGTAGGGCTGGGAGTCTGGTATTAAACTTTTGATGCACTTATCACTGTGGCTGACATTCAGCTGTGGACTCTGGTAATTTCCATGAATTGTGTTATGGGTCAATTAGCTTCAGAATATTGTCTGCTGTGACAAACATCCTTTCAAGGGGAAAGAAGAGAAGTGTACACTTCAAATTAAGCAGAACCCCAACATAAATCTTCAAAGACTCAGCCCCTCAATCACTTTTTGGTATCTGGAAATGAACTATAAGAAAGGGAGGTCGAGTCCCCAAATGTGGCCATCTACCAAGCAGCCAGATGGACTTTGTGGAGGAAGGGAAGCTCTGCAAGACTTCTGCCTGTGACCAGGTGTGGGGGCAATGGCCTGCTAGGTTCCCTGCTTCACCAGTGCCTGCTTGTCAAGACCAGTGTGCCCTGTGAGGAGGAGGAGGACAGTGTTGGAGGAAGCGAGGTCCATTGGGGAACCCTATCGTGAGAACTCCCTGTGTGAGGTGAGGGAACAGCTATGCTCCAATTGGGTTGTAGCCCATGTATAGGAGTGTCGGTTTAGCAACCCATGTATTCCAGTAGAAGACCACTGTGCACTGAGCCATGAGAAAGCTCTGTGTGGGAATTGCCAAACCTGTACCACAGCACTGCAGGGACCCCGTATGCCAGGAGGGATCACCGGTAACGTTGCTTCTGTGTGATCGCTTAGACTTGTAATTGCTGTGGTGGAGGTGTTTGCACCAGAGAAGTCTGTGCCAGTGCGGTAAAGTACTGCTGCAACCCGGTATGATAGGAGGGACTGCCAGTACCAACGTTGCCAAGTAGATTTGGGATGCCGCTTGAGAATAAGACTGCATCTTCATTTGGAGGGTCAAGCCCGTACAGCAAGAGAACTGCATGTGACAGACCCCTGAGGATTGCTGAGGACACCTCAAATGATTTTGCACCATTGCTGGGCTGCAGTTGGGAGCTGAAGAAAGGATTCCTCCCTGCCACCCCTCCACTCCCCCAACCCCCGCTGAATAAGGTTGATCTGCAGCATTTCTGCAAGCTAGGAGGTGCTCTGATAACTGGAGAACTCAGGCAGTGCTGTTCAAGAGAGATAGCCTGTGCCACGAGGTTCTGCTGTCTGTGCCGCAAGCAGCCCGACTGCTCCGAGCAGGATAAGAACTCGCAGGATAAGAGTGCTCACGCTGACGACACCTGCTACACCGCTGAGCCCTTCGGTCCTGCAGGAGCTGGTAAGACTTGAACTGGGTCCTTTATAGCCCAGGAGGACTCACTGCTAATGGGGCACCATAGACACTTTTGACTAATTCCTGAAGAGTCAAAGGGGAAGTCTTGAGTACGGCCTATTATTGAGCATTCCTTGGATGCAGCCACCAGTGGGGAATAACCTGAACATGTTATAGGGAAGAGGGTGGGACAGGCATTTGCCTGACCACTACTAGGGTTCCCGACCTCAAAGGGATTATGTTGTTGCTTCTGAATGTCATTATTCCTTTGCATGTGGAGAGTAAGAAATAAAATACTTATTTTTCTTATAAAAGCAAGTATTTGACTGGACATTGATTAATTGTTCTTACAGTTTGCACGTAAAGTTATTTTCACTTACTGCATCTACACTTCTCCCCCTCCCACAAGGGAGCCTTAGACTGCTTGTCCACAGCTACAACTGAGAGTCAAGTGCAGATTGGGTACTTGGATCAATTACGCAGGATCCGTAGCAAGGTGGGTCCCATGATATCAGCGGTGAAAGACCTCAAACACCACAGTTGGGTCCGGTAGACCCGGCGTGCCCCTCTGAAAGGGGGTCTGACATATGGGGTGCTATGTAAATGTACATTTACTGTAATGTATTGAGCATACTATTCATTATCGTGGTTAAGCGTTGAACGTATACACTGGTGGCCCCTAAGAATACCATTTGTCGTTCACTATAATTCCGACCAGTGATCCATATATGACTCACTGGTACTGCCCCTCTGGTGGCTGGTGCAACTTCTGTCCTCATTCTTTCTCTCAGTCACTGTTCCCTCTCTTTTTGAAAGGTCCCCATCTGTGTTGTTAAATTGTCATAAAATGATGACTAGTATGTGTGTATGGTTTGTCTCTACCTGACTGTCTTACTTTTAAAGAGTTGGTATTTAAAAAAAATGTCCTAGCGAGACAAAGGGTATACAAGAGAGTTCGCTACATCAGAAACAAGGGGAAATTGTCACGCACTGAGAAAACTCTCCTTCAAATGCCAATTCATTTGAAGCTGCCTACTGTCCATATTCCTTCTCTTCTGCCTCATAAAGGACATGTTCTAGCCATCACAGTGGTGCAGCCTCTAAATCTTGTTATTGCTGCTATTTCTGCTTGCTTTCATTGCCCAGACAGCCAACAGGTTGGATGCCTTCCTACTAGAGCATCTCCTCTTCAAAGCTCTAAGCCTCCCTTCTGTCACCCCTGACCCCCCCAAAAGACATATAGAATCTATCAACACCTAAGAAGCAATCTCATAAGATATTAAGAGATGGGTCACATCAGCGATCTTACATAAAGAGGTTTAGACAAGGATCTTTCTATAGCATATCTCTCTTGTGATGTACGACAGATGGATACATCAATCCACTCATCATTCTGAGGAGGTGATGAACAACTCCTGATATAGACCTTTCTTCACACTGGTGAAATTTCTTACCGCAGTCTTTGGATTCAGTTCTTTCCTGTATAGGTGAATGACATGGTTGCTTTCCAAGAAGTTACCTTCTGATTGACACTTCTACCTGCAGATTCCTTACCTGTTGATCAGATCCAGTTTCCCAATCCAGTTTCACAACTGGAGTGGGAAACTGGATCTGAAAACTTTCCTAAACTCTCCTGTGCTAGGATGTGATGCTGGTTCCATATTGGCTCCTGAAGCACTGCCTCAGTGGCGTCACAGGAGCCAAATAGGACACAAACCCCAGTGCATTGACGTCAATTCCCATTTTCCATGCCCTTCGACCTCAGGGGATCTTCTGCCAAAAACATAAAAACCGCCACAGGAAGGAGATATCATCATCTTCTTTGAGGAAGCAGTTACACTCTTCATACTTGTACTTTGATCCATGATCTCAGATAAGTGAAACATGGATTTCTGACTTTTCTGTCGACCATTCCCACATTGAGGCCATGCTGGACTTTTTTCAGATAGCCACACATCCCTCTGGGCCCATCCCGAATGGTGTACATGTTTTTGCTGGTTTGTGTACTCTGGTTATTCTGGCCCCATTGGCACATGTCCACAGCTTGATGGCTTCGTGCATCCTATTGGTGCCACATGTCAGATGATACATTTGGGCCCTTCTGTGACGATTGAGACAAAAATGGCTCCAGCAACAGGGGAGTCTCTTGGCTTGCATGGAAATCTTATATTCTTTCCTCCTCTACTTATTTTGGTAGATGTAATCCCCCCGTATAACAGTTGATAGCCCTTTCAGTCGTCTGCAGTCCAAGACCACCATTGTTGCAGAAACCTCCTCATTGGGCTGGGGTACTCATTTGAGGAGGACATGGTACAAGACCTTAAATTAACACCAGAAAACCAGCTACACATCACATCAGTATTCTAGAGTTGTGGGTGGTTCGCCTTTCCCTGAAGGCTTCCATCTAATTGAGCATGATTCAAATCCTTTCTAAATACATAACCACTCCCCATTATCAACAGACATTTTGGTGTGGGTTCTTGAAGTGGACTGTGTTCTGTGAGACCTTACAGGTAATCTGGTTGGCCCTGTAGTGTGGCATTTTCCCAGTGGTTGCCCACCCGGCAGGTACCCTCAATGTAAGAGTAGATGACTGGAGTAGACTCTTTGTAGAGGACCACTAGGGAGAGCTTCATTCTGACATGACAGGCACGATCTTCTTCTGATTGGGATGTCCCTATGTGGAGCTCTTCAACATTTCTCAGAGTATGAAATATCCTCTGTTCTGTTCTGTGCACTTTACTACAAATTGTTCTCTGGGAGATACTTTCAGGTTCGCAGTGTCTTCTCTAAAGGTTTGTGGTGATCCCTCTCCTTTCCAGGGTCCTGCAGAAGGTGCTAGAGGATTGAGCACAACTGATCTTTATCATCCCATATTGGGTGAGGAATATTTGATATGCGGATCATTGATACTACACATTTGGCCTGTCTTCCAAATATGATAGATATGCTTTTGCGTGTCTCAAGCAACAAAGGAACCCCAATTAAGTCAGCAAAGGACCTCGGGGAGCAATTTTTTTGTAACAACAGCGGTCCCAAGCATGAAGAAATTAAGCATCAAGATAAACACAGACAGAATCAGTTCTGTATTAAATGACTTGTCCAGCCGGACAGAGGTCTAATTTTTACTTTCAACAAAAATACAAAGAGGATTTCCTTCAACAGTTTCACGTTGTGGGGCACAAGCCTGTACCCCAATTTAAGCACAAACACCTTAGTACACCAAAAGTGAACAGGAAAGGGCTTTTAGGCAGAAAACTTTGAATGTTCTCACAATCGCAGTTAGAGCAAAGAATACTGGATGCACCTTTACATCAACACAGTGTATAATATAAACATTGTATAAGGCACATATAATGGTCGACGGCGTTTCGATCCCAGTTTTAATTCAAAGGGATCATCATCAGGACATTTATTAATTGCCTAAATGATTTCAAGCCTCTAAAACCTAAGGAAGAAAAGGGGGGAGGGAAAAAAACAATAGAACATAAAATACCAATACAACAAGAATTCGACTCAGAACGTGGTGATAAGTGAAGATGTGGTGCTAATTAAAACCAGACAGGTGAGAGTCTGACCGTTGGAGCTGAAGTGATTAGACATCAAGGAAAAGTTCGCTCGGGCTGAATAAGTTAAAATCACTTCGGGTGCTAGAGTCAGACAGGGGAACGAAGGACTATTACTCGTTGAGTGGATACAACAGTGTACCCATGAACATAGTGACTAACGGTAGTTCTCGTGGGTGGGAATCTACCAAGGTGAAGAGTCTAAGGCAGTGGTCACGTAAAGGTGGGTAGACGCGTTGTCCCGTGATCGAAGGATGCAGTGAATACGGCTGTATAGGCATACTTGGAACTCGCGGTGATGGAGTTGGACGGAGTAGGAGCAAGTAGAGTGCCAGCAGTTGGCATGGAGATCGATAGAGACTGTGCATCAGTGAACCATAAAAAACGACGCAGTGAGAGCGGGCTTACCATTCAATTTATGTGGCTAGAGATTGGGCGTAAGGCGTCTAATGGTCATCTGTGGAGAAAACCAATGACTTAGTCAGATTAAGGTGGAGGCAGACTCTGAATCGTGGAAAACGACCAGTGAACGATCGGCTTAACAAATTCGTGATCCACCGCATAGCGTCGGGGGTCCGATCGCGTGTAGGGCAGGGAGTACCTACAAGGGAGGAGAGGAGGTAAGTCAGGGCTAGACTACAGGGTCTAGTATGTGTATTCCTCCGTAAATTGGAAGGAGCTGGACTTACCGGATGAGTCGGACTATGTTCCCACTCGGCAGTGCGATCGCTCGGTCAAGCCACTGTGCCGTACTTAAACTAAGACAGGCACCCGATTGGTTCGGGACAGTAGCATGGAAACAGAGGTTGTCTGTTCCGACTAGGAAGTGATGGAAATTGCGGCGGCCATCTTAGAATAGGCAAGTGAGCATAAGGGTAAGGTGAGAAACCACGGCGCTAAATTACATGCAATTAAAAGAGGGGGTTGGTGAAATGTGCAGGGAGTGAGGATGGTGAATAAAGGGTGGGAGAGTGAGCAATATACATAGTAACTAAGTAACTGAACAGTCAAGGTACATTCAGCTGACACTCTAATGTCTCAGGAGAGAAGGGCAGCTATGTTGAGGGTTAGCACTTAGATCAAGTTTGTCGTCTTCCTGGAGATTCAATCCGGAATTAAGGCAATCCGTTTTCAGGATCCATTTCAACTCTTCACGATTCAAAAGTCTATTGAGGTCACCGCCTCTCGGGGGAAGGATTACTTGGTTAATCACAGTCCAGCGAATATCATTTTCGTTGTGTCCTCTGTCAGTGAAATGTTCAACAAGAGGATCATTTGCTGTTTTACAACGGATCCTACTTCGGTGCTGAGAAATCCGAAGTTTTATCTTTTGTGTTGTCTGTCCCACATAGATCTTATTACAAGAACAAATGATTGCATAGATGACATTACAGCTGTTACAGTTTGTGAAAGTTTTACGCTCATTTTTCACATCCTCAAAAGTAAATTCTTTTCCATCAATACAAAAATCACAGACAACACAAGAAACGCATTTATAGTGCCCCCTAACCGGTGGTTAGGATTAGCATTTAGGCCCTTAGGATTGGTGACTTACAAACCCTGTCTGTTCAGCTTCCTTTCACTATTTCTATTCAAACAAGCTACTATATTGTTCTTGCCCGTCTTTTATGGCCCAGGCCGCTCTCCTCCTGAATGACTCCATCACTCTTCCAGCCTTCTTTCCCCCTTCTCATCTCTTCAAGGAAGAGGAGAGATTGTATACACTGTACCTGAGGCGCTTTCTCTCTTACTTAATCTACTATGCAAAACAGACTAAAGTGAGTGATTAGGTCTCGGGTATGCAGTGACAGACGATGATTATGAAGAGATGAGTTGCCAGTGCTGTGTGCCTCTCTTCCTTCAATCAGTCAAGCAAACAGCATTTGTAGAGCGCAAGATTGTCACCCCTACGAGTATCTGGTCGCTATGTCTCCGTTGAAGATCCAGGTCTTGAGTCTCTTTCGGGAGTCTGCCAGCAAGGGGGCTGTGCGAAGCTGGAGGGAAAGGTCATTCCATGTCTTGGCAGCGATTGTAGGAAAAGGAGCGGCCACTGCTGCGAGAGGTGTGTACGAGGGTGAGTGAAGAGGAGTGCAGGTGTCTCGCGGGTTGGTGGAAGTACAGTCGATGATTCAGGTAGGCCCTAGGTTGTTCAGAGCTTTGTAGGCATGCGTGAGGAGCTTGACCTGGCATCTTTCCTGTATGGGAAGCAAGTGGAGGTCTCTCAGTGTGGGGGGCGATGTGGGTTCGTTTGGGGAGGTCCAGGATGAGTCTGACTGCAGCATTCCGTATGGTTTGGAGACTTCTGAGAAGGTGGGTGGAGATGCCGGCATAGAGGAAGTTGCGGTAGTCGAGGCGGCTGGTGACGAGGGCCTGAGTGACGGTCTTTATGGTGTTGGTTGGAATCCATCTGAAGATTCTGCTGAGCATGCGAAGTGTATGAAAGCAGTAGGAGGCTACTGTGTTGACTTGTCGTTTCATGGTCAGTTGTCTGTCGAGGATGTTGCTGAGGTTGCATGTGTTGTTGGTCGCTGAGGGTGTGAGTCCGAGTTCTGCTGGCCACCAGCTGTGGTCCCATGCGGATGTGTTCTTCCCAAAGATGAGTACTTCAGTTTTGTCGGAGTTGAGTTGGACGCAGTTGTCTCTCATCCATTAGGCTACGTTGTTAATGTTGTTGCAGAAGTTGGTTTTGGCGTATGAGGGGTCCTGGTGAGCGAGAGGATCAGTTGAGTATCATCTGCGTAGGAGATTATGTTGAGTCCATGGGATCTGACGACGTCTGCGAGGGAATGTCATGTAGATGTTGAACAGGATGGGGCTGAGGGATGATCCTTGTGGTACGCCGCATATAATGTCTTTGGGAGCGGGGTGAAGTGAGGCAGTTGGATGCTCTGTTTGCGTCCTGTGAGGAAAGAGGCGATCCACTGAGGGCATCTTGCTGTATGCCTGTGTTGTGGAGTCTGTTGATGAGGGTGTTGTGGGAGACTGGTTTGAAAGCCGCAGAGAGGTCGAGGAGGATCTGGGCCACAGTTTATCCATGGTAAAGGAGTGTTCTGATGTCACCTGTGGCAGTAATCAGCGCGGTCTCAGTGTGGTAATTGAGAATGACAGTTGAGAAAAGTGCTGAAGGATGGAGGCCAGTAATGACAAAAGGATATGTCATATAAGATGTCAGGTACTGGGTGAGGTAGGGGTGCATGAAGGTTGGTAATGGTGGACTAGTACCAAAGAAAGGGAAATGTGAGGGTTAGGAAGACTGGACTGGTACTTGACGACCCTTTTTATTTTTTTTACGTCGAGCCTGAGCAGCACATGCGTTGCTCTGTGAGGCATGCTGTATTCAGATAGGGACTTGAAGCTCCTCCCACTGTATTCCCATATTTTTCATTGGATTGCATCATTGTCCATTGTAAACTGTGGCTGTTAATTGGTTACTAGGCTTAGTAGTCTCTCCTTAGTACCACCTTGCCTCATTTTGTAATCTCCTACAGCGACACCCCGTTACGTGTGTTGTTACTCTGTAGACTTTAATTACAGCCTCCGAGCACTATTTTGTCAAATAGCTTTGTTCTGCCTGCTGTTGCAGGCAACATGCTCTCTCCTATTGATTTAAAATAATATATTTATACCACGGGCCCGACGCATTTACAATGCAATAGGTCTCGCATTTGCAAGAGTTTAAGCTATTGGCATTGTAAATGACAATGCCTTCTATTTATCTGTTTTAAAAACAACACATAAATAAAAGGAATTGTCATTTACAATTTCGATAGCTCAAACTCTCGTAAATGTGAGAACTATTGCATTGCAAATGCTTGTTCTGTTTAGACATGAGTAACTGACTCCTACTGGCTTGCGGTGGTCCCTTCCTAACAGCCTACCATTCCTGATTCTCGGATAAGCCGCCACTTTTCACATTGTTTACCTTTTCCCACCCCCTTGATTTACACTGTCAACTCCTTAATATTCATGAGCCTCGCAATTGGCGACCCCTTTGGGAATCGCTAACAGTGTTAAACACACTGGGCGAGATGTACGACCTGCACAATAGCGCCTTGCAATTTGCGATGTACAACAGTGTGTTTAACACTGTTAGCGATTCCCAATGGGGTCGCAAATTGAGAGGTTCATGAATACTAATGAGCCTCTCACAATTTGCGAGCCCATTGGGAATGACAGGCCCTCCCAAGGGTTGGTGGCCTGCTGGGCTCAGCATCATGTCTGGGACTGATTTTAAAAAAGCAGTTTTTTTTAATGCAGCCCATTTTCCTTAAAGGACAACGGGATGCATTAAAATAAAAAATGAAACTTTTTCGTTTCATTTTTTAAGGGCAGGTAGTGGTCCCTGGGACCACTGCCTGCCCTTAAAAAATACTTTTAGAGACAGTCACAAATTAGAAGAGGTCCCCTGGGGTCCCCTTCCAAATTGCAACTGCATTACCACCCTCTTGAAGAGGGTCGTAATTTGCGAGTGTTTTGCGACCGCAATTGCGGTCACAAAACATTCATACATTGCTTTGCGGACACAATTAGGAAGGGAATACCCCTTCCGAATAGCGAGTCACAATTCCCAAATAGCGAGTCGCAAATAAATTGGATCTCGCTATTTAGGAATTGTACATGGCACTGGGCCATTTTGCATGCGCGGGTTGCAAGCCCATTTGCGCATGCGATTTAGGGTCGTACATCTGGCCCACTGTTGTACATGCCAAATAGCGCCTCGCAAATTGTGAGTCACAAATGAGTTGCAATTTGCGAGGCGATATTGGGCAGGTCTTACATCTGGCCCTAGGTCTCTGAATTTCACTTCAGTGCTTAATTTGTCATCTCTGACGAGCGTCCCGACTGCTAAACACCAAGGCGACGTAGTCTTGATTTCATCGCAGTAGGACGAGCCGCTGCAGACGGAATGTGGGACGTCCTTCAGACAAGATAATCAGGTAGGATTGATGGCGCGCTGATGGGAGGCAGCCATCTTTAACTAATACTTTCAGCAGGATCAGTCACGCGCCTTTGTTTCTGCCAATTAGTCTACGCAAAGCAGGCACCAGCATGACCTGTAGATGGCATATAAGCGTTACCGCAGGGCTGTGCGGCAAAATACACTAATTTCATAAACCCGTGGAATGCGGTCTTGAAATATGACTGGTTTAATGTGTCTCCAAAGGTCGCGCACATTTGTCCACTTTCCATCAACACTCGTGATCCCTAACAGACACACAAACGTCTAGCCAGAAGGCATGTTTTGGAAGGGCGCCTATTGAACCAGCAGGCCGTATTTTCGCTGGAGAGTAAATTTGAAGTGCCAAATATTTTGTTAAAATGTAGACATCATTCACCAGGATGAATGTTATGATTGCTTGCCTGACACGAAAATGAAATGTCTTCAAACAATCTCATTTTTTTAATGAGTATTTTGATGTGTGTGTTTTTGATTGACTTCTGCTGTGTCATTTTTTACCATGTATGATTTTTAAACTTGAGATTTCACGCTTTTTTCATTTCTTTAAAACCACTTTGGGGCGATAATGGCGGAACTAATGTTGCTTTTGAGTCACAGGTTTGTAAGGATAATAAAGGGTTTCTTGCATCAGAAGTAATGCAGACTGACTGTGAAGAGAAGAGCTGATGAAAATATGTTATTTTGACTTATATAAATTTAGTGTTTTATCGTTTTGAAAAATGTGCATATTCTGTTTACGGACCCCGCCACTAAAATCTGACTTTATTCGCAATTGAGAAGCTTCACCAGCCCTGCAATAATGTACCCTAGTTTCTCTAGGACGTAGTGTACGTCAGCCCTTCCCCACATTATCCTCGTAAATGTTGTTTTCAATGAAGATCCCGGACCTGGTTTATGGTCCTCAAAATGTCTTATGTAGCATAAATGTAAATGTTCATGGTTGAGGGCCTGCTCAGATTAAAATTTTGGTCCTCGACCTTGGCAGCTCATGTTTTTATTAAGCCAGGGGGAATTTAAATTAACCTCTTCCATGCTCATGACGAGCTGAGCTCGTCATGAGCCACGGCGCTCCGGTGCTCATGACGAGCTCAGCTTGTCATGAGCCGTGGAACGCTCACACGTGGGGATAATTCCCCTGCTGTGCTGAGCGTTCCACGGCAGGTAATGCACCTGTGACGAGCTGAGCTCGTCATGAGCACCGGACGCCGTAGCTCATGACGAGCTCAGCTCGTCATGAGCATGGGGGCGCTGTGCGTGCCCCCCTCCCCCGCAGCACAGCGGGGGATTAACCCCCGCAGCGAAGGGGCTAAAGGGTGTAATCGTTTCGGAAATTTCCTGTTGCTTTTGTTATGCTCTAAGATATAGCACTAAATCAATGATTTGCATTGTGCGTAATTATATGTAATTTCGCATAATTTTCATATGATTACACAAAAGCAAATTATGTGAGTTTCGCACATCCCTCCTTTTTATCTGACGTTTTTTTTTTTTTTTAAACCGCTGGGCATATTTCTTAAAATCTTACATTACTTGATATTTGTATATCCTGCATCTGCTTTCCTCAGTCATCATAGTATCAATATCTTGTCCTGGGAGCGATTGCAAACTGGAGCCTGCATGTTTGGTTAGAAGGGTCATGTGTAGACCGAGCCCTCTATGGGTGGACTCTGGTGCATAAGTGCTCGAGCTTTTCTCTAATGGAGTTGCAGCAGACTTGCTGTTGACATTATATTACAATGCGTCCCTAAGATGATTACTGTTAAAGGCTGCACACATTATTCATGCCCTCGTATGCAGCAGTCCTTTTAGTGGTGATGACTGTGACCTGCTGGAATTTGATTTCTTCATGCCCTGTTTGGTTTCCTACTGGATTAAGTACTGGGAAGGTAGTACTCAAGGAGGCTAGTAAAGGAGGACTGGTGCTTGTGGCAGGGTAGAGCATGGATGTTTGTGGTGTTGACTGATCAACCATTTTTAACCCCTTCCACGCTCATGACGAGCTCAGCTCGTCATGAGGTGTACCTCTGGTACACTCATGACAAGGTGAGCTCGTCATGAACAATGGGTTTTTGAATTTTCCAGCGCACAGCAGGAAAATGCACCGCATGGATGCGATTAAGATGATCTGGCAGCTGAGAATTGCCTTGGTCTCACACGCACTCTCAGGTCCACCCCGAGAGGTAGAGGCTCCTACGAATTACTCAGGCATTATATTCTATCCGCTTCATAGAGGCAAATCTAGCTCTGTCAAATATGTCCAGGTATCACTGATTGGTCCACCGAGGTGTGAAATGCCAACACCGCTGAGAATTTGTCCGTCTTCAAACACAAGTGGCTGGTTCAACGATGCATAAAATTACTCCAGCCAGATTCTGCTAGTTGTGATTGTGGAGGCTTTTGAGAAGTACTCAAACATATAATACCAAAATTAGGTTGAAGTAAGGACATGCTATCCCAGATATTTCCACCCAGATGTAAGTTGAAGAGCCAGCTACCTTCTCTCCTTACAGGTCTCCTAATCACATTGGCCAAAACCTTTCTTCCCCACAGAGTCAATCCCCTGCCTCTTCACTACCTTGAAGCATAATACTGCTCAAACTAGCGTAAGCAACAACCTTGCGCCATTTCTTCACAGATATGCACAATGTTTGCTTTACCGTGTTTTAGCCACTCCACCCACGAATTATAAGTGCGAACCTCACCCTAATGGTACCACCAATACCATTACACTAACAGCCGCCTATAGCCTGCACCCTTCCACTACGAGGCCGGCAATCAGATGTATACAATGCAGTACATCGAAATGACTCTCTTTTTTCCCCCTGTATGTTTTGTCTCTGTCTATTTTGTTACATGTACAGGTGTTTGGAGAAGGGAATCCCCCCCTCTCACACATAGACAAACACTTTAGGGCGTGTATACACATAGTCTGATTTACACACCCACTAGTTTAAATCACATACACTTACTTTTAATTAGTCCTGAAGAAAGCCAGCATATTCATAAGGCACTGGCTGAAACATGTTGACTTACCATGGATGTAGGAGGTCGTAACTTGCCTCCAACATCCCATAGCCTTTTTTAACCGCTGACGGTGGCCCAGGTATTAAAGTCTAATTCACCTTCGGGTACTGGGACCATCGCCAAGCCGTTTTAACGTCACACTCACAACATTCTTCACCGCACACTCAGCGACATACCTGCTCCGCTGTAATCAGGCGTCGAAGCACACCCGGGACACGCTAGGTGTCACTGGGTGGGCCCGATGATGAAGCATGCCACCAACTAGGTTGGTGGGTGAGGGCTTCATGAGCATACCAACCAGATGCTCCCATGACAAAACATACTTGAGTCATTAAAGCATTGTTCTACTCATAATGCATAAGCTAGTCTCTTTTTGATTAACATTAAATATGTCCAGGTATCACTGATTGGTCCACCGAGGTGTGAAATGCCAACACCGCTGAGAATTTGTCCGTCTACAAACACAAGTGGCTGGTTCATCGATGCATAAAATTACTCCAGCCAGATTCTGCTAGTTGTGATTGTGGAGGCTGTTGAGAAGTACTCAAACATATAATACCAAAATTAGGTTGAAGTAAGGACATGCTATCCCGGATATTTCCACCCAGATGTAAGTTGAAGAGCCAGCTGAGAAATGTTCAGGCTTAACACACTCATATTGTTTCCTCCAAGTAGTGAGATGATGCATCTTGTAGCAAACACCCCAAGTTCTGTGCCCCGGCAAGGATCCTAATGCTGTTTGGAGAAGCAAGAAAGAAACTTGGAATTAGGTTGATTTCGAGGTATGTATGCAGTATTGAAGGCCTGGTCTGGCCGACACCTAGGGAAACTAGACACCTAGTGTAGTTCTGGCTGACGTGTGCCACCACTTTTTTTTATCCTAATTTGCTCTAGTAAAAAAGTCGAAGCATACAGGTTTGCACAACCTGGAAGTGAAATGCTTAATACTGGTCAAGATCTGAGAGAATTAACTTGAAGAAAAGGTATTGGAGTGTCCTAACTTTATGCTGTGACCAGTGCTTAAATTCACTGAGCAGCTATACTTTAGGCTTAGATGGAACATGTAGCGAACGATGATGGGCAACCTTCGAATCAGACCAGAATATAACTGCCCATGCAACATATCTCAGATCATCCCACTCCTCACCCTGCCTGATAGTAATAATTCCCTGTCCAAATCTTGCCTTAAACACAAGCACCATCACTATGTTCAAAAAAGCATTGGCTGATATCAGGGATGCACTGCACAGTAACTGGTTCAAATATACTGAGGTAAGAAATTATATGGTGGTAATGCCAACTGTAAGCACGTCTAACCAACTAGCACCTAGATTCATCAAAGTCCCGTTTTGCGAGTCTGTAATAGCGATTCATAAGGAATCGCTATTAAGGACTTGCAAAACGTGATTCATGTAGGAATTGCAAAAAATATTGCGATTCCTACACCTTCCTTAATTGCGATTAGCAAATTGCTAATCGCAGACTCCATGGCACGGAGTCTGCGCTGGTGACCGTTTTGGACGATCTGCGTTCGCGGGTCGACATGGGACAAGCAGCGTTTTTAGTGCTGCTCGACATGTCGGCCGCGTTCGACACGGTCAATCATGCTATGCTACTAAGCAGGCTTCGGAATATTGGGGTGACCGGCCTGGCCCTGGACTGGCTGACTTCTTTTCTTTGTAATAGGCAGCAAGCGGTGGCTCTGCCGCCTTTTCGGTCTGGTAGTAGAAAGGTGGAACAGGGTGTTCCCCCAAGGCTCGGCGATTAGCCCTATTTTATTTAACCTGTATCTCTGCCCACTGATTAGATTGATCAAGTCCTTCGGCATATCAGTCATCAATTATGCCGATGACACCCAACTCATCTTCTCTTTCGAGGGAAGTGATGCAGTTTCTAGGGAAACATTTCATTGCTGCATGACTTCCACGGCGGAATGGCTATGCCAAAATTCTCTTCAGTTTAACGGGTCAAAAACTGAGGTACTGCACTGTTCTTTGGATCGCACGCCTCGCCCCCTGCCTGAGGAGTTTTAGCCTACTTCCATTCTAGGCACAGTCTGCTCGTAATTTGGATGTCACGTTTGGGCCAAATCTTCAGCTGGACGCTTTCGTTAATAAAACCACTGCGACATGCATGCTGCTGCTTCGCACTCTGCGGAAAGTCCTCCCTTTACTTCCTCCTTTGGCAAGACCTGAAGTAGTGCGCAGTATCATTCTCAGTCGGCTCGACTACTGCAATGCGCTGCATCTGGGAGCCCCTGACATTCTGATTATGAAGCTGCAGCGTGTTCAGAATATGGCGGCTAAGTTGGCTCTTTCTCGTCCACACTCCGCTTCCTCTTTCCTTGCACTCTCGGACCTCCACTGGCTGCCGGTTCACCAGCGGATCTGTTTCAAGGCCTCTTGCCTCGTCTTTAGAGCCCTTCACGGTTTGGGACCGGTGATGCTGCAGGACCTTTTTTCCTGGTACTCAGCTGCTAGAAATCTTAGATCCTCTTCTGCTTTCCTAGCGAGAGTCCCTAGGATTAAAAGGGTGAGGATGGGCGGCCGCTCTTTCAGCTTCACTGCCCCTAAGCTTTGGAATTCTCTGCCTTTGTCATTACGTAGCAGGCAGGATCTGTCCTCCTTCAAAAAGGGCCTTAAATGCCATCTCTTTCCGAGGGTAGTGTAATGTCCGCTATATGTAGGTAAAGTTAAGGTCAAAGCGCCAGGATACCCTCTGGGTGACAGTCGCGCTCAACAAGTATGTGTTACATTACATTCAACAACAAGTATGTGTTACATTACATTACAAATGTGGAGCACATAGAAAACTAGCGTATAAAACATAGTTTTAGCGAACCAGATTAAACTCTAGGCGAATCTGTGCTTGTGCAGAACAGGCCGTTGGCTTGAATAAGCGCCTTTAACACTGACATGGAGCCAGGTCAAGCAAGCTTGTAATACCATTTAAATAAACAAATGCTCCATATGCTAATGTGAGCATCAGTTTACATTCATTAACTTTGCAGCTTGCTTTCAAGTCTGGACCAGAACATTTTTGAAGAAGGCGCTGGAAAGCAAAGGTAAGAACCTTAGCTGATGTTGCCAAAGCCTCTATAGGCGGATTTTGAATGGCCGCTTTCGTTGATCCAAACTCCTAGGTACTTGATGCTAGGTATTCTTTTGATCTTCTGTGCATTTATAAACCATGCTCCATTTGTGATTCTCTTATTAACGAAAAATAAGATCATTGTTTTCACTGTATTTATACAGTTTATTTTGCATTATTCGGCCAGGGATGTCAAGGTTCTTTGAAGACCAATTGCAGTCTGGTCCAAAAGTATTGTATCATCAGTGTATTATAGCATATGCACTCCCTTTCCTTGGAGTTTTGGTGGAAAGCAGGTTACTCTGCCAAGGAGGGCATTCGAGTCCCCAAGATACAAGTTAAAGAGTAAAGGGCCAAAATGCAATCTTACTTAAGGCCCCAGTTGGTAAAGATCTTAGCGGAGTAGGCCCATTTGCTGTGCATTTGTACTTTGACCCATGTATTAGTATGAAGACTCCTAAATGCATCCAATAAATGTTGTGGGATACCCTATGCATTCAGTTTGGCCCACAGCAAGGTACTATCTACTTTGTCGAAGGCTGTAGCAAAATCAATAAAAGCACTGTAAAGCTGGTCAGCCTCCCTTTTTGTCGCATTTTTGTTTACAATCAACATACATAGTAGATTAATCTCTGTGCCCTGCCCCATTTAAATTCCAGTCTGTTTGGCAGGAATTATTTTGTTAAGTTGTCCGTAGCCTCCAATTCTTTGTGGAGGATTTTGCTTAACATTCCTCCTTCTCATCCAAAAGGCCAATGAGTCCAAACATTTCCACCGTATCCCGCGCACCCTTCTTCTGTTTTGGGACTAGGAAGAATCCTCACCAACTATAGGGCACCATTGCATTCTGTAAGCAGTTGTTAAACAAGGGAGTCAAATAGGTAGTCCAGTTGTCAATTGCTACCTTAAAGATGCTGGCACCAGGAGCACCTGCAGTACGGATTGACACCAAGGTGTTCCAAGCCATTTCGTCCATAATTTGAAAGGAAAGACCACCTACTGGGCTGAACATTCCATCAGAATGTGATTTCTGAGAATCCTCCTGGACAGAGGAATAATCGATGTATAACTTAGATAGGTATGGCATCCAGTTGGCCGTCGGGATGTTAAACAGCTCCTCTTGTTTTTGCTTCCTGAGAGTCTTGAATACCATGCGACAGAATTTATGTATCTCTTTCTTTTATTGCTCAGAAGACCGCGAGCCATTGGGTATCCAAGCCATGCTGTCTTTTCTCATAAAGGTGTCGCCAATCGCTCTTGTGTACTGATTTAATCTCTTCTGTCCGAGCCATAATCATTTGATTTGGTCGGAGATTCTAAATTAACGTCCCACTTTATTTGCTTAGTTGGTTCCAACCCTGCTTTCTCTCCCAGGAAAGTTTCTCTATTTAAGGCAGCAGACATCAAGTGGAAAGAGCATGACAATTTGATCACTTATTAAGTTGTGGTCGATTTTAAAGTCCAAAATCCTGTAGAAGTCTTGCATCGTGACCCATAAGTATTCGAGTGTTGCCGGCTAACAGCCATGTAGAATTTAGGTGTTCCTGTCTTGATTCTTGCAATGTATCAATGAGATATTGTATTTTAATTCTTTGTTTTCCCCGTACTAGGATGAATATAAATATTTGCCAGTACCAGAGAGTTTGAGTGATTCCTCTGAGCAGCCGAGGATACATCATTTTCAGCTTAGCCAGTCTATCCTTTTCAGCTTGTTTTCATTTAAAAAAAAACAGACCTCTGTGCTTAGGTTGCTTTCATCACTTGGCCCTCTGTTGAAGGCAATATTGTCCATATCTTTGGAAAAACAATATTGCTTAGACGTGGGACAGCAGCAAATAACTTTAACTAGCTGCAACATAGGCTTTGGTGCATATGTTCACCAAGCACTACTGCAGTGACAGCCATGCCCGATCGGAAGGACATTGCACCCATTTGGTCCTGCTGGACATTTTGGTCTGAGCTCACAGTAGAGACCCACCACCTTGGGGAGGTAATGCTTTGGTATCTGTTCTAGGGTGTGGAATCTGTGGTTACAAGTATCCACCAGAAGAGCGAGTTACTTACCTTTGTTAATGTTCTTTCTGGCAAATACTCTATCTATCTGCAGATATCCTAAGGTGAATCTACTGTCCATATTGATCATAGTTCTTTGCTTTTCAAAATTCATAATACATTTTCTTAGATTTATTCCCCAGAAGTCCTTTGGTTTTTTTGTGGTACTTGTTTTTGTTACTCATGATGGATATATCATATAGCAGGTTCCTCCCCGCATGAATACTTATTACATACTGGTCAGGAAAATGTTTTTTCCAGTAATAAGACTCCAGTGACGTCAGTTGACATGTGCAGTTTCAGCCGCCATTCCATTTCCAGACGCAGCGTCACTGATGATTCTGATGTGTCCCACTCACGTTCAAACCCAGGCTCTGCTGGTTTCGTGCTTGCTAGGCTTTGTGAACTCTTACATTCTGTTGGTGCCTCACACCAGATAGTGGATGAGGGCCTTCAGAGGTTGAGGAGGCAGTGGTTGCAACATCTCATGCTCTCTGCTCAAATACAGATCCTCTAGTACATGCATCAATATCTGCCCTGGTGATGGGCCTACCCAACCTTTGTTTCAGGGGACAATGTCAGAATTGTGTTGGACAGCACCACCCTCATCCATCAGACCGGGGAGGGTAAGGTCTTAAACCCTGTGTTGGGGACAGGATTTTCTTATGCATATGGGCGCAATGAGTGGGATTCTTCACATTGGTGTCACACCTCACAGACACCCTCAGTGGGAGCAGGGATGCTCTCAGTTGCATCTCTGGAGGATTACGAGTGGATCTACTCTCCAAGATGGAGACTATCTTCTCTAGATTGAGGTTTCTGTTGATGGATCTCATTGCCACAGCAAAAAACAGTAATTGTACTCATTTTTGTGCCATCACGTAGTTCCCAGAGGAAATCCCTTCAGGTTCAGCTGGTCTCTGGGTCTGCTGTGCACATTTCCCCTTTTCCTGCTTGTATTCATAGTACTGCAGGGAGACCCCCGGCATTCCTCTCCCAGCATCCCTCCCCTGAGAATCTAGTAGTGCAGGCCTCAACAGCCAAGGTCAATACAAACACATTCCCTTCCACCCCAAGAGGCTGAACACTTTTGGGAAGAAAATCTTCTCTTCCAGCAACTTGGCCTTGAGGTCTATGAACACCGCGTGCCTCTTGGACCAATATTCCCAAGCTTTCTGGGACTCGGTTGTGCCCCTGTTGCCCATGCTCCCTAAAGAGGGCCGAACCATCCTGAACCAATCATTGGTGGATGATTAGGACGCAGCTAAATTCACTATCAGGTGTGGCCTGGACACCCCGAACTACATAGCCAGGGCCATGGCCTCTAGGGTGGCTTTATGCTGCCACACCTGGTTGCATTCTCACGGATGTCCAAGCATCCTTTATCAATATGGCCTTCGATGGCTGCCACCTATTTGGTGACAAAGCTGATGTGACGCTCGAGCGGTCACTGCCAGATCCGTGGGCCTCTCTCTGGCTTTCCGACCACAGTAACAGTTCTTTCGCCTGTCCGTGGTCATGGCAAGGGTTCCTATGGTCATCTGCAATACCCTCCTTACCCACCCACCCTGCAAGCTTTCCAGCTTTTTCATGGCCAGGGTGGCAGTTCCCACAGAGTGTACCGGAGCCAGTCCCAGCACATTGTCGGGTGTCGAAAAAGGAAGGAGGCGTCTACCCCACACTAGATCTGCACCTCATAAACGCCTTCCTGAAAAATAGAAATTCAAGAAGCTCACCTTGGTCCAGGTTCTGTCTGCCCTGGAGAACGGATGGTAGCATTGGACTTGCAGGATTCTTATTTTCACATCCCCATCCTGCATGCATACAGGCATTATCTGATAGAGACTACTAGCCGCAGATTCCTACACGTAGAATTATTCCCCAGGCGTAAGACTGTATCCGGAAACTTTTTGCCACAGCATCCCTGCGCGCCGGGGGTGGGTCGACAACACGCGACTCCGCCCAGGCATCGTCTGCGTCCGTGATGTCAGCGAGGTCACATAAGCTCCACCCCAGCGCGCCTGCGTCAGTTTTTTCCTTTTCCGCGTGCAACGCGGATCTGGTCTTGCTATGGGCCTGTTTGGGGCTCTTCATCATTGTCTCTTCCTTGGTGGAACAGTGTGCGAATGCCTTCGGGCTTCAAGAGTCGCACGTCGCGTGGGCGTCTTATTTCGGCGACGGACCCTCACCTCATTTGTATGTGGTGTTTGGGGGAGGATCACGGCACCACGGATTGTGAAGCGTGCCTACAGTTGAAGCCAAAGTTGCGGCGGGAGCGCCTGATAAAACTACTCTTGGTGCGTTTCTCCAATCCGACCTCCTCCCCTCGATCAGCCTCAGCAGACGGCTTCAGATACGCCCGTGGTCGTCGTCCTCGACCTTCTCCGATGTCGCGAGAGCGTTGCTCCCCGGTGGGCAGTTTGACCCAGGGGCTGGGTTTCGGCCTGCCAGGGGCGTGGACTCTCCGCGGGTGATGCGGCCCCGCGTTTCCTCCTACCCACCGTTTCCCGGTGATGGGGCGTTGAGAGTCCAAATAGAGACATACTCAGCGGCTTTGCAGGCTGTGCTGGCGTCTCCTCCTCTCCCCCCCCCCTTGGGCGTCAGCGGATCCTTTGCCTTGCACGGGGCCCTCCGCGATGCCGCCGGCGGCTCTGGCCCCGACCCCGACTGGTTCGGATCCTGGCTTGGAGGATGTGGTGCTGTTGGGATACGGCCCCTCCAGGGTCCCTCCTTCAGACCACGGGGGGGTTCTGCCTCACCGCAAACTCCAGCGGGAGTCCCTGTGGTGTTGCAGGAGGTCGCCGGGGCTCTGGTCGCAGCCCCTCTCGGTCCTTTGACAAGGTGGTCCTGTCTAAGGCCGAGGTGACGCCGCTACGGCGCTGGCACCTGCTGGACCGGACGACGCCACAGGGGTCGGTGGACCCTTCTCGTCCTGCTCTGGGTCAAGGCTGGACAGGTATCCCTCGCCCTCCTCCGGGACTTTCTTGTCCCTCCACGCAGGCGGCTTCCTCGTTGGAGGGGAGTCAGAGGTTTGGCCGGCCCTGGCGGCGCCGCATGGCTCGCCCGGCCACCTCTGTCGCATGCTGGGCCGAGGTTGGCGGAGGGCTTCGTGTCACTCCCCTGGTCCTTCTAGTTCCTCCACGAGGGCGGCTGTTTCAGCGGAGGTTGAGTTGGCGCCATTCCGACGCTGCCCCTTGTCCACTTCAGATCCGGCCCGCTCCGGTCCCCGGCGCGGTGTGGCTTCGAGGAACCCTATCCGGCATCTCCTTCCTGACAGGCGTCGAGTGGCGGATTCGTCTTCGGACGCTCCCTCTTCTCCGGAGGCTGGCTGCATATTAGTGTCGTCCTCCCCGGAGACTGGCCGCCGTGGGGTGTCTTTTTCACAGACATCGTCGAAGGGAGGCTCCCCGCCGTTTCTGAGGCCGAGGTGTTCGTCGGAGGGGAGGCAGGTTCCCCATTCCGCGGCTCCTCCTGACTTCCAGGTCTGGCCCTTGCCCGTTCCGGAGGAGCTGCTTTCTCCGCCGCGGGACCCTACAGAGGGGGGTGCGGCCTTTGCTCATGCAGTGTCCACGGCTGTGGGCATTCTGGGCATGGGTGACCCAGTTGCTCATCTCCTGGTGGACCATCTCTTGGAAGTTCTCTACCAGGGCTCTGGTGGGAGGGAGATCTGGTTTGAGGGTCCGCTCCTTTCTTCCCTGACGGGGGCTTGGAGGCGTCCCGCCTCAGAGGATCCAGTGCCTCAACACCTTCTGCACTGGCACCGCGTGGCCCTGCGTGTCTTTCCCTCCACCCCTCTGCCGCCAGTCCTCTTTTGCGGGCTGCTTTTCCCTCCCTGCCGCCGCTGTTGACTCCGCCGTCCCGGGAAGCCCGCTAGCTGGACTCTCTAGGGCGCAACATGTTCGACTCGACCAGCACGGCCCTGCGGGCCCATAACACCTTGTGTGTACTGGCTAGGGCCTCCTCTTGTTTGTGGGACTCGGCTGAGTCTCTGGGGTCCGCAGCTTCTCCAAAGACTGTTCAGGTGGACTTCCGTCATCATGCGTTGGATGGCTGGGAGCTAGCGGCGTTTATTCTCCGCTCCGCTCTGGACATCTCGGAGGTGCTGGGCCGGGACATGGCTTAATCAGTTGCCCTCAGTCGCCATGCTTGGCTTTGGGACGGCGTATTCCCCGAAAATATTCGTGAGCGGCTTCCGTTTGATGGTAGCCTGTTGTTCCATGCTGCGGCTGACTCCGCCATCCAAAGGTTCCTGGCAGGGCTCCGCCCTCCTCCTCCGCCTTATCCTCCTCCTTCTCCTTCTTCTCCTCCTCAATGATTGCGGAGTTGAGCTGGTTCTGGTCCTTCTTGGGACGGTCGCTCTTGCTGTAGAGTGGTTTTCGGGCCATTGAGTCCTGCTTGCTGGGACTTTGGCATTGTTGGCTGCTGAACAGCCCTTGTTCACTGTGTGTGTGTTTTTTGCTGGAACTGTTACACAGACTTGGCCCTGAGATTAGGCCTTCAGTTTTTTCTTTTGGGCTGCTTGTCCAGCCTTTCGCGGGGGTTTTCCCTGTGGCTCTTTTGTTTTTTCCTCTGCTGCGGAAGTTATTCCAAAGAGGGTTCCCATATCTTGGGACTTAACGTATCCTATGTGGGGTAGTGGTAGCTGTTATATAGCTTGCGCTCTGCTGGGGAGTTCTGGTGGCCCTTGGGTGCCTGTTCTCCGTGGCGTTTCTGTATGTTGCGTTGCTTCTTGAGGTCGTGTACGCGGCCCCTCGTGGTGGTGGGTCCGGCCACTTCCTCTTCTCCCTGCTTGGGATAATTCTGTGTTTTCTTGTCGGGCATCGCCCTCTCGGCCTTCCTGGGGCCCTGGGCTGTTTTTTCTTGCTTCTGGCGGCTATGTCTGTTGGCGCCGCTCTGGCTGGCCTGTTGCCTTTCATCGGGGTGCACTCGCCTTCTTTTCCCTCGTTTCCTTGGGGCCTCTGGGCTCTCCCTCTGGCTTTGGATGGAAGCTTGATTGCCTTGGAGGGGTGTGGGGTACTTCGGCCTCTCTAGCCTTGCCCTTGGTCCCTCTATCGTGAGTGTGAGGTCCTCCTCTTTTTCTTTTTCTTCCTCTGTTCCTCCGGGGTTGGTGGTGTTCTGCTTTTGGGGCTCCTCTTGCCTGGGAGGGGCCGAGTAACTTGCCTGGTCCGCAGGTCTGGTCCCCTGTGCGACCCGCTGTCCTTCATGGCTGGTGGGGTCCTTTCGCAGACCCTCCTCCCCGTGAGTATTGCTAGGGTATCTATTCTACATGAAGGAATCTGCGGCTAGTAGTCTCTATCAGAGGTACGAGTTACTTACCTTCAGTAACGATGTATCTGGTAGAGACGATTCTAGCCACAGATTTCTTCACGGCCCACCCTCCCTCCCTGTTCTGCGAGGACCCTTGGGTTGGTCTCGGCACTCGCCTCCTGTTGGTGGGCTGTGTCTACTGTGAGTGCTTACTTTTGCTCTTGGCAGGTTGCCCCGTCTTGCTGCTGTTCCTTCCCCCTCTTGATTCTCTGGAAGATGGGGTTATAGTGCCCCTGTGCCCCACTACTCTGGCGGTTCCAGGTTGTGGGTGGGGGTTTGCCTTCAATCTCTGCCTCCACTCCATTCCTCTTGTTGCTAGGGGTCCCTGCCCCTCTGCTGTCCTCTGTCTGGGGGTCTTCTGGCCATGTCTTGCCCTTGTTCCTTGGTGGATGGTTGCCCTCTGTGCTGAGGCGACTTGGAGTATTGTTGTTCCTGTCTGTTCTGGGGCTGGCTCCCCTTCCCTATTTCCGGGTGGGGGTTGTAGGCCTGCTACAGGTTTTATGACTTTACATATGTTCCCTGTCTCCGGGGAAGGGGGGGAAGGCGGTTTACATGCTGGCAGGGTGGCTGCTCAGAGCTCTGCTCTGGTCTTTATTCTGCCCCTGCCTTTGGAAACTGTAGAGTTGCACCGCTCCTTATGGTGTCGCTTCTCTCCATTCCTTGTTTCTACTCTTTCGCACACTGTTCCCCTGCTCCCACAGTTTTGCCTGGTGGCTCCGCGTTCCGGCGCGGAAAAGTTCCCTGAAGAAAACTGACGTAGGCCCGCTGGAGTGGTGCTTATGTGACCTTGCTGACGTCATGTGTGCGGATGATGCGTGGGCGGAGTCGGGTGGTGTCGCCTCGCCCTGGGCGTGCAGGGATGCTGTGGCAAAAAGTTTCTGGATCCAGTCTTACGCTTGGGGAATAATTCTATATGAAGGAATCTGCGGCTAGAATCATCTCTCCCAGATACATCGTTATCGAAGGTAAGTAACTCATACATCTGATCTTCACAGTAGGCCACAAACATTTCCAGTTAATTTTGCTCCCAATCGGCCTCATCAGTGGCCCTTGGTGTTCACGAAAGTGATGGAGGTGATTGCAGTCCACCTTCGGAGGTCATGGGTCTCAGTCTTCTCTTACCTTGATGACTGGCTGCTGAAGGAGGACTTGCCGCAGGCAGATGTCACCCACCTCCCGACTACAGCAAATCTCCTGCATTCACTGGGATTCACTATCAACATGCCAAAGTCACACCTGCCTCCTTCTCAGATGCCCCCTTTCATCAGGGCTATTCTGGACGTAGTGCAGTTTGTGCCTGCCTTCCGGAGTGTAGGGTCGAGGAAATTCAGGCTACGATCCCAATGTTTCAACCTCTGGCCTGGATTTTGTTTAGATTACTTCTGAGATTGCTGGGTCTGATTGCCTGCTGGTGAAGCACACCCAATGGTACATGCAGACTCTGCAGTGGAACCTGAAGTCCCTGTGCGTGCAGTATCAGGGGGTTTCTCTGACCTGGCCCAGATTTCGAAGGATTTTATTTGATTTGATTTGATTGTGAAATGTATATAACGCACAAGTGCACAAGGGTGTGTAGGCGCTGTGGAAAACTGTGAAAATTAGTTTGAAAATAGCCAAGTTTTTAGTAATTTTCTAAAGGAAAGTAACGGGCAGTTTTTAATATCTATCGAAAGCGTGTTACACAGTTTCACTGTACCCAGGACAAAGCTTCTTCCTCCCCAGCGAACTTTCTTAAATTTGGGGTCGGGAGGAGTTTGCTCTGAGCTGAACATAGATTTCTGAGTGTATGATACGAGGTGAATTGTTGTTTCAGGAACGCTGGTCCAGTTCCATGCATAACTTTGTACGCTAGACATAAAGATTTAAATTCTATCCTCTTTTTCACAGGAAGCCATTGGAGTTTTTTAAGCCGTGGGAAATGGACTGGAATTTAGGGATATCCAGGAGCAATCTGCTGGCTGCATTCTGCACCCGCTGGCGTTTGAGCATGTGCTGTTTTAGAAGGCCCAAATATAAGGCATTTCCGTAATCCTGTCTAGCCATGGACTACAAAGTAATACCAAAGGGAATGATGGACGGAGCGTTTGAGCAAATCAAACACTCAACCCCAGTCACCTGATCTGGGTTTAATCCATCACCATTCTTTAGCTCCCTCCACCCCCCCAGTTCAGACATGGCCATATGCAAATCAGTCTGACCCTGTGCCTCATAGGAACAGTCCAGCCCGAACTGCCAAGCCATGTCTTCCCTGGACCAGAAACAAGCATCCTGGGACCGGTTTCGGATTCATAATCCTCATCAGCCAGGCTATCTTGAATCCAGTGGCTAAGTGAGCAAGGGATCCACGTCTTGTCATACCCAGCCAACTTAGGGCGAACAAAGCAATACCAATGATCCCCATGGACGGAGCGTTTGAGCAAATCAAACACTCACCCCCAGTCAACTGATCTGGGTTTAATCCATCACCATTCTTTAGCTCACTCCACCACCCCAGTTCAGACATGGCCATGGTCCGTCGGAGCTGGTAAGTGCAGCTTTATTTATTTTTTATCTTTTTTTTGTGTTACCCCCTCCCCCCGCCCCACCACTTCACAGTACAAGCGGACGATCTTGATTCTGTCTATCATGTTCTGATGAGGCTAATGGGCCAGTAAAAAGTTTACTTCATTGAATGATGGTCAGTTACATCTCTCACCACCTTCACCAATGGCCACACTCACAGGAATATGAGGGTCAGTGGTAGAAACAAGGAAACTGAAATGGGATAAGAAACAAAACGAAGACTTTGGACTTCACCACTCAATCTAATCCTTCTTGGTGACCTAGGATCACTCTAGTTTTAAGCGTATCTGTTTTAGCGACTATACCTTAGCAATATCTGTGTAACTAACTCTCTGTACCTTGATGTGACATGTGTCAACATACATCAAATATATGTTTACTAATAATTCCTCGTATGAGTTTAATAACTACCTCAAGCTTTCTCATTATTCTTTAGATTGCTAGAGATAGTAGCTTCTCGAATGGGGTCTCCAACCTTTTCTGTACTATGAGCCACTTATTATCAAAGAAAAGGATCCCGAGCTACTGTTATTTGTGTTGCAATAGTGACCACTTCAGACAAGGTTACAGTATTGCTATCCCGTACTCGATTACCAACAATTTGAAATGCCTCTGCATGAGTAATACATGACAGCCATATCTGCAATGCCCCTGGCCCAAGGTTATAATATTAGTACTAAGTCTCTCCAAAGCTGCATGATTTATCATTCAAATAACAGTTCAAAAGTATTTTGGAAATCCATTTTTCCTCAACACATCAGTTCATGAGTTATTAAACTAACTACATATTTCTGAAATACACGCTTCACAATTTTGGTGCACATATATTCAGTCAGTCAAGCAAGCTTTATTTTTATTTTGGCTCCAAGCCATAAAAGCAGTATAAAACACAATTAATACATATAAAACAAGAGACATATAAAAAGAATAAAAACAGTTACCAGAGGGAATCTTGTTGATAGAAATAAATTTAAAAAACAGTAATCCCGAAGATTTAGAATAAAAACTATCTCAAAGACATTACAAATACATACAATTTAGTTTCCTCCTTCACTTTTGGGCTTCTTCATTTGATTTTCAACGTCATACATTTGCAATTTTCTACGGATTACATCATAAAGTGACCAATGTATATGCAGCATTTCCTTTGGAAAACCATCTCAGGTGGCCCTCATTAAGGGTAAAACATCTCTATTTCTTAAGGAGCAATCAGGGTTAGGATAAAAAGGGCATCTCCTTCCTTCATTCATTGTGTTAAAAGGATTGCGTTTTACAGGAGGTCAATGGATCCCCTTGCCACTATACCAACACGCTCTCTTTGTATAATTCACCACATTGCCAACAAGTATCTCCTTACCCCAAAGCCTATTAAGCAACTGCCATTGTGTTTAAATATCCTAGCTGCCTCTTTATGTTCTCTAACTCCTAGACTCCTGCACAAAGGAACAATCCATCTTTTCCCACAATTGATATATAAGGGGCCGAAAAACAGGACATGTTCAATAGTCTCAATGGAAGCATCACACATTAGACACTGAGCTTCCAACACATTCTTAGATTTAACCCATTTAGCTATAAAAGCACCAAGGCAAGGTCCCATACCGAAAATCCATGTACAGTCACCTAGCAAGTGGCGGTTGCATCTTCTCTAGGAAGGTCTCCCTCTCATATGTATCCTTGGTGGAAGGAAAAGATTTTGTCGAAGAGTCACCACTCCGCTGATAGAGCAACGCAGAGTCTTTAGACTACCAATAGAGTGCTTTAACTACATTTTTAGATGTTACACTTGCCACACCAGATGAGATCCACAGGCTCTCAAGGCCTATTTCCAAAAGTGTATTCTTAATATACCTAATCCAAGGGATATCCATTGCACCTGCCATAGATTGGATTTTCTCCAGGCCCTTATGATATGAGAAGAGCTCTGGGGTGAACCAGATTCTCCTTACTTTGTCAGCAATTTGTCGTAACACAAGGTCCAACCTAAGTGGAATTAAGGGAGTGCTTACAGGGAGCCCAATCAGCTGCCGCATAAAGCGTTTTTCTACTGCTGGAACAGAATTCACAAAAATATGACCCCAATAGTTCTTCTCCATAACATGCAGACCCCAAAGCTTGTGAGTTATACATTTCTAGAGTGGGCTGAATTGGGTGGAACTGGGGTCTAAGTGACATTTAATGATTCCTTCTGCCACATGTTCTAATTTAAGTCTACAATGCATACAATGCGAGTGCCACCCTAGATGCTCAGTTCATGTTGTACTCAAATAATCAAAGGTACAAACTCGCTCTAGAGAGGACCCTGCTAGCGAAGCATTAGCCCTATTTAGGTGCCCAGGCCCATAAACTTCATCTTGTTCGCATTAATCTCTAAGCCTCTTACTTCTCAGAAGTCATTAAATGTATCAAATAGCCTCTGCAAACCCATTGGGGATTTAGAGAGAAGCAGGGTATCCTATGCAAACATTAGTGCAGGAACCCTCTGATTTGCCTACTTAGGTGCATCATTATCACAAGACTCAAGCTTACCAATGAGACGGTTATTATACAACAAGAATAATGTAGGGGCAAGGATCAATCCCTGCTTTACCCCACTTTTCACTGGAAAGGGCTCTGTCATTTCACCTGCACTGCCACATCTCACTTGTGCATAGTTATTGTAGTGAAGTTTCACCAAGATATCTGACAAGTAGTCCGGGACCCCCATCTCAGCAAGGACCTTCCACATGGTTCTTCTAGAAACAAGGTTGAAGGCCGAGCGAAAGTCTACAAAAACAGCATATGATCTACTTTTGCCCAGGGTAATAGTTTTCCAGTTTAGCATTTGGAATCGAAACACCTGCTCAATTCTGCTGACTGATTCCTTAAAACCGGCCTGCAAAGGGGTTAAGAAATCATTATAGGACATCTATTCTGGCATTCTGGCCAGGACTACTTTACTATAAAGCTTTTGCCCACTATTGATGAGGTTTATGGGCCTATAATTGAGAGGTCTTGTGGGCCTTGTTTGTGAATAGGAATAATTTCAGCCCCAACCCACGTTGGGGGGGGGGGGGGGAGATAGAGGCCCCTTTTTCAATGGCAGTGAAGGCTATTGAAAAATAAGTGCTCCATACACCTGGTTCATTCAGAAATAAATCACCAGGTATGTTGTCATGCCATGGGCCTTTATTTGTAACAATCCCACCTATGGCAATTAACAATTCCTTGACAGTAATCTCAGTGGGGTCTCCATCTTGCAATTGTCCAGTAGACAATAGAAGACCAGCCGCAAATCTTGTGTCTTCATTTCTACCAGTATTGCATTGTGACTTTGATACCCCCAGGTGGAGAGGGCGACCTGCCCCTACCCTCTGAGTAGAAGCTAGAAAAATGCACAACCCAGTCACTGGCAGCCATGTTCTTTTCAATTGGTCACTTCCCACCCCGGTTATCAGAGGTCAGTATGTTCCAAAAGGAGCGGAAATCTTTAGATCTTACTGCCTCAAGACGCCCATCCAATTTTCCCTTTCTCCTTCTCTTTTTTGCATCGGATAAAGTCTGTCCTGCGTGCTTATTGCCATAACCAGGTTGCATCTAGTTTCTCTACACTTTAGGTTGTACCATGGGTGGGGGCACCTTCCTCACCTGGATTGCCCAACCTCTTTAAAGAGGAAACTGTGCCGTATGTTGCCAAACATTCAGGTGCTGGTTTCCACAGCAGTCTCCAAGTCTTCCCTTGATTTCCCAATTGTTTCTTATATTATCAGCTCTTCCAAGCAGTTGGCTACCATTCTATTTATTCCACTAATTGACTCCTGTGCGCACAGCACCCTGCTCCACCTTACCCTGTGCAAGTAGCAACCTCCTATCGAAAGTTGTGGCTATAATATTACCACTATTTTGGTGACTTTGCTCAGCTCCAGTGATAAGTTGGCAGGGTATGCCCAGACGTGGGTCCCTTGCTCACTTTGCCACTGGATTCAAGATATCCTGGCTGATGAGGGTTATGAACACGAAACCGGTCCCAACATGCTTGTTTCCGGTCCAGGGAAGACATGGCTTGGCAGTTCGGGCTGGACTGTTCCCATGAGGCACAGGGTCAGACTGATTTGCATATGGCCATGTCTGAACTGGGGTGGTGGAGTGAGCTAAAGAATGATGATGGATTAAACCCAGATCAATTGACTGTGGGTGGGTGTTTGATTTACTCAAACGCTCCGTCCATCATCCCCTTTGGTATCGCTCAGCTCCAGTCATAAGGCCTTGTGATCACTATCAAAACGTGGTCCCACAATCATTTCAATTAGTTTTGGCCAGAACCTACAATCTAGCAATACTTAATCAGACTGGAGCGGTTGACCCAGTTATAGATATGAGCACCAGATCTATCGAAATCAGTTCCGCCATGGCAAGTGCACAGCCCCTGTGTGCACATATATTCATTTAAGCAACCTAGTAGGCTGGGCTGAACACAGGAGAGCTACATGCAGGTAGCAGAAGATCAACTAGTAGCTCACGAGCTGTTCGTTGAAGAAGCCTGATCTAGAAAAACTGATGTGCCCTGTAAATTGAAATGTGCACAAGGCAAATGTCTGTGTGCTTTTAAATACTCTTTGTTCTCGAATCTCCCCAATAAATAAACAAACACACACACACATCACATTAGTTTGAATATGTTTTAAAAAGGCAACTTCATAGTTGAACAGCAATCAGGTCTTTGTTTTTGAGCATTTTCGCTTTGATCGCTCTTTTATCCATCTAACTATCTATTATTTATCTATCTATCTAATAATTTTTAAGTCACTCAAACACTTACTGTTTTATATCCTCCCAGTTTTTGAGCAGCTTCTTTTTTTTCATGATCCAGTGGTATTGGAGCACTTGTTCTGTCCGCCATCCTGCCATAGTGCTAACACCAGCCGATGGTGTTTGAGCGCTTTAGGTGCTCACCAGTTACATTACACAATGACATTCATTGTAGTAGGCAGGGAGAAGTGCAAGTGATTTGCCTAAAATCACAAATTGTTCAGCCAACCCCAAGAACCTAGTTCCCCTGTCGGCAGCTCTGGCCTTTATGCCACATTCTCACTTCAGTTTAAAACTTCTCAACTGTTTCTCACTATCATTTCCACATTTGTTCAGCAAGATCCCGCCAACACCAAACTAGCACTGGAAAAAAGCAATAGATCTCAACAATACCCAAATTATTGGTCCTGTCAAAGTGAATGTCTTTTAGCCCTGTAGTCTAGCAGCACATCTGCTGATCAGCATGGCTGAAAGTCACTTTTGCTGTGATGCGGCCAGTGCAGGCCATGTCATAGTGCTCTTTTGTTTTTGGAGGGGCAGGACAATAAACTCAACATGGGGTGGGGGGCAAAGAGACTTGGTGTTGGCTCAACATACTGTGATTCTGGGCTTTCAGTAACTTTCAGCCATGCTGAACAGCAGATGTGCTGCTAGACAACATGGCTAAAAGACATTCAAATTACAGGGACAATAGCTCGGGCATTGCCCAAAACTATTGGCTTAGCCAGTGCTTGTTTAAATTGGTGTTAGCCAAACTGCAAAGCAAGCACGCTGATGTACAGATTGGCCACAAAACGTTGCCAGATTCTCATGGACTTGACCTATTGGCTTTGCTAGTGCTTGTTTTCTTTGCTTTAGTCAAGACGAGATTAAGTGATTTGCTGAGATACAGAGTATGTTCCATGTAAGACTTAAACCTGGTTTCATTGTTCCAAAGTCAGCAGCTCTGACCGAAAAGCCACATCCTGTTCCTATGCTACGCAGTGGAAAGCTTTGGAGCCCTTGATGGACAAACGTTATGAGGAGCTTGGGTTAGCGTGTGTAAGATCAAAAGCAGCTTTCAGATCAACGAAAGCTACGTACAAATGCGCCCCCTTCAGTTTGGTATATTTCCATGTTATGCACAGGAGCCTAAAAACCTGATCGATCGTACTAACTCTCGATCTAAAACCCGCTTTGCATGGGGAAAGGATATTGTTCACGTCTATCCAGTGGCTAAGCTTATGTAAAATCTGTTTTGCTTTTGCTTTTTGCAGGGTGTCAGTTATTTTGATTGGCCTATAGTTGGCTGGATCTTGCTTGTTTCCTATGTTTTTTATAAAGGGAACAATTTCAGCCCCTCTCCAAGTGACTAAACTGGTGCTCCTGAGGCAGTTGCATCACATAGTAGATTTACAAATGGCACCCACACTGCTGTATCATGTTTCAAAATGTCCCCTAGTGTTTTGTCGGGCCCAGTGCCTTCCATGTTTTAATTGCAACAACAGCTTTCCTGGTCTCGTGTAGACTAAAGTGAGGGGCATATGTTGTTACTTGATTCAAAATAACATAGTTCAGCCCAAATGATTCTTGCAAAGGCTCTGATACCTCTGAATACAAGTTGGTGAAATGCCTTCTCCAAGTTTCAGGATCCAAATCATGATCTGTGGTAGAATAAATATATTTACTACCATCAGCTATATACTTGCCATAGGTCAGGTGGACTATCTGGAGGAGGTAACGATGGAGAGCTGTGTAGTCACCCATTCATCAAGGGTCTCTTCCTGCTATCAAACTTATAGCAGCTTATTACTCCTCCTGGTCATCAGAAACAATTAATATGTTGGTGCCTCACCTGCAAAGACCAACATCCACCTGCTTTCAGGTCCCCAAATCTTGCATCCCAGCCTGACATGCCCACATCAAACTCTAGAACAAAATCCAGAGGCACTCCAAAATTGCCCTATCATTTCAGGCATCCAAAATCTCCAACCACCACCCTAATTCCAGATTTGCCTCCTTTGTCAACCCTACCTTGTCCCTATATCATAAGCCTTTCTTCTAACCCTCTGCTTTTACTCTTTGTTAAGCTCTGTAATGTAATAGTCCAGGGAATATTACCGAGACAGAGGAAGATACGATTTCTATCATCTGAGCTATGGCTCCTAATCCCACTTCTCTTCCCTAATGTCCCTATTATTTTGCTAAAATATGTTTTCTGTTTGTCTTTTCTAGGCTTGGCAGCTGCGATTCAGCCATCTTGTAGGCTATGGTGCTAAATACTATTCTTACCTCATGTCCAGGGCTGTGGCGTCCATGGTTTGGAAGCAGTGTTTTGTGAAAAACCCATTTGACAGGTACAAAATTTAAATATTAATGACAAGTGTATGTCTTACTTTATTTCTGTTCTTTTAAAACTAATAGGGTCTCTGCAGCTGTTTTTATAAATGAAAATTGATTTGCTGCCTTACTTTATCCCAACAGGCCCGTTTGAGTGGGACAAATATTTCTATTTCCAAAATATGATTTATTTTTTTATATCATGGAAACGTGCTCTGGTCCCTGTAACTCATCAACATTTATCAGTAGCATCCTAAATAATTACTGTGTTGAAATGGCTGGTTTTAATGATAAGGTTGCATGCCATAGCGGACCTGTGGATAAGTGCTCCCATGAACTACCTTTGTGAAGTGACCATGACATCATTTGGATGAGTAGAGTGCAGTGTCCTCCTGTGTATTAAAATCACCAAGCTGTTCTGAAGACGTTTGTGATATTTACACATGTGCAGTTACTCCAATTGCTCCGATTTATGAAAAACAGGAACATGGACAGTGCATAGTTTGTAAAAGAAGGCCTGGGGCCCAAAGTTTGATTTAGAAGTCCGCGACCGGTACTAATGAGTGTTCGGGTGCCAAATCCCAAGGCTGTGTAGTCTAGATTTTGCCTCTTGCCTGTTTAATCCACACCAGACACCCCCTGCCCTTTATGTCACTCCTGCAGGTTCCTGCTTTCTCCGGTTGTCCCTTTTTTCCGTCTTCATGGGTGCTTTTCCCTTGATTGCTCTGGGAATAAGTCTGATGAGGAAAAATATCTGCCGGTCCTCAAAATGAGTGCCTTGGGCCCCCTCCTGCAACCACCAGCTTCAGTTGAGCACTGGGCATGGGCATGGGCATGGGCATGGCCTTACGGCAATACAGATACCTTTATACCCCTGTCTTTACTTTACAGTTAAACCCTTGACCTGTTACACTGAGCACTTGGTGGAAGGACTCATGTCTGCTGCCTCATGTATATTTATTAGACCTCCAGATAGTGACTAGGTGGAATTTGATAACTACCCACTTAACATTTCCATAGTTTAGGTACTCATGCTGGGAGGACAGCATAGGTAATGCCATTCCTATTGATTTTGCGCTTAATGCAGTCTCCTTCAGTCTAATCCATGGCATTCATGAAGTGACTTAACTACTAAGGTATTTGGCTCTTAATCCCCAACCCTTGTGTTTACAAGGAATGGTTATTAAATGGTTAGTGATGATATACCATGAGTCTTGGTCAATTAGGTCCACTCTGATTACCTACACATGGTATTGGTGGTAAATAACTCAGGTTTCTGGTTTACATTCTGGTAGGCAAGACACAAAACAAAAACCATGATAAAATGTGTACCCTGTTGGCTTCTAAACCACACATTATATTGCACTAAGGGTCTCATGGACCCCCTTACAACCATACATGCCTATTCGTCTATTAAAATACAAATGTGATTATTATGACTATCTGTAAAAGCTGGTTTTGGAGTATATTAAGTATTGTATAAAATACTTTAATATACATATTACATAAAATTACCATCCTTTGTAATTCACCCGGAACCCTTTTGGATCTCTTGTTGAGGAAGGTAAGTTTGAGTGCAGCTGATTGTTTTAATTCCTTTAGTTTGTGATATTTGTCCTTTTACTTTGAAGTATCCATCAGAAAATAGAAATATACAAACTGTATATTCTTCACCTTTTGAATACCCCCAGGTACCAGACTGGAACAGACGCTTTTTCTGAGCATTGCTCCAGTGTGCCAGCAGACGGCATTGTGAGACTCCCCGTCAACTTCGTTCTGCCCTGGTGTGACACTGGAGCCACATATATGTGTCCCCCCTGTACTCTGACGTCTATTTATTTATTTCAGTGCCTTCGGACACTGACTGGGAGCTGGTGCCCTTAACTGCTTCTAGGGCCATTTAAATGGCCTGCAGGCATTATAGGCTTTCCTGCCATCCATTAAAGGGAGGCTGGTCCAGGTCCCCTGGAACAACACCATTACCATGTGTGTAATTGCAACAAGCAGGGCGGAGAGGAGGCCTGTGCCAGGAGGTCTTGTGCCTCTGGGACTGGATTTCGTATCTAGCATGAACCACCTTTTGGGATCTTTGAACCCCCTAGAGGATTAACTCAGCCGACAACACCTTGCGGATCACAAATAGTACCTAAACCAGAAGGTTTGCACAGAGTGTCTTCCAGCAGTGTGGAGAACCTGGCTGGATCTCTTTGCCACTGCTGAGATCGCGCATTGTCAACACTTTTGGATGCCGGAGTTCCCAAAAATACACTCTTTGAGAGTGGAGTTCAGGATTTCTGTAGGCCTTCCTTCCTCTACCTGTTCTCCTAGTTTTCTAAAGATGATCAGGAATGACTGGGCCCAAGTCACCTTTTGATGGATTTAGATTGGGCCAGGAGAGTGTGATACCCTGAAATTCTGTGCATGAGGATCTGTCCTTCACTCAGGCTGCTGCTTCTGGGGGCTCTTCTGTCGCAGCTCCCATGCAGGGTCTTGCACATATGCCTCCACTATCTACATTTATATGCATGTATGAAGACTGAGCAGTGACATTTAACTGCTCCCGACCTCCCTTTCAAAGTAGTGGGCGTCATTCTAGAAGTGTCCATCTAACAAAACAGTTTATAACAGACACTGGGATAAGTTTGTGCCCTGGTGTAATTCCCACCATACAGGCCCATTACTGGCAAAGTTGTCAGATGTTTATGTTTTGTGTTTCCTTTAGCCTAGCAAGGCCTTGCAGTGAGTACTGTTAAAGATTATTTGTCAGCACTTTTTGCCTTTTCGCATTAGCAGACGAACAGTCCTTATTTAAAGTGCCTGTTGTGTGATGCATTTTGTGAAAGGACTGGGCCATATGTTTTCAGACAGGCTTTTTGTGATGCTGCAGGGGGGTCTTAATTTGGTCCTCACTTTCCTACTAAGTCTCACAACAGTCTTACTCACAGCGAGTACTTAATCTCATTACATGAATGTGCTTCAAGATCTATCCGCTTATCCACCGTACACCACCTTTTTCCCCGGACAATCTGGTGTTTCGGACTAAGGCGGCTTTCTTGCCATAGGTTATGATGTCTTCTCATGTCAACAATCCATCACCCTTCTAGCATTTTTCGCTCTACCACACCCTTCGAATGTGGAGACCACACCCTTCGAAAGTGGAGGAGAAGCTTCATTGATTGCACCCCAAAAGAACTTTTACATCAGTTGTACTAGGAACCATAGTGTGGCCGATCAGCACTTTTTTGTGGGGTTCGCTGGGATGGAGAAGGGGTAGGCAGTGTGAAAAAGGACTATATCCAGGTGGATAGTCCTCTGTGTTAAAATCTGCTATGCCATGACCAAGAAGCATCCAGCGGAGAGTCTAAGGGCTACTGCTGCAGTGGCACACAGACTGCCTCTTCTGAATATCTGCACACCGTGCCTTAGGTGTCAGTTCACACATTCACGTAGCACTACTGCCTTGATAACCAAGGTTTGGGGAAGGGTACTTTGCCTGTTCGATCCGGTAAGCATTTCTAGTTTGAGATATTCCACAGACCCTCCACTTTGGCACATATTGCTTTGGTATCTATTGACAAGGTGAGGAATCTGCGGTTTTGAAGTATCCATCAGAAGAAAAAATCACTTCACTTCCGCAGCATTATTTCTGGTGGATACTCTATCTAACTGCAGATTCTTCCTGCCCTCCCCCTTCTATGCAATGGACTGTTTTTTCCATCAATAAAACGATCCCGATTTAAAGATCTGCACACTGTCACATCTGATGAGCTATTAAGGTCCGCGTCTAATGACAGAGATAAAGTCATGAAAGAAACTGATCTCGATGCACAGGGGTGATGCATGTTTGTGCCTCCAGTGTCACTTCTAGCGTGGGATAAAGTTAACACTGACCCACTCACCTCCACCTGCTATTGCACTGCAGCAGTGCTGAGATAAATCTTCAGATCCAGTCTGGCATCTGGAGGTATTAACAAGGTGAGGAATCTGCGGTTAGATAGAGTATCCACCAAAAAGAGCGAAACCTAAGGTAAGTAATCTGTTTTTTAGATTTGATAGTAGGTGACTAGCGAATATTTTCTGAGTTTTCATTCTGAGGTTCATGTTCTATAGGAGCAAATTGTGATTGCCATAATGTAATACCCAGAGAATGTCGTTTTTTTAAGACACTGAGGCTAACGTTTGTATTCTTTTGAATCACTTAAAAGAACAATACAGAATATAGCAAATCAAACAGAACTTAGCATGCTGGCAGTACACTATATAAACTCAAGACATTTCAGGATCATCCTCTTTGTATGAGGCTGAACTTTTTAAAGTAAACTTCGTACTACTATGAACCACCTTTTATTCCGCTGCACAACAGCACTTTCAGGCCTGTTGACCATCAGTACAATTTTTCCCTCAAAATATTTGAAACCTATCAGAAACAACTTCATTTCTATTTATGGATCAGATTAACCACTATTTTGAATCAATACAAACTAAGACATTCTAACACAATGCTCCTTATTTCCTTTTACTTTTTTAAACCATTAGGATGTGAGGAAGGGATAGTGTAGTGTCCCCCTGTTTCTGTGTCTTTATTAACATCTAAATTCACTAGACATTACATTATGAGATTTACCAGTTTATTGTAACCATGGAGGCTACCATTATGCATGTTCAAAGCCCTGCAAAGTGGCTTCAGGCACACGCTCCACAGTTTCAAATAAAATCTTGAAAAATACTTTCACCGTCCGCCTTTGAAAATTTCTTCAGACTACTTTTAGACTGCCACATATTGAATTTGCTTTGAACCTGCATTCAGCGATGAGTCCTGCATTACCACTAGTTATAAAAAAACTTTAGCCTGCTGCATCCAACCTTTCAAAAAATCAGAATCTACTCCTACTCCTTCAACATGAGCATCCTAAGCCCTATCAAATATTCGAACTAAGTTAACCAATAGAACCAAGAACCCGTTTTGGCACTATGTCAGTGATTGCGTCAACCATTTTCTTGAATATCTTCCCATCTTGAAGAGAAATGTAATAATTTCTGGGTCTAGAATGGAGTTTACTAACTTTTTTTCAGTGACTGGGAAATCGCATTCAGCGAGCATTACATTGCGTTCGTATTGTGCTACCTGTTCTATTGGCCTCTAATCAGCTCTCCTAGAATTCCAAATATTGAATGGACTTAAAAATAATTCCCCTTTAGGATTGTTTAGATTTCCTTTTAATACAGTATTCTAAGAGGAACGAAGCGCGTTGGCTGTGCCTATGCTTCACGAATACTTTTTTTGAATAAAGAAGAATTTACTTAGAAATTACTATTGCTATTGACTTTATTCGAGTGCACCTTCCATTCTGTTTTTTGTATTCCAATAATTTTCACATCCCACGGCAGCGGATGTTGGAAGAGATTGCACCACTCTAACTTAAGAACTAAATGATCCGTAGTGCTTGACCTGGTCTGCTGCCTTTGGTCCTTTTGTTTTATTATTCAGTATTCTAACAATGTGATGGATACTTCCAACTGCAGATTTCTCACCTCAGAATGCTCTCCAGATGGCAAACTGGATCTTGAAAGCTTTCACTGCTTTGCTCCAGGTGGCACCTATAAGCACCACCCCTGCTAGCTAACGTTTTCTTTCTGCACCTACTGAAGTGGATCTGGAGCTCTGCTTCCAAATTCCTTGGCCATCTTAGGACTCCTAAAACAGAAAGAATCCACGGTGCTAGGGAACGATGTACCTTCCCAAGACTACAGTTTTCAAATCATGCTGCAACTTTTGAAAACAGATGTTTGTCCCAGACTTGCATGAGGTGTCTTTTGTGTTTGGGACACTGCTCTAAGTTGTGCTACAAGTGTCCTCATGCACCAGCTGTCGATCCGGACCATGAAGTGATGCTTTACATTGCTGAACTCAAGAAGCTGTAAGCCTTGCGTAAGCCCTGCTCCCGTGCCAAATGGAGGGCATGGACTCACTCCTTCACGGTCGAAGTCCTCTGGTAAGCCAAAGGCCAA
Source organism: Lissotriton helveticus (assembly GCF_964261635.1). NCBI lineage: Eukaryota > Metazoa > Chordata > Amphibia > Caudata > Salamandridae > Lissotriton > Lissotriton helveticus. The sequence continues at coordinate 325,037,135 of NC_136069.1, read as the reverse complement.
ACATAAATGCGAAACTGGATTTGACACCCTCTCACCACTCTATCTTAATTGAAGGCACAAGGGTGTCACCATATCAATCGGTCTCCCTCCAGATGTCTGGTTGTGGAGCTGATTCCGCAGTTACTGTAGTGCACCTCAAATTTCCTGAGCAATTGCCGATACTTCAGCAGATTGAAGGTAGTATTAAGCCCATGTTGGAGATATTTAGGGCTCTTTCGACTCCTTCTCTGGCGCTTTTGGGCCCCAATGATCTGGGCCCTCACTCCGGTTATTGTTGATAAATCCCTGCTCCGTGCCTTGTAGCCCCCTTGGACTTCTTATGGGTTCTGTACTGGCTCCGGCTCCACAACCTGAATCAGTCCCTCCATCATCAGTGCTGATGCTGATGTCGTGGGAGAAGGATCTGATGCTAATTCTGATGCTAATTCTCATTTGTGAACCCGAACTGACTTCAGCACAGTCTCATCTGATATGTCGCTATGAAATTACTAAAACATAACTGGTCACCACAGCTTGATTCTAGTCTTATGCCCCTACTAGAGCGTATGTGCAATTAGAGACTCCATTATATTTTTACTCTGATTCTGACCAGTGCTTGCCACCACTCGGAGATAATAATGATGATGATGATGATGATGATGATGATGAAGGGAATGGGGGCTGATTTACTCCCTTATTATGATGATGATAATTTTTACCTGGACTTACAAGAGGTCAGTGGGCTTGATACTTACCCTGATACATGGTTGAACTCGCCATTTGGACCTCTTACGGAAGAGAGTGCATAATTGCTGGGATAATTTGGCGATCACCCTAGGTATAGAGCCTACAACTGCCCTCTAGTAAGGTTAAGACAAATATGCTTTGCGGAGTCTTAGAGCCAGGCCCCTCCTCCCATTCATTGAAGCACTCCAGGACATCTTAATGGGCACCTGGTCAAAGCCCTGTTCTTGTCCAGTGGTGAATATGCGATTGCAAGACATCACAGACCAGTGCCTGGAGGACCTAATTTCCTCTCTAAACATCCTACTCTAGAGAGTCTGGTTGTTCAGGCTTCAACCAGCAAGGTGAACCTCAATTCATTCCCTATGACTCCCCAGGATTGAGGTGTTCTTCGGGATTAGGTCCAGCGGCATTCTTAAATGCAATGTTTTCCATCTTCTCTAAGGCGCCAACGCTATCTGCTATACCTTGGGGTCCAGCAACCTCTACATGTATGCTAGTGTTCATTCCCTTCCAGGTGACGCCATTCAGAACTGCACTTTTGGATCCATCTCATCACTTTGATCCTGCACTTAGCTTTTCGGCTCCACAACGATACCGTGGACAGTGCAGTGTCCACCTCCTTTGCCGCTGCCTCCCTCAATGCCAGATGCAACTCCGCCGATTCCTCAACCCAACGTCGAGTCCCAGATCCACTCTTGTAGAGAGTCCCAGCGATTGATGAAAGAGGAGGCTTACAGATCTTGTCTCCGCAAGATTTTTTTTAACTGATTTGGATCATCCATATTATTATCATTTTGCTGGTCAGGAACATTTCTATTTTCGAGACCTCTCAATGGCAAGGGGCTTGGATACCTCCTCTGAGCTGACTGTAGGTCCACCAACACTGGAAGTTGTCTCTCTACACAAAATCATGCTGAAAGCTACAGGGGTTTTGGATTTACAACTACCTCCACAGAAGCGAATACTAACGATCTCACTGAGTTCTCCTGCCTTCTTCAGCCTAATCTGAACCTCTTCTCCCCTTCACTGTGGTATTGCTGGAACCCATCATGGCGGCTTGGGGGACACCCTCCTCTACACCTGTGGTCATCTGGCTCATGGCCTACTGTTCTTGCCCTACTCCTGGAGATCCAGTTTTTCTCTCCATGAACCCATCACCAGAGAATTTAGTCATCCAGACTTCTTGTTCAGGAACCCACTCTGATGGTACTTTCCCTACAACCCCTTCTGACCACGAGTCTTGAGGCCTGGGCCAAGAAGGACGTTTTTATTGCAAGTAATGCACTCATATCGCTTAATGAGAACTGTCCACTCGCACATTATTACCATAACTTATGGGACATGGTCCAGATGATGCTACTGCATGTTCAAGCGAACATGAAGGACCACTTCCAGGAACTCCTAGCCAACAGCCAGAATGCTTCTCAACATATCATTAAATCTGGTTTGGACACAGCAGACCCCGTCACACAAGCCATGGGTACCTCAGTCATGGTGCGACGTCTTGCTTGGCTGCGGACAGCCAACTTTTCCTTAAACAGAGAGTCCATAGACATCCCCTTTGATGGAATACATTTGTTTGGCATCAAGGCTGATTCAGAGCAGGAGCAATCTGCAGAACCACTGCACGCTCCCTAGGACTACAGCTCCTGCCTCTAAGCACAGACTATCAGCCTTTTCATGACTTTCAAGTGTTTGGGAAAGGACCTGCCTTTTGATCCCGACAATACCACCTGGCCCTCAAGCAGCAGCCTAACCTGCTCATCAGACCATACAAGGGAAACGAAGAAAGGGGCACAGATCCACCTTGCAACCCTCCTCCTCTTCCTTTTCTTCTACACCACCAGGCTTACCTTCCTTTCCCCAACCCATGTGGTGCCTCTGGCAGGGCGGATGGCCCTCTTTCTCCTGGCCTTTAAGGTCCCTACTTCAGACTAGTGGGTCCTTCAAATTGTAGAAAGGAGCTACACCTTTCCCTTCCTTCCATTTCACCCTTCATCTCACCTCCTCCCTCTTCCCCTCCTTTGCCTGAACATTTAGCCATTCTTCAGCAGGAGGTGGCAACACTCTTCTACAAAAAAGTGGTGGAGTTCGAGCCAGAGAAGCAAAAGGGCCAGGATTGATACACACGTTACTTCCTGGTGCCTAATTCGGACAGCAGTCTGCATCCGATTCTGGATCTCAGAAGCCTAGACTTCTCCAGCTAGAAAAAGTTGAACATGCTGGCCCTAGCTCAAGTTTTACTTGCGTTAGAGCTTGGAGAATGGATGATGTCACTCGAACTGGAGGATGCATACTTTCACATCTTGACCTTGTAGTCGCATTGGATGTAGTTTGCAACTTGTTGAGTATTCTATGCACTACCAAATTGCGGTACTTCCCTTGGGTTTGTCATCAGAACCTCGAGGATTCATGGGGTGATAGCAGAGGATCTGGCCCATCTCCGGCGGTTAGGTATACCTGTTTCACCGTACCTGGATGACTGGCTCCTGAAAGCCAGCTCACCAGACATGGTATCATGTCTCTTACAGTCATTGGCATCTCTGCTGTTCAACCAAGGCTTTTTGATTAACTAGCCCAAATCTCATCTGTGGCCCTCCCAACGACTCTAGTTCATAAGGTTAGTACCAGACACCACCCTTTTCCTCTGTCACAGGCGATATAGGACATTCTGGATTCAGTTTCATCCTTTCAGAGTTAAAGTCTTGAGATTCCTAGGTCTGCAGGCTTCCTGCATCCTCCAAGTCTTGCACAGGCGGCACTTGAGGGCCCTGCAGTGGTGCCTCCGCAGAGAGTGGTTCCAGCATGGGGGATACCTATGGGACTCCGTTGTGATCTCCCCAGCACTGCAGCGCAAGTGGATTGGTGGGGGAACAAAGCCAACCTGATTGGCAGGATGGCTGTTGGGTCTCTAGTTAGCAGAAATATGCACCCTTTCCAAGTAGAGACCCCAATCCTAGTGAGGGTAAGCTAGATACACGCTAAAAGATAACTTGTGCTCACCCTCTGGTAGTTTGGCACAGAGCAGCAAAGGCTTATCTAAAGAGACAATGTGTAAAGTATTGGTGCACCACAGACCGTAACAGTGAAAACACCGCGAAAATACTCCACACAGGTTTAGAATAAGAGAGAATATTTTCATGAGAAAATCAAGACCAAAACGTCAAAAATCCAATAAGTAAAACCGGACTTACTAATTTTTAAAGAATAAACCAAAAACAGTGCCTAGAAGTCATCAGCACTAAAAGGTTAATTAAGGTTGCGCTTAACCAGGGTAAATCCAAAGTGCAGGCTGACTGTGAGGGAGGGCAGGCCAGCTACAGGATTAAGACAGGTTCCGCTGACACAGTACCTTGGATGGATCAAGCGTCATCTTCGATGATTTATTGCAAGGAGTCAAGGAAGCTTCAAGTCGGTGCCAATCTGGCAGTTGATGAAGGTTTTGGCGTCAAACCCCTTTATGATTCAGTCGCTGCATCAATGTGGAGCTGCGCAATCTGTCAGAGTCGAGCCGCGCAGTCCGTTGTGGCGATGTCGTCGATCAGCTTTTGTGTTGGTTCCAATCAGCACAAAGTCCTCACTGCATCGATTCTGATGCAAAAACAGCTGCAGAACCTACTTCTTCGGTCCTAGACTGAATTTGCACCTCAGACAAGGGAGGACTCATAGATAGCGGAGTCCAGCAGGGATGCAAGACAGCTTTGATTCCCCTGAGACTTCAAAACAGGGGACAAACCAGGAATCCCTTGGAGTCCCTCTGGGTTAAAGTGAGATGGTTCCAGTCCTTCTCCTCTGCAGGCCAGAGCGCAACAGGCAGCAGGGCAGCTCAGCAAACCAGAAAGCAGTTCCTTCAGAGCAGCAGTCAGGCAAAGTGGCAATCCTTGTAGCATATCTCCACGCTTGCCTGTGCTGGTAAGACTGATTTCGGGCCTGTCCGCCCCAGGGGAACTTGCTGTTAGTTGGCCCTGTAGCACTGGAACACTGTTGACTTTTTATTAGAGTCTTGAGACTCGGCCTGCCAGTGGAGCATACCCTGGATGATACCAATATTGAATGGAGAATAACCATGATCACTAAAGTGAGGAAGGAGTGGAACAGGAAATCCCCAAGGAAACACTAGAGCCCCGAACTTAGAGGAGGCTGTGTGATTGTTTGTGAATGTTGTATTTTTCCTTTGTGCTGAAAGCAGTAGAAAATAAAATGCTTCTGTTTTTTTTAAATAAAAAGTGAGTATTTTGCTGGACAATGATTAATTCCTGTGCTGTGCCCATTTTGAATTGTGAGCCTGTGTTCAATAGCCAAGATCCACACCTTCAACCCCATTATCAGGCTCCCCGTCCTCTCTCTTGCATGCTCCTAAACTGCAGATCAGCAGTACAGCACGCTACTGACATTGCTGAAACTCTGCTCGCTGAAGAAATCAATATCGCCTTCCTCACAGAATCCTGGCTCAATACCCACTCCACCCCCATTCTTGACATTCTCACCCCTCCAGGGTACAACCTCATCAGACAAGACAGGTCGATCAAAACTGGGAGGGGGGACTAGCCATCATTCATAGAGATGGAATACAGATTACCAAACTCAAACCTGCAGAATACCTATCGTTTCAATACCTAGGCATCGAACTCACCACCAAGGGCACCCCACCCATCAAATTCCACAACATCTACCATCCTCCTGGAGAGCATATCCTTTTCCCCGAAGAACTAACAGACCTAATAACACAATTCTCCTTGACCGACACCAAAGACGTGTTCTTGGGTGACCTCAATATCCACTGGAACGACCCAGAAGACTCCACTGTCCTGAACCTTTCCAACCTTCTGGAAATATATAACCTCAACAACTCTGCAATAAACCAACTCACATCAAAGGTGCAACACTTGATGCGATCATAACAAATAACGATCTGATCTCCTTGAGAGAGATTACTCCCATTGAGTGGTCCGACCACCACCTCATTATGTTCAAGATTGACACACTTGCCAGCCTCCAACCTATTTGTGTTGTCAAACTTAAAATCTTGACCAGAAACATCAAAGAAATACCTTTATCCAAACTTGAAGCCAAGATTCAACCCCATCTTCAACTCCACCCCTCATCATGCACAGCTGATGACCTCACTTCTCACTTCAACTCAAGAATGACAGAGGTCTTAGACCAAGTAGCTCCTCTCAAACTCAAACAACTGAGAAGAACCAAATCAAAACCCTGGTTTAACGTAGAGCTGAATGATGAACGGCGCCAACTCAAACGGAAAGGTCCTGGAAACAAAACCCCTCGTCCCTGCACCTAACACATCTTAGATCGGCTCGACGATCATACAAAAAACACATCTTCAGTGAAAAGGCATCTTTTTTCCGCAGCCAACTAGATCTGGTGAAAAATAGACCATGAGAACTCTTCAACATTGTTAAAAGCCAAACTAACTGCACTTCATCTCAAGAAATCGAGGCGATGTGAAGAAATTGCCACCTTCTTCACCATTAAAGTCTCTAAAATTGATCAATCCTTCTTACAAACTGCTAACCCCCCTCCCCCCTTAACCTGCCCCCTTCAACCTCCCTGAACCACTCGGAAAGAGCTCTTAACAAGGACAATCAAACCTACCTCCAGCTAAAAAACAATGCACATTGGTCCAACTTTGAGCTAATGTTGGTAAACGAGGTCTTCAATATAATTTCCTATCTAAAACCTTCCTCCCACACCATGGACCCCCTCCCTTCCACAATCATAAAAGAACTCAACCACACCATTTCCCCTTTCTGGACAAAAATCATCAACGCCTCTCTTACCTCAGGCTGTGTCCCAGACTCCCTTCAACTAGGACAAATCACACCCATTCTCAAGAAACCTGGGGCTGACCCTAATGATCTTAACAACTTCAGACCCATCTCTAACTTCCCATTCCTTGCAAAAACATTGGAGAAATGTGTCCTCCTCCAATTCAATAAGCACATAGTTCAACCTCTTTGATCCCGTTCAATCTGGTTTCAGAAAAGGCTGTAGCACGGTAACAGCTATGCTCAACGTCGCCAACGACATTCGCAAGGCCCTAGACAAAGGTGATGCCTGCCTACTCATCCTTATTGACCTATCTGCGGCATTCGACACAGTAAACCATCCTGCCCTTTTGGAGACCCTGTCGAAACGGTCCGACATTAATGGCACAGTACTAAAACTGTTCATCTCCTTCCTTCAACACCGCTTGCAACAAATTAAAAATAACCCCTGTAACTCAAAGCCAACTAAAGTCACACTTGGGGTCCCGCAAGGCTCGATCCTCTCCCCGTCCCTCTTCAATCTCTTAATGGAGCCCCTCACAATCATATTGAAAAAAGCCGGAGAGAACTACCACCTTTACGCGGACGACACCTAAATCTATTTCAGGATCAAGTCTCCCAGCGACATCCAACTCCTCAATACCACCCTAACCGAGATCCAAACCTGGTTCTACGTTAACCACTTAAAGCTCAACCCAGACAAAAACGGAACTAATACTATTCTTTCCAAAAAGTAACCATCGTCCAATCCAAGAGTGGCTCAAGAATCTGGTAGCCCTAAACTGCCCCCTTACCCTATCCGACTCAGTTAAGTCTCTAGGCATCACCCTTGACAAGAACTTATCAATGAAGGCTTACATCAAAACTCTGCAAAAAGTGCTCTCCTCTCTAAAACACCTCAAGAAACTGAAACCTTTTCTATCCCACGATGACCTCAAGACAGTAGTCTAATCCCTAGTTCTCTCTAAAATCGACTACAGGAATGCCATCTTTACAGGGACTCCGAAAGCGCACCTAGCCCCTCTAAGAGCAGTGCTGAACAAGTCCGCTCGACTCGTATCAGGAGTTAAAAGATTCGAACACATCACTCCAGCTCTCAACTGCCTCAATTGGCTTCCCATGAAAGGGAGATATATCTATAAATTGGCCTGCATCACACACAAAACCCTTCACGTTTTCCTGACCCCAACTACTCAAATAATAAACTGAGTAGAGCAGGTCAATCCAGAACACTAAGAAGCTCCTACTCACTCCTTTTCATTCCTCCGAAATTGAAAAAGAAAACCACCCAATACCGATTGTTCTCTGGTAACGCTCCCAGCATATGGAACGCTCTCCCTGGAGTCCTCAGATGCAACCCCTCCTGTTCTCCTCTTTCAAAAGGGACCTGAAACTCCATCTCCTAAACAAATACCTTCATGACCAACGTCAACTAACCTAGTCTTCTTGATCAGAGTTGTCTCCTCTCTCTCTGGACATTCATGGATAGTGGGTGACCGGACTATGTCATTCTCGCCTTTTCTTTTATTGCCCTCTCCTCCTCCGCGGCACTGCATATTTTTTGCCCATGCTGTACCTTTTTGTTTCTATGGTTTACTTCCTTACTGCCGGCCTACTATGTAATGTAATGTCATTCTGCTGTTTACTGTGTGTACGTAAAGCTCTCTGATATTTAAGGGTTAAGCTAGCGCTATATAAAACTTTTAAAATTAAAATTAAAATCCTGAGCTCGCGTTGGACTCCTCAGATCACACATACCCTGAGAGTCATGTGCAGAAGGGGTAGTTGGCTCTGTTACTCAGAATCCATAGTAAGTCAGGCCCTGGGACATCAGGAGTAAAAAGGTCTCCATCCCCATTGATGGGCCCAATAATACCTGTTTGCCCCCTGGCTCTCTGAAGGGGGTTCTAACAGTGTGGAATCTGCAAACGGATAGAGCATTAACCTGAAAAATCGATACTAAACTTAAGTGACATTTTTTCGTGAGTATGCCAGTGATTGCTGGAAAAAAATTACATTTTTGGTATCATATTTGTGGTCTGTCTTGCTTTTATCTGTGATGTACATTTTGCGCTTGTGAAATTAGATGAGCAGTTAAGATCAGCAGCTGTATTCCCGATAGCCACATCAGCTTGTTTCCCCCCTTTGCAAAACCTATGCTGTAGAGTGTTTTCAATTGTTTATTTGAAGGACATAAAGAAGGGGGCAGAGTAAGACGGGCCCTCCAGTTTAGGCAGCAGCGGGTGTTCTGATATCAAGCACATCTCGTGTCCTTCAGCGTGCTGTAATTTAGAATCACAAGTATGTGTTTGGGAGTCGGCTCGCGATGAAGGCCGCCATTGTTTGCAGATGCCAGGGAGTTCACGAGACATGCAGCGCTATCTGCCTCGCGCAGAAACCAGAGACAGCTGCGGCAGCTGGCTCTGAAAGCCGGCGTGCCTGGGATGCAGGTGGCTGTAACGGTATCCGTCTCTTCCCGCAGGGCCATGGGAGAGCGCTACCGCAAGGAGATGCTGGCACACGGGGGCGGAAAGGAACCCATCCTCATGGTTCAAGGTAACGAGAACGAAAGACTTCTTTTTTTTTCTTCTTTTTTTTCTTTCTTTTTTTATCTGTGTTATGTCTTGTTCTAAACACTCGCAGCTCCCCAAACCCCGCGTTTTCACGTCTGTGTGTTAACCCTTTGTTTACTTCTGCGTCCTTGCCTATTTGGAGTTCTAAAACTTCCTGATTTACTGAATGAGACATCTGTAAACTGTATCCGCTTCGTATCCCTGACGGCTCTCCAGGCCAAGTTTGATAGCTTGTAAAAAAGGATGATGATTTTAGTCTGCAGTACCACTTTATTATAATTAGCAATCAATCAATCAATCAATAAAGGATTTGTAAAGGGCGGTTATTCACCACCCGTAAGCAGTACTTTAAATGGGCTGGTACCGGCACTTTTTTTTTGAGAGGGAGAGTACTGGCACTGCTCAAGATTGACGTAATACTTTTTAATTGGAGAGTACCGGCACTTCTCGGAAACAAGCAGATACTCTGGTACAGAGAACCGGCACTTATATTTTTCCATTTGAAGCACTGCCCATAAGGGTTTCAAGGTCCTGGAGTTGCTAACTGCGTGCAAGGGCTGAAAGAGACTTTAAGATTATCTTCAGGCAGGAATGCGAATTTAAGTAGATGTGCCTTGTTTCTTCACAATGTTCCACTTCAAGTGTGGCTCACGTTGAATCATGTAGCCGAGTTCACCACTGTAGGACGTGCACTGGTTTCATGTGCACGAAAATTATTGCTGCAATGATGACCGCCCACCATTGTTTAATTTCTGCTGGCTGAATATTACTTCTCCACTGAGGCTATTTCTCCGACAGCTGGTGGTCATGGCAGGAAACATAGTGGGGTTGAAGTTATGGATTGTCCTGCCAGTAGGAAAGACTACAAACAATAATAACAAGCATTTTCAATGCAATAAGTCTCGCAATTGCGACATTTTAAGCGATTGGCATTACAAATGATAATGCCTTTTATTTATGTGTCTTTCAAAGCAACACATATAAAAGGCTTTGTCATTTCTAATGCTAATAGCTCAAACTCTCGCAAATGCGAGACCACTTCAAAGGTGGCCGCGCCTCTTGCTTTAGATGCTGCTTGCCGTATTCAGGCTACACAGCATCTAAAGAAAGGGGCGCGGCCAACATATAAAACTCTATAAAAAACAAATAAATAAAAAGAATGACATCCTAGAGACTGTTACCCACACTACCACTGGTGAAAAGGAAATACTGGGATTTTATGTGACAAGAGTTTGAAGATACAAGCAGGGCTTTGTTCACTAAATATCTGGTCCTAAAGGCCGAACCTGGATGGGAACCTTACATTGACTTGATTTTTCCATCCCAAAAAAGGGCTGTCTTTCTCAGCTTCAGGCTAGGCACGTTGCAGGGCCACTCATATGCTAAATCCTGGTCTAAGGGCTATGGCAGCAGAGATGGGACGTATGGCTGCTCCCTCGGTGGCCCAGAAACTTTGAAACACTTTTTGTTACTCTGCTATTCTCTAGCCCCTCGTAGAACTTACCTTTGTCCCTTGTTTTTAAAATATAATAGGAGGAGTTGTAAGGATGCTCTCCTATTGTGCTATAGAGCTGTCCATCCGGAGATCTACCAGACCATAGTCTCATATATAGACACTATCTGGAAAAGAAGACTACCGGTTACAACACAGACAATGGAGAACCCTACTTCTCAGGATAGTGATCATGGCGCTCATATGCGTTTGTTTTACTATCTTTACAGCCTTATTTCATTTATGTCTGGAGCACTAGTCAGACGTTTGAATGAATGTTTTTAAACTGCTGCTATTGATTCAAATTGTATCTGTTCTGGATGGGAAGGTCTCTCAGCAATTGTATGTACTATTTTACTTCATTTGTTGCACAGATACGTAAGACCTACCAACTATTTTAGTTTTTGCATGGTTGCACTTTTTATGTACAAACAATAGTAATAGTCGGTTATCTCTTGATGCCAGAAATCGAATGTTGCACTCTATTTTGCAAGTTGGACAAAAATAAATACTTTCTTATCCAATTTTATTCTACTCAGATCTATTGATGGATGCCCTCTGTCGCTGATGCCCACCTTAGCTGTCTTACTAGGCTCCAAAGAGTTTTTCTTCTTTTTATTGACCTTTTATCAGCCTATTACATAGTCTCCATATTCCTTCATGTTACTCTTAGGAAGCTCTTTTTAGTAGTAACCTTACACCCAGATAAGGCAGCTGCACTCAGCACTTTATTTCGTCTGTTGCACGGATTCATAAGATCTTTTTAAATAACCCTGTTTTTACTTAGTTGTACTTTTTGTTGGAGTTGCACTTTCAAGCCTATAAGGCTAACAGCCTTAAGTTTAAATTTGGCAATTGTATCCTGTACTTTACTTTGAAAACTGTATAATCTTGTGCTCCTTCCCCAGCTGTTTCCTATGTACGGTTGCATTTTATTGTTTTTTGTGCTTTTAGTTTCCCAAGGCCCTTCACCCTTTTTTTTTTAAGCCTAACTTGATGTGGTTATAATGACTTTCAATTTATTTTTTATTAGCTTGTTATTTAGTCTTTATACCACGTATTACGCTTATGAAAGCACATAATAGTATTTCTTATGTCCTTATCTCCCTGTGTGAGATTCGCATTCCTGTTTTAACATATCTATGTTCTGTGCCCAGGAGTGTTGTTTTACTTTTAACCTCCTGTATTATCAGGGAAATTAATCATAGTGATTCTGCATTCTGTATTGTATTTTTTTTGTATGGCTTTCATGTAAAGCTGAACAAATAAATTTGATTTGATTTGAATTAGAGACTGTAGACGGAGGGTATGCAGGAGGTGAATAAGCCCACAGTGACCCATCGCGGTGGCCAGATGTGCCAATGGCAGATTAAGCTTAAGTAGACCTCCAGCATCAGTCTGAGGGAAGGAAACTACGTCTGCTAGGGATTGTCGCGCTGAGCTTTCGAAAGGACAGGCTGCAAAGGACTTTCCATTGGAAGACTCCTGCCTTGTTCACTTTAGGGTTATCAGCCTTTGGGTGCGGCTCAGAGGCTCCTTGAGATGTCCTGACTTGCCATGCATTGGTTTTGGCTGGTAGAGACCGCCCTCAGCTTGGTGGTGTACGAGGTGGATGAGCTTGCAGTGGCATGACCACAAGGGAGGGGACAATGTGCATCCGCCACATTGCTCTGGGACTGTCACTGTCAGAAGGGCAAAATGCAGATTACTTTACCTGGCAGATTGCTGCTGGGTGCACTCTGTCTACCAATTTTGGGGCGGCGTCCCTGTTTTAGGTGGTGGTGCAGGAGTTGAGGAGAGAATCCGTAGTAGCTTACATCGTTGGCCATGAGATGCCCCCTCCACATGAATGGAACACATGTTTTGAATTGATATACTTTATTGACAACATTGATACCGTGCAATGTTTAACCATTATAATGAACACCTATGACTATTAACACTGTATTAGTTTAATTGACAGGGCCATATTACGTTATGTCATATGGTTGTTTTCCAAATGTGGTGTCACGCTGACCAAGCCAGTCATAACTCGAACTTCTGCACCTAATGTGCCGTCATCCACCTGAAGGCAATCTAGGAGCGGCAAACTCTACATAGCTAAAAGTAAGAAGAGGTCACAGTTGAAAAATAACTTCCTCTCTAAATTGCGGGCCTGCTCACAATCCCCTTTGAGAACCGGTCCCGCTCTAAGTCTTCAATAAGTTAATGACATGTCGTAAGCACAAGGATGCCAAGTAGGGTCATACCGCATACCACCACTTGAAATCAAGAGAGAAGGTGGTAGGTTGTGAAACTAAAGATCACACACCACAGGCGTCTTCTGACTCAGACCCTGTCCTGCATTTGGTCACGGCATACCAAGTTCCCTAGGCCATCATTGATCCTGCAGACACGCTCATGGCCACTTGGTCCAAGCTGTGCTCAGGCCATCCAATCAGTCGACCCTTGGCCAGGCAACATAGACCGACCCGCAGTGATCACGATCTTCTGAAAAGGTATCCTTTGCCTAAAATACTGATGTTTCAGGGTTTAACAAGTAAAGTCATTGGGAATGCCTTTCCGACCAATCCTCTGGCTAGATAGTGAAAACGTATCGATGCCTTCGGAAAGAGAATGTTTTCTATGGCTAGTTTAGTCTTATGATCCTAGAAAGCAGTGGGCCTTCTGGGCAGGCACCCCCATGTTGTATGGAACATGGCAAGCTAGATTTTGCAAGTCATTCAGAAAACCACCTTCCCTTACCCGTACAGTACCAAACTCAACTGGTAGGTGGCAGTATACAACATTTCCTCCCTGGTTGGAGAGTAGTCCTATCGGACAGATGGTCTTGCATATTCTTCAGAACCTCTGCTCCCTACCTTTCATTTCCTCCCCATCCTGTTGTCTGAGCGACTGTCAGTTGACCATTCCGCGTTCTTGCTGCACGTCAACCTTATGCTGTCCAGCTTCAAAGTGAAGAGCAGGGTGATATTTGCGCTGCTTCATTGAACCGAAATAGGGATCAGGCCCATGCTGGGCCTCCACCCACTAAATGCTTTTCTGCTGAAAGACAGATTTAAAATGTTCATCCTGCCTCAGATTCTGCCTGCACTGAACCCAGGTAACTGGATAGTGTCTTTGGAGTTTGAGGGCATGTATTTTAATTATACCTATGCTGCAGTCTCATAAGCGTAATCTAAGGTTCATGGAGATTGGGATACCTGTGTTCCTGTACCTAAATGACTGGCTGCTCAAGATTAACTTACCACAATTGTCATAGACCATCTCCTGACTATGGCCATAGTCCTACCGCCTTTGGGGTTTTCCATCAACGAGTCAAAGTTCAATCTGGGCCCCTAGCAGAGGATTATTTTTATTGTGGCTATCCTAATCATGGTGCACTTCAAATACTTTTGACTGCCACAGTGAGTCTTGGACATTCAGGTAATGAGCCAGGTGTTTCTGGCTCATTCCTGGGTTGTGGTAAGGATGGCTCTTAGGCTTCTTAGACTCTTAGTTTTGTGCATCTTGCTCGTCCTGAATACCAGGTGGCATATGCTGCCCTGCAGTAGAACCTCAGGTTTCAGTGAGGCCCGGTATCCGGGCAGCCTTTCTGGCTTCAACCAGATCTTACCACTGACAGCTCATGATCTGTGGTGGCGGATAAGCACCAACCTGGCCTGCAGCAGGTCACTCTTCATTTTCCACACAGGCTAAGGGGTTGTGACAGATGCATCACTACTTGATGGGAAGGTTTCTTGGAGTAGGTGGGGATCAGCAACCTCTTGTCTCAAATGGCGAGTCAGTTCCACATTAACCTTTTGGAACTTCAGGCAAGGGGAGACTGGTGCAGGTATACATGGACAACATACTGCCATTTGTTATTGTAATGAGCATTTCATACTGGAGTCCTGGGTCCCTTGCCACACGACCTACTCCTATCGAAGTGGCTGGACCACCAGAACATCTTTATGGCAGCCAGCCATCTTGCAGGGTCTAGAGATACCAGAGCAGACAAGCTGCGCAGACATTGGATAGGGGATCACAAAGAGCAAGTCTACCCCAAGTGGCATCTTTGACCAGTCGTGTATGCTCTGGATATATCTGTTCACCTTTTTATACACTGAAGAGGAGTGAGAAGTATATAATAAGGTATACCCTCGGCTTCGATATTTTACTGTGTATTAATACAAGGAGAAGGGAGGCTCAGTTATTTACGACAGTGTCTGTCTTACCTTTATCGGAGACAAGTGATCATAATACACCCATGTAAACCGGTGTTTGCTTCACAATTTCTCAGACAGTAAACTTTCTCTGAGATGGTGGGAAGAATGAATATATATATATATATATATATATATATATATATATATATATATATATATATATATATATATATATATATATATATATATATATATATATATATATAATGTTTGATGCTTCACCTGCACTTGGATTGAGTTTGTTGTTATATATATTGTTCCTCCACCTTGATCTAAACGGATGTTGAGCTTTTACTTTGCAAGTAATCATAGGAGAAGGAATCACTCATCCTGTTTATAGCCAGGGTCTTGTGTTCTAACCGTCTCTAAAAAAAAAAAACTAATTCCTGTGAAAGCCTTAATTGCATTAAATCTTGGTTTTCTGCAAGAATTGCTTCTTGAAGAGCATCATTGTTGGAAACCGGCTATTTCTGGTAGGCTAAGGCTTATGCCAAAGCCAGGCAGAAACCACCATTCCAGTCAGGGCAAGGAAGTCACACGCCAAGATAACCCCTGCTCACCCTCTAGGTAGCATGGCGCGAGCAGTCTAGGCTAAACTCGGAGGCGATGTGTAAAGCATTTGCGTCAGCACACGACAGCAACAACATACTAGGCACACCACAAAAGAGACTCCACACAAGGTTATATTAAAATAACTTTTGTATTGTCAAAACATATCAGATAGAAATCACACATGTACATTGTGCCAACTGGCACGGCAATATTCACAAGGGATTATTTACAGGACAGGGCCACAGGGGCCACTGTCTGAATCAACACTTTGCAGATATAGAAATACTTGTCAGAAATTAGAATAAAAGTATATAAACTTCACTGTAACACAAAGTAACAGTTATAGATCACATCCAGTAACTACTGGGAACAGGTAAGTACCACCTACGCAACCCTAAACTCCTTGGGAGACTGTCACGCAGGGGACCAGGACCTCACTAGGACCACCTGTACTAAAAGAACAACCCCCTAAGTATCACACAGCATTTAGGGGTCTAAGAAAAGAACACATTACCCATGATGCAATAACCTACATTCAGAGGAGTAATAAAGAGAAACACAGGATGCCTAAAGCATTCAGAGGTGTTATGAATAAAGCACATGATGCAATAAAATACATTCAGGGGTGCAGCGCAAGAAGACACATGATGACTAAACATTCAGAGGTGCAGCGCAGGAAAAGTAAGACACATGAGGCATACACCTACACATTCAGAGGTGTCAAGAGTAAAGCAATAGCGCAAGAATCACATGATGTCTAAAAACATTCAGAGGTGTAAGATCAAGGTGCGTAATCATACTAAATGCATTACATTTCCTAGCACCACATCACAATGCGCAAAACTCACATTAGGCAGATACTATCACATGAGCCACTACCTGTGGCAGTCCCTAGGCCAACTGGCCTTGTTGGGGCTCAGACGCCCTGAGTCTCAGTGTCAGGGTGCGCTGCCATGCAGCGCCAGTCTCAAAGTATAAAAAGCCTAAACGTGGCAGGTGCCCACAAAGTGCTGGGCACCTGGAGAACAACAAACTTGCGCCAGGGCCCTCACTGGCCCTTAGGCGCCAACTGCGCCACTGCTGGAGCCACACAGGCTCTGGGCATATCACACATGCCCCAGACGTTGGAGCCCCAAAGGCTCTAAAGCACCATGCCAACCGTTGGAGCCACACAGGCTCTTAAAACAATGATGCCCCCAGGAGCCTCACCGGACTCTAGCCCTCACACTCGGGGGCAGGAGGGGACGAGCACCGACAATATGCCCCGAAGCCCCCCCCTCTCGAATATGGCCCACTCTGGAGCCAAACGGGCTCTACACACCGTTGGGGCGGCCCGCTGCCGTCCGGGGCCGCCCTGAAGCAGTGCCTCTAACCCGGCACCAACGCGAAGCAATGCGGGCCCTCAAGAGCCCCTCGCGGGCTCTGTGCTCACGGTGGGGCTGAGGTTCCGTGACAATTTTTAGGTGGTGTTTTCGACTCGCACGAATATGGTCGAGTCTGGTATCTAAGAACCGTAAATGACGAGTCTAGTAGTTGTGCGCAGTTTCACTGTGCTAACTTGTACCGTTCATTTGATATGTGAGTTTTCCATTTGTACCTACGGGTTCCATCTTAGATACGGCATCCATTTTGTCTCTTGCCCTCAAGTAGCCAGCGAACGGACACTGTCCGCTTCGTGACCCTGGGACTCCCACGATATTTGCGGAAGACGCATGTTCTTTGTAAGTTTCTTTATGAAGAGGGGGATGATACTGTAAGGCAGATGGCCCCGCTCGAGGCTCATCTTGCCGTGCCAGTTTATTGTCTCAGCCGTGCATCTCATTAGGCACGTCCCTTTGATGCCTGTATCTCGTGTTTCCCGATACCTCCCCTTTTACACCCTTTTCGACTCGCCCACTGTTTCCATCTTCCTCTCCACCTGTTTTAGTTCCTATTTCGATCTGTTTTACTGCCGGTTGGAATTTGCTAATGTTGGGAAGATGGGTTTTTACAGTTGGGAACCACCAAATGTTTCCGCACTCATGTTCCGGACCTTATGTGCTTCAAAGTGACCAAAGCGACCCCTCTGAGGAATAATTATGGGAACCGGTTGTAAACTTTGTGTATCATGATGTCCTATGGGGAAAATCTGTATAAAAGGAGCGATCCACAGAACCAATTTGAAGCAGTCTCCCCAAGTTGCACGTGTTGTACTTGTCGTGACTTCTGTGTTCCCTGCAGTAATAAACCTTGAATCTTTGACGTCGAAGGAAGTGTCCCGTGTCTCTGTAGTTTGTGCGCCGAAACAGGTATCCCATGAAGGTTATAGGTGTTGTTCCCTGGCACCGCTGGTACTGATAAAAGTCCAGTTCTTCAGTTGGCGCCCAACGTGGGGCGACTTCAGCGGTACCGGTCCGGTCCAAAGCCTGATGTTCGTGAGGAACTTCGTGTGAAATCTCCGAGGGAAGGTGCACCCCGCTTCATCGATCCTGTTGTCGAAATAAGTGGCCCGAAGTTTTTCCCTGCGAAGATTCCCGCCTCCTGACGGCTGCAATGGACCGATGCCCTGACTGTCGACCTGTCTTCGACGCCCGGCGTAGATCTTTGTACAAAGCGAGACGATAGACGGGCCTTCCTGGTGACGCCATTGAAGTTCTGAGTTAAGTATTTGTGGGTCGCTCCCAGTCCTTAGTGATTGTTTTTAGCTTTTTGAAAGCTTTGGTGTTAACCTTTAAGGTTTTTGTTGTAATAGCTCATTGAGCTTTGTAATAGCCTCCTCAGGCTTTGTGGTAATAGCTCTCCGAGCTTTGTAATAGCCTTACGGCTTTGTTGTATTGCATGGTTCCATTGCATTTGTGGTTCTTAGTATTGGTTCTTAGTATTATTTGACAGTTGCAATTGCCAAAAACCGAGGGTTTTGACTTACACGAGGTTTTATTGCTTCGGTAATCCTTGAAGTTTGATACTAGGTTAGTGTGCACGATGCCTAGCCATAGTGGTTTGTTCCGTATTTTCAAATGTTGCGCAATGGACTCCCGGTTGGAGGACTCATGTCCGATACCTCCAGTTGGAACTCCGATACATGATCTATATAGTCGACACGGTGTGGGTCCCATAATCTATAATGATTACTGGATCCGCTACACGAAGAAGGACGGTGACCTTAGATGGCCACCACACGGAACTTTTGAACTTTTTGATTTTAGATAATCTTGAGGCTAAATTATTTTTAAAGAAAGCTAGGCCAGCTATGTTTGATTCCTTTCGAATATGGCGTAAAGAGGCCAAACAGAAAGAAATCAAACAACTTAAAAAGGATAAAAAGCAAGAATTTGTTCCGATAATGCAAGCTATAAAAGAATGTAGACAAGACAAAGAAGAAAAAGACCTGGAAATAGCTACTAGATTGCATCATATGAAAATAGATAAATGTTACCCAGCTTTACCGAATAAATTAGAAAAGAAAGAAGAAGATTTGAAGGAGGATCCCTTGCTATCATACTTGATGAAATCACCACCTCCTTATGTACAGGGTGCTACTGCTCCTGTAGTTCCTCCTGTAATACCTCCTGTTGTTCCTCTTGTTGCTCCAGCGGCTGCGGGTCAGCCCGCTGTTAACCCTACGTTTGTACCTCCATCTATTATCGTTCCTACTGCTCCTGTACCTGTACCTTCTCAGACTGTTGTTTCTGCTTCTCCGACTACCTTGTCCGTTCCTACTATGTCTTCTTTTACCTCTAATGTTGTTGCTCCTGTTTTTCTTTCTCCTTCTGTTCGTAAGCGTGTTCCTAATTCTGTTGCTACCCTTTATTCACCCCTTCCTGGTCCGTTATTTTCGTCGGATTCATCTGATACTCCTCAGAGACGGAGTCAGATCCCTAGTGGTAGGGAGAAAGAGACGTTAGTAACAATGGCCCATAGGTGGATAAGACATCCTGCCAATTACACTCCACGTGTAGTGTTCGATACATTTTCTCAGTTTAATGAGCCTACGCAGAGATTCGTATTTGAGGAAATGTGTAACTTTTTGAGGGAAGAATGGTACAATAATGATGTAGATGATGTACCGTCCGACATAATTGAACTCCAGAGTAACTTTTCGAATGGTATGATTGTAGGTGACGATGTACGACGTGCCGTGGAACGTTTATTAGCATTTAGACCCGCAGCACGTTCTCGAGTGTCATTAGATGATACCACTGAGAATTGGAAAGCGGTTCCTGGTCAGTATCCCATGAGAGAAGTCCCGCCACTGTGGGTGCCTGGAGATCCGCAAGCTAACCCTCCGGTTCTGCCGCATTTTCAAAGGGTATGGATACATCTTCCATGGAAACGATCGGAAGTTTTGCAGGTGAAGCAATCCTTACCCGATCCGCGTAAAAATCCGGCTGGTTATTATAAGGAGTTATCACAACTGGTGGAAGCTTCTATTATGAATATTGCCGACATCGACATGTTGTTTGGCAATGTTGTACCGCAACCAGTTTGGGCTAAAATTCGTCAAGCCAATCACGCTGTTGAATTAGGGGGTGATTGGGCTGCACTGCTAGCAGCTGATGCATTACAAGTTGGTGGAGCTAAACCTGAACAAATGATCTTGGATTTGCCTCAGAGAATCATTACGCTCATGAAAACTCTCATGCCAGCGATGAAGGTGAACTGGGATAAGTTGTCAGCTTGTAAGCAAAAGAAAGACGAAAGCGTCTCGGATTTCTTTACGAGGTTTGAGGAAGCGTTTATCGACCACAGCGGCCAGGACATGGGCGCTGAGGGAGGTCAGCGGTTATTCGTTGACAAATTTGTGTCAAATTTGCTGCCTGAGCTATGCAACAAATTAAAGAATTCAGAAAGTGCGTGGGCAGTCTCAACCCCTGCGCAAATATTGGCAACGGCTCAGTATTATGAGAATAGGGAAAAGGAAGAAAGTGATCGTGTAGAAAAGAAAACGAAAGAACTCAAAACGAAGGTTTTGTTGCAGCAAGCATACCCTCCGCGATCGAACCAAAATGATGCGCAACAGCAGTATCGACCCCGTGCACAGCCTGATAGGATGCAGCAGCGTCCTGACAACTTTGATCCCAGATCTACACTAGGATATAATCAATGCGCATATTGTAGGAAAGAGGGACATCTGAAATATGAGTGTCTTGCTTTAAAAGACCGTTTAAATGGTGTGTCAGCTCGAGGAAATCGTGGCAGTGGTCCTCAGCAGGCACCACGTGGTAGAGGTCGTGGTTCATCCCACAATCAGATTGATCGTCATCAGAATCAATCGGATGCAAATAATTATTTTGACCAGCGAAATGCGGGATCAGTTCAGTCTGCACAATATAATGTTGATGATTATTATATAGACCACGAGACTGTTGTAAATGACCACTACTAGGACAGCCTAAGACAAAGAGAGGGAGTAGTGTCAGTTCCGGTCGATCAGAGTGGGCCTTACGTTGCAGTGACTACATCGGGTGTAGTTGAGCCTTTTCTGTTAGACACTGGTGCGACGAAAAGTTCCATCATGCATTCAAAACTCCCTGGCGCACCTTTGTCTGGCTTAACGAATGTTTCCGTTGGATTCTCTGGCGCCCCTGTTAGTAACCCAGTCTCTAACCCTTTGCCTCTTATGATTGGACCACGTGAGCTAACGGCTCCACTGATTCTATCTACAGGCTGTGGTGAAAATCTTTTGGGCTTGGATTTGTTGAAACGATTATATGCAACATTGTATTGTTCCCCTGAAGGAGTGGAACTTACATTGGGGAGGAGAGTGATCTCTCCCATGTATTTATCGGTTGATAAATTCCCACCGGAATTGAATTCCCTCCCAGCGTCCTTATGGGCCACAGGTCCCAATGATGTGGGTCTGTTAGACATTCCACCCTATGTGATCCAATTAAAACCAAATGCGCGATTACCGCGGTTACCTCAATATCGTATTTCTCTTGAAGGCGAACGAGCACTGTTAGGAATCATTCATGATCTCATTGGAAAGGGTGTTGTTGAAGAAACTCGTGGAAACGTGTGCAATAGCCCTGTATTGCCAATTTTGAAACGAACTGACCCAACTAAACCTCCTGTGTATCGTTTTGTTATAGATTTGAGAGAGGTAAACAAAATAGTGGTTCCGCAATTTCCTGTGGTTCCCGACATTACGGCTTTACTAACAATGATTCCGGCATCTGCCTCCTGGTTCACAGTGATCGATTTAAAGAATGCTTTCTTTAGTATTCCAATCGCAGAAGAAAGCAGAGACCTGTTCGGATTCTCATTAGGAGGTCGCAGTTTTAGGCTAAAACGCGCTCCACAGGGTTACTGTGAGAGTCCATCAATCTACAGCCAAGCACTTAAAAGTCAGCTTGATGACTTTATATTGCCTAAAGGTGCAGCTTTGATTCAATACGTAGACGATCTTTTAGTGGCAGCTGATACAGAAGCTATTTGCAAAACGGCTACAGTATCATTATTGCACTATTTACATGACTTGCACCACAAGGTATCACCTTCGAAGCTACAGTATTGTTGCCAAGAAGTTACCTATTTAGGTCACTTATTGTCAAAAGAAGGGAGAAGGTTGACCCCAGAGAGAATTGCAGTGATTTCCCGAATGACTGTGCCGAAAACCCAGAGAGATGTTCGTGCCTTTTTAGGTATTACGTCCTACTGCAGACAATGGATTCCAAATTTTTCATTGTTGGCAAAACCATTGATAGCCCTTACGTGCAAGGATGTTTCATCTCCAGTACCTTGGTCTGAAGAATGTCAGAAAAGTTTTTCTGAATTGCGTGATGCGTTGTGTTCGGCTCCTGTGTTGGGTACTCCTGATTACAGTAAGCCGTTTACACTATACGTTCACGAGAGGGATGGTTGCGCGTTGAGTGTTTTGACACAATCTTTTGGTGGTAAGCAACGCCCATGTGCATACTTTTCTTCGACTTTAGACCCAGTAGCAAGAGCCTTGCCAAGTTGCTTAAGGGCAACAGCGGCAGCTGCGGCGTCCATTCGACAGTCTGCAGGTCTAGTCATGGGTAATATGCTCACGGTAATGGTTCCGCATGCAGTCGACACTCTATTAAACCGAACGAAAACTCAACATCTGACGAGCGCAAGATTGTCTGGGTATGAGTTGACGTTGCTGGCCAGTCATATACGGATAAAACGATGTAATGTGTTGAGTCCAGCAACATTGCTGCCGATCGACACAGAATCAAGCAGTGAAGCAGTACATGACTGCTACCTCAGAACTGAGGAAGAAACCAAGGGTCGCATTGACCTAAAGGATACTCCATTGACAGATCCCGATGGTACTCTGTATGTGGATGGTTCTTGTTTCAAATTACCGAATGGTGATGTGACAACTGCGTATGCTATAGTTACATTGAAAACGATTGTGGAGAGCGCAAGGTTGAGTCAAAATTCAGCTCAGGCTGCTGAGCTCATTGCCTTGACGAGAGCATGTGTATTGTCTAAAGATAAACGAGTGAATGTGTTTACAGATAGCCAGTATGCATTTGGTGTGGCACATAGTTTTGGACGACTGTGGAGAGAGAGAGGATTCCTAACGTCACATGGTAAGAAGATTCAGCATGGCCAGCTTGTGAATGATCTTCTGGATGCACTTACGTTGCCTAAGCAAGTGGCGATTGTTAAGTGTAGTGCGCATTGTAAAGTGACGGATGATGTTGGTTGTGGTAATGCATTTGCGGATGAAACTGCTAAAGAAACTGCCCGGAACCTTAGCACTCGAATGTATGTGACGAGTTCGGTAAGGTGGCCTACAGAATCAAGTATGTGTGAAAACACTATTGAGAGTGTGAAATCCATTCAGAATGAGGCTACCGAGACTGAAAAGACGAAGTGGAAAGAAAGTACGGGAAAGTTGGATACGAATGGTTGTTGGATTGACTTGTCGGAACAGAAAAGATGGATGTTGCCTGATGCGTATGTGCTGGCTGTTGTGACTATGGCACACGGGTTAGCACATATTAGCGCGAAAGGTATCTGTAAATTGCTGTTTCCTGTGTGGAAGAATGATGGTATTACGAAATGTGCTGAACGTTTGGTTAAGAATTGCATGGTATGTTTGATGCATAATCCTGGTAAGGGCACTCCCACTCCACCTGGCCATTTTGCTCCTCCTGCATACCCTTTCGAAGTTATCCAGTTGGACTTTATTCACATGGAAAGATGTAATAACTTGAAGTATGTATTGGTTGTGGTGTGCGCATTCTCCCGATGGATTGAGGCCTACCCCCTTAAGGATAATACGGCTTTGTCCACGGCAAAAATTTTACTCAAAGAATATTTTTCCCGTTACGGAATGCCTCGGGTTGTGTGGTCAGACAACGGAAGTGAGTTTGTTGGGAGCGTGATGAAGAGTGTGTGTCGCGGATTAGGGATTGTTCAAAAATTTCATAGTGCAAACCATCCACAATCAGCAGGATTGGTGGAAGGGTACAATGGCACCCTTAAACTAAAACTAGCAAAGATTCAGGCTACGACAGGTCTTTCGTGGCCTGACGCTTTACCCTTAGCATTACTGTCAACAAGGGCAACTGTACACTCCCGAGTAGGGCTCAGTCCCTATGAAATAGTGTTCGGTCGTCCTGCCAATGTTTGGGGGGTCCCTAGACCAGGTGTTTTTTGTGAACTTGAGTATCCAATGTTGATTGATTATCTTCATGACTTGACTGCTAAACTGAGGTTAATTCACCAACAGGTTCACAAAGCATTGCCAACACAGACGGAGGGTCCAGGCCACCAACTCCAGCCCGGAGATTGGGTGGTAACGCGCAACTTTTCACGCAAGAACAATTTGGACCCTAGATTCACTGGACCCTACCAAGTCCTCCTTGCCACGAGAACTGCAGTTCGTCTCGAGGGAAAGAAAAATTGGGTGCACGCCACCCACACCAAGAAAGTCCCCATTCCGTTGCCAGCAGACTCGTGGGTAAGGAAAGGCATTGCATCAACTGAAACCGAAGGATTGCCAGCGTTTGTACCTTTCAGCGACGCACAACCTGTCGGAGAATCCCCAGTGCAGCAAAAAGGCAATACTGAACATTTGTCAACAGAAAACTCAAGACCAGAGCATTCAGCTGATCAACAGGGCGTTGTCCCTTCTACAGATCTTTTGTTTAATGAACAGACACGTTCTGGGAAAACTCGTTATTTTCTGCGATCAAGCACCAGAGACTAAAAAAAAAAATCCGTTCTGTCCCTTGATAAGTGCATTATCCCGTTTTCCCTGAACACTGTAAAAACACTCACGTTATTACAATTATTTTGTATATTTATTGAGCTCCGTTCTTTACACCTTTTTGTTTCCACAGCTGAGAGACATTGTTTTTGCGTATATATATATATATATATATTGAAATAAAGACCGTAGGGCCGCGCGTGTACTTCCTCCTGGTTAGTAGGTCTTGACGCTAGGTTAAAGACCGTCGATTCCTGGGAACTCCTAGGAATTGACTATTGCTACACAGAACGAAGTGCGTCAAGAAACGTTGCGGACGGTCATAGGGAATGGCATTTTCGAAGCTGATGGACTTGGAAAGAGCTCAAGCAAGAAGATTCAAGCTGCAGCAACTCAGTCGTACCAAATGTTTCATATTTCAAATATTCGTATTGTTCATGACTATTTCTGCATTTTTGGTAGGTGCAGTGTATTACACAATGTTTCACTTCTTGTCTTCTATCACACCTACTCCTACCCCTGATTTTAACTTCATCTCCACTGTTTCTCCTCATTCTTTTCACATCCTACCTGAACACGAGCAGGCTAGACGTGCAGAATTCCGCAATAATTCCTTTATTCAACTCCTTCATCAGCATCAGTTAGTGGTAAACACTACTAACTGTTGGGTGTGTGGGTTGATGCCACATACTACGGATAAGGGAATTCCATATCTGGTGTTACCGTATAGCTCCCAAGGGTCTGCTCGAGCATTTCAAACAATGTTTCGAAGCGCACTGGGTTTCCACCCCATTCGAGAACCACGTTCCCCTTACTCTGGTCCTACTTCGTACCAAAAAACTTTATCGATAGCAATAGAGGATTTAGATAGCGATATCTATGATCTTTCGCTTATCCCTGAAGAAGAGGTACAAGCCTATAGGGTCCTAAGTAGAGGCGAATATAGTGTGTTCACTAATGAAAAACAGCTTAAAAGCTCGCCTCCGATATGGGTCGTACCCCACATTGGTAATTTTTGCCTAATAGGTCGCGGCCGTAGATCGAAAGCCCGACTTGGAGAGAGTGCTTGCACTGAAAATTACATTCTGCCAATGGTCTCCTCCCCTGTGTTCCTGGCTGCCAAGGGTACCTACTTTATTTGTCATGATCGTGCATATGCATGGTTACCCTCTGACTTTATAGGTGCATGCTTTATTGCCAACTTGTTGCCTCCTACGTTCACTGTAGATGCAGATTATCACAAGACTAGAGTTGTGAGAGGCGTAATTAGCGAAGAGGATACTGCCGGTCAAGAGGCAGGAGACTTTTTCAAGGGTTTCCTCCCGTTTTGGGGACCTATGGTTAATAGTAGGAATCTGAGACAGTTGACTCGAGTGGTAGAATCGACAGCTAATATTACTGCCAGTGCCCTTGGTAATATCACCACAGAACTTCAGGCGGACAGACTTATGACGTTACAAAACCGTATGGTTTTAGATGTAATCTTGGCAGACCGAGGTGGAGTTTGTAAGGTGATCCATTCATCTTGCTGTATTTTTATTCCTGATAACGCTCCGACTGTCTATCAAGCCATCTCGAGGTTGCATAAGATCTCCGAATCCATACACGTGGATGTAGGGGATTGGACGCTACTTGGTTGGTTTTGGGGCCTGATGTCGACTTGGGGTTGGAAAATTCTGACGATCATTGGAGTCGTTGTAGTGTTCCTGTTCACGTGTTGCCTTTGTGTACAGTGCGGTCCTGCCTTATGTGGCCTCTGTGCTACAACGTGTATGAGACAGCCACCTGTTACCAAAGGGTCTCGATTGGACAGAGCTATGCTGCAACAACATCTCGAGGGTCTGATGAATATCGAATATGATTCCGACTAGTGCTTGCCTACATGAGGGCAAAAGGAGCGTCTGAGGTTCCGTGACAATTTTTAGGTGGTGTTTTCGACTCGCACGAATATGGTCGAGTCTGGTATCTAAGAACCGTAAATGACGAGTCTAGTAGTTGTGCGCAGTTTCACTGTGCTAACTTGTACCGTTCATTTGATATGTGAGTTTTCCATTTGTACCTACGGGTTCCATCTTAGATACGGCATCCATTTTGTCTCTTGCCCTCAAGTAGCCAGCGAACGGACACTGTCCGCTTCGTGACCCTGGGACTCCCACGATATTTGCGGAAGACGCATGTTCTTTGTAAGTTTCTTTATGAAGAGGGGGATGATACTGTAAGGCAGATGGCCCCGCTCGAGGCTCATCTTGCCGTGCCAGTTTATTGTCTCAGCCGTGCATCTCATTAGGCACGTCCCTTTGATGCCTGTATCTCGTGTTTCCCGATACCTCCCCTTTTACACCCTTTTCGACTCGCCCACTGTTTCCATCTTCCTCTCCACCTGTTTTAGTTCCTATTTCGATCTGTTTTACTGCCGGTTGGAATTTGCTAATGTTGGGAAGATGGGTTTTTACAGTTGGGAACCACCAAATGTTTCCGCACTCATGTTCCGGACCTTATGTGCTTCAAAGTGACCAAAGCGACCCCTCTGAGGAATAATTATGGGAACCGGTTGTAAACTTTGTGTATCATGATGTCCTATGGGGAAAATCTGTATAAAAGGAGCGATCCACAGAACCAATTTGAAGCAGTCTCCCCAAGTTGCACGTGTTGTACTTGTCGTGACTTCTGTGTTCCCTGCAGTAATAAACCTTGAATCTTTGACGTCGAAGGAAGTGTCCCGTGTCTCTGTAGTTTGTGCGCCGAAACAGGTATCCCATGAAGGTTATAGGTGTTGTTCCCTGGCACCGCTGGTACTGATAAAAGTCCAGTTCTTCAGTGCGACCCACTGCCATTCGGGGCCGCCCTTCCTTGGTGCCTCGACCGGCACCACGAGAACCCATCTGCTCCCTCACGGAGCAGCAGCATCACGGAGCCCCCCCCAGCCCTCTTGACTCACCGGGCTGTTCTCGGCGGGGGCTCCTCTTCGCCCGGTCTCCCTCCCTGGGACCGGGTCTCTTCACCGGCAGCGGGCGGGGCTCTCCTTCGTTCGCGGTGGGGCAGGCACCGCCAATGTGCCTCGCGCCCCCGCCGCAAGTCTCCGCCTGCCGCTCCTCCTTCACTCGGGGCTCCCTCTGCACACGGAAGCCCCAGAAGCCGACCACACGCCTCTTCAGAGGCCGCCGGGTTCCCTCAGATCACGGGAGCCCGGCCGACCCGCCGCCATGCTTCTCCTCCGCCTCATCCCTTGTGCCCCCGGCCTCAGGGCGGCCCAGCCAATCCCGTCGCGGCTCCTGCGACGAGCCCCTCATGACGCGAGGCCGCCAACCAATGGCAGCGCGGCCTCGCCGATGACACGACGATCCACGGGCCAATCCCGTCGCGGCCCCTTCGTGGTGGTTTTTCTCCGCGGCAAATCGAGGTGGGCACTCGTAAATAATTAAATCAATGCAGGCAGGAATCCTCAGCGCGTCCAGCGCTATAAGCAAGCAGGAAGGCGCTCCTAAGCGCTAGAGAGTCCAGAGAAAGCGCTCTCAAGCGCTCGGGGGAAATGAAGCGCTCCAAAGCGCTAGACAGCAGGCAGAGCGCTCCCAGGCGCTCAAGGCGAAGCACAGCGCCTCCAGGCGCTAGGAAACAACTCCAGCGCTCTCCACATGAAAAGGCAGCTTCTCCATGCTGCCATGGTCCCAGAACTTCCCCAGGGGCAAAGCCAAGTCCCCCCATCAGCCCAGGCAGGCAGAAGGGTCCCCCAGGAGTCCAGGAATCCAGGCATCCAGGGGCTGGGCAGCGCCCACCCCTGGTAGATCCATGTCAGCCACAAGAGCAAAGACAAGAACATTTTGGAAGGAGACACAGCCCCTTCTTATACACAAAAAATGCCTTTGAAGTACTTTGAAGCTTTCGTGCAAGGGGCCCTGAGTACTGGAATGTTTCTGGTTTACGTCTCCCTGACAGCTTCAGGGCCAGAGGTGACAGTGGGTCGTCAGGATGGAGAGCCAGCAGGGTGGGCGGCAGGCACGGCCCGGCACCACCAGACGCTCTTTCCTCCCATCCCTGACAGCAGAGGGGCCTTTCATCTACGGCTGACTCAGACCCCCTCCTCCGGGGCCCTGCAGACCCTGCAGACCCTGTCCTACTCAAACCAGACAGTCCATCTACCAACAGGCCCAGGCATGCCTGGGCCAGGCCCATCAGCCAATCACGTGCTAGCAGACTCACTACACAATTATGCCAACTTCTAAAAGTGGCGCTTCTGGACTAGATACAGCCATGCCGCATACACCATTCTGCAGCATTCATTCTCACGAGTTTATACATATCAAACTCGACCCTGCACTCCCCATGCATCAGGAATCTACCATGGGCATACATATTCCCCATTCATTCCTATGGGAGGGCAGGTCACTCACCATCCATACACAGAAAGCACACGCACTTTACACTGTACCACAGTGAAAAAGTGCGCAGAGGCCTACAATCACCAATCCAGGTTCCAAAAACAGGCTAGGAAAAAGCAAAAAGTCACGGGGTAAACCTGCCCAAAGGACGGGATCCAACAATCATCATCGGGCCTTTGTTATGCTTTCCTTCACCTGGAGGGAGACCAACTGGTATTCACAGTAGTGATCAGAGATAGTAAGGGGTGAGAGTGAAGTGCGTTTAAAATTGCCTCCATCTATCAAAGTTTGTGTTTATTGTATTGAGGATGGGGTAAAGCTAAAAAGTGGAAATGGTGCGTGTATAGAACAGTCAGTGTTCTATAGCACCTGCTTAAAAACGTGAGTGGTCGTCATGGTTCAGCCCTTGGGTGCTCCGTCGGGTCTTTGGGCTTTCTTCAGTACCAAGTGGTTGCACGCATGCTATTTCTTAACATGCGTAGTGAAGTAATGCACTTACCCTTCTTCTTAAGTGCGCTTAATAACTCAATAGCTAGGTATAGATTGGAGACTATTAAGATGATGTTAATAGCAATTTTTAATTTTTCTCCACTTGTGCTTCACGTCGGTATTTATAAATCATTGTTTAAATCAGTCAAAAGCATTCTCCTCAATTTCTTATGGAGTAATGAATGGTCTACAATTTCTGTGGCCAGACTTAAAAATAGTAATTGTAAAAAGAAATTAATATTCCAGATTTTTTATAATTAGCATTTTGTTGAAATCAAGCCTGGCCTGGGACTACTTGTAAGGAAACTGAAAATTGCTTTAAACAAACATTTAGCTAAAAATTAATAAATGCATTAGAGCATGGAATAGGATTTGGTCAAAATAATCCACCATCATTATCAGCTAATGCTCCACAAACATTATTTTTACATATTTACATATTCTAGATTATTTTTAACTCAGCAGTTGTCTAATAGATGGTGGATACATCAATGTTACCATGTTTCAGGAGAGTGGGCACATGCACTTTAGCACTGGTTAGCAGAGATAAAGTGCCCTCAGTTCAATGGCCAACAAAAACAGATCAGCAAAACATGAGGCAAACAGGCAAAAAAGTTTGGGGAAGACCACCCTAAGGCTGGCAGGTCTAACAGACCACTTTTCAGAAAACGATTTCTCCAGGCGAAGAGTGCGCACCAGTGTTTTGTATAATAATGCTCTGCAATTCGGATCAGAAAGGCATTCATTTGTTGGTTCTAGGTGAATGTGTCGAGTTAACAGCAGGCAATCGTTTTTGGGGAAATTTTGTTTTCTTAGTCCGAGTTTCTGCCTAATTTGGATTTTCTTTTCTTCAGTGTACTTCTCGTAAGCCAGCTAAAGGGATGATGGTAAACCCCTTTACCTCTCAGATTCTTCAGTAAGCGGAACCCCTATTGGGTTTTTCAGGTTCCAGTTATGATTCTGTGTGATCTGTGTTTCTACCTGGAGGTTGCCTGGCCGATTTGTTACTGCTTCTTGAAAAAAAACTCAGGCTCTGAAATGCATTTCCTCGTCATTAAATGTACGGATTTAAGTTACGTAAATAGTCGTGTGGGACTCTGCAAACTATTGGCCATGTGAAATCCGCTTTAAAACTCCATACTGTGCAAACGTTTCACGCAAAGATCAGGCTTATAAGCTGTCAAGAGCAACAGAATTAAACGTTCATGAAGCTACATTCTTCGACTCCATGGTAACCATCTTTCATCTTTTAATAGCTCTGCTATGCTTCCTAGAGTTAATGTTCCACCTACAGGGGCATCTGAGAAGAAGGCGCAAAAATGTAAACTATGGCCTTAATAGACATTCTCGTTGAGGAGCCAGTCATTACTTGACAGTTTTATACTATGTGTAGATTTTGTAGCAGTAGGCACATCAACAGAAGTGTATTTGTTGCTGTTGTATTCAGACTACAGTTTGCCATGTTTACCTGGGAGGTCAGAGAGCCCTGCCTGCATTGCTTCCACAACAAACGACGCCTCTTTGTTGTCACATCAAATGCTTCATTACAATCAACAAAGCAGGCATGCAGGTTACTTTCAGAACATGCCATGTTTTTTTTTTTAAAGGGTAAAGTCCTCACATGATCAATTGTGGACTCCATAGGGGTCTGTAGCCACTGCAGATGGACTATTTGGACAAGGCTCACCTACGCCTGAAGTTGGCTCTAGTGGTCTCCAGTGGCGTAAGAAAACTTTAGGGGGTTCCCCTGCAAAGTACACAGAAGGGCCCCCCCAAGTCAGTCACAGGCCAGGGGACTGTGTTGAGGGGCCCGCTGGAGTTTGGAGCACCCTCGCTGTGGGCCCTATGTTACGCCACTGGCGGTCGCTTACCTAATGCTGGTTACGCGAATGTAAGTGTTACGTAGCTTTATACAGGCCAAGGGACTGACTAATCCATGCAGATCTATTCATGGAAGAATCCCTAGAACAACTGTCTCAAGCAAGGACGCAATATGGCGCGGGCCCTTATTAACTTTTACATGGCAGGCGTGGCTGAATCGCTATCAAACTCTCTGGTTTCTAACAAGCCTGGTACTTTCACATGCTGGTGACCTCATTTTATTTCAGAAGGTACCTACTGGATTGCGGCGCCATGGGCTCTCTTGTAGAATACAGTGAGACCAATCACTTAATAATGATCATTTCAGGACCATAGTGTTCGGTCTGCAGGACTCAAAGGTACTTGATATGCATATGGATCAAAAATAAAAGAGGCATCAAATTGCGTGTACCTTGGACTTACATTTAGTCTTTCATGTCCTGGTGGTATTACCTAGCTTCTCTTGAAACTATATTTTGTAGAGCTTGCCTAAAAACGTGTCCTTTCCATGTTAGCCATGGAGGTTGTGCAATTGCCTCTTGTTTGAAAGCGTTTTCTACTGAAACAAAGTTTTTTATGCTATATACTGAGCACCTTTTATGGTTATTCAACTTATGGAAATTTATTTTTAAAAGCAGTAGACACCCAAATGGGGATTGCCCTGCAGGCTGCATCGCAACATATTCTATCACTCTGGGGTTCCACCACCACACCTACTCATACGGGGTGGTTACACAAACTCTGGTTCACACTGGGGATGGAACGCATTCAGGCTACACTCACACACTCTGCTGATACGTTTCGTAAGTTGTGGTTACCGTTGCTGTCCCTCCTGTCCAAGGAGTTCAATGAGATTACATGCCCCAGATACCTTCGCATATTGCGACTCACAGAGGCTCCTCCTGGCCCTCCGTGATCTCAGGTTTGCCTGCAATATTCCCCGAATGTCTGCTTCCATAATTGCTTTACAACTACGGCACACTGGTTGGGGTGGTAGGGGTGGGGGGGGAGTTGGGGGAAGGGGGGGGGGGGGGGGGTTCGAGTTTCTGTTTCTAGCTACTGTCTACAACCTTGGCATGATATTTTCGATTGGGCACCTGTACCTAATTCACTGTCTGACCCACAGAGAAGACATGGTCGTCTGTCTCGCTCGCCTTCTGTGCCTATTGCCTTTTCATTGCATTGATGTGCCTGTTTTTGCTCTTAAAATCAATAAAACACATTTGAAATTAAAAGCAGTAGACACTTCAGAAATTAAATTCATAGAGCATTATTTGGCATAGGCGCAGTGAGTGCACAGAAAAGGCCTTCTCAGTCTGGAACTGAGCCAAATTTCTGTCACTAGATCAGCAAACGAAGCTCTTTTTAACTACATCTGGGACTGTGAACAGCCATGCATGAACTCCCTAGCTGTGCTTATCTGAGCCAAAATAACATGGAACAAAAGGTATGCGGGTCTTATGACAGTATTCTCAGCAAAATGTGGTCTAAAGGAAACACGCCATGAAATGTTTACTGAAACTGCTTGTAGAGATTTTAAGATGCTTTGCTAGGCATTTTGAACTGATATAACTACATTCCTGGAAGCGGCACTACTGAAAAGTCAAGTATCACATCTGAGTAGCAGTTCTGTTGCTTTTGACCGGCCACGTATGTTTATGGTCTTCAGTAAAGTATATGAGCATGCGAAACTAAAGATATATAAGAAACTATTGTTTATTACCCGGCAGCACATTTTACTGCCCAGGACAATTAATTTGAGTCATCAAATCTCTTTTTAAGCTTACTATTCCAGCATGTTTACCCTACTGCTAAACTAACTAGTAAGTCTTTATCAGTCT
This sequence comes from Lissotriton helveticus, assembly GCF_964261635.1. NCBI lineage: Eukaryota > Metazoa > Chordata > Amphibia > Caudata > Salamandridae > Lissotriton > Lissotriton helveticus. The sequence goes on along the minus strand of NC_136069.1, from coordinate 325,004,060 downwards.
CACCTATTATAACTGTTTGAAAGTATGTATTTAGTGTACTGTGTCATGGTTTCCGTTTTATTACTGATACTTTTCTAATGTGCTATTTTTATTCAGAAATGTGAATACAGTTTTACTTCTGAGACTGAAGTAGTCTTGCTACTATTGGTCCATAGTGGCAGGAATTTAGGGTTGGAAGAAAAGGATGAACTCTTGCCGCCTATAGTTAAGGCTGTTTGTCACCCTAGTCAACCCTTGCTGCACACTTACTTGTCCACATACCTCTCAGATGCCACATGCAGACGAGGGAGAGAATCCCAAGCTATTTGGGGTGGATAAAGAGTGTGTCTGACAGCTATAAATAACACTGCAAGAGTGCTATTGTTCACTGAGGAGGTACTGTGCTCAGTTACCCTAAGTCACATGTCATCTATCTTCTTCTTGCATGCACCTCTGAATTTCAAATTGCAAATGGAGTAACAACAACCAATTTTAAATGCAACATTAGCAGACTCCAGTCACGGACCGTCAGTGTTACTTAAGACTTTCCCAAGAGAAGGTACCAAAGCATTGTATGAAATCTAGGATTTTAATGTTGCTGTTTTGACTGACTTAATACGTTTGTCTTGCTTGGGTTTTTAAAAAGGCTCAGTTTTAGCTAAGGCAATGATGACTCATTTCTCTTTAAGGACCACTTTGAGCTAGCCACCCCCTACTCTTGTTCTTGCCACTATAAATACGAGCTGATCTCCCATTTGCGTTGTGACATGTTCATTGTTAAGTGAGTCACACTAGAAATGTACTCCTAATCTCGAACAAAGATCAATTATTACTAGAGTGCTCTGAGTCTGTAATTAATTTGATCAAAGACTTTGTGTCTTTGATCATCCCTATGCTCGCCAATATAGCCTGTGCATGTGTAACATGATTGAACATGAGAAAAGTGAGAAAAATATAGAACACCTGGGCATCAATCCCTCTAGATGTGAAGTAGTCGTGTATCTCATGTATTGTTTGTGAGTTTTCTTGATGGTCATATTCCCAGTTCTTTCTAAAATTAATACGCATTTCCTTAAGCCTTGGAGGCATCTGCACATCTGTTAGGTAGGACACTGGATGGAATGGGTATAAGAGTCTGTAGCGTGTTTTCTTTTGCAGGACTAATCCGTAATTGATTACATTATTTTCCATTCTATGTCCTGTGCCGTTATTAATTCTTGAAAGCGGTCCATTTTGCCATGATACATTGAAGTGGAGACTTTCTCATGGCTCCGTTCATTGTTTCAGGTGGAGGGAAGATGACATCACTAGTACTTCGGAAGTGGTGATTTGCCCTCTCCCTTGTCAGTCATCATTATAAATGTATTAAACAAAAATTCAAAATATTTTAATAACCCACGGTTTTCACAGAACATTGTTGCATCTTTCGTTTTTTAGCATTCACTGTTTTACTTACTGATGTGGCCCTTTCCAGTCAATTTAATAGAAAATTAAACTATGGCTACAGGATTGGCAATTGCAGATTTAAGTCATTCAGTCATTTATTTCACTGACTTTCTTTCAATGTTATATTATGTACGCAAGCCTTTACTACAGCCTTGCTTCCATTTCAGTGATACTATAGCTAATTTTTAAGCACTATCGTAATACATTTTCCCATAAATTTCTCAACTGAGAAATTTTCCCAGGGGTGAGGAAGGATTTGGAATTTTTCCATTATTATCCTTCACCATAGCTTGGCGATGTTAGAATTGCTTGTGCTGCTAAGTTAGCAACATCACTACTAGAAACAGCGTAGTGACTATAACATGTCAACTATTAGAGAGTTAGTTCTGTTTATTCTGTGTTCCACAGATACCAGGATATACAGCTTCTGGAGTGTTTCGGCACTGTTGTGTCTGTTATTTGCAATGGACTTGGAAAATGTTACTTCTCACTCCTTTGGGATTTAAACATTGAGGCATGTAAGAGGTCTTTGTCTGCGACTGACCCCCCTATTCAACAAAACAGGATGTGAACGTTTTCTGCACTCTGTAGTATCTACTAGGGCATTCCCTCAAATCTGCAGTCTGCCTCAGTTGGAAGGTAGGTCTCCAATATGGACTCTTATCCATTTTTTCTTTGTCTGCCAAGAAACATCATGGCAGCAAATAGGATTTGGACAGTTGGGATTTTGATTCTTCCAGATTGGGCAAGAAGGATCTGATATGCCAACCTTCTTAAGCAGAGACTGCCATTCAGGGAGAATCCTGTCTCACAAACAGGCATTGCGTCTGAACATTGAGACATCATCTCGAAGGTTAGAGACTGAAAGGCTGGCCTTGAGTGCTTAGCATGGCCTGAGGAGGTGATAGCGGCTAGACAGTCTCCTGTAAATGGTGCCCTCAAACAACTGAATGGGTTTCCCAGCTTGCTCTCCTTTGCAGAAGCAAAATCCCGTTGTGGTTGCCCTTCTTAATGTGTTGTAGTTCACCTTATCTGTTAATAGTGAGTACCTTAATATAAGCACCTGAAAAGAATAACTGATGTAATTATGTGCCTTCTCACCCTTGCAAGCAGTGTTCTCTCTTCTGGCATGCCATTGCGACCATATTTCTCAATGGACTGCAAAATGCATATCTCACAACCCTGTTTTTTCATATTTCTCAAGGGAGTGGAGAATTTATTTCTCACTACCCAATTTTTGGATCGTATTTGAGATGTAAATATAATGCTGATATTTCATTTGGGGCTCTTTTTAGTCTGTAATTCACTCTGGTTACAGTCTTTAAGCACTGTAGCAGATATATTGTCTGCTGGTTCTGACTTCGAGGCAGCCGTTTTATACTGATCAAGTTGGTATTGAGTGTTAGATCCAAGTTTCTGCTTAGGTGTGTTCCACTGTTCCATATCTGTCAAAAAGTATATTGTCAGCATTTTTAACTTGCACATCCTTATCGTTTAAAGGTAGAACATAGGTTACCTTGGTTGGACCTAATATGAGCTGTCCAGTTACATGTGGGGAGTTCCTTCGTGGAAAGATCTCATTGGACCTGGCCCTTGTTGCGGGGTCATCCCCAACTTTTTATCTTCTGTTGCTAAATTTGTTTTTGTTGGCATTAGGACTCTGTGCACTTTACCCCTGCTAACCATTGCTAAGTGCTTGTTCTCTCTCGATAAAACATGATAAAATGCACCTACCCATAATTGTCACATGTAATTTACTTGTAAGTCCCCATTTAATGGCACTGCCTGTACCCAGGGCCTGTAAATCAAATACTACTAGTGGGCCAGCAGCACTCATTGTGCCACCCACTAAAGTAGCCTTTTAAACATATGTTAGGAATGCCACTGCTGGCTTTAATGCAATTTTAAACTGACATACCCACCTGGCAAAATAATCCTTTTGCACTGCCTAAATCTTCCTTTTTAAAACGTATAAGTCACCCTTAAGGTATGCCCTAACCATCCCTATGGCAAGGTACTTAGTATTTAAGAAGTAGGACATGGACGTGTGTGATTATGTTTTACATGTCCTACCACTGAATAACTCCAAAAGTCGTTTTCACTGTCAGAAGGCCTAACACTGGGTTACCTTATTATATTTTATAAGTGCTAACTTCATATTGGGAGCAGGTAGAGATGTGCTGGTTACACTCAAATGATTGTAATTTAAAATCATCTTTAATGGTACAGTTGGATTTTAAGTTACTATTCTGAAAATGCCACTTTTAGAAAGTTGTGAACAACAGGGGTTAGGTCCATAGACACGTGGTGGGGGCTAGACCCTATATTCAATCGCAATCAACACACAGTGCCCGCACCACAATTACTCAATACGTGTTTTCAAAGGGTAAGAAACCAATTTATTGCCGCTTCCCTAGACAACAATACTTTGTGTCCATTATTTTATATCTTTTTCATATTTGCAAAAACTCATAACAGAAAAGAAAACAATAAATTGAAATATTTACAAGGCTAAATAGACTCTATACAAACATTAAAGACAAAAATTATTTACACATTAGAAAACATTTCAACATCAAGCGTTACAAAAAATGATGATAATTATATCACAAACAACAGTTATTATAATCAATTAATGAGAAAAGGTAATTTTGGGGGAGAAAGTAAGTGACTCAATGGCTTATAGACACTTGAATACTGGACCAGCCGGTCCTAGTATCCTAAGGATGGCAAATTATTTTTCCCAAACAACACTGCCGACGCGTTTCAAGACCAGGCGCAAAGTCACTGGTCTTTCATCTGTGCTGTGGATTCGTTGTCTATGCAAGATGCAAAGACATTGTTTTACTTGACCTAGCACGTAGATTCCTTATTTCCATACAGTGGCTACAAACAGTTCTAAGCTACATACCAATTCTGTTTGAAGGAGGACTTCGTGACTTCACGAAGTCCTCCTTCAAACAGAATTGGTATATAGCTCCAGACCCATAAGATACCTCAACACCTTTTCAAATTTTTTTCTTGGGGCCTGAACGTGCCTCTGACCTTTCTACTAGGACATCCAGTTGACCCTTCGACTTCCTATCCTCTAAAATAGAGGGAAGGTGGCCATCACATCTTCCAGGAGAGTAAAAAAAGATCCAAGCATAGATAGTTTTTTCTTCCTTTTACTCGCTCTTTTAAGGGTAGTGGTACTCTGGCAAAAATCATACTTGCTTCTAAAAGTAGCAATTGAATTCCTTACATCAACGAACAATTGTTTGCTTTCCTTTTTGCCACCTGCACATCCTTCCAAAGAGAAGGAAATATTAAACAGGCTGAATCCCAGAAGGATTCCTAGCCAAGATTTATACTGAATGGAACCCTTTAAGGTGGATGAAAATCTGTTGATGTATTTTAGGGGATTGAACAGTGGTAAAGCAATCAGCAAGCCATTTTTGTCACAGTCAAAAATAAATGTGAGATAGCGTGTAAAACCTCTCTGAGGAATTTTTCAAGACGGCTGTACAAGGTGATCCCCAGCGACATCTCCCTAAAGAGGTATACTCATATTATTCTAATTATAATGTAGCTATTTATATTTGATACACTCTTTTTCCAAGCACTGTTGTCTTGTATCAAATAAACGTGAGCAGAGCAATACTCAGATTATATCTTGCATTGCATGTGCCATTGGAGCTCCATGGATTATATCAGAACATGTGCCACTTATATTCTGGACATTAATATGACATTTTTGATTGAATATCAACTTTATCTATTTCCGGTTTATCGTTTCTTGAAATGATTAACTGCAAACATTTTGAAATGTTGGTTGTGCTTTGAGAGTGTGACAGTATGTGTTCTATGTCTACTACATAGTTTGCTTTTCTGTGCTTATTTACTTTGTCTCTTTAAATCCAAATTATCACTGCATGCAGCGCCGCGAGTTCTGCCTCTTCATTATATGGAGTGTCTCACATAAATGAACGTGCTTGGTGGGCCCCCTATAGCTGACATTAGACCCGTCTGCAGAACGCTATGTTTAACCACCATCTTTCAAAGAAATATATTTCACAATAAATAAATACAATTAAATAAATGGGATGAGAAAACTTTCGTAAGAGGGCTTCTTGTCCCATCTAAGGGATCCTTTGTACTTGGCACAATTAGCAATCTAATTCACAGCACCATCACTCAGACCAAGTGTAATCAGTTAGCGGCCATGAACCAGGCGATTATAAACCACAGAGAGGCCCTCCTGCCTTACACAGTGGACATGCATAGCACACGCCAATTCTGTTGACTGATATATGCACGTGAGGAGGCCTTACTTTTGTGGGCAGCTTGTAGGCATCAAACTTATATTCGAGGAGGTCACATTGAGAACAATGGCAAGTGAATGGACTGATTTCTACTACAAAACACAAAGGCTGACCAAAGAGAAATGAAGACTTGATTTAGTTGTTGGCGGTCTTCCTGCCGGCCTGCCATTGCGATGGGGCCCAAGTACTCCGTCAAGCTGACTGCATCCCGACTGCCGTATTGAGATGTGCACGCGATACTCAGAAGACCGCCAAGCCTCCATTGCTGTAGTGACGGCAGGATCCCGCCGATTTAGATGTTCCCTTTGGGCTGGCAGTGTGCTGCTGGAGGAGTCCAGACGGGGGCAACAGCAGTGGTGGGGAGACAGGGAAGTCACATTTATTTATTTACATAAAACATATATATGTAGTGTATGTGTACATATGTGCGTGTGTGTGTGTGTGTGTGGGATATGTGTAGTAATGTGAAAATGTACTTACTGCTGTGCAAACAACCAACATTAGCACACCATACCTGCACACCACGAACACCTGCCTTAGATTCCGTTAAAACGGGGTGCCGGTCCGTTGCAGTCAGGGTGCAGCAGGATAGGAGGGACCAGGACAATGGCGAAGAGGAGGAAACTGCATCCTGTTCCCCTGCCTAAGGTGTGTGTTCATCACTTTTCTTACCTTTTCACCAACTCGAAGTTGGAAAGATTCCCACTGGAGTTTCTCTACAAACAACCCAGATCCAAATCTGGAGAGCGGAAATCCTAGCTGCAGTCCCTCTGCTGCCTGCTGCAGCCCATCCCTCTGAATGGGCGGGGAAGAAATTCCTGGCAGAGTCGGCGGGACAGAGGTGATCTTCTCTCCCATTCCCAACCAACATCTAAATATCGCAGGCGAACCACCAGGTTGGCGAGTGGGAAGACCGCCAAAAAAGGCCACTCTGTTGCTGTCCCGCCAACATCTAAATCAGGCCCTTAGCTCCAATGAACTAGCTCAGTGTGCAAAATGGACACTTGAATTATGCGTAAACACCTTAATGCCAATGACTACAAGGACTGTGTAATACGTTATGCACTTTCAGATTGTTTTGTGTATGTTAAAAGATATATGTGATCTACAGAATGAATTAAGATGTACTTTATAATAAATCACGTGATGATTCTTCCGTAAGACGCAACATATGTTTCCATACTGGTACCAGTTTCAAATCTCTCCAAGGTCTGATAAAGAAATACTAAAGCATCCCTTCAGAAACATTCGTGTTACGTCACCCAGTAAGGACGTATACAATACAGGGTTGCCATATTTCCATGTATAATCAATACCTTAGGGAACCCTTTGCAATATATACACAGGTCATAATAAGAGCATCACAGTGGTCAGTCACACACAACACCAAAACGAATCCCACGTAGGCATCTCTGCAATACAACATCCGGGATGTTGCTTGTTAATCGTCCACAAATTTGCTTCGGCACTTTGTCAGGGATACGAAGCGCTATATAAATGCTGTGTAAATACCATAGTTATGATGAATATTTTTTCGAAGTATTTTCAGACCTAATCATTTGAAGCAAGTCTGTAATCTTGGAGGCAAAAAAGAGCATATCGTCTTGCCTTTATAATATTGGCCTATGGAATTCTGCAAACACATTTGTAAAGGTATAGTAACTGTTTTTTCAGAACTGGGTTTACCCTCGAGCTAGACATTCCACACAAACTGTGTCCAATTTTGTCTTAACCACTCAACAGTCGCCTGTCAATTGGTAAAGCAGAAACCCGAATAACATGAATTCCCAAGCCCAACATATTAGTGTAAGTAAGCAATGATCTTGTTTCAGTTGTTATCCACTTTCTACTGAAATGTCACCAAGATTGCTGTTTTTGGGCTTCTGCCGTAGTGGAGGAAGGCAAGTTATGCACATGCGCATTGAAGGTGTATAAACGTTCTGGTCTTTTTATCCTATGATTCTTCCAAAAGTATTTTTCAGGGGTACCCAGTAGCTAGGTTCGCATCATTTGGTTCAGAATACAAGTAGCTAAAGCCAAGTGGTTCAAAGCTCAATAAGCGTCAATGAAAAGTGAGAAAGAAAAATAGACTCCAAGAAATATGAAACAGTAATACAAAAAAGTAAGCAGAAAGGGGGTTAGGGTACGAAAGAGGTGGGTTGGGAAGGAAAGGTTGAGGACGATATGTTGTGGGGTATTGAACAGAGCAGGGATGGGGGTTATATGTTATTACAACGAACTCCGTTGTAACGCATGCCTTTACCACGCATGCGTTACAACGGAATACTATTTTCACGCATAACCTTCTCCACGTTTTTTCCGTGGTGACGTGTTACGTAATAAAATAAAACGGCCGTTTCCTTCCTCTACGATGCCGATTCCCTGCACTTCTCTAATTAAGGTTAGTGGTTTTTTTTTAGGGGGGGGAAACCCCCCCCCCCACCCCCCATACCCTTTACCACACATGCCTTTACTACGTACCTCGTAGTAAACGTATGCGCGGTAAAGGTTTTCGTTGTAACCACGCATGCGTTGTAATGCATGCGTGGTTAAGCTTTTCGTTGAAACGGCCGCGTTGTAGTGGCCGTTTCCCAGGGATGGGTGATACGGGGTTAATCATGGTGCACCCCATCGCTAGAAGTAACAAGCATTGGCATAGCCAATAGGTCTCGCCTTTGGGATCTTATAAGTGTTTAGTTATCCAGCACAATATCCTTGGTGCAACAACATCAACTATTGCATGGCGAAACACTTATAGGGTCCCAAAGTCGAGACCTGTTGGCTATGCCAATGCTTGTTTAGTTTGACGCAACAGAAAAGCAGAAATAATTCTCCTACCTTCACTTCTCAGTGCATTGTGCTGTGTGGGCTAGTAGTTGCTGTGGTCTTTCATAAGGCTCAGCGAGTTAAACTGCTGTCGTGGACACCTGCTGTAACCTTCAGGTCACAAGTTAAAAGTCAGAACACAACGCCTTTCTGATTCAGTCTAACACCTGACTATTACAGCGCTTGGAAGCAATGATCAGTTGTTTGTAGAGCTATATTTTATTATCATGTGCCTAAAATGATCGCAACCTTTTACTTGATCCTTTTAACCCTATCAGCAGTGAGCCAATCATGTACCTGTGAGCAGAACCTGATTTTTCGGGTTGATATATTCTTGTCACAATGCTCCGCACAGATGCCTCTGTCGCTGTACGTGGGGATTGGCAGTTTCAACATCTCGACGGAAACCAGGAGTAAAATACCTAGTAAAATACCTAGACCATGGTGATATATGTCCCCATTGTTGCTGGTTTTGGATAATAGACTCTAAAACAGACATCTGCAGTCAAACTCACCTACACGGTATAGCACCTTGAGGTACATATTGTCTTGTCAATTTTCATGGTGGGTCCATGTTCTCCTCGCCAAATTATAAAGAATACCATGTGATGTTGCTGGTTCTCCGCTCATAAAACGAAGCCTGGACGTCTTTTCATGGTGGGTCCATGTTCTCCTCGCCAAATTATAAAGTATACCATGTGATGTTGCTGGTTCTCCGCTCATAAAACGAAGCCTGGATGTCATCCGCACCTCAGGATGAACAGTATTCTAAGAAAAGTAGAGTTCGCTGGGCTCTGCCATTGTTAGTGTTTAAGGGTGTGTTGCATGCGCAGAGACTGGAAACAGTCACCGTGACAGTCTTGAACCCCAAGAGGGCGGTAACACACACAGGTGCACGCACACGCCCGAAAGGAGCTAATCATTTAATGCTGGTTCAGAGGCTGAGGTTGGACCCAAGACCAAGGAAAACTCAAACAAAAAAGAAAAGCTAGGTGGAAAATCGTCCACAAAAACAAGAAATATCAATGTAAAGCAAAAGCAAGCACTACGCTGGCAGTGGAGTCCCCAGCGGCTCAACGGGCAGCACAAGGCGCTAGGGGTGCCCTTCGATGATGGTGCGCTTGGAGCACTACGTCCGAAGTATTGTTCGTGCAGGTGGTGGTTTAACGGAGGTGATTGATGGGCCAAACATCAAAACAGTGATGAAAGAAATGTAGACCTGTCGTTGACGTCAACTGGTAAGCAGGTATATCACTACTTGTTCGAAAAGAAGTGGTTTTTAAAGGCTGGTCTGTCTTATCAAGCATTCCTGCCTCCTAGGTTTCTGCACATAAGAAAAGCTGAGTTGTATGCGTGACCACAGCAATCACAAGAAAATCTCTGGGAATTTGAAAACGAAATTACAAAAAAGACTAGTCCAGATAGGTCCTGTGACGCCCTTTCAGAATGTGTTTTTGGAGGCAACAGTTTCAAGAGAGAAACGAGCATTGCTCCGTGAAACAGCCTGCAAGCCTAAAACGATGTTGACAAAATCTACAAGTATTTGATGAAACAGAATAGCGAGTAAACAGGTGTATACAGCATCGGATTCCTGGCCCTTGCATGGTTGGTAGTGCGTCAGATGCAGTTTGGTATCTGTTGGAGGTACAAGAGGTTCTAAGACGTGCTTCACACATGGTGTAGTGAACGTCACAGTGCATAAGCATAATGGATTGTTGAGAGTGTGAACAATAGGCAGAGCTGATTCCTAACATGCATTTTTAATGAGTTTTACATTTTTGGATCCAAAATGTTTCTATTTGCCCTCAAAAAGTTGGTTCAGCGTGTTCAAAAGCAGAGGATTGCCCCGACCCCCATCAGAGCCTGGGAAGGACTCCGTGGAGTCCACCCAGGGGCACAAGACAGAGCTTGTTATAAGGGTCCAAGAAAAAAGGTGCTATCCCCGGACTGCATCACGTGGGCATTTATTCAACGAAATGGTGGGAGACGGAAATGTGACGTCATGCATGCTTCGATGACGTCACAGGGTCGATTGAACCCTGGCCATGTGACGTCCTGCATGCTTTGATGACATCACAGGGCCGGTTGAACCCTGGCCCCCACATTAGTCCGTCTACAATTCCCTCAATTGTTCCCCATGAGCTGGGTGAAAACAAATGAAAGTGCAAGAAATACTCCTGAATGATCCCCAAGAGGTTGGGTAACTAGTCCTGTGTTGCGGGTACCAAAGGTCTACTAGCTAGAGAGCGATGCCGGTGATTGCCTATATACGAAGAAATATTTGAGCCCTGATTTCGGAGAAAACGCACGTGTAAAAAACAAACAATGGTGTTGGAATTGTGGCCAAGGAGTCCAAGCGGCGCCACTGGGTGCACATCTCTGAAAAGGAAGCCTCGCGCGGGGCCGGACGTGACTCGCCAATTACCGGCGGGCTTCTGATTCGAATTGGGGAGAAGCCATTCCTGCAGCCGGCTCCACGGATGGGTAATTGAGCCCTTGAAAGGGATGCTGCTGGCCAAAGAGCACATGAACCCGTTTATTGCAACCAAAATGTCACTCCTGGCATGCCTCCGGGACTTTTATCTCTTTAGAAGCAGCGGGCCTCTCCAGACCTGCCCTGGCATCAGGGATCTGAGTGCGGGCATTGCACACTGCGACGCAGGCTGCTAGTAGCTGAACACAACTTGAGACCTCTCGGCATCTGGGCGCAGTTGTGATACACAGCAAGAGAATGGAGTAGGTATCTGGAGGAGTAGTGGCACAGGACAAGAGACAGTGGGTATCTGGGCAGAGTAGTGGCACACATTAAGAGACCGATAGTCCACCTGGATGCAGTAGAGACACACAGGAAAAGACAGACTAGGCATTAGGGCACAATCGTGGCACACAGCACGAACCAGTGCAGTGACACAGAGCCAGGCTAGGCAACTGGGCACAATAATATCACACAGCAAGTGGCAGACTAGGTATCTGGGCACAATAGCGGCACACAGCAGGAGCCAGGCTAGGCATCTGGGCACAGTAGTGGTGCACAGCACAGCACACAGCACAGCACAGAGCAGATGAGGCCTCTGGGCCTCTGTGACACACCGAGCAAGGTAGGCACCTGGACACAATGTCACACAGCAAGCGAGGTACTAGGCATCTGGTCACAATAGTGGCACACAGCAGGGGCCTGACTAGGCATCTGAGTAGTCATGGCAGTGTTTTGCAGCAACATTTCTGGCTGAAGTTGAGGCACACAACCAGTGGTGACACAGCTAAGCATCTGGGCGCAGTAGGAGTAGAGGTAGAGAGGCGGATCAAAAGGAATCGAGGCATGAGGCAGGAGCTGAGGACATGCCTCAGACAGCACTTGTGTAGAGTTCTTACAAAAAAAAATGCGAGGGAAAAAAAACCGTGGTGTGCACGCGCGTCACTGCAAGTGGTACTTTGCCGGCGATCAGCTTGCTAGAACGCGCATGCGTGCGCGCTCTTGTGCGCGTTCTAGCAAGCTGATCGCCGGCAAAGTAGCATTTCTGAGAGCCTCAAAATGTCTCGCCAAGACCAGCGCATGCGCTTGATCAGGCCGAGACCTAAAAAGCAGATAGCAAAAAGGTGGGCGAACTTCGCGAATTCATAGAAGTAAAGAGAAATGGGAAAGAGGGGAAGAGGAGAATGAAAAGGGGTGCTATCGGAGATGGGGCCAGTACTGTTTAGTTATGAGAAATTTGAACAGTGAAGAAGATTTTTCCATTAGTATTATAACCATGTGATTCATGTGAGCCGCAATTCAAACTAAGCACTTACAAATAATCACATAACATACTTTTAAAGGAAGCTCACAAAACCGTGGTTTACTTCTTGCACATACGCTTGCCTTTTAGACATTGGTTGTGCCATAGAAGTCGATGTTCATTCGTTATTTTTTCATATATTTTTACTTATGAAGTTTGCCATTGTCGTTATAAAAGGAGGCAGAAGTTGATACTCAATTTGAGTTTCTGATACAGATATGTGGTACCTGGCTATTTTGTGGTCTGGTAATCAATTTTTACGAACAGGCGAGTTGCGTTTTGACAGTTTCATTCTGCATGGTGTGTTACATCCGCCGTCTCTCTTGATTTCTTGATCTTAACGTGGAATTAAACCCAATCCAAGATTGGTTAATCTTTCCATGCACCCTCACTAGCCACCTCTCCCTGGAACTTTTTTTTCAGTATTTAAGATCCTAGAAAGAAGTTGTCAGCAAAAGTCCTTGCTCTTCCCTGTAGCCTTATGCTGTCGCCTTTAGTGACGAACTTCTGAGTTTCACCCGTGACACCCACTCTACTCACTGCAGTGGGTGTGCGCTCCGTGTCATGGCGCAGGCTCCAAGCATTGGATTGTTGGTGTATGGTACAAGGTTATACTCTTGGAAAGTTCTTCAGAGAAGGTCTAAGCAGAATATTGCAGCGGGCTCCCGTTGATCACTATCAAGTTGTATGGTAAATATCTAATTTTTGAAAGTTACAAACACTGAAAGTCGGTCCTGAGGATGGCATGGGAGTTCTCAAGTCGAGGGATGTGTCTGTTCTTAAGAGGAGGGCTTTCTTCAAATCCATAGTGACCTTTCCCCAGCTATGTCCCTTCTTCCAATGCAGGCATTAAGAAAATGCCACTATTGTAACCTGTTTTTCGTTTCAGACATTTACTGTTCGGATTTGGAAAGTTGATGCACAAATCTTTGTGATCTTTTTGACCCAGAATTATGCTCTGTGTAACTATAGAAATTGGGACAGAGTGATCCTAGTATATATATATATATATATATATATATATATATATATATATATATGACAGTGACTATGTCTGAAATCATCACTGGGAAGCTAAACTCAGAGAACCTGAAGGTGTTGGGGGGCATAGTGTGAAAAGAGTGGGTGCTCCAACTCTTTGCTTGTGATTGGCTCTTACCGGAAGATCAGTGATGGTGGGAACGAATAGCAAAGGCCCGCCTCTAAGAAAGAGCGAAAGCTGAAAAACATGGTCTGCGGTTCATGTGTTGTGTTTTCTGCAGGTCAGTACCTGCAGTGGAACAGTCAGCTGTACTTAATACAAGTTTCCAGATGTTTCTTTGAATTCAGGCTGCAAAAGACCACTTCGCTTCCCTATATTTAGGAACAAGGGTGATGTAATGTTCCTGGATTACATTATAATTCCCAAAGAGAAAATTACATCAGAGAATAAGACTTTCTATTGGAAAGAAGCGCTGTGACTTATGAAAAATGTGGTATTCAACTGTACATAATGTTTAGTCGTGTTACTCTGTCACTCAGTGTACATTGTTACAGATTTCCCACAAGAGAAGGGTCCTTGGTTAATCAGGAAAATTCATAGCACTTTATCCTGCTTCACAGAGGAATCTAACTAGGAACTTGGGGTGAAGCCGGGTTTTGAGGACATTCTTGGTGCAGTGTCTTTCTGTGATTGAAAATATCTGTCAGAATTACAGCAAGATTGACTCACCCTTCCATACTTCCAACACATTAGTAACTGTACTGCCTATATTTTAAAGCACTTAGAAACAGCCACATGCAAAATGTAGTGTTATATTTAAGGTGTAAATTCTCTTATTCTTTCCAGTCTGCCCTATTTTTCATTTTAATTGTAATATTTTTTAATTCTTCGATTTTTGCACAACATTGCCATCAACTTCTAGGTCATGAACATATTCCACACCATGTAAAATGTCCTCTTGGTAGGTTCTTCAGTAGCTTGTAAATGCATTGTTTGCACAATCACTCCTTTATGTCTGATTCCATTCCACGACGATGTCATTTACTGGCAAGTGCCAAGCAGCATGTTGCTGATGGCAGGTACTCCGGTTAATGTGCCATGCATCACCATATTGGTGTCCAAGGCCAGACATCCAGACTCGTTCAGCATCTTTCAGTGTTGCTTCTGGAACTAGACTGTGGTTGGTCATCTGTGTTTGTGCATATTGTAGATGGTGGTTGTTCGTCTTTTTGGATATTCTAGATGATGGTTAGGCACCTGTGTTTGTGGATATTTTAGACAGTGGTTGGGTGTCTGTGTTTGTGGATATTCTAGACAGTGGTTGGGCGTCTTTGTGGATATTCTAGACGATGGTTAGGTGTCTGTGTTTGTGGATATTTTAGACAGTGGTTGGCCGTCTGTGTTTGTGGATATTCTAGACGGTGGTTGGGCGTGTTTGTGAATATTCTAGACGATGGTTAGGTGTCTGTGTTTGTGGATATTTTAGACAGTGGTTGGCCGTCTGTGTTTGTGGATATTCTAGACGGTGGTTGGGCGTGTTTGTGGATATTCTAGACGATGGTTAGGTGTCTGTGGATATTTTAGACAGTGGTTGGCTGTCTGTGTTTGTGGATATTCTAGACGGTGGTTGGGCGTCTGTGTTTGTGGATATTCTAGACGGTGGTTGGGCGTCTGTGTTTGTGGATATTCTAGACGGTGGTTGGGCGTCTGTGTTTGTGGATATTCTAGACGGTGGTTGGGCGTCTGTGTTTGTGGATATTTTAGACAGTGGTTGGGCGTCTGTGTTTGTGGAATTCTAGAATGTAGTTAGGTGTCTGTTTGTGGATATTCTAGACGGTGGTTGCTAATCTTTTTTTACGGGTCTTGTAGTGGGTCCTTGGCCTGCAGATCCTGACTGGCACTTTTGTGACATGTCGCTTGCCATCGTGCTGTAAGGCAGGCTGCATAAGCTTACGCTCTTAATTTTTGTTTAATTTCAGCAGTTGCAGCAGTATTTTGCTCCGCTTCATGTTCAATTTGTGGCAGTGTTTTCAAACAGTTTCTCACTTGAAATGTCAGGTCGGCCGGTTGCCCCTTTAATTTCCAGCAACCACCAGCTGTTTACTCCTCAAATGAAGTTGCCACCAGGCACTGTCAAGGACATAATTAAACCAAATTGTTGCCTTTCAGCAGGGCAGAAACTTCAAAGAGCAGAAGGAGAGCCTCGCAACTGCCCTAGGCATGGGAGCGACTGATCTGTGATCAGACATGGACTCTGACTTCATAATATACACCTTCGACATTTGAGAAACGGCCACCATTCTTTGTAGTTCTGTTTGATCATTCGGAAAAGCACTCTTTTGGAACCAATGGCGGCATGGTTTTGAATCTTGGGGAGGTCTGTAATGATTTATCAGAGCTTCTGTAAGTACACACACCACATCTCTGTGTTTTTTGCCTGTGGCAACACAGGTGCTTTGCCGCAATATATCCATTTGAGGGAAGAGGGCTACTGACATACTACAGCCGGAAGGACATTGTAGCCTACACGTGCTAGAAGCCAAGAAAGAATGCTGGATACCCCATTGGTGCTTAGCTTAATAAATATTTATAGGAAGTTGTATCCCTCAATGTAAAAATTGTAGAACATGTAGGAAAAAAAATTGCAGTCAAGGGTTTGCGTTTTTCTCAGCAGCACAAACCACAGAAAATTGTTCCCTATGATTAATTGCATCAGGCGTTTGAAGTATGCCGCCAATTATCCAGCCTGTGTCTGTTTGTTAGGTTGTCATTCCGTCATTCTGTTCTCAGACTTAGCAGATCACAACAGCTAAATCTCAAGCCAGCCACAGATAGGATTTGCAGTGCCTTCTACATCGCATTTTCGAGGCCAGCTTTCTTCCACTATCTGGTAGTTGATTATGGTGTTTTTTAAACGGTGTAAGATCTTTCCGACTGTTGCGAACCTTCACATAACATCCTCTGCTAACCAAACTGTTCTTTATAAAAAATGTTCTTAAGAAATGTTCAGGCTTGCTAAGTTTCCCTTCAGACCTGTCCTAGTGGTTCGTAAGATGTACCTCTTGGAAATGTCGTAGTTTTGGGGTGTAAGTCCCACACAATGCATGGGTTCGAAGTGCCAAGCCTTTTTGCAGTTGATCAGCCTGTGATTCGCAAATTAGCAGACTTGTGACTGCAAAAAGGCAGGTCACAATGTACAAAGGTACATTAGAAGTCAGAAATGCCTTTACAACTGGTTATAAATTTAAGGAAGGGGCTTGAAAGGACTGCCACTAACCCCTCTGAGTCACACTGGTATGTATCAATGACTTGTAACCTCAACTGTGGTTGCAAGCCCATGATGGAATACAGACTTGTAAAAGCAGCTGGCAGCCAGGCTTTCACTGAGTGTAAACTGTCCTTTAAAGATAGATTCCACTTTGTGAATGACAACTGCGGGAATCAGGGAGAGCAGACTGATCCTGTGCAGCACTTAGTCTCCCCTTGATGTACTTCAAAGAGTGCCAGCTATAATTTCTAAAAGCGACCCATGTCCCTTGAGGGGCAAAGGGCGGGTATTATTTCTTCCTGAGTACTCTAATTTTTGTAGATGAAAGAATTAAGGAATAGGTGAGCAGTTTCTGTTATTAAAGATATGAAAGTTTCTTAGCACAAACTGTACTTTTAGCAGTGCCTGATTTACTGCTTCATGAAGGCTGATGACAGCAAGGTGTACAGATCTCACACTTCATTGTGCCCTAGTTTTGGATATTCCTGCATCAAGCCAGATTCATTGCTACATACCATGAAAGGCATTACCTTGCACAAAGGTTGTGTCTGCAAGGCAGGCGGAAAATAACATTTGTAAAGGATCAACCCAAACATTTCCAAAGCCTTAGACAGTGGGCCCACATCCCCATCTGAAAAATGAGTATAAAAGTAAAACCAAAACTTCTCCACTTTGTTCAAGTTCCAAGTTCTTCTTGACCAGGGAATGAAGAGCTCTTCAGAGTGGGCGAATAGCTCCTGTGTGACCAGGGTTGACAGCCAACCTCCCAGAGGTGAGAGGACATCTCCTAAAGTCTGCAACTTGCTGGAGAGATCGAGGGTCTGCCTGGAACCCACCTGCCTTTTCAGAGAGTGACTGGCCCTGCAATAGGAGGAATTTAATTGCGTGTTTATATAGCGCTAGGAATTGACTCCCGGAGGAGTATCTCCACGCTTCGACCGCTGGGGAACCCGTCCTGGCTCACCCTGAGAGATGGTCCCTGATGGGTATCTCTAAGGTGCGACCAAGCATCCCCGGCGGTCTGGGGGGCCGTTGTGAAGATGAGGCAAGCTGATGCCCAGAGTTGCCGAGTGTGGTTTCTGACTAGAGTAGGCACCGAGGCGAGAATTATCGAGTCCGCTGACCCTGGTCCACGACCCTGTCAAGGCCAGCAAGTTCCCTGCATGAGGAACACCCAGAAGAAGTTGACCACATGTGGGTGCAAAGCCAGCAGCCCTCACAAGTAGGTTCTGTTGCAAACTGCACCAGGACATTCAGCTAAAAGGAGGATTGCCTCACCTGGCACTCCCCCCATGTGCCCAGAAGACTGCTACAGTCATTTCCTAACTTTGGTGCTGGCACCCAAGAAAAGCCATTGTCGTTGCAGATGCATAAGCTCTGATGTGGCCAGGAGGTCTCGGATGCCAAAGACGAACACCTGCTGCAAATCCAGCTAGGAGGCTGCAACTCCAAAGCCAAGCACCAATCTGCATCTGACATGGGAGGAGGCAATTCTCAAAGATTAGCACCTGCCCTACGGACCTCGCACGCATTGGCCAGTATCCCAAGTTAATTCCCCACTGCAGTCTCACCTCATTGAAGCAGCTGCAGCAGGTGTGGTTTAGCCGAATACCCCACCAGTGCTGCAAGAGCCATCTCTCCATTGAGGAAGTAAAGCTGGCCTTAGCTATGAGAAGATTGAAAGACTAAATGCACAGAAATACATCTGTCATAAGAACCCTAGACTTTTGCCCGGGTGACTTCTTTGTGGCAAGAACTGTTAAAATGCCAGTAGAGTAACCCAGAGTGAAACGTTCCTCAGCCTAATAAATGGCTATGCCATTATTTAATACAAACCTGTATAGACTTCAGTAGAACTCTTAACCACTTGCATGCTAATGACAAGGTGAACTCGTCATGAGGCACACTGGAGCTGTGCTCATGACAAGGTCAACTCGTCATGTATAATGGGAAACATAAATCTGCAGCACGGGAGGGGAAAACCCCTTAGCAGCCATATGGTTAAAACAGGAAACGGGCACTGTAAAGTGGTGTAGCACGTCACTAAGAATCATAGAGGGCTTAGCAACTGTCTAACTCTATCCAAATTGAACTACATAGTACTTTGTTTTACTGTGAGATTAATGTACTTTCTTTTTACTAAGATAGGCTCTGGGCAGACCAATACATTGTTGTGTCTGCTGTGTGACTGTTGGATTATGAGCTCTTGTTCCTCACACTACCTCCATGAAAAGCCTTCGACAGCTCCAGCTGGACACTCTGAGAGTAAAGTGTTGAAAGGGGGTACTTGGCTGAGTTTACAGAGCCATAGTAGGACAGACCACCAGGGACAAACAACCTCGACCACCATATTAGTCGCCCCCCGTAGTCGCTGGCCTCCCTCTGATCCCTGAACAGGATCTGACAGTAGCCAACATAAACCATATTCCTCACGACTGTGGTGGTTATTGAACACAGCACTTATAGGCCTATTTTTAGCCACACAAGGAAATGCTTTTTGCCCAGTTTCTATATTCTTGAAACAACCATTTGCTATCAAAGTGCATGTGTGAGTTTGAGTGCATGTGCACTCTAGAAAGTCAGTCACCTAACCTCGCCTCAACATGTCAATGAGAATACCCTATATTATACATTTTTAGTATCTAGGTATTACTGTATGCTTAAGTGAGATTGTGTCTATGTTTTCACATATTGCTAATAGGCCTTGCCATGCTTCTCTCTGATCACTTCCTTTACCCCTCTATCATGACTGTGTTACTGTTTCCATTGAGCTTCAGACCTACGTGCTCTGAATCTGCTGTCACTCTGGCACCATTGACGGGTGCATATTCCTCACACTAACCTTTTGTATGTCCCTAGATGCAAATACATTAACTATAGCTCGCGCCTTCTCTATGCATTGCTCATGCCCTTACATATTATATCGTTTATGCCATCCAAAATTATATACTTAACAACACCAGTGACATTGCAAATTACATTATTTGTGAGAAAGGAGTACATGGTGGAGTGGCGAGTTATAGTTAATGTATTTTGGCTACAGAGTTGAATACACTGTGTATGGAGGTGCACATGTTATAATAATTTGAATGTGTTACGTAAATTAAATTAATTGTACAAGTATAACTTTAGAATTTCTACATTGTGTGTAGTTTAATTTTGGTTTGTATAGAAAGAATAAATAAATGTATGGTAATTTAAAAGTGATGCGTAAATTATAAATTTAAGGTATAACTATAATTTACAGATTTCTAATGTTTGTGTAGTTTAAGCATGGTTTGTATATAAATAATAAGTAAAGTGTTCCTAACTATAAAAAAGGTTTAACCTTTGTTTTTTTCCCAATTACTTTTAATGTTTTTTATTTTTAATGCAAATTGTGTTTCAAATCATAGAGTCCAGGGTCTTTGAATGGAGTGTCGTACAGTAGAGGAGAGTGTTGTGGAGTGGCATAGCATACAGTGGACTAAAGTGTCATAGGGCCAGATGTATCAACATTGCATTTTGCGATTCTATAATAGCACATTTTACTGATTCGCTATTATAGAATTGCAAAATGCAATGCATGTAGGTCTTGCAAAATAAATAGTGATTCCTACATATTCCTTAATAGCGAATCACAATTTGTGATTCACTATTAAGGAATGCCTTCCCATTCATAGACCCATAGTAATGAATGGGAAGGCATTTGCAATTTGCGATTACCACATTGGTAATCGCAAATTGCGAATGCACTTCAAGGGCGCAAGGGGGCCTGAAGGCCACCCTGATGCACCCTCAAAAATGTAATGTGTGCACATGTGGCGCACACACATGCCTGCGCCACATGGCCCTTGGAAAAAATGCAATTTGGTGCATTTTTCTAAGGATTTGCTTTACAAATACATTTTAACATAACATTAATCCCTAATTTGTGTCTCTCTTTCGTCTGCCTTCAGTTTGACTCTTTGCAGCCCCCCCACCCCCGACATGCCCGCAGAACTGTTCTGAACAACTTTCTTTCATTTTTCGAGCACCGCGCAAAGAACGCTTTGAGCAATAGACATAAATCATATCAATAATGGCATAATTATGTAGTGCATGGGAACGAGCTCAACTTAAGTGTACTTACAGTATTGTACAAATCTCTAGTAACGAAACACCTGTGGGTTGGGTGTTTGTTTTTACATTAAGATTGTTTTACTTTGGCTCATAGTTGCAAGTAAAGTTCTCTTTGTCGTGGGTGAGACTGGAACGGGCGCAGAACGACGCTCGTATGCCATACATTGTCGCAACTATGTGGTAAGAAAGCATTCAGAGAACAAATTGTGGCTATTAATATTTTACAGGCGTTCTCTGTGTACATTCCAGCTGCGAGCATGTTATCAGGAGCTGTGTGGGCAGAGTGGACCCTTTCCTTCTTTCTTTATTTGATGTGCGCACTTCAACCTGCTCTCTCCAGCCTCACCCGCTGCCTGACCAACAAAGCGCTGCAGTGTTCCCCCTGAAGCGCTAGTCCCGTCCACGCCTTGAGCCAAGAAGAGGCCTAAAGTCAGACAAACAAAACTGCGAACAAAGTTTCTTTATCAAACTAGATGCTTTTGTCTTTTAAATGCCGTTTCAAGTTGTTAAATGCTCACAAACCTTTATTTGAACTGCGGTCCACTTATGCTTCACGGAGCATATGCGAACAAAAATAGAATTGTTTCCAGGTGCGTCAGTCAGGTTTCGTGCCGACACTTGCAGGAGGAACAGAAATTAATTTGTGTTCGAATGGATACAGTCAGGCAGATCTCCTGGCCTGCGCCCGAGGTCCTGTTCTCTGTCTTCCTGCTGACTAAATTGCCAATTAAGCGAGCGCATTCACAGACAGTTTGTGACGCAAAGCGCCCCAGCAAATCTAGTCTGGGGAGTCGAGTTCAGAAAGTTAGCATTTATAATACATATACACGCCAAAGGGTCTTTACACCAGCCATTCCCTCGGTATCAGGAGCAGGGAGGAGGCACTGAAGGCCTCGAGGCGCAATAGGCGTGTCAGCAGGACAGGGCACGCCTGGGTCATATTTACATTGGCAAATCTACAAGTGAAAATAAACCACTTAAAAAGCAGTACACGGGTTTATCGCTTACTGGTAGAACTGGCTTGTGCTTGTAAAAAAAAGTCTTGTGTCCGTAATGCAGGATAATCTGTGGAGCTGATGTGTTTCCAAAGGCTTAGCGAATATACTTGATTGGGGAAGGAGGGGGGGCATTTTTAAGTGGCTGAGCTCAGGTCGTTCGTGTGTGCTTCTGGCATCATTAGGCTGTTTCAGGTTATGGTCTCTGTCATAGATCCTGTTGGGGACATTACCACTTTATCAGTTGTTGAATTGCACTTTCCACATAAGTAGCACCCCTCTGTCTGTCTGGAAGTGGTATTTCCCAGTGACCTCTAAACAATGCTATGGCGGGTCTTTACAGTGCCCTTTGGGCTCTACTTTTACCAGCAAGTCTTGCGGAAGAACCCACAAAGTTTGTCCTCTTCTGAAAACTATCTTACGGATGTGGGGGCAGATGTATCAAGGTTTTTTTTTGTCGCAAACGCTGCGATTCGCAAAATAGCAGCGTTTGCGACAAAAAAACGGGATTTTGAATGTATCATGCAAAAAGCCTTGCAATATTAAGGAATTGCAAATTTTGCGATTCCTTAATATTGCGTAAGCATTTAAGAAATCACAAATTGCGATTTCTTAAATGCAATGTATTAAGCATTTCAGTTTTGCGATTTTTGACTAAGAAATCGCAAATTACCACCAACTGGTAGTTGGTGGTAATTTGCAAATTCTTTTACAAATGCACTTTTTGCATTTTGTAAAGGTATAAGAATGGCGTGAGAGGCAGGTAATAGTAATTGTAAATGTAAACTAAAAAACAGCTGTTGTTGTGCTCATGCCTAAATAAGCCAGGGAGCGCCACCAAGTGGCAAACTGTCAAAAGGCCCGGTGCTGACAATTATGTGCTGGTGCCCAGGAGCGGAAACCACTGGCTCAAATTAAGCACTGAATGCAGCTCACATGCTGAGGGCAGTGCATCATTACCTCTGAAGCCTTTGCTGAGGATGTCAGACATACATGAGTTTTCCAGTAAACTCCCACTCTCACCTTTTGGAGATAACATCATTGACTTGATTACTAAAAGGCTGATAATTATTGCATCCAGTAAAAATCCTACTTTGGGGTGTTTGAAATCTATCTGATGCAATAATTATCACTTTTGGGGAATGCAGCCGGATTGTAATGCTAATTGCCCCCCAAATCTGCATGCCGTGGTCAATACCACTATTTTCCCCTTGTTACATTCTATCAGGGTTGATTTGATGGGTTCAATCTTTGACACACCTGGTAATTACCCGTGCAATTTCAGGATCACAGTTTAATGGGTCACTTGTAACTAGACTGTAATAGCCTTGTCCTTCGAAACACTCAGTAATGCAAAAGTTTGTGTGTGCACATAAAGTAAACTTCTGTGCACTTTCTTATCATTAAATATAAGGTATGGTGGGGAAAGACCTTCCATGTGCTCTGTTACAACCTAAGACTACTCCGCTTATTTCCTCTGTTTGAAACATAAACGTTTTAATGAGATTTTTAAAATGTAGTGCATGCATTACTTTGTTTTTGTAGCGTCATTTAATTCACTACATATTAGCACGCAGCCATCTTGCAAGAGAGAGCAAAGATGGCGAGCTTCCATTATATTTTGATTGTTTTCCCTAAGGTTTGTTGGTTGGGCTATATAAGTTTTCAAGTCTGCCATCTTGCATGGCTGTACAAAGATGGCAGCCATATCCCGTCCAATAACATTCCTGTGACAGGAATGTCTCTCCATTCCTCTGGAGTTCCCCGCGAACTTCCACCCACAACACCAGCCTTTTCCTCCCAATTCAAGAGGAATCATTTATTTAATTAAATATGCTTTGTCAAGCACAGTCCTCTCCTCTCCTCATTTTCAAAATAAATTACATTCCAAGCAGATTCTCACATAATAGTGACCGTGACAATGCTAGCTTCCACACGGCTGTCTCACAGTATAACAAGCATTTACAATGCAATGGTTTTGCCTTTTGAAAAGTTTGAGCTATTGGCATTGTAAATGACAAAATTTGTATTTATGTGTTGGTTTTGAAAACAAATAAATAAATGGCATTGTCATTTACAATGTCAATAGTTTAATCTCTGGCAAATGCCACACAAAAACACACAGACCCAGAGCCACACACACCCACCCAGAGCCACACACCCACCCAGAGCCACACACACCCACCCAGAGCCACACACACCCACCCAGAGCCACACACACCCACCCAGAGCCACACACACCCACCCACCCAGAGCCACACACACACTCAGGAGAGCAAGCACAGCGAGGGGGCAGGGAAGCAAGCACAGCGAGGGGGCAGGGACGCAAGCACAGCGAGGGGGCAGGGAAGCAAGCACAGCCAGGTGTCAGGGAAGCAAGCACAGCCAGGTGGCAGGGAAGCAAGCACAGCCAGGTGGCAGGGAAGCAAGCACAGCCAGGGGAAGGGGAACCAGGGGGCGGGGGAGCAAGCACGGGCAGGGAAGCAAGCACAGCCAGGGGGCAGGGAAGCAAGCACAGCCAGGGGGCAGGGAAGCAAGCACAGCCCGGGGGCAGGGAAGCAAGCACAGCCAGGGGGCAGGGGAGCAAGCAAAGCCAGGGGAAGGGGAACCAGGGGGCGGGGGAGCAAGCACAGCCAGGGGGCAGGGGCAGGTAAGCAAGCACAGCCAGGGGGCAGGGAAGCAGGGAGACAAGGAGTCCCTTCCTGTACATAACCAATCGTCTCTACAGCTCAGGCACACTTGAAACATGGCGGCACGGTGCCTGCGCTGACACTAGCCAGTTTTTTTGGCGCTAAGGGAAACACAAGGGTGCACCGTATTCTTGTGAATACGGTACATCCCTGTGTTTTGAAAATGTCAGAGGACGGCGCTACCGAATTTGGCGCAGCAACACATTCGGAATTTTTTTAATTATTATTTCTTTTTTTAATAAGTTTTATATACAAAATACAAACATTGTTATATGGGTTTTTCCGCATCAGGTAAAGGCAGAGTTTAAAAACAGTACATTTATTCAGGGGCAACGACGTCCCTTTAGCTGAGAGAAAAATGGGTTTCAGAAGAGAAATTGTTTCAAGTGGTCTTCAGGCATGCGTTTTTTTGCAGGACCTGGGTCAAAAATATAACTGGGGCCACAACTTGTCTAATAGAATGCCACAAGATGAAAGAGGGAATGTCACAAACTAGGGAAAGCAGTTTTGGGGGGTCTCCCAAGTAAAATGGAGAAATTATTTTACCTATGCTGACAGTAACCTCCCCCCTCTGAGGGAGAGACCCTGTGTGCAGTGACTTTCGCATGACACGTGATCAGGGTGAGGGTCACAGCATGCGGCAGAGGGCTTCCAGTCACACTACCCTGATACCCCCAATTTCAGGATGCACATGGCGATCTCGAGAAAGTGTTTTCTTACTTGTCAGCTTCCCCTGAAAAGTTCCACAGGCGGGGGCTCTCCATAAAGAGCACTGAAGGCCCCTCTACTAGTTTTCACACTTTGGGGTTGGAGAGAAGGACCGCATTATACTGCGACACTGTCACTGCATACAAATTCTGCGCCCCCATCTCGCCCTCCACCCAAATTCAGCTCCCAAGGACATTATCCACGCGCAGTAAAGACCGCGGAAGGCAATCAGACATTTGAAAGCGTGTAAATACTGGCCCTAAGTGAATAATTAGCAGAGTGGTAGCCTGTTACAACTGCACAGGTGTTACTTATTATCTCACAGAAAAACAATGTAAATTTTTTTTTTAACTCTTGAGAGTTGGGAGCGTCATAGGTTAGATAACTCGGGTGAGTGAAATTAAGTTTTAAAATGTTCCTTTATTTCGTAGCTGCTTGAATATGTGGAGTAAGATACGTTGTGATCATTTTTTTTCTCAAAATGACGTAGGGCCGTTGGGTAAAGTGACTGATTTATTCTCAGTACTGCAATCCCTACCCTAAGATCTTTCGAGTGTTATCCTTTTGTGTTTAAAGTCTCATCCGCACTACCGACCTCACACTCAATCAAACGTAATTTGTTTCATTGGCATGTACAGGCGTGAAAGTGAACCCAACAGCCGGGAAAAAATGCGGCTGCACATTTCTGAGAGTCAGCCCTTCGGTGATTGAAGTGCAGACTGACAATTACTGGAGGCAAAAATGCCGTTCTGTTACCAATATTCCGTTTCCACGAAAACATGTGCTGTGGCCCAACTGTACAACCACAAACAGCCACCTGCGAACACTTCTCACTAGAATCCACATATATAAAAGGTGTTCACTGGCCCAAAAATAACAGTTTAACATAACATAACAAACTGCTCAAAGACGCAAACGGGCGTCATTTTTCACGTGAACAGAGACAATCTAACTTCTTTTTCCACAAGGGACAGCCTCCCAACAACAGCAACGTTGTACTAAAGGACTGACATCTCAGATTTGTTTTGATGTGACCTTATTTTAAACAAGAAACACGGACAGCGGGGGGCAGAGGGGGGAACGGGCACACGGACAGCGGGAGGGGGGCAGGTTAACTGGCACACGCACAGCGGGAGGGGGGGGCGGGAATGGGATAAGAAAAAAAAGAAAAAAATGCCGCTTACCTGCAAGAAAAGTGAAATGGCGCAGCCCACCCCTGCTCGGAGTAGGGAGCGGGTCGGGTCTGCGTCCTCACAGGGAGAGCGAGCAGGCTGGTGTGACGAAGGATGCCGGCCTGGAAAAAAAAATTACATCCGCCCACCGCCACATGACGTGACAGAAAGCCTAAAAATCGCAGGAACCCCCACGAATCTGCTCGCAGAATGACAAGCAGATCTCTCTTCCAATGGCTAGCCTCCATTTATGGAGCTAGCCAATGGAAAGAGAGGGCGGGACAACACACACATACTGTAAACATTAGATTTCGCCTGCGCCGAAAAGCTGCGCGGTGCGCAGCTTTCAACAGGCGAAACCTAAAAATGACAACAGTAAAATGCTGCTACCAGAAATAATTAAGACTCTTGCACTTCTAAACTGCCTTAAATTTCAAGCTAGACCACCCGTAATATAGCTCAGTGGGTTAGTGCCCTGTAGCAAATATTTGAATACAACATGAAATTCTTTTGTTGAGCGTCTTAATTTTGAAGTCAAATGAGCACCACGGAGTTAGCTTTTAAAGTACTATGAAGTCCCACAATGAAGTCGCTAAGCACTATACTAAAAAATAGGTAATTCCTTACATGTTGCAGAAAGAGTTACTGCCCCGACAAGCATATTACCAGCATGGCTTCTTGCCCGACTGCAGCAGGGACCGGGCTGCCCCATATTAGCAAAATGAATCGAGACACAAGAAACGCAGACTACACATTACTGAGACTGCCTTTCAGTTTGAATTTAGCTGAGGCCTGCTGCGCCACACGCTGCTTCCGTCTTCCGTCTTCTGTCTTCTGTCTTCGGGGGCCGACTAGTGCTGAGGCTGCGCAGTATGCTTGGGTGGGCCGCGGGCGAAAACAGTGATCATTGGTCCGACTCGGGACCCACACTTGATGATTTGCCAAGGAGAGACGGGCCGTACTAATAACATATTTTCCAGGCGTCATTAGTAGCACTACTGTGATTGATTGCAGTGACCGGTAAGCTGAGGCAGGGACCCAGGCGCTGGTTTCTGGCAGTGGGGTGTGTCTCATAATAGGTCAGGCGTCTGCAGCGTCCAATTTGAAATATTTTAAGCACAGTCACATGCGATATCAGCTCTTCTCCACCACCAGGAAGACCCATGTGAACTCAGTGAGCACTGAGCAGGCAGCAACTAATATCATGACAAATAAGTGCAGGTGCTAAGCACCGGCACAAATTAAGCTGAGCCACATGCCAGGTTGAGGTGGAGTTTCTTCACATACCAAAAGCAGTGGGCTCTTTGAAGCTCTCCTGCCTTGGAATGCTAATCAGGAGGTCATCCAGTTGAAGGGGTTTAAGCACCCTCTGCCCGAGCAGGCTTAGTTTCTGGCCTCTTCAGAGCAAAGGCTGTCACCCTTGGGGGTCCGAAACAACTTGTCTCGGGTGGCAGACTGGCTAAATCCAGTCAATCAGCACACTAGTAGCTTGTAGGTTTTCAGGTGGAACCTCTATGGTGCAGAAACTATGGCTGAATGGAATTATACAAAATTTGGGGCAATGTTAACACTTTGCTCAGAAAGCGTGCTTTTTGTGATTTGGTGTAAATTCGTTCGGCCGTTTTTAAAAAAAAAACGCATTTACGGAGGGGTTCAGGTTGGGCATGAGGCAGTTAAAATGTAGGTATAGCTTAAACATTGGTGTCCAGATATATGCTCTGATTGGCCAATTTAAAGGGGAATAGTCCTTATTGGTTGGCCACAACATGGACTATATGTTGTGGCAGCCATTACAGGTCTCAGGGTCCCTGTATCCTGAAAATGAATTAAAAAAAAGTAAAGGGGCAGTGCAAGCATGCCCTAACCCCTAGAGGCATGTGAAAGTCGCAAAGGGGTCCCCACCAGTTGGTTGGCTAGCCCCCTAGAGATCAACTAAAGCTTCCCCATAGCATTCTAGTGAACAACGGCAGCAACATTCTGGATTTGACAAAAGTGTAGCACACTTGATCTTGATGGAATTAAATCTTTCAAAATGAAAGCAATTTCCTGCAATTGATATTGCAGTGAATGAACAAGATGCGGGGGGTCTTTTTGTCACAAAAATTATGGTAAGTGCTCTTGAAAGCTAAAATGTGGAAACATTTTCTGTGAGTTGTCAAAAAGCTTCCTCGCGCATTTCCATAAAACAGTCTGACATGTAGAGTGAAACTTGTACTTCCAATATGAGCAGCAGTCTGTCAATTCACTCCAGTAATCAACTGCAGTGCCACCACAGAGTTCAAATGAACAACTAGAGCGCTAACATTTTGTGTCAAGACTAACGTGAGGCACTCAAAAATGTTTTGGGAATAGGTGTTAATTTAAAACCTTTCCTGCAGAGCAGGCTGAAGTAAATGAGCATTGAGATGTTAATGCAGGTATGACACCAGTCGGTTAAAAATGCGAGTGTAGGTATGAATTCTAGTAAATTGAAGAATTATGTATTTGTAAGGGGCTCAAAATGGATAAATCATCTGCATAGGTACAACTTCCCCTTTCCATATACGTTTAATCAACATATCTTTTTTCTCAGTCACTTAACAGCTCCTTAATTTCGAAATTGTAACATTTCTATAGACCGGTTAGAGTAACATTATAGCTAGATTAGGTGCTAAGACTTTAACTGACGTTAAAATAAAATCCACTGAAAAAAACAACAGGTGAATTGACGTTATGGTTAAGTGCTGGAATAAGATGTAAGCGAACTTTAAAAAAACTAAATACACCAGTTATAGTTTAGTGAACTAACTATAACTTGCTCCCCCATCATGTACAGCATATTACCTCTCATTTCTCATGACACTTTAAACGACATCATTGATGACATCACTGATTATGTTTATATAATGTTGTTAGAATTACTAATAAGATCAGCCAATGATTCTAACAGTTGGCATTGTGAAAGAGGATTAACTATAGCGTCACTATAACCGTTGTAAATAACTATAAAAGGACAATTAAAAATGCAAGGCTGCATATTTTCCCTTGAAATATTTTCAGCAACGTTTTAGGCACAATCTGTACTTCCATCTGAGAGCTGAAAGGCCCTGCGCAAATATTCGATGTAATCAATTTATAGATCATTTTAAGTTTAAAATTAAGTGCCAGATTAAGAGTTCGGCAAAGGAGTTACTCGGTCACAAACGTTACAGATATCGCTTTGGTCATACGACAAGTGCATTATATCCAGTGGCACTTGTAATACAGTGTATGAGATAGCTGTCACGTTTGGGATGGAGTAACCTGATTTGATAGATCTTATCCATGACAATATTGTTTGTTTTCTTCGATTGAAACAGAGGCTACCTTCCTATTGGTGGAACGTCATCCTTAATAAATTGTTATATATCTCACACAAGACCACTATTTGAATCATGTGTAACATCAACCATTATCGATTTGAAATGAAATGATTGGATAAATAATGTTTTTGTTGTTAATCATATTGGTGAATAATTAGTGTATGAGTGTGGAAGAGAGTGTGGGTAGGGTTTGGTTAAAATGAAACAAAACTAATGCAATGAAATTAGATGCACTGTATACAATTTTTGAATATAAAAAATTAAATATAAATATTGATTTTTTAAATAAAATGATAAAGGAACAAAAATATTTATTGTGTTGAATAAAAATATTTTTGTGTACTGTCTGCATCTGGTGTATGTCATATTGATGGAGTAATTACCCAGGTCCACTTAGTATTTAAATTCCTAAATGTTTTGTGTAACCTGTGTGCCAAACTCTAAATTAGCCCCTAAGTCTATTGGAGTGCATCTTGAGAAGTGTAAATCCTCCTCTTTGTTGGCTGTTAATGTTTCACTGCTTTCTTCAGTCACTTATTTGCTGCCCACTTTTCTCTTTTGGGTGATGATTATTTCCATGCATTGATAAAGAATACAAAGCCATAAGACCCCACAACTGATATCCTTCTAGCCTAGCTTTTTAAAGATCTATTATGGAAAGACCATCATAAACGCTTCCTAATCCTTTGGTATTTTTCAGGTTGAATTAAAGAGAGTGCACCTTATCCGCTTCTGAAACATCATCCTTGGATGCTGAAAATCTACATAATTGTAGATGCATCTTGCAGCTGTCTTATTGAGTAATACTTGAGCTTATTATTAGAACATGATGCCTTTAATCAACTCTTCAGGCTTGTCACAATTTTGTGCATCTTTTAGAGTCCGGCTTTCGTGCCAGCAGTAGTGAAACTGTGATGATGGCAGCCTTAGATGAGCTTTGTCACTATGCAGATCAAGATGTCCCTGGTGCACTAATGCTGTTGGATTTCTGCAGTGTTTGATACTGTTGATAAGCTGCTTCTTTTTAGCCATCTCGCAACTGTCCGAGTTAAGGACACTGTCCTTTGCGGGGTTCAGAATTTCCTATCTAAAAATGTAGTAGAGGTTTCTTTTACACATGTTGTATCAGAAGCTAGATCTTTGGTTTGTGGCTTTGTGCTGTTACCACTGCTCTTCAACATGTAGATGGTTCCTTTGGTGTAGCTTATTCACACTTTCAGTTTTTCTCTAAGTATCCAAATGGCACCCAGATCACCTTTAAGATTTCTGGAGACCTAAATCAGAGTGTTTGTAAGCTGTATAATTGCTTTTAGACCGTAGAATCGTATATGTGTATGAACCAACTCAGTTACTTTGTGGTGGGGGGGGGGTAACTGAGATCCTTCTCCCCTTTAGACCATCAGCAGTGTGGGAACTCCCTTTCTGACTTATTTGTATGAGAGACCTCTCCCAGTAAATTGTGTTAAAAATGTGGGAGTTGTACTTGATTCTCAGTTAACCTTTTCTAATTCTTTTTTTAAGCAAATTAATTCCGTAGTAAGTACTTACTTGTCTCAACTCCCTACGCTCAAACGGATTATGTACCTAAACTTATTCTCCCACTAGATTCAGATTCTAAATACTTTTATTGCCGCTTGTTTAGATTACTGTAATGCCAGCTGTCTTGATTTACCAGCTACAGCTTTCACAGAGGCCTCTAATTAGACAAGCGTAGACTGTCTTTTGTGGTCCAACGGAACACTGCAGCGAAACATGGGTTTCAAAGTTTGAAAAAGTCATTGAAATTGAGGAAGTTGGCTTGGCAAGGTGTAATGTTGTTGCCCAGTAATGGATGACATGAAAGAAACACCTCATGTCAAACAGCAAAGTATACCAGTAGTTTACTGAGTCCATAAGGGAAACAGTGGTTTGTAGTCTTACTGCACTTCAAGATGACGAAGTGTATTATGCACATGCAAAATAATGCTGTCCAGGTGGTGGCATCTGCCTAACTGAAAACAAACGTAGGGCCTTGTTTAGAGTTTGGCAGATGGTTTAGTCTATCACAAATGTGAGGGATACCCGGTCTACCTTATTACAAGTGCATTATATCCCAAAGCCCTCCTAATAAGGCAACTTAATATCTGCTCCATTGTGACAGAGTGCCCGTCTGCCAAACTCTAAATCAGGTTCTTAGTGTGGGGTGTTTTTACTAATCATTGAGCCTAGTTTCAGCCGCTTGACTCTTATGGATCCATTTTGTTTCTTTGTTTAACAGCATCTTGCTTGTTCCCATACCTCTAGTCTTAGTTTTACACAATAATAATACCATCCAAAGAAGTTGATGTTCAGTGTGTGTTTAAATGTAAATGCTGCACTAGACTTCCTAAAAACATGTGCAGCAACCTCACTTATGGTAGGCTGTATTGTTGTTCTCCGTTCAATAATTTCTAAAGCAAAAATGGGTCGCTCAATCATAAAGCCTCCTCAGCAGTTAGTGTGCCAATTTTGATTTTGGAACTTGAATGCTAGAATTGCCAAATATGGTTAGACACTATTTTGTAAAGTGCAAAAAAAACTCAACCGCGCTATGCGGAGCTCCTCAAGCGGCAGCGTGCGTTAGATAAATGCCGTTCACTGTGATTTTCAGAACCAGGTGTTTTTTCACACTGTGCAATCATCACAAACGGCCCCATGCACAGCACAAGCGGACGCTGCTTCTGTTCTGCTCCTCGAATAAATATTTTAACTCGAGCTGCAGCTTTTTTAACGCGAATGGACAGTTTCTCAACGCAAACGGATGGTTACTCAGAGCAAGCATACGCAACCGCTCGCATTAAGAAATCTGACCCCGTGTTGAGAAATTTCGCCGGGAGGTTGATTTTCCACCCTCGCACTCCCCAACTTGATTGTGACATGCGCGAGCGAGGAAAGAAGCTCTGCTACTTTGACTTTTTTTGGAACTCCGCAAGCTCTGCATAACGATGAGTACGGAAAACTCTGCAAACTCTGAGACCGGAGCGGAGTTCCTAGCCAAGGCTTACTATTTTGTGCCATTGAGTGGGGGCAGCTTCTCTTTAGCAGCAAACTGCCTCCGCTTAGCAAACTAAACCCTTTTTTGGGAGTCTTGTAGTGTTACTTTAAGTGTAAGTTTGGAAATTAGGTTTCAGTTGTATTCAATATGGTCTTTCCTTGAACAGTTTCTCTTTATCCTCAAAAACTTTCCAGAGGAATTTTGTTATGGAGATCGAACCTGTGAGCCCCGTGTTCCATAGTCACCGCCCTGGCCGCTGCGCCACACCTCTTCATAATAAGAACCAAATACCTCAGAAAAAAAGTCTGTTCAATATTTTAAGGGTTGTAATATTGAACCACAACCCTAGTTTGCAAAAATTAAGTTTTGTTTGAAAGGACTCTGAGGGTTTTTAATTATCTCTTCTAATAGTTCATATTACTGAGCTGTCTAACAGTTTCATGGGCATTGTCCTGCAACACAATGGTGACGCCTTTGTCAGCTAGTTTCAGTGATTATTTGAATCATTCAGTGTATGGTGAAGCAAATGAGAGGCCATAATTTTGCAGCTCACATACTTGACCAAACTCGTGATTAATCTGTCTCATTTAGAGGTCCATGAAGCGCAGTGTTTCTATTGGTGCTGCGCCATTTGGTTTAGATAGTGGCCAACCATTTAGGGCACAGTGACCATCATTAGATTTTCCTACCTGCGGCCTCCATGAAACACATGGCAATCCCTGAAATGGAGATCAAACAATGACCCAGACACACAAGGAGAACCCTCCCTGCACATCAGAAACTCCTTCTTTGAGAGTATTTGGAAAATGAAAAAAATGACCAAGCAGAGTCAAAACAATATGCCTCCTGCTTAGAGAATCTTGATGCATTCAGAGCGACTCCTTTTCTAGCACAGTTTCCAACTGGGCTTCGACAATCTCACAACAGAATGAGTGTTCCTCCACTAGAGGGGCTGAGAGCATAGCGTCCATTGACAGCCCACCATGATCAAAATGACCCTGTATATCCTTGTGCCTAACAATAGGAGGTGACAAATTATGCCCCAGGTATTTCTCCTTTTAAGAAGGGGCTTTCAGTGTTACTAGGTTCATGTTTTCACGGCACTGCTCCACAGGATTGACAAGCACAAGGGTTGCCTATCTGGGAAGCGAATAAGAAACAGCAGATTTGAGTGACATGAAACCAGGGCCGGACTCGCCATAGCGGGCACCGGGCATTTCCCCGGTGGGTCGCTAGGGTTGGGGCCTTTTTGGGCCCGTGGGGGCAGATTTTGTTGCCGGGCCATTTTTGCAGCATAGCTGCAATATCGGCCGTTGTAACGAAATCAGCAGAAACCAGCCCTGGTAAACAGCTCGGCCGCACCCCCACCCTGGGGGGGGGCTGACCAAGCACTTTGCCGGGCCGGGTTTGGGCCCCAGTCCGGCCCTGCATGAAACCCAACCAGTGGTGAGCAATGGGCAGGCTCCAAGCCCTGTTTGTTCTTGGCAAGCCATAGTATTTCTTGCAACAGATATTGTTTGCTTTGTCCTGTAGGTTCACCCCGGCTAAAAAGGAAAGAAGCCTAGTAGTTTTGTAACAACCGTTTATGTGCCTCGGGTCCCATCTTGCTACAGGGAATATATAATCAACCGGTGCATGTCATTCCACACTGGGCCAGTAAGAATGCTTCAAACTGGTCAGGATTTAATGACGTCTATTTTGTGGTTTTTCAATTCCGACCACGGAATTCCTTGGAAAACTGTTGGCATTTTTAATATATCACCTGTCATAATGGTGCAAACGCCACGGGGCTTTAAAATAACTTTACGTTTACATGGGATGTGGTCTTCTAATTCAGGTGCGAACTAGTTAGGAAAGAAAGGCACTTTTCAGGATGTTGACGCTTTTCCTTCGAAGGCTTTTATGGAAAATGCAGAGCAGTGGAAAACAGTACAGTTTGAGTCCCATTTGCGCTGTTATGTCAGTGAAAATTAGTTGTTTGTCAAGTAATGATTTTTTTAAGGAAATTATAATCAGGTAAAAACACAGTCAACCTGTCAGCTATTAAAAATAGAAAGGCCACCTTAATTTAGCGGCTTGGACGTCTTCCCCTTAGGAACTGCTTGGCTATTTAGTGGAATAAATATATGGGTATGTATCATATTGTTGTACTTTATTTTGGTTGAAAATCACCGGATTGCAATATTTATTTTTTCATGCATTTGCAAATGGCCCTGACACTGTGTACTTTATAGTGAAACCTAAGTCATATTTTAACTTGCATATTAGTTAGCCATTGGATAATAACAAATTGGCGTTTCGTGGTCCTTTAAACAGCCAGCTATCCAACTCAATAGTAGCCATTTTTTCCAACATCTGTGGGATGAAAGGCTGTAATGGGCATGGTGGATTTGTGATCTAGAATAACCTTCCCTTGAATTATGTGACATACGCTTGATGCTGCAGTGGTTAGGTGGACCATATTATTTGTAGGGGTGGGCGAAATTTGCGTAATCGCGTTACGCAAATCTCGCGTAATGGTAAAAAAATCTCACGCGGAATTGCTTGTTCGCGATGCTTTTTTACTGTTTGCAATCGCTGTTTGCGTGCTCGGGGGGATATATCTCGCAAACACGCATTTGAGAATGCGAACAAGCAAAAAATTTCGCGAAGTTGCGGAACGCAGAATTTTGGGCAATTTCGTGTTCTCCGCGGAACACGAAATTACCCAAATTCCTCGAACGGAACGAAATTTAACGCTCAGGCCTAATTATTTGCATCCGTGAATTAATGTGGTTCTTAGTATATTTTTTCTTTTTATCAGGATGCTGAACATTTGAATTGTGTTTTATATATGTGTGTATTTCTCTCTATCATGGTTGAAAGTCTTAACCGAATAAAGAATTTTGACTTGGCTGCGGCCTGCGCGTACCAATGCCAACAGTTGGCACGTGGTTCTTTTTCCAGCGGATGATGTCTCTCATGTAGATGTTTCACTTTAGGAGCAGTTGCTGACACGTAGGGATGGTCAGTCGGGACCTTTCAAACCTTTAAGAGCACGAGTGTGGTGCAGAGCATTGTTACATTCCCGTATCAATCCAAGGAAAGTTTGCTACTTCCATTTTATTCCAAATCAGAAGGGCTTACACATATGGTCCTCTATGTGTGCACTATTTGATTTAATGCCTATGTATATTCCCTATTTAACTCATACTGATCTGTTACCTTCATTTCCCACAAACTGTAAAGCGCTCTGATATCCTTCGGGATCAAGTTCGCGCTATATAAAACTTTATAAATAAATAAATAAATAAATGTTGACAATACGAGTTGCAAATTTCTTGTCACAATGTTATTTTGATTCATTGCATTTTTTTTTATCCTCTTAAAGAAAGTTGCTTAGAGCTGTGCATGCGAAGATGAAAACCTACAAATAAATGGGGCTCAGTCTCTTAAACAGCTTTTCTCTTTGTATAAGTGTTCTTTGACTAGTTTTGAGATTTACGCCTAAATATCTCTATTCCCTATTTTTATACATTCCATATAATCACACACTACAAAATATTTTTTGAGATGATAAATTGTGAGATGTCAAATTCATAGAGCTACACTAGTAACTCTTAAGTCCAGTGTTCAGCATAATACCCTCTTCTGAAATGTGGTTATCTTGTATTCAAACCAAAGAGGGTCATACCAAACGTATATTATTTTCTCCAGCCATATGGTGGTTGTAGCTGCAGTAACAGGGTTTGTCATTTTGTTGTGCCTGTTTTCTAAAAAATGTCAAAACCCATTTTCTAATCCATGGGTTATTTCTCTCCTTTTTACCACTTGGTGGATGAAGTGGTCTTGACTAGAACGGAGCCTCCAGGCAGGAGACTAGAACATAGACTGGCACTGTATTTAGTTCAGAAGGCGTATGTGTCCCTTACTGGTCTTCATTATTATTTATAAAGTGCATGGTCAGTAAAAATCATTACACATAAATATACATTAAAAAGTTGCAGTAAAAATGACTGATCTTATTCAACTTCTTATTATCCAGCCCGCTCATGGCCCCCCGCACAGGCTCCTGTTCCATTAGACCCAGTGTAGATGCCCAGGTCTTGGGCTCTCTGGGGCTCTGTGACTGGGTTAAACCCTTGTACCAGCTCCTTTTGTGGGATTCTTTGTGTGCTTGACTGCCTTTGATACTTGATGCCCTTCTAAGATTTCTCACCAGTTCATTCAGTGGTTTTACCCATCGCGTCCTGATATAGCCCATTGGGTATTGCACCGGGCTTTACATACACTACCCTCACCAACCTAATCCCTCTGCTGGGTTCACTTACTGTATTTACCCTAAGGTTCTTACGGGTCCTACGCACAGGACTGGCACCAATATGGCTTCGGCAACCTGCATGGTCACCTAATTTCCATCTGAACATGTAAATCAAAATGACCCAGCAGTTGAACAGGGAAGGAGCAGAGGAATGGAAGCATAAAGCACTCCTAATCAAATTCATTGTGAGAGTTAGGTGATATGCTTCAATAAATGTAAGTTTACGTAGAAAGCCTCCAGCAGTGGAGTATACAAAGCTCGAGGACTTTGACTTACTTCAACCATATGTGGATTTGTCATTTAGAAAGATTCTAAATGCCAGTCCTGGGAAAGCAAATAGTAATAATATCCATATGGAATGTTTGTGAGTATTTCTTTGAGAATGGTGCCAAGACCATGCCAATATTAGTATGTTCTCTGAAAAGTACATAGTGAATATTTTGTAATGAATGTTTGTGTAAAAAGGTTGTGCTAAAACAATGACACAACACATTTAAGTTAGCAGAGAAGGGAAACATTTTGCAGAAGAATCAATACTATTTGTTTTTTTTGGTTCTATGTAGGTGTATCGCTTGCAGATAGTTTTAAATGATATAGCATTTCTAACTTTTCTGCTTTATTCTCCATTTTTAGGCATGCTGCAGAAGCATCCTTCCATTGAAGACTTTGTGGATGCCCTTGTTTCAGACTTAGACCTTGACTTTGAAACGTTCCTTATGGACTCAGAGTGATAACATCGCTAGCTACCCTGTTTCTGCAGTGAAGTTTTTTCGTAACTCGTTGTATTCATATTGTAAAACAAATATACGTTTTAATTTATGTTTTTTAAATAAATTCTTTCCTTTAGTTCTGATTGTGTCATTTTTAAAAGAATTAATTGTTTCGAAATTGCTAAATGCTGTTTGTGACTGCAGTATTGTATTCACTGAAGAAACTGTGTTATTGTTAAAACTCAAGCCTAAACGAGAGCATTAAAAGTGTCCTTGAGCTGGAGTCGCAACAAGCGAATCCAGTGAAAACATTGTCAAGCTTCTTTTAAATCCACATGCTCCCGGCAGTACTTGGCTGAAACTAATTTTGATTGATCTGATTTGGTTAAAATCTTAGGACTTTACCAGGATAAGTAATAATGTTGGAATGATTGACAATAAAAAACCTCTTAGGTATCCATTATTGTTGTTAGGTTGCTTAAAATTGACGCATTGATATGTTTCCATGCCAAGCACTGAAGTAGAGATGTTCAGCATTGCTGGTGTACCAGAAAATAAGTACTTCGAGGTGCCCAGCTCAGCCGCATTTTTATCTGAAGTGGTGTACCAAACAAGTATCACTATCTCTTTAAGTCCTGCAATACTTTCCAGATGCACATCCAGGGGCTGCAACAGCACACAGAAATCAGGAAGTTTGTCTGGCTTCTGCCATGCCAGAATTACCTCCACTAGCAGCAATTTATTAGAATTGCCCCAGTCAGAACTCCGTTCAAAGGGCCACGGGGCAAGGAGAAGCTACTGGATTTAGCCGTGGGGGCTGAGGCCTTTTACTTCTGATGTCACGGGCCTTGCCTGCTATGGATCCCGAGCAACTAGTACTTGCTCGGGATCCATAGATCTTCAGTACTTGACTCGTAATAGTTGTATGGTCCGAGCCGTCCAAGGCTTCTGAGGTTGGCGGTAGATACAGGTAGGTGAACACAGGTAAACAACTCAAAATATATACGCAGCAGTAAATGATTTACCAGTCAAATACTTACCTTTATGAAAAAAGAAGTATTTAATTTAGAGCTGCTGACACAAAGGGAAATACAACATTCAAAAACAATTTCCACAGTACCCCGAGGTCAGGGCTCTAGTGTTTTTAGTGTTTCTCAGGTGTTCCCTAAGGCCCAGTCCCTCCTAGCTTTAGTGGTATTGCCCATACACTGAAGACAACACTCGGTTGAAGACTTACTAGTCTCAGTCTCAGGAGTCCCACTCCGACTCTGTATAAAAGTTAAGTGTTCCAACACTGAAGTCCCTGAGCACGCCGTATCACGGGCGCTGGAGCTGCAGCGGCTATCTCCGGTAACTTCTTTACACACGACCCAGGTGGGCGATGCTCAGTGCACTTCAAATTCCTCACACGCAGTCATGCTGTCTCAGCTAATTGAGGTTCTTCATGGCTCCTCCATGCTGTGTAAGTTCTTTGGTCCTTCCCACGGTTAAGGAATGCAAAAGATCTGGCTCTGATCCTCAGTCATGGTGCTGGCCTGCAGAGGTCACCATGGCATACTCTCTCCTCTCGTGACAATCCCAACCAGGTCGTGCTTCTTTCTTGGTCCCAGTGGCCCACTCTGGCATGCAGGATCACCGTCTCTCCACTGCACAAGTGCGCTGGATCATTCAGCACAGCAAATTTCTTCTCAGCGGCATACAGGGTCACCATCTCACCACTGTACATGGGTTAACACCCACTCAGCACAGCAGTCTTTTCACAAAGGCCCCTCCTGGCAGACGCAGTCGCCAATTTTCCACCACACACTGGCTATGGCCCACTCGGTCTGACAATCTCCTCGCGCCAGCCCCTCCAGGCATATGGGTCCACCAGTTTCTCACTGCACATGAGCGATATCCCGATAGGCGCAGCAATGAGTATGGTCACTTCACAGCGGCCCAACTCTGCCTTTCCTTGCACATGGGCAAAGACTAACACCACCTCACTAAGGAAATTCACTCCACAGGATTCCCCACTGAACCTCGAGGCCTACAGTGTTCTCCATTTCCTCACAGAGCACACTGATCTTGACAAGCAGGCTGGCGCTGAAGCTCCAAGGCAGGTGGTTTTGAAATCCCTGGGTGATGTCCCCTCCACCAGCTGGGAGGCTAGCTGGTTTGTCCCCCAGTCCTGGGCTCAGGCAGAAGTCTTGCAGAGCTGCTCTTAACCCCAAGACCTCAGCCCTACTCTTTATAATTATATTATTATCATCCCCATCTTCTTCTGGAGATGTGCCCATGCCCCTTCCTTGTGACCTTTCTCTGAATCAAAGAACACCCTTTAAAGTGTCTCTCTCCAGTGTGTCCCACCCTGGTTACAGGAATGCAGCAATGCACAAATCTACCTGGGGGCATTCCTCTACCTTCATGTTTCACCAAGCTGCCCTGAGTCTGCCAAATGGCACCCAGATTCTGCCATGTATTGCACCATTCGCCGGGACGTATACACCCATCACATACAAATAATATACATGCACTGTGCAGCACTATAGCCATCATGTATTGTTCCACTTACTGACACGCATACACCCAGCACATGCATACAACATGCACCCACTGCACAGCACTGCATTATCCCTGTATTGTACCATTCACAGGCACACATACACCCAGCTTATGTGCATAACATACTCTAATTGAACAGCACTACATCCTTCATGTACTGTACCACTCCCCCACCCACAGTAACATATACACCCGGCACATTCATGTTATATACACACATTGCAGAGTACCTCAATATCCTTGTATTGTACCATTCACAAGCACACACACACACACAGCACAGCACATGTACACCACACATGCACTTCACAGTACTATATACCAAACTAATGTAGGCCTAGGGTGAGCTAAGCACACAGTAGAGGAACTTTAAATGAGTGAGCTTGTAGGACTCACTCCAAGAACACAGGCGAAAAGGACCTGTTCACTCCTACTGATCACTGCACGGTATGCTGCTACCACCGTGCTCGTGCTTCCTAACTCCTGGTAAAGGCTGTGGCTTTTCACCACTATTACAGTAGTGCTTTGGATGCCCCTCCCAATCCAAAAACACCACAATCCATGAGAAAGGCATGAGTCATGGTGCACACACATGATTTGTGTTTGCCTATGACCACACAAGTCAGCATTAGGGATCAAAACATCAGTACAGTTTGGGCACTCAGGGCACAGGTGCATGCTTATACTTATATGATGTTATAAATAAACTCAGATTCTATCCTATGGGACAGATAGCCTTTCCATAGTGAAAAACTAAATACAATGTATTTCAGTATCAGGACATGTCACACACACAAGTACATGTCCTACTTTTGACATACACTGCACCCTGCCCATAGGGGTACCTTGGACCTACCAAGGGGCGATTCACATATAATAAAAGGGACGGTTAGGGCTTGGCAAGTGGGTGCACTTGCCAAGTCGACATGGCAGTAAAACTGTGTGCAGACACTGCAGTGGAAGATCTGAGATACCTTCATAGGGCTACTTCTGTGGGAGGCACAATCTGTGCTGTAGGCCCAGTCAGTATCATTTGACTTACAGGCCCTGGCACTCTCAGTGCACTTTACTAGGGACGTACCAGTAGTTCAAACATGCCAAACATGG
Organism: Lissotriton helveticus; assembly: GCF_964261635.1. Taxonomy (NCBI): domain Eukaryota; kingdom Metazoa; phylum Chordata; class Amphibia; order Caudata; family Salamandridae; genus Lissotriton; species Lissotriton helveticus. Next base: position 324,962,798 of record NC_136069.1, on the reverse strand, counting down.
AAACACCAATCCATGGCATAATTTCCATAGGGAGCACTTGCACTTTGTCACAGATCAACATTGGCAAAGTGCCCAAAGCATCTAGACCAGCAAAACGAAATGCAGCACACAGCAAAAATACAGGAGACAGAGGCAAAAAGACAAAGGGAAAACCACACCTATGGTGCCAGGTCTAACATTGATTTTAACAGTTAGCATGGGGAAATTTAGTTTACTAAGACTGTTACTTTGAGTTAGGTGACACTGAAGCTATTTTTTCCATGTTTTGATCAATACATCTGTGAGTAATAAATGTGAAATGGTCCTAGGGCGGAGGCTGCTGCAGAGTCGCTTCCCTGTTTTCCTCTACATGATCTGTGACATTGTTCGATGAGTTACAAGTTAGCTGCTGTGCTTTGCACGTCATGAGTTACAGTCCCTGCATGGACAAACCTATCTTTCATCCTTCAGAAGCTGGTGCAGTAAGAACCTGTAATTCACTGCAGTAAGAAACAACAGATGGGCAGTATGAAGCACAATATGAAATTATCATTGTTGTTATTATTGCTTTTCTTTTTATTCTTATTTACCAGCAAGTGAAGGCTGTTATGAATTTCATCCCAATATTTGAAAAGGGTATCTTATTTAAAATATGCCATATACCTTATTAAAATAAATTCATCAGTATTTGACATGAAAACCATCACATGCAATCCACTCATAAAATCTACCTTTGATCATTACAAGAAATGTGTTACAATAAACAGAAAGAATATGCTACAAAAAAAGAAATTTCACATTGGGTGATCTTCCTTTAACAAACCAGTAATAGATTCGATGTAACGTGAAGTACTTCAAAGTTTGCAGCACATTTTTGCCTACAACTCTAAGGCATAGCAGTGGGACTTCAGGGTGACGGATGCCTATGTGGGTTTCTGAGTCGGATTTGATTAAACCCTTATTAGAACATTGGAATGTTGAGCGCTCCATTGAAAACAATGGAGTGCTATGGGCTTCTAATGTCTGGTAGAATTCCGGAGCATCAACATTCCAATGTTTAACGAAGGCCTCACGGAGCCAGAGGGGATGTCAACACCCTTTGGCTCCATGAGGCCTTTGTTTTACAAATTAGAACAATCTTTTGACTAGGGACGGAATGTTCTAATAACCTTAGAGCCCTCCGTAGCACGCTCTATGGGCCATTAATGGCCCGCTCCCTTGATAAAGGCTCTCGCCTTCGGCTCGGGCCTTTAACGCTGGAGCAGAACTTTATTGGCCGGTAAACCTGCTACAGCGGGCTCTAAGGCTATATTCAAACCATCACCTACAAACACAACATCGTTTCTTGACTTGGGTACATAGAATATGCATTCGGTATACGGGGCATCTGCACACAACTTAGTTACTTACGCTTGTCAGCCAAGTTTACAATAATCTTCAAAAAAACTTTTGTAACCTAATTGGAGGTCCTGAGTTGCTAAAAGCTCAGCACTGGTATCGGACAACCATCAACATTAAAAACTGTTCTATGAAGTTCTTGAGAATCAAACATATTACTGTTCAACATACCCTATCACCAGGGGAGGTAAATGAGATGAAAATTCGTTGTCATGACCAATGTTCCCTCTAATTTTTTTCCTCTGTGTGCGGCAATGGAGGGTCTCTGTGCGCTGCAACCATGGCTATGTGCGCCAGGAACCAAACCACGCGTGTCTGCGGCGCCAAATGGCACTCCAAAATTTTACTTTAAAAAGTGAAAAGATCGTGCATTTTCATACATACAGCGCCACAATAAGGGTCTTAAGGGCAGTTTGCAAAATTGGATAAGCACTCTCCCCTCCCCTCTACCATCTCCCACCACACTCTTCCTTCTCTCTCCTCTACCCTCTATCCCCACACTCTCCTCCCTTTCTCCCCTCTTTCCTCAATCTCCCTTCTTTCTCCTCCCCTCTCCCATCTCTCCTCAAGGTACACACGATTGTCAATGAGCACTAACACAGCATCATTTATACCATTTCGGCATTAGTCAACACCACTAGTTTTTCCCTGTTGCTCTCATCTTCATCTCCCCCATGGTTACTCCTTTCCCAGGTCTATCTCCATTGCTCTGCCTTCCACCTCTCATGCCTCTCTCCCAAACTCATCTTCTCCCTTTCTATGCTCAACTCTCTCCCTTTCTATAATCTCAGACTCCCTCTCCTGCTTCTCTCTCTTGCTTCGCTCTTGGGCTCCCTGTCCGTACTTCTCGCCCCTGATACACTCTGTCTCCCTCTCCATGCTTCTGTCCCCTGCTGCACTCTCAGGCTCCCTGTCCGTGCATCTCACCCTTGCTTCACTCTTGGGCTCCCTCTCCGTGCTTCTCTTCCTTGCTGCACTCTCTGCTCCCTCTCTGTGCTTCTCTCCCCTGCTGCACTCTCGTGCTCTCTAGAGATGTGGCCTAACGACCAGAGCTGCCATCTAAGTCACGTAAATACAAAACATGTTGCATTCCAAATGCTATAGGTGTCACATTCGCGAAAGTTATAACTATTGGCATTGTAAATGACAAAGCTATCCATTTAGCTATTTTAAAAACCAACACATAAATAAAATATTTGTCATTTACAAGACAAATAGCTCCAACTTTTCTAATGCGAGACCTATTGCATTTCCAATGCTTGTTGTGCCTTTCTGTCCTGTGTCCAACTCGTTTTTGGTGCCCTTCTGCCCCACTCGTTTTTTTGTGCCTTTCTGTCCTGTGCCCCACTAGTTTTTTAGGTCTCGCCTGTCGATGCGCATGCGCATCGAGCAAGCGAGACTATGGGGGCTTATCCACTGCAAGGAATCGTGGCGATTCCTTGCAGTGCCCGTGACTTTTAAGCTCAATGCGCATGTGCATTGAGCTTAAAAGCGCGTGCACGTCCGTCTTGTTTTACCCGCTCCGCCCCCTCCCCTTCCCGCTGTGTACCATTTCTCCTCCCCCCTCCCCTCTCCTCCGTCCGTCTTGTTTGTTTAATTTAACCCGCTCCGCCCCCTCCCCTTCCCGCCGTGTCGCATTTCTCCTCCCCCCTCCCCTCTCTTCCCTCCGTCTCGTTTGTTTAATTTAACCCGCTCCGTCCCCTCCCCTTCCCGCCGTGTCGCATTTCTCCTCCCCCCTCCCCTCTCTTCCCTCCGTCTCGTTTGTTTAATTTAACCCGCTCCGCCCCCTCCCCTTCCCGCCGTGTCGCATTTCTCCTCCCCCTCCCCTCTCTTCCCTCCGTCTCGTTTGTTTATTTTACCCGCTCCGCCCCCTCCCGAGTTAGCCCACTGCTCTCTTCCCAGCTCTGAAGATCATCCTCGGCAAAAGAGCCGCCGACCCGCAGCCAGCATCAATGCGGTACAGACCTAGGACTATGCTGGTAAGTACTGGCCTCCGGTGCAAATGCTTGTTAAATTTCTAATAAATAGCATCCGAAATATGTGTTTTTGTGAAAAATTGCAGCTTCTAGACCACGAGAGGATGAATTGTTTGTTTAGCAAGCGCTTTCACTTTTGAATTACAGAGCTGGGAGTGGCAGAGCTGACTGCTGAGCATAAGAAGTGAGATCTCGCCTTCTTTTCATTAACACAGGATTCACGTCAGAAACACCCCCTCACCTCCACTCCCATCCCTTGCCTCACGTCTCCCAGCACTGCAAGTACGGCTAGGGCTCGGTCCCCTTCCTGTTGTGCTCATCCTGATGCTTAGCTCCACTGCCTGCACACACCCTCCACCATGTTGCTTTTACTTTAACCCACATGCTGACCCTCGTGTTGTTTCTATATCCCCCCCCCCACCCCTCCCCCCGAACAATGCTGTAAATAATAAAAGGAAACCGTGATCTAAATTAACCTTTTGGCTGCAAGGCATTGCGTTATTTAATCCTTTATTTCATTACAGCTAAATTGTCATGTTCATAAAACCGGAACCTCGACCCCATAACGAGCCAAGCTTCCATCATGTGGGTTCTGCCTCCCTCTAAACGCGATGTGGTGTTTCAGCCCGATCTGCAGTCTTTGGAACTCGGGAACCCGTAAAAGTGGCGGGCGGCGCGAATCTCTTGCGACGGCCTGTGTGCGCGCTCCACGCTAGGTGGTGCGCGGTGACGTCAGGGAAGGTGCGCGCGCGGCCTAGAGGGAACAGTGGTCATGACAGAGAATGTGATGAAAAAATAAACCACTCTAAGGCCCAGATTATCACAACTTTCACACAACTCAGTGTAGCACCCAAAGTGGCTGCACTGCATTGCATGACAGGGAGAGAGTAGGAGAACACCATAGCTACAAAATATTACACTGTCCTGCTCGCTCGCAAGTGGAGAAGTGTGGCTCAATGGTTAGAGCGGCAGACCCTGATGCAGAGGTCTGGCCTGGGACCAGGGTTCAATTCCTGCCTCGGCGGGTCTTGGGCTCAATTTCCTCGGACCTGATAATTCTCGCCTCGGTGCCTATTCTAATCACGGGTCCCACTCTGCAACTCTGGGCAATAGCTTGCTTAATCTCCACAGCGGCCCCAACAGCGCTGGGATGCCTGGCTTCACCTTGGGGGTCGCCAGGAGTGGGCATTTCACAGGTAAAAGCCAGGAAGGGTTCCAAAGCGGTATGCGTACAGCGCCAAGACACCGCAGGGTAGAAGTGCGCTATACAAGAACGAATTCATTTCAGTGCTGGCACACTATTACCCTGCTGAGTGCCAGACACACACCTTTGTGCCATATTGCCAAGGTGTCAGCGTGAGCCTAGCATAGGTGTTTTACACTTTGACTATCTAAAAATGTTTCTACTTTGGATGTTTGCTGTACAGTGCAGCACTTATACAAATTGGGAAAAGTTAGGAGAAATAAAAGGACTTCTTTTTAAACACCTGCTTTTAAATGGCGATACTTTTTGGCACAAAAAACTGTCAACTATTGTTAATAGTAGGGTTTTGCATGAAGAACCATGGGTGGTTGCATGGAACCACCATGTACCATCTATGGTACACCCTTTTGATGCAGAGTAACGCAAAGCGCTGCTTTGCGTTACTAGATGGCACAAACCCAGTGCAAAAAATGTGTTAATGTTGGCCATAGTTGGTAAAGAGCCACAGCTATTTCAACAGAACATCTTTTCTCCTCTTAGCACCAGAATGATTGATCTAACTACATTCTTTTTAGTCCTGCTTTTAATACAGCGTCGATTTACGTGAAAGAGATTTCTAAACATTGCTGCACCCTATCCAGGATTAGATTTAGCATTTACTCATCATCATACGTTGTCCGAACATAAAAGAGCAAAGCACCTTAGGGAGATATGTGCCAAATGAAATTCTCAAATGAAGTGTAGGGCATTTTTTTTATAACCTGACAAAAGTGTCATGAATGCTTCAATATATAATGTCATTTTTGCAAATACATTTTTACAAACAGACCAAGACATAATAAAGTTTAGGCAGTACTTTCCAGATGAAACTGCATTTGGTAATTGTCTTATGACACACGTACTTCTTTACAAGTTTGGGAAGGGGGATATTTCTGTATTAACAACACGCCACGTTGAGCACAGAACCAAAATTAAACTATACTTGACAAAGCAAATAGGTTTCTTTGTGTTAAATGGAATGATGAGGCATATAGGCACACCTGCATGCAGAAAATAGAGGTGGGACAGGGGTTCGTGGAAAAGACAAAGCAACTGAGGCATAGAGGGCCTCGGGCGTGATGGAGCAAGGTGGAGAAACCCATTTTTGTGTACCCCTTGTAAAATCATACTTCTATAATCATAACTTGAACTATTTGAGTGATGTGTGAAATTAACCAACCTAGAATAAAAATCGCACCTACACAGACATACGTGGGAACTAATTTTGCTTATGTTGCAATCATAATTAACAAATTATGTGATTGTCATGTCCTAAACTAATAAGCCGCTTTGAAATAATGAAATGCGGCATAAATGTGCTTTTTGTTTATGTATTTTGTGGCAAAACGTGAAGACCGCTGAGCATATTACCCCTAAATGTTGCTTATTTCGCTAGGTAACTACTAATAGGGAAAACCTTAGTAAGGGGGGAGGTAAACAGAAGGGTTAGATTTCCAAAATTAACGATTGTTTGTTTCTATGATAGTTCCCATTCTGGCCTGTGAGGCCTAGTGAAAATATGGTTGTTTTATGAAACTGCGAATAGAAGATGAACTGAGCGTCCGAGTTCGAATGTGAGCTGCTTGTGCCTGAAGTGAATGTAGTTCAAGGACGATGTGGCCAGGAAGTCCAGATGGCTGCCAAAAAGGATGAGCACAATGGTTCTGAACGTGAGAAGATCTCATGAAGTTGCTAATTGAGAGCGTAACTAGGCCGGACGTTGCCTAAAACAAAGAACCTTTTCAAATTTAGCTGACGGAAGAAAAATTAATATTGTAATGATGAGGTGATGCTCATCCACCCTAAATTGTCCAATCAGAACTTGAATTTAGGCTGAAAGTTACTCTTTTAGATGGATAGAGCTAGTGAAAAGGGTATAAAAAGTGCTGGTTTTACTGAGGAAAAAACTTCTTTTCGATTTCCTCCCGAGATGCTGCCCGTATGCTGATTTTCCTGAGATGTAAGACTCTGAATAATTTTCTATTTTTCTTGAATGAGAGATGCACTTTAGTTGAGGGTTTAGTTAGGTAAGTTAGGAAGAAAAAAAATTAATTTTGGGAACTATCTGCCTTTTGCTAATACTTGCATCTCTGAAATCTAAATAAAATGTCTATTTCTGAATTTTCTAAAATAAATGAAAATAACTTTGAGATAAAACTTATTCCTTTAAATGTCGTTTTTGAATAAAGAAATAAATAAAGTGAATAAACTTTTTAGACATGTTAAATTTGCTTTTATAAAAAATTAGATAAATGGAGAATTAAGCTGGTCTTCAGTTTTCCTACGCCTAATTTTTTACTAGCAGATTCGTCGACCACAGTGGTGGCGTGTCTAAACAAATGTTTTGTTAATTAAAACCATGGTAAACTCATTTAAACTGTAGGTGTAAATAGTATAAATATTTAGTCTTGGTTTAGACACTCCGCTATGATACAGCAGCTCTCCTTTGAATCTCACCAATCCATGAAGTAGGATGAAAGTGTTTCTGTGAGTGACTCACAATGTTATGGGCCCCACTGATGAGTAAATGTATGATTTTGTACTTCAGGGAAAGGTGACATGGTTTTAGAAATTATTTCCAGAGTAGCGCTGCATCAGTTATTAGCTTGGTAGCAGAGCATTGGTTGCTATAGAATTAGCTAGGATTATGTATAAAGCGTTAAATAAGGGTTTTTGATGTACAGAATTATGACTAACATCTGTTGAGTTCGTATTACGTTGCATGTAGTCCTGAAAAGGATTCAGAGGATTGCGTGAAGCTGGTCACTCTGTCTGCAGGCAGAGAAAGTGTGGCAAGTGAAGTCACACATTGCATAGTCTGTTTCAAAAGGTAGTATCGTCGTATACTACGTGGTATCGTCGCATATCACAAGTGGTGTCGTCACACATCACAAGTATAGGGAACCTACGTGTGAAAGGATAAATGCATTGAGAGGACAGTCTATAAAATCTTAGCCTTCAAGTACAGGGATCATTGAGTATCGTGATTTAAAACTTACTGCTGGGAGAGTAATAGAGCTTAACCCGAGCTTGAGAGAAGGGTAAAGTAGAGTAAGTGGTGCTACTTTATCGGCGAATGTAAAATTCTGTGGTAGAGAAAAGGTAAACGCTGTCTACTGGAAATACAGAATACTTGTACGGCTGAAAATTCTATCACTGTGTTTAGCTAAACAGACGAATGGAGTTGTTTTGTGTAAGTTACTAACCGATTCAGTTGAATATCTTGTAAATACGGCTTCTCGATAAACCTTGTAAAGGAGGGGTCAGTCGGCGCTGCCGAAGTCGGAGCGCTGGTGACGTCAAAAGTGTCGCACAGGGATTGGTCCTCGTGACCAAGACAGAGTAAAGGCTGATTGATGCATCACGAAAAGCAGCGAAACTATTGGTTAAGCACTAAAGAGACGTATCTTGTTCTAATTGGTGCGCTAGTGTAAATCGCGCTGTGATAGGTTGGTGTTACGGAACAGCAACAGAATAGTACGCGATCTTTTGAAAGACAGGGAAATTACAGAGAAATAGATTACTATTACGAAGAGGAAAAGAAGAAACCTTCATGGTTTAAGAAATTGAAGAATGTGTTTGTAAAGGACAAGGCGATAGTCACAAGAGAGGGAAAATTACTTCCTCCGCCGAAAACGCCTGCTTCCTATATGTTGTCAAAATATGGTTACCATACATGTGTTTGGTTAGAGAATTGGGTAAGGTATACCAGAAATGATGGAGTGTTAGCTTTCCCGGAAGGAGGATCTTTTGATGTGGCAGTTTTGAGAAATTTGAGAGAAAAGATGATGAAACTTGACCCAAGACCTAGACCGACTCAGTTTGAAGCTTTAGTTGAATGGGAAGATGAGATGCATGAATTGGAAAGTGAAAGGTTGAAAGGACATATCAGACCAAGAGGTAGATTTCGTAATTTATGGGGAGAGACACATGAGAGTAGAATGCGTAGATGGAGAAATGCTGACATGTGTGATGGCATGTATCCAGTCAGACTTGTGGATGAATACGAAGGGCGGAAATGTACAGAGAAGAGGAAAAATATGGAAATAGGGAAAGAAGGTTATGGTGACAGTGAATCAGAGGATGCTGTGCTAGAAGAAATATTAAATAGGAGACCGCCACCATATCAACCAGGTTCTTTATGGACTACACCTAATGCTCCACCCGTAGATGAAAGAATGAATGAAACCCCAAGGCAATTTTCACATTTTAGAGATGTACCAGAAAGAGTTGAAGTGAGATATAATCCGAGTTCTTCATTAACAGAACCAAGATTTACCGGTACTCCCAAGCAAATTAACGAACGAGAAAGCATAAATAGAGTAGAAAAACGAGTTGAAGAACAAGCAAGTACTGCTGAATATATATACGGACTACAAATGCATTGACAGAGAAGATACAAGAGCTTACGAAAAACATAGAAGCAGTAACGATAGGACCTGTAATCCCAGTGTTCGAAAACCAAAGAATAAAAGAACTAAGTTTGACAATCCCTGTACAACAGCGTTTGCAAAAGGTAAAAGAAAATATTTATCCAGATTTGTCAAAAATCAGATGAGCGAATAATGTAAATCCGCCTGACTTAACTTTCAATCCGAGTTTACCCTATAAATATGCAACCGAAGCAGAATCTGACTCTGCTACACCTGAAAAGAGCATAGAGAAAATAGATTTAATGCAAACCCCTGTAGGACCATCAGAGCAGGAATTGAGTGATTGAATTAAAAGAGCATGAACCCAAAGTGCTGGACGTAGCAAGCTTAAAAGTCGATATGGAAGAATTAATTATTGGAACAATTGGAACAGACAGATTAAAAACGTACCAAGATGATGAACTTATGTTCATGTGTAAAAGCATAACATGGAAAGCAAAGCCTGTACATGATCAGTTAGAAGGACTGGCAAATTAATTTGAAGTAGAATTTACAAAGAATAAAACATTGCAGAAATCCTATAGAGTAGATTTTTCAGAAAAAGACATTGAAAACATGAATACTGCCGGAAGGTTAACCCAAATAAATGAATTAATTGTGCTGTTGCGGAGATGGGGAGATGTGAATAAATGGAGAGTGAAATGGGCAAAGAGGAAAGAGGAGGCTAGTGATAAATCCACATTAGTGTTCCCAGTTAGAGAAAAAGAGACAGTCGCAAATGAGTTTCCAATGCGAGAAATACCTGGAGGAGGATATGTGCATGTTCCTTGGAGTAGACAGGATATATTATCATTTACAAATGATTTCCCCAGATTGAGAAAAAAACCAGTAGAGTGGTATCGACAGGTAGATCGATTTGTGAAAGTTTCAAAAGTGCTATGGTTTGATCTGGATGGATTATTTGATATAGTCGTGCCAGCAGATTTATGGACTGAGTGTAAAATAACTGTAAACTGGCCAAAAGGGGAATATCCTCGAGACAAAGTAACAGATGCCCCGTCACCTGAAGAAATGAGAAAATACGAACAAGTGATTGTGTTTTTGAAAAGTAAAATTCCACCAAAAGATACAGATTGGGTCAAAATAGACAGAACTACACAGGAACTGAAAGAATCTGTACATGCATTTTATGAATGATTGTTGTTTTATTTAAACAATACAGTGGATATGAAGAACTGAGTGAAAAGGACATGAGTCATTTTATATATCGATTTGTGTATGGATTAAGACCAGAAATTGGAGATATGATTAGGCATAGAATGATAGGATGGCAATCGAGCACTGTAAATGATGTTTTAATAAAAGCAAAATATTGTAGTGAAGAGATCGATGCCAAACAAAAGAAGTTAAAAGAAAAAACTATGTGGGCACAAGTGAAGGTAGCAGAACACTAAGTGGCACAATTGGAAAATAAAAATACTGATGCAAGTCAGGGAAAATTGAAAGGAAAGTTCACCAAAACGAAATTAGAAGGAAATATTTAAGAGCTCAAGAAAAAGTTCCCTTGTCATAATTGCGGCAGAATAGGGCATTGGAGGAAAGAGTGTAAGTGTCCACCAACAGTTAATCCAGAAAATACATCATTGAATCCACAGGTGCAGCATGAGGTAATTCAACAGCAACAGCAGCAGATAGTTAATCAGCAAAGTCATGTGCCACAACTGCAACTTCCACAGAGTGTAAACCAACAGAGATACAGTGCAGAGACAGGATTCAGCGGAGACGAGCAGGTAAACAGATCACCCAGAGTGAATGTGAGTCCCCAGTATTGGTTACAAGAGGAAGGTGGGAGTGAGTCGGATGAAAGTTTCTGACGGTGCCTGAGAGAGGACGAAGAGTGTGTGCTTGGAGCCACTCTTGAGGTAGATCAGTCTGGTCCATTTGTGAACGGAAAAGTGAATGATGTAGAAATAACTTTCCTAGTGGACGCTGGTGCTACCCGTTCTACTGTTAGATCAGTGGAAGTCCAAAATCTTCATCTCTCGGGAGAGAGTATCCAAGTTGTAGGTGTAGCTAATAGACAGATTAAAACTTCTTTGACACAGCCAGTCGAAGTAGAAATTGGAAATTTCAAAGACATGCACCGATTTGTGGTGTGTGATAGTAGCCCAGTAAATCTGTTAGGACGAGACATTTTGTGCAAGATGAACTGTGCCATATACTGTTCACCCGATGGCATAGAGTTGCAAACCCCAGATGAAGATAGCCTGTATAAAATGACTATGCTTTTGATTGAGGCAGAACAGAATACATTATTCCCTGTGTTTGATCGAGAAAAGATACCTGATGAATTGAAAAAGGTAGTGAAAGAGAAAGTGTGGGATTTCACAGGAGAAGATATTGGGTTAATGAAAAATGTAGATCCTGTAAAAGTCTCTGTAAAAGAAGGTGCAAATTACCTGAACATTCCCCAGTACAAAATGACCTCAGAAATAATTGAAGGAATAACCCCAGTGATAAACAAAATGATTGAACAAGGCATATTGAGAGAAATAGAGATAAGTCCTTGTAATTCACCGATAATGGGATTGAAAAAGCCAAATGGAACATTTAGAATTGTACAGGATTTGAGAAAGGTTAATAAAATAGTTGTCCCATGTTGTCCGATTGTACCGAATCCAGCAGTGATTTTATATCAAATTCCCCATGATGCAGAATGGTACACTGTGATCGATCTGTGTAATGCATTCTTTACAGTTCCATTACACCCAGAAAGCCAGCCAATATTTGCGTTCAGATTCGGAGATCGTATCTTGCCATGTTGCCGAATTCCTCAAGGGTATACTGAAAGTTCATCTATCTTTAATCAGTTGTTAAAGAAATCATTAGAAAGTTTGAGCATGCCTGGAGAGTCTGTATTGGTTCAATATATTGATGATCTCCTAGTGGCATCAAAGACAAAAGATGCATGGGTAACGGATACCGGTGCATTGCTGAATCATTTAGCAGAAGAGGGACATACAGTGTCCCCATCTAAATTACAATTTTGTCAGAAAGAAGTGCAATACTTAGGACATAAGATTGCCAAATGAATCAGACAAGTCACTGCAGAAAGAATCAAAATGATACAAGGAATGCAGCCACCAAAGACTCAAAGACAAGTGAGAATGTTCCTGGGAATGGTAGGTTACTGTACACAGTGGATTAGTGGATTCTCACTGATTGCAAAGCCATTGCAGAGATTAACCAGAGCAGATATCAGAGACCCTATAGTACTGACCAAAACTGAGATGGAAGCATTTGAACAGTTAAAACGAGTTTATGTGAAGCACCCGCTTTAGGGATGCCTGACTATGAAAAAGAGTTCGAATTGTACTGCAGTGAACGAGAAGGATGTGCATTGTCAGTACTGATTCAGAGACATGGAAAACTGAGAAAGCCAATTGCGTATTTCTTAGCTGTTTTAGACCCTGTTGCAAAAGCGTTGCCAGGTTGTCTGAAAGCAGTAGCAGCTACAAGTGTCAGTATAGAACAAAGTGAAGGGGTAGTGATGGGATTTCCTGTGAGGGTGTATGTGCCTCATTCTGTGGAGATTCTCCTCACTAGGACAAAAACACATTACCTGACCAACAATAGGATAACAAAATACGAAAAGACAATTCTGGGAGCAGAAAATGTGACAATCTCTAGATGCGTAAATGTAAACCCTTCCACATTATTGCCTGATACTATGGAAACCGAGGTGAAAAATGAGGTTGGTCACAGATGCTTAGATGTTCTTGAATACTGTACCAAACCAAGACCAGACATCAGAGATGAGCCATTGCCTGAATCTGATTATGTGATGTTCGTGGATGGTTCGTGTCTGAGAACAGATGAGGGTGTTTTGAGTGCAGCATATGCCGTTTGCAGATGTACTGGAAGCTTCTTGTCTGAAAGGGATTCGTTCTGCTTAAATAGCAGAATTGATTGCTTTGATACGAGCATGTGAACTGGGAAAAGAAATCAAGGTTACCATAGTTACTGATAGTCAGTATGGATTTGGGGTTGTCCATCATTACGGACAGCTGTGGTCCCAAAGAGGTTATTTAACTTCTGCATGATCCCCCATTCGTAATGCAGAATTCGTGAGAATGTTGATTGATGCAATTCAACTGCCTGACAAAATAGCTGTGGTGAAATGTGCAGCACACAAAAAGGGGGATGACTACATCACCCGAGGTAACAGGTATGTAAGACTCAATTGCCAAATACTTGCATCCATCAATCGGGACAGGGAAAAGGAGCATGTTTCAAGTCCTTTAATGCTAACAAATGTAGTTGAAACTTGGCAGGAAGTGAGGCAAATGCAAGAAGAAGCTGATGAGGAAGAGAAAAATGTCTGGTTAAAAGCAGGATGAGGACAAAGAGAGGAAGATGAAATCTGGGTTTACAAATATGAAAGACCAGTAATGCCCGATAGCATGATCTCAAATGTGGCCCGAATGTACCATGGTCAAGCTCATATTGGGAGAGATGCCATGCTTTGCTTATTTAGACAAACGTGGTACAATCCCAAGTTCAGAATGATTGCTGAGAGCTTATGTCAAAGATGTCTTGTGTGACAGCAGTTTAATCCAAACAGGAGAACAATTGTGAGTTTGGGAACCATAGGACTGGAGTGAGGTCCATTTACACGAATGCAGTTGGATTTCATAGAACTTCCACCTTGTAACAGACTCAGATATGTTTTGGTGATCATCTGTTTGTTCTCCCGATGGGTAGAGGCCTTCCCCACAAGGAGGAACGATGGGTTAACTGTTGTAAAGTTACTTCTACGTGAAATCCTCCCTAGGTTCGGTTTTTCAGTGACCATTGAAACTGATTGTGGCCCACATTTCCAAAATGAACTCATGCAAATGGTATGTGAAGCACTGGATATTCGCCAGAGACTGCATTGTGCTTACAGACCTGAGGCTTCAGGAGTGCTTGAGCAAGTAAACTGCACAATTAAACACAGGATTGCAAAAATGTGCCTGGCAACAGGACTGAAGTGGCCAGATGCCTTGCCACTTGTTTTGATGACCTTAAGACGCATACCTGACAGAAAAACTGGACTGAGTCAACATGAGATCTTAATGGGCAGGGTGATGTGACAAGCATTTGTACCAGTTGATAAATTGTTAACTATAAATGATGACATCATACTGGATTACTGCAAATACCTGTCTGACGTGGTGACCTCTGTGTTCCATCAGGTGGGAACTGAATCGAGCACGAAAGAGAAAGATCCAGCACATGATCTAGTTCCTGGAGACTGGGTCCGCATAAAGGTACACCGCAGAAGAAACTGTTTGGTGCCTCGTTGGCAGAGACCGAGACCGGTCATATTGGTTAGCACCACTGCAGTAAAATGTGCTGGAGTAAAAAGATGGGTACATGCAAGCCACACTATCCATGTGCCTGAACCTGAAAATCCAAACGAAGAAGGTGAAAGCACAACTGATTCTGACTCTGAAGGTGAACCAGAGAGAAGTCCAGATACTGAAGATCGACAGGAACGTCGATATCTGGAAGTATCAGATGCTAGCTCTGCGTCAGAAGGAGAAGGAGAAATTGTTGAAGTACCGAATTCTGAAGATCAATCTGAAGATCGAGAAATGGTAGAGAATAACACCAGTAAGGACACTGAGCAAAGCAAAGATAAAACTGGTGATCAAGAAAATTCTGAAGAACAGTCTGATAGTTCTGGAAGCAGGAACAAAGACCCTGACACTGGAAAAGAAGGAAAACCTCACAATAAGGATGAGATTCCAAGTACCAGCTATGGAGATGTTCCTAACAGAGTGAAAGAACTGTCAGAAGAGAAAACTGACTCTGAAAAAGAGAAAAACATTATGAAGTTTGTCATAAATGAAACTGTCGAAGACACTGAAAGTGAGACTGACGACAGTGCAGATGAAACTTCATTGAGAAAGAGTCCAAGAAAAAGAGCTTGGAGAGTGGAACATAACACCACGGAGCCTAAGACAAAAAGAGTTTGTAAAGGAGATAATTGGCCTAAAGGAAATGATGGACTGAGCTTCAAACTTGTTAACAAAGAAAGCGAGTGGACCAAGTTAATGAAATAACCAGTCAAAGAGAGTCATTGGGAAAAAGAATAGAAGTTATCCAAAGGCCGCAAAAAGTGAGAAGACCAAATCAGAAGTACAAATCACCTGAATGGACATATATAATCTTGCCTCCAATTGAAGAAGTAAACAGCAGTCAAGAGAATCTGAGCTGCCCAAAGACAAATGGGAAAATTGAGTAAAGAACTGAATCACAGAGAAAAGTGGTAATTGTTCAAAAAGATAAGGTAAAACTTGAAATCCTGATAAAAGAAAGGGCACTGTAAGTGAAAAATAAAAGCTTGTAGGTGACACAAGGTCGAAGAAAACTTGTTCGAAAAATAAAAGCTGTAGGTGACACAAGGTCGACGAAAACTTGTTACAAAAACTTGCTGTGTAAAAAAAAAAAATGTCTACTTATGATCATAAAACGAAATGTTCTATTTTTAGAAAATGGTGTAGATCATGTTTGATATGTACTGGATTACTAATATTGATATGGATAATTTTGGCTATTGTCATTCCTTTTCAGGATAACTTAGTGAAGTTAAAACATAATGTGAGTTCAGGTGAACAAAATGTGGAATCAAAGTCTAACAAGCAGCATGTATATAGGCCAGAAATACATCAGGATAATTCTATTAGTGATTTCACTAAAAATACATTTTCAAGATTGTTATCTGAATATGTCAGGACAATGGATGCTAGTGACTGTTATGTATGTGTTAAAGTTACCTGCATCTGTTTCTGAGGGGGTGACATATCATCACCTCCCGCTTACATATGGAGTCACGTGTAGTGTGATTGCAAGCCTGTTTTATCAAACAGGAAAATTAGAATATCATTATTCTAATTCAGATGACGTTTTTGCACAATTGAAAATTGATAATGCCCTGAATAAGAAAAAGCCCGCCACAGTTATGGGAGAATTCTTTTTAGAAATAGATTAATTAAGCCATGATTACGATTTTAAAAATAATTTGATATGTAAAATTAGAGTGGAAGAGAAAGCATTTTTAGATATGGTTGAGGAAAGAAGAATCGCCTATAAACGTAAAGAAAAAAGTAAAGCATGAGAAATCCAAATATTGGACATTTCATGATGAGAATCTTGATGAAAGAAATGTGAATGTAGCTATAAATATAGACACTCCATTGTTAGGCAAATGTTGTATTAGGAGAGACAACACTGTGTATGACAATTATTTTGTGGGAGCAAGTCAATGTAAAGATACTTACAGAATCCTAGGGGGTTGGGGATTTAAAGGGGGAAAAGATCCAGTTTTTCCTGGTATTTATTTCATTTGTGGAAACGAGGCTTATTATAGATTACCTGACCACTGGTATGGGACTTGCTACGTGGGCTTGGTCTTTCCTAAAATCTTTCATGTAGATAGAGGTACTAATGGCATACATGAGATAGGTAAACCTTTAAGTCGTAGAAAAAGGGAGAGTGTAATAGAAATAATATGTGATATTTTTGGAGCACTGATACCAGCAGTGGGAATATCTTTCAATGCAAATCGAATTCGAAGATTGTCAACGATAGTAGATCGTTTGTCAACAGATACAGCAGGTGGATTCCTAATGGTAAACACCAAAATGATTGCTATGAGAACTATGGTAATGCAAAATCGTCTTGCTCTTGACTTAATATTAGCAAAAGAAGGAGTTGTTTGTGGAATTTTGAAGGTACAGCACTGCTGCACCTATATTCCAGACAAAAGTCAAAACATTGAAAAGTACATCAAAAATATTACAGAGTTGCATAGAGAAATTGAACCACTGGAGGTTGATGGTCTTCTTGAACGACTTGGTAAAGGTTTTACAGCAGTTAAACGTTGGTTTCAAGAAATAGGTAGTTCAATTATAGGCAAAATACTAATTCCAGTAACAGTGATAGTATTAGCGATTTTAATGATAAGATTATGTTGCATATACAGAAAAAGAAGGAATGTTGGAAAGTCATTAAAGAAAATAATCCAAGAAAAACGAGAAAGAGAGAGAGAAAAAGGTGATATAGAAATGGAGGAGTTCCGAGAAAAGGTCTTTAAAGAGACTAGAGAAAAAGATACTAGAGTATAAATCAATACTAATCTGAAGAACTTGAAACATGTTTTGATAAAATTTGCAAAATTTTGGGAGATATTTGGTGATAAAATCACCAAAGGGGGAGTTGATGGAGCAAGGTGGAGAAACACATTTTTGTGTACCCCTTGTAAAATCACACTTTCATAATCATAACTTGAACTAATTGAGTGATGTGTGAAATTAACCAACCTAGAATAAAAATCGCACCAACACAGACATACGTGGGAACTAATTTTGCTTATGTTGCAATCATAATTAACTAATTATGTGATTCTGTCGTGTCCTAAACTAATAAGCAGCTTTGAAATAATAAAATGCGGCAAAAATTTGCTTTTTGTTTACGTATTTTGTGGCAAAACGTGAAGACAGGTGAGCATATTACGCCTAAATGTTGCTTATTTCGCTAGGTAACTACTAATAGGGAAAACCTTAGTAAGGGGGAGGTAAACAGAAGGGTTAGATTTCCAAAATGAACGTTCATTTGTGTTTGTTTCTATGATAGTTCCCATTCTGGCCTGTGAGACCTAGTGAAAATATGGCTGTTTTATAAAACTGCGAATAGAAGATGAACTGAGCATGCGCAGCCAAAGTCCGAGTTCGAATGCGAGCTGCTTGTGCCTGAAGTGAATGTAGTTCAAGGACGATGTGGCCTGGAAGTCCAGATGGATGCCAAAAAGGATGAGCACAATGGTTCTGAACGTGAGAAGATCTCATGAAGTTGCTAATTGAGAACGTGACTAGGCCGGACGTTGCCTAAAACAAAGAACCTTTTAAAATTTAGCTGACGGAAGAAAAATGAATATTGTAATGATGAGGTGATACTCATCCACCCCAAATTCTCCAATCAGAACTTGAATTTAGGCTGAAAGTTACTCTTTTAGATAGATAGAGCTAGTCAAAAAGGTATAAAAATGCTGGTTTTACTGAGGAAAAAACTTCTTTTCGATTTCCTCCCGAGATGCTGCCCGTATGCTGATTTTCCTGAGATGCAAGACTGAATAATTTTCTATTTTTCTTGAATGAGAGATGCACTTTAGTTTAGGGTTTAGTTAGGGAAGTTAGGAAGAAAAAAATGAATTTTGGGAACTATCTGTCTTTTGCTAATACTTGCATTTCTGAAATCTAAATAAAATGTCTATTTCTGAATTTTGTAAAATAAATAAAAATAACTGTTTGAGATAAAACTCTTATTTCTTTAAATGTCGTTTTTGAATAAAGAAATAAAATGAATAAACTTTTTAGACATGTTAAATTTGCTTTTAATAAAAATTAGATAAATGGAGAATTAAGCTGGTCTTGAGTTTTCCTACGCCTAATTTTTTACTAGCAGATTCGTCGACCACAGTGGTGGCATGTCTAAACAAATGTTTTGTTAAAAAAACCATGGTAAACTCATTTAAACTGCAGGTGTAAATAGTATAAATATTTAGTCTTGGTTTAGACACTCCGCAATGATACAGCAGCTGTCCTTTGAATCTCACCAATCCATGAAGTAGGATGAAAGTGTTTCTGTGAGTGACTCGCAGTGTTATGGGCCCCACTGGTGAGTAAATGTATGATTTTGTACTTCAGGGAAAGGTGACATGGTTTTAGAAATTATTTCCAGAGTAGCGCTGCATCAGGCTCAATCCCATGCAATATTGTACTTGATGTACTTACATGATAGATGCTTTGAGGTGCAGGTTGCTAACATCTGGCCTGGCTTCGCTCACCAAGAAACCCGCCACATACTGTTAGTTAAAAAAGTTAACTGCATTGTATACTGTTTTCATACTGGCCTATAACCCATGAAAAATGGTCATAAGATAATAAATCCTTGTGAAGCAAGAGGCAGAGAAATAATCCAGGTCACATGCCTCCCTCTGTGTCGGTGGACAACCCCGCCACAGCCCAACTGTTAGACCCGGCTTCCTGGGCACCATTGCACTCAGGGGTTACTGCGCTCCAATCGCATCAACTGGAGTGTTTCCCCACTGGTGTCCTTGGGCCTCAGTACTAGTGGACCCAAAACTGAATAACCAAGTACTCCTCTCCAACACTTGACTCTCTCAGGGTAGCGAGACAGAGCAGTCCAAGACTTACTCAAGGAGGTGGGGTGGGGTTAGACATTCAGAATACAGTGCACACCATACTACCAGCTGATAAACTCAATGTCCAGTCAGTGCTTTACATTTTATAAAAGAAAAGTACTTTAATAGACACAAGATAATTATACTACACATAAAACTAGAATACACCATGAAAACCAGATGTCTCTACAACCCTCTGGGCCAGAGTTCTGACCCCAAACAGTTTTATAGCGCCTAGACACCAAGCACTATAAAAACACATAATTAGCATTGCATATTACAGACCATGTTTCACAGGGCTGCTCTTATTTGCTAGAGCCTTGATACCAATCTTTCAATTGAAAGGATATAGTTTCAGCATATGATGTGAAGTCAAATGTTCTTGATCAACCCCATAACCCACACCCAAAGCATCAGAAGTGCCCTCCCCTCCTGAGCGAGGACACTGCTCTAGTAGTGTCAGGGATCTGACCACAGGTGCCTGATGTCTTGACAGTGTACTGGAGTCCCACAAGTCCAGTTGCCACTGCCTAGCTGTAGAAGGGTAGTGGTTGGACAGAGTGCCAGTTCACCCTGATACCCCCAGAGACCACAAAAACAAAGGTGGGGGCCTGTTTCACTAGCCTCTATTCCCAGCTACTGCGTGTACAGGCTCCTACAGCGCAGGGGAGGAGCTTAGAGGGGACTTGATCTCACCTTGAAGGAGTAGAATCAAACTTCCCCCTCTCTGGCTCCCTTGATGTGCTGCAAGCTTCCTTTCCACACCAGCTTCCTTGATGTGCCGCAAGCTTCCTTTCCACACCAACTCCCTTGATGTGCTGTAAGCTTCCTTTCCACACCTTGGGCAGCTGTCTGCAATTTCCTTGTTCAAAAGCACACGATCCACAAGTCTCACAGAAACAGTTAGTCTTCTCCCATACTGCTAATGCCCTGGATTCTCGTTGAACTCTTGGCAGCAGACTCCATCCGTCATAGAGAAAACTTCCTTAAGTTCCAGACACAGTGAGCAAGTGTCTTATCTCTTGGCTTCACACTGCAGGTCGCGACTGGCTACTTTCCGACAAACCTGGTGTGGCCGCCTCTTCAGTCATAAAACGAGTCTTGAACAACAGCTGACCACTCAGGTCAGACTTGTATCACCTCTGATTGATAGGCTCATCCAATCAGTGGGTCTGCTACTTTTGCATCCTGAATACATCTCCAACCACAAACCATTCATGGCATGTTCAATGCATGGCTAAAGCATGTACAGATGACCTACAGTCTTCCCTGGTACCAGCCTGTGCAATTCACTACAGAGGAATTTTAATTAACTCCAGACCAGCAGGCACTGACCAGTGGGGGAGGGTCCTCTTAGCAGAGTTAGTGCAACTGAACCCAGCTGAGTGTCTACCCCAGCCCACCAGGCCTCTCCAAGGAAATGGGGGAAGCTGAGATGTCCAGCAGAACAGCTCGCTTTCCTCACACTGGCTCACCTCACCATTCTTCCCCAGTACACCCATTGGCTCTCAAACACACATCAGGTAGACAAAGGCAACAGGACCACAGGCATGGCAGACTGCACAGACTTGATCAGGAGGGTGGCTAGTGACTCACCCCTCCTGACTATAAAGTTAGTGCTGCCACCACGGTCAGTCTACCACAGCCTGGATAGAGAGGGCAGAAGCCACTCTCTGAAAGATAGGGGTGCACTAGGTATGCCCCTTCAACCTCAGAGCCAATCTCTAGGGTCTCAATCCATGTAAACAGGGAGACCCTCAGTGGACATGTATGATTGTCATGCTCACTGAGGTAGGGATCTAGAAACCATACAGTAGCTTTTGAGGGACTTGCCTTGAGATTAGCATAAAGCAGGGGAAGCACTCTCCCCAGAGACATGCAGAAGACTTCCCGTCCCAATACCAACTGAATCTGGTTCACAAGTGTTTCTAAAGTGGTTCAAAACTTCTCAGCACCATTGCAAGCCACAATGTGTAATGTAGGGGACTAAGTGGATGGTGGGCCACAAGCATGGATGCCTCTAGTTCTGACTGGCCTCACCTCTGCTAGGTTCTGGTGAAATCTTATTTGTCTGTTTCCCAGAGGCTATCATAACCTCCTGAATGAGCACTACCAAGAAAAACACTCACGCATCTCCCTGTTTCCCCATCATTTATTCACATGCTCCACTTGAACTTTGCTAATTTACTAATGGCATTTGTCTTGGCAGGACATTTTGACGCAAACCGATCTAGGGAGATCGTAGTGCATACTAAGTGGCATATTTACGAGCCCCATAGCGATGTTCTTGCACCACACAATGTGATGCCAGAGAGCGACGCAACAAAAAAACGAGATTTATTAAGCCATGGCACGCCACCTTGCATGGCCCTGAGAGGCTTCATAAATCTCGAGTAAAGCAAAGCAGCAAAAATCACAGCGTTCCCTTACTCTTTGCTAAGAAGGCTTTCCATGGGCATTGCGTGGGTGTTCCCAAGCAACTTGTTTGGTTTTCGATGCATTCCCAGATTTACTAGAACTTGTAAACCTGGGAATGCGCCAAAAAGATACGCCTTCCCAGGAGAGGCATAACAAGGAGAAATATCTTTATTTCTCCTCGTTTTTTTCCTTCTTTCTATGTGTGCTGCATTCTGCATTCAGCGGCACACATAGAAAGAGGAAAAAGCCTCTCATGTTTGTTTTGGTGCAAGGGTGCCTGCATTGGCACTAGGCAGCCCATTGTACGCCAGCGCAGGGGAAAGGATCAGAATGTGCCATAGTGCCTTAAATACGGTGCATTCCTGCCCTTTCCCAGAGACGCAGTGCAACTCAGCAAGGTGATTCGTTGTGCTGTGCACCTATTTCATAAATATGACCCAAAGTTTATAACACAGGCTTTATATGTAGACCTCTTTTCCTTTGTTTGACAACAAAGCAATCTGCCTAGTTTTACAATGATAATGCAGATAAAAGCAATACAAATGTACAGTGTATGGAACACATCTGTTTTGCAATCAGTTTGTCAATAGTATTAAAACAATCTATTCCGTTTAATCATAGTTATGTGCCTTCTGCCACACTTAATATATTGCCTGTATTCAAAACCCTCCCCCAGGAGCAAACCATGACATTGTGACCAGATAGCAGTTTCCTTATTTTACAGAACGAAGGTAATAGTAATAAAATCAGTGTATCTTAATATCTGATTATTATTTCAAACTTGATCCCGCCAAAGATGTCTGCCTTCCACATAAGCCAGTCCATCTGCTCTCCATCTTTCTGCCGCACCCCTCCTCCTTCGTTGAAGAGTTGTGGCTGCAATTGATGGACCCCAGGCAAGCTGTTTCATGCTACAGTGATTGAATGAGACCAGGGCAAGGGATGAGGAACTTTTCATGGGCTTCACTGGAGCCACTGAGAAAGGTACTATGATGACCAAGCATCCTATTGTACCACTTGTTTTAAGATCGGCTACACCCTGCCGAAAAAATACCCCCCCCCCACCCCCAAACTGGCATTTGTGAAGAAAAGGTTACATACCTTCAGTAACAATATTTTTGGGTGGATACTAAATTTTCCTGCTGATTCCTCACTGCTGTCCCTCCTCACTTTCTGCGATAATGCCGTTCAAAATAACGTTCCTAAACCTGTTACACTTGAGTTTTTTTATCGTGTGCTGACATTAAGTTCTTTTGTTTATTGCCCATATGCCTCAGTTGATCACAGACAAATATAAGGAACTGAGACTAGAGCACCAGGCAGGGCAGTATAGAGGACAGTGGCCAAGCTGCTGGGCAGGCAGACCTGGGGCTGGAGTCGTGTGGCGCCACCTAGCTGCGCTGGAGCGCTATAGCTAGAGGACAAAAAGTTTCCAGAGCTAATCTAGCAACAGGGAGTACGTATAAGATGAGGAAACTGATGTAAGATATAATATCCACCAGAAATAGTATTTCTTGACGTAAGTAACTTTTTCATTTGGTGATCAGCACTACTTGCCCTCCAGGCCACTCACAATTGCTGCAGGCTCTCATGTCACACAGACTGTAAACAGATCCATAGCCTTCCAGGACATGGATAAAAAAAATCATAGATTAGACGGTGCTCTCTTTTTGTGCCACATTCACCACATAACCATTTAAATAGTATATATGTCATCACACTGCGTATGCGCATCACATTTATTCTAGTTCTTCCGGTATTTCAGACCAGGGCGTGCTGGAGGTAGTTGAAACAGATCTTGTATAAATGCCCCTATAGTGCTGCAGGCTGTGCGTTCTAGGGAGTGATATTAGTTTTAATTTCCTGACACCAAGCTGCTCAGCTCCAGTAGTAAGAGCAGTGCGTTTGACCTTCGACTAGCTGTGTTAAGGGCACGAGAATGTTTTCTGCATTTGTAACTTAGTGAGCAGTGCTCTGACGAATCTCCTCTTTTAGATCTCTCTGCCAGCCTTTGACGGTATAGTTTCCAAAGGAGCATGCAGTCATTTTCATGCTGGTTAATTACAGGGCTAGGATGGTTTCCTCTTAAGTGGATTCATCATAGCGGGTTGTGACCACAATTACAGGCTGGTTCTTTCTCCCTCTCTTGCTCATCTTTGCTTGTGGTTCCTTTGGGACTGATGCTGCTTTTCTCATTCCTTTAGAATGATTGTCTCTGCAGTCCACCCTTAGTCACATTGAGAGGTATCACATCTTCCCAGGTTGTATGCACAGGATATCTATGGGTTTGAATGACCCTTTTTTATAAAAGTGTTTTATTGTCATGAAGTAATGGCTAATACCGCCAAGTTTACAATAAAATATGGGCATCTGGAATCCTTCAGAGTAGATTGAATGGACATCATACAGACATGGTTGTTTAGATCTGTATCTGGTAAAAGTGTGTCAAATAGTATTTTTGCACTTGCATTCCTCCCTATGTGTGATATTATTGCTCAGACCGTTAAAACCAGTGTAAGAAATTGGGTTGCAGGTTGAGTGGTATATGAGCTTTGGTCAAGCAGCCATCACAATCCTTGACAGGGTAAGGCACAAGCAACCCCTAAATTAACGTGCTCAACCCCCTGGTAGCTTGGCACAGAGCAGTCAGGCTTAACTTACAGGCAATGTGTAAAGTTGTGTTGGGTAACACTTCAAACAGTAAAACTGTGAAAACACACCACAAAAGGAGCCTACAACACTATTAGAATAGTAGAGTAATTATTTTAGAAATAAAACAAGACCAAAATGACAAAAATCCAAAAAGTAGAACCAGCGATATTGGATTTTAATTATTTTTAGAGAAAAAAGTGCCGAAAGGTGTAAAGTGTCAACTGTGGCTATCTGGTCGCACCTGACCAGGTCAAAGTCACCAGTTCAGGCCGACTGCGATAGAGCATCGGTCGGCTACAGGGATGCAGTTAGGCCCGTTGAACATGGTACCTTAAACCCTGGGTTGCGGAGCATTGCATCAAAGATGCGTCACACAGCCAAGGTAATGCGTTGGTTCCGAGATGTTGCGAGGTTGTGGTGCGAGGTACTGTTGCATTGACAGAGAGGATCCTGTTGACGGGGCTTGTGATACGAAGTCCGGAATTGGTGATACAACGCGCAGTCAGGCAATGAAGAGCTGCAATGTTGCGATGTGAAGTCCGGCGTTGTCTTCAAGGCTGCCGTTGACTTGAGATACGAGGGCCTGCGTCTAGGATGCATCAGGCAGAGACGGTTCAGAAGACGAAGCGGGCTGCAATGCAGGTCTTTGCGACTGGTTCACTACACACAGCAGCGGTGATGCCTAGGTTCTGCTTAGTTTTGCACCATGCAGCAGAGGAGATACGCCAGTTCTGTTGGATCCACAGGCTGGCAGAACACCTTAGGCCCCCTTCCAAGTGTCCAGGACTGGAGTGGCACAACTTGACAGGGTAGACCCACAGATGGTTGGGTCCAGTTGCAGATGCAAGGTTGTTCGAAGTCTGTTATGTCCCTGAGGCTTCAGATCAGGAGACCAGCCAACTATCCCTTGGAGTCACTCTGGGATCAAGAGATGCAGGTCCAGTCCTTCTCACCCAGGCTAGAGGGCAGCAGGCCAGCACAGCAAAGCAGCAGTCCAGCAAAGTTGCAGTCCGTGAGCAATACAGCAGTCCTTCTTCCTTGCAGAGTATCCACAGTTCCAGAAGTGTACTGAAGTGGCGGTTTCTGAGGTCCATCTGTTATACCCTGTTGCTCTGGTTCTGGAAGGTGGCTGAAGCTTCTAGACAGTGACTTTGAAGTACAAGGATGTCCCTGCCTCCCCTGTCCTGGCTCCAAGCTTTCTTACATAAAAATGCAGGGTTGTTAGGTCCTTTGTGTGGAGACAGGACACCGACTATTCAGGTGTGAGTCTGTGTCCAGCTCCTCCCTCCCACCCTGCCAGTAATGGCCCATCCTGTCACACCTAAGCTCCCATTGTGTGTGGCTGTCTAGAAGGAATACACAAATCCGACCTGCCAACTACTCCCAGTCAAGTGACCAAAGACAGGCTGTAGGCACCAAATGGCTAAGGCAAGAAAATGGCAACTTTGTAAAAGTGCAAAACTAATCGTATGCCTGCACACCTACGTGACAAGTTAATATAAACCAGTTTTCAAAATGTATTTGTGTTGGCTTTAGAGAGATTGCGTGCTACTACCTGTGTATGAGAAAAGACCCAATTATTTCTAAATGAGTATTAAAGCAAAAGTAGACTGTGTAGTGCCCACAGTCAAGGGAGTGCACAGCTATGGGACAAGATGTCTCAAGTGAAGTTTACAAGTTCAGTTTCAATAATAATAATCCAAATGCTCAAAGGCGAAAAAAAGTTTTATCAAATTAGAATCATCATTTAGCCATAAGACATGAACCCATGTCTACAACTCTTATAAACATACTAATAATCATATATCAATCTAGTCAATGTTTCATTATTTCGTTCAATGAATAACATAACATTGTACATACATATATAAATTTGCAACAACATCCTTGACTTTAGAAATCCCAATGCATTTCGGGTTCGAAATCAGAACCCTTCTTCAGGGGAGAGTCAATTCTGTCAATCGTGATGTTTTCCAAATATCGATCCAATCCACAGTAATCTACAACACAACAAACGCAGTAAGTGTACTTCATCCAGTGAAATAGGATTTGCACTCTAAGATCTGTGTAGGTGCTCATGAAGGGTTCCGTGAAAGTGGGAAAGTGATCATGCTCATCGTGTTCATGAGGTAAGAAAATATAGAACGTAAATTCATAAATCCCGACATTCCGAAATCACCCCGTAGTGTATGTCATGCATTGTAAATATTAAGTGACGAGGACGCCTCACCATAGGGCTGGCGTAAGCTAATGAATGGTGAAAAAGCATAAAATGCAGGCTTGCCTTGTAATGTTCCCAAAATCACAATAGATCAAGGCACAATCAACGAATGTGAGAATTCATGGGTCCCGACTGGTCTCACAGAACAAAAAAATCTATAATATAAATGGGGAGGATATTAGTATTCGAGAACTCGAGCGTGAAGTTCTTAGAAAGGAAAAGCCTAAAAGACGTCTCTTACCTCAATCTGAAAAGTGCTTTCACCCTTCGTTACTCAGAACAATAGTTTCGTGAAACCTGAAAAAGCGTTGTGATTTAGTGAGTCACGGGGCCCTCAACCAGAGCTCCAAAATATCAAAATCTGTTGCGTATAGTTAGGTACATACCCAGAGTTATTAGTATCTCGTATAATCGTTCACCGCAACACCGCTGATGGCAACAGAACGCCGATCTTGCATCGTGTGTGGACGTATCTCACAATGCTTTGCAAATTTAAAGGGACAGCATAGTTATCCTTTTTTTTTTACTTTTCAAAATTTTTATTTATTGCAAGAAAAAGAAGAAAAAAAACTAAGAAAAATCATTTCTTGTTATACAAATATCATTTCATAAGTATCTGGGCATAAATTAACCATTATATACAAGCAGAGGGTTAAAATACAAATACTCATCCATATCTAAATCATGACAATGATGCCGATGTACAGGACTCTCTAAACGAATACATTTAAATCAAATGAACGTTCCCCATATTTTTACCCTCCCTTTCAATGCCTTAGGGCCCCTACACTTAGCCAATGAAAGCTCCATTGTATGTATTTCATGTATAAGATTCCACCATTCCATGACACTAGGAGGTTCCTTTGAGATCCAAGTCCGCGCTATGACCAACCTGGCGCAGGCAAAAACAATAGTTATCAAGTCTTTATAGTTACTGATAGTATCTTGTATATCTAACAATATCAAATGTGCAGAGAGAGTTGGAAGTGTTATTTGCCTATTATTGAGTACCGTAATTATCCCATTCCAAAATGATGTAAGTTCAGGACACTGATAAAGCATATGTTCTATACCAGCAGCTTCCATGTTGCATTTTGGACATTTAGTACGCTCATTAGAAGCATTTCTAGAGGTCCAGCTGGCAATTCTTTCAGGCGTATAGTAAATTTGAGTGACCGTCCTAAAGAATTGTATCCTTAAATTTGAGGATTGAACCACTCGATTTATTTGTCTGAGCGACCCTGCAATCTGGTTGGAGTTGATATTTATTCCTAGTCTGTTGGTCCATTTATCCGCCATTTTCACACAGTCTCCTGCACGGCCACTATTTGAACAAGCATAACTTTTGCTAATAAGTGATTTAGTATAGGTAGCATAAATACATTTTAGAGTATCCGAGTATTCTATTCTCTCAATTTTCATTTTGTTAACCAAAAAGTCTTGAATCTGTATATATTTAAAGTACATAACATCACTAATTTTATGAAGTATTTTTAACGTATTGAAACTCAAGTGGCCATCCGACCCATATAGATCACCTAAAGTATTTATGCCATGTCCTATCCACTGCATGCCAATACCATCAGAAAAAATGCTTGGCATCCCCGGGTTCCCCCAAATTTGTAGCTCAGCATTAAAAAATGGAATCTTACCAATGAGCATAATTTGTTCCCAGATTCTTTTGATATCGCTTGCGGTCTTAAACTTAACCCTCTTATAGTAATTGGGGTCATGTACACGAAACAGAAATTGATTGCTACCCGATCCTAGCATGAATTGGTGATAGAAAAGGGAGTTCTCTTTTGATAAAAGACTACGTATATGTTGAAAAAAAGTTGCAAAAAAATACATTTTGAAATCCGGGAAATTTAGTCCTCCCTTTTCTATTGAGAGTTTCAGTATCGCAATAGATCTACGGGATTTTTTATAACCCCAAATGTAGCTACTACATATAGCTTCTATTTTCTTAATGTATAAATTGCTCAGTTGCAAAGGAATAGACCTAAATAAGTACAGTAGCTTGGGTACAATCTCCATTTTTATTAAATTTATTCGTCCTACCAGACTAAGTGGTATTTTATGCCAGGTTTTTAGAGTAGTTGTTATTTCATTAAATAGAGGGTCATAATTTAGTGCTATAATTTTCTCGATATCTGCAGTAAGCTTGACTCCTAAATAAATGGCATTTGGGCAAAGCCCCAATATTGGTTGCGTAGGTTTATAATTAGCAATTACTTGAGTTTTACTCACGTTTAACTTGTACCCCGATAGGTCCCCAAATTTACTTGCTTCCTCGATTACCTCAGGGATAGCCAGTACTAGATCGGTAGTAAAAACAGCTATATCATCAGCAAAAGCTGTGATTTTCAGACTTTTGCCTCCACGCTCTACTGGAATTATATTATCTTGAGCCATTAGTGTGTTCAGATAATGGCTCCAGAGCTAAAGCAAAAACCAGGGGTGATAGAGGACACCCCTGCCTTGTCCCCCTTTTAATAGGAAAGTTAGCCGAGTTGGCTCCTGCATAGCTAACTATTGCCGTCGGTGATTCATACAGAGATCGGACCCATCCGAGATATTGACCCTGTATGCCAAATGCACTCCATGTTGCCCACAGATACTCCCACCCCACTCGGTCGAATGCTTTCTCCGCATCTAACATTATCATTCCGAGTGGGGTGAGAGTAGCTGCGGCAACATCAAAGGCTGTCACAGCAGTATTAATATGGGTAGTGGTGTCTCTCCCCACCACAAACCCATGTTGCTGGCAATTAACCAGGTCTGGCATAATTGGAGCGAGGCAGTTTGCCAAAACTTTGGCAAATACTTTCGCATCTGTGTTAATTAATGAGATGGGCCTGTATGACCCCCGCTCCTCTGGCGGTTTGTTCTTTTTCAAAAATAAGACTATTTTTGCAGTACGCCATGATACTGGGGCACTACCTGTTTGCCCCATAGAGTCTATCACCAACTGAAAAAGCGGGAGTAGCTCTTTTTCACAGATCTTATAGATCTCTATAGGCAAACAATCTTCTCTCGCAGCCTTACCAGAAGGCAGTGCATGTATAGCTATCTCTATTTCATTGGTTGTAATCTTAGAGCCAAGTTGTTTGATTGCTTCCACATCTAATCTTACGGATAAGTGTTTCTCTAAATATTGTCTAATTTCCTCAGGATTAGATGGATTTTCTGGAGTATAGAGGTAGCAATAATATTTCAGCAAATTGATCTAGAATCTGCTCTGGTTTTCTATATTCTTTAGGGTCTGACCGTTTTATTACTTTTATAATAATTTTAGCTTTTTTATCAGCTACCTTGTAGGCCAAAGCTTTGCCAATTCTGTCACCCCCCTCATATTGTGCCAACTTGTATTTATGTATTTTTGAACTGTATTTTTCCCTGAGGGTTTTTTTTAGTGCCGCCCGCAGAGATACTAATCCTAATCCTAGCTCTTCAATATTAGTTTTACCCTGTATTATAGCATCAGACAATTGTTGTTCAGCTAATAAAATGTTAGATGTAGTCAACTTTTCTGCCCCACGTTTTTCAGCATTGTCCCTTAAGATGTATTGTTGTACATAGCCTCTAATACTGCATTTACAGGCATCCCATACAAAATTAGTAGTTGTTGAGTTGATATTCAATGTTATAAATTCTTTTATATGAGCTTTAATGCCAAGTATAAATTCTGAGTCCGTGAATAAATATCTAGGAAATGTGAACTGTCTGGACGCTTGTTTTCTATCCAAAGTTTTAAATTCAAACAATATCGGATTGTGATCAGATGTGATTTTAGGGCAAATTTCTATATTACAGTTCTCCAAGATTTTATCTGTTGCCCATACCATATCAATTCTAGAACAGGCTTTATGTGGCGCTGAGTAGTATGTAAAGCCAGCTATAGTAGGATGTTTAGTACGACATACGTCTTTCAAATTATGAAATCTGCCCAGTTCTATTATGGCTGTCCTGACTTTACCCATCCTGATTCTGTTACCTTTACTTGTAGAGTCTATCTTATAGTTCATAACACAATTAAAGTCCCCCATTATCAAGAATTCTCCTTCCCACTCAAGTAGCTCCATATTCAATTGTTCATACACCTTAGGTTCGTCTATATTAGGGCCATAAACAACACAAAATACATAGCTTTTATGATCAAATTGCACTTGTGCTATTGCCCATCTCCCCTTTGCATCAGCAGTGGTTTTAATAATATTCATTCTTAAATATTTCTGTTTTAGAATAGCTACCCCTCAGATTGATGCACCCAACGTTGAGCAAACAACGAGATCATAGCCCATTTGTGATAGAAGCTTGCGATCTTGAAACCCAATATGAGTTTCAGAAATTAATGCCATATGTGGTTTATACATATTCATTTCTTCTTGCACCAATCTCCTCTTACATTTATTATTGAGTCCAGCAACATTCCACACCAAACATCTAAAAAAAGACATATCCTATGATTATATTTTTCAGACTCCTCTGCGTAGTATTTTGCTAAAAAAAAGAAGAAATCCTTGATATCTGCTTCTAGCCATATTCTTTTCCTGCAATAGAGATTTTTTCCCCCTTTTCCCACCCCTGCCAAACAGCGCGCTACCCCACCCCCCCATCCTATAACTACCTACAGGACCCTTCACATCCCCACACCTCAACTCTACCCCTGAGCCCACCTCGAGGCCCCATGGATCCCTCCCCCCTGTACCTACCCGGAAGCCTCCCTCTATCTTCTGCTGCCGCTTGAAGGGCAGCCAGTCAGAGAGGATTCTCCTGGAACCCCATCCCTCTGTATTATTCTCATACAAAAAGAAAAAGCACCCATAACCCATTTAAGAGTATAAACATAACTGAAAACATTATAAAGTATCTTAGTCAATTCTTAATAACTGTAGCATCCATGATAACTTGGTCCTGTGAATCTTGTTTTTCCCACCCTTCCCCTTCTTTCCCATTATTTTCTTAGTTAGGTTTTAGAATCCATTTTTGAAAGATACTGTTCCGCCTCTTTAACATCTTGAAAAAAGTGAGTGTGTCCGGACTTTATAACTTTGAGGCGGGCGGGTTCTTGAAGATAGACCGTTGCTCCACGAGACTTAAAGGGGTCGATCAGTTTACGTAGCCCCCATCTTTTGTCCATAGTAACCTTACTGAGGTCTGATTTTACAAAAAAAGTTAAATTGTCAATTGTCACTGGGGTGCTTGGTCTGGCTTTGATAGAGACAGCTTGTCGCAGCAAATAGTTGCCAAAGTAGATTAAAAAAGGCCGTGGATATTTGCTCTCTTGAGATCTAGGAATGATAGGGAGTCTGTGTACCCGCTGAAGTTGAGAATCCCAGTCCCAATCGGACAGATCCGGGAATGCCCTCTGTAGTGTTTTTACAATGTATGCCCTTGCATCTGCTCCCTCCGATCCTTCAGGTATTCCAAAGAGTCTCAAATTCTGGCGTCTTTGCCTGTTTTCCAAGTCCTCCACTTTGTTCTGCAGACTCTCTATTTCTTTATTATGTCGATCTGATGCGACCGTGGTAGTGGCTAGGGTTTCCTCCACATCGACTACTCTTTGCTGTAGTTCCTCAATTTCTTTTGTTACTCCACTCAGTTTGCTGGTAACTTCCTGAAGGCAGCTGTGTATTTTACTATTATCTTCCCTTAGTTTTGAAAACTGTTCTTATACCTCTTGACGATGGGCCATTAATGTTTTCAAAATTAAGTCCAAAGATGAGGCGTTAGCAGAGGTCGATGCATTAGTAGAGATCAGTGGAGGTGAAATAGAAATATTAGATGGTACCATTACCTCACTATGGGAGATGTAGATACGAGGGATTTATCGTTTTGATTCAATGTGATAGATCCGGTAGTACCATCCCTTAGGTTCCCAGTAGATAGTGTATTCCCAGGAGCAGGAGAAGCAGGAGGGGTAGCTGTGGTAGGCAAATTTTCCAAGTCTAGTCCTATTAAATCAGAACTCTCGGGTAGAACAACTTGCAGATTTTTTAAGTTGGTTTTGAGGCTCTCCCCTGCAATATGATTGTTTTCGGGAACATCTAGTGGCAGATTTTTAGACCCTCTTTTTTTGATTTGGACCCACTTACTCAGCGGGCTCTGATCGATAATCAGTTTCCCTCCGCTGATAGTTGGTATTAATGTAGTTAATAAAGCGGCAGGGTTCATATTTCTCCCCCCTTTTTTTGCTTTATTGTTTGCTTTCCCTCTTTTTTTGAAAGCTGAGGATCTGCTAGACTTTAATTGCACAGAGTTGTATTCTATGTCCTTGTCTGCGTCTTCTGCACCGTCGGTGTCCCCTCCTTCCACTAATTCCTCAAATTCCTCATCATCAAAGTTAGCCTCCGGAAGTACCTCAGTCTTGGTGTCTTCGTTTCTATCCATGTCATCACAGTGTTTATCACACTGATTATTAGCTCTCTCATCAGCTCTCTCCTCAGCTAGGGTCGGTCCTGAGACTAGTGAGGCCGGTGAGGCAGGTGGGGCGAGTGAGGCTTGAAGAGGTTGTAAGACAGTTTTAGTAGTAGTATCTACGGCATATGACCCTTCCTCAATATTTACATTAGGCCCCATCTTATTCACTTTATAGACGGCATTCTTATCCCCCGAATCTGGGATATCTTTGTTATTTTTAGTTAGATTTCCTATATTAGTCTGATTAGTTAAAGCCAAATTATTGATTCCATAATTACTCAAATTATTAATATCAGTAGTTTTATCAGTAGTTTTATCTGCAGACATTTCAACAGACGCCACTACGTCTTCGTCTTTATCCTTTTGTTTGTCTTTCTTTTTAGTAGTTGCTTTTGTAGTGTTACTCTTTAGAGGAGTATTTAGGATAAGTGAAGGAGGTTGAATGGCTAGTTGCTTGTCCGTTGGTTTCTCCGTCAGGCGGGGAATCCTTACTACTACTGCTGGTGAAATTGGTTTGAGCGTTGGTGAGCTCACCTCGTCCACTCCTCCCTTCAGGGGGGTACCTCTGACTACTCTGGTCTTAATAAGCTTGGGCGCCATGAGCACTGAGCATGAGCACTATTTCTCCCCCTTCTCCCGGCAATGGAAAATTACATCCAAACAGCCAGTACAGCCAGTTACCTAGTTCACAACGAGTGCCATCCTCTCTTATCCTTCTGGCTACAGAGTTTCCTCTTTTCCACCTCTGTTCCACCTCTTCCACGTTTTTTTCCACGTTTTGACCAAAATCTCAAAAACTCCAAAACTCGGGCTCAAACTGACTCACAACACTGCTTTTTTTTTTGATATCAGAACCGCAGTGGCAGTGCAGTGCAACAATGTAGTGTAGTTTTAGTATTGATATTGCCTTTGTATCGCCTAGTATGTGCAGCTCTCAGTTCACAGTTTTCAGTCCCCGGCTCCTGTCTCCCGGCTCCCAGCTCCCGGCATTCAACATCCAGCTCCTACCTTCTGTCTCCCGTCTCTTAATCCAACTCGCACCAGCACACGCCACCGCCGTCGCGTTCCTCCTAAGCCTCTGTCGAGCCACGGAGCCACGGAACCGCGGAGCTTTTTCCGAGCCCCCGAGCCTTCAAAAGCCCGAGTACGCCGTACCTTGAAGCCTCCAATATCCCCGGTGCATTCAATCCCTGCGCGTTCAGCGGAGGCGTAGAGACCCTCAATATCGCGTCTCACAGCGCCTCGCAGCTCCACAGATTACATCAGCTGCGGCGTGTTAGCTTATTGCTTGCATTGTGATTCTCTCAACGGCAGGCATCGGCATCGAAGCTTTCAGGACCGGCAACGGACTGTAGTTTTGCGATGATTACCACAGCCTTTTCTCGACGTCAGCCATCAGTATAGTCGAGGGCAGGGGTTCTTACAGGAGCGTCCTCTCCGTGGCGTCTTTACACCGCCATCTTGCTTCCGCTCCACCGGATTTAACTCCGGACAGCATAGTTATCCAAATGCGCTTGAAGTGAAAAACTTTAATCATAAAGAATGTGCCATGCAAGCAGAATGCTTTGAGGTGTTCAAGAGTACATGAGCTTTTATCGATGCCCGTGGGATGTACAAATATTGGAAGCGTGCCATATGCACAAAAATTATCATTATGTACAAAGGTCCGTATTAGTGATATCGGTATCTGTGAAATATACAGGAAATTGTTGTGAGTGTGTTAATGTGAAAAAGGAGATGAAAGTCAAATTAACTTGAATGTAAAGAAAGAAAAATAGAGGAAAGAGGAGTGCAAATCCTTTACAAATTCGAAAGAGTGATACAATCTTACTCTTGTACATGTGTTTACAAAAAACATAACACTTCATAATGATCATTAAGCCCATCCGGGTCTACTGTACCTAAAGTTTTTATCCAATAGGTTTCTCTACGTGCTAGAGCTGTGTTGATGTCAATACCTGGACTACTGCTAATATTTTCCAGTACTGTGAAACGTAACTGAGGTATGGTGTGTCCTGTATTTCCCCAATGTAAAGCCAGGGGAGAAGTAGTGTTTTTATTTCTGATTCTACTTTTGTGTTCTATGATACGTGTTTTTATTTTCCTGCTGGTTCTTCCTACGTAAACTAAGCCACAAGGGCATTTGATTGCGTATATTACTTTTTCTGAGTTACAGTCAGACGTATGTTTCAATGTTATGGGATTACCCGTGTGTGGGTGCATAAATTTATCACCAAGAATCACATTGCTACATTGTCCACAGTTGTGGCATTTTCTCATCCCTTTGAATGGTTGTATTGGCTCTTCACATTTCAATTTCAATAGTTCACGTAAGTTTTTTGACCGGTTATGTGTAAACAGAGGAGGATCAGTAAAAAGATGCGAGAAGTCTGGTTCATTTTCGATTATTTCCCAACGTCTTTTGATTATAGTCTTGACTTGTGCCGCTTGAGCGGAGTATTTTAACACAAAGACTTCTCGTTGAGATGTTGTTTTAATGGAGGGCTTAAGTAAGTCCTTCCAGCATTTTTGCGCTGTCTTTTGTTCTGCTTGAGCTAATATCTCCAAAGGGTAACCCCTAGCTTGGTATTTCCGTTTTTGATCTTCAATCTGTTGCTTACATTGTTGCTCATTTGACGTGATTCTTTTTATTCTTGTGAACTGTGAGGTTGGTAGGTGTTTTTTCAATGAAAACGGATGAGCACTTGTGAAGTGCAGTGCACTGTTTACATCAGTAGGTTTCCTGTATACTGAGGTAAATAGACCCCCCGTGGTATTTTGAATTTCTATATCCCAAAAATGTATCTTTTCTTCTTGAATATCATATGTGAATTGAATTCTGGAGTTATGCGTATTCAATGCTTACTTACGTTCTATATTTTCTTACCTCATGAACACGATGAGCATGATCACTTTCCCACTTTCACGGAACCCTTCATGAGCACCTACACAGTTCTTAGAGTGCAAATCCTATGTCACTGGATGCAGTACACTTACTGCGTTTGTTGTGTTGTAGATTACTGTGGATTGGATCGATATTTGGAAAACATCACGATTGACAGAATTGACTCTCCTCTGAAGAAGGGTTCTGATTTCGAACCCGAAATGCATTGGGATTTCTAAAGTCAAGGATGTTGTTGCAAATTTATATATTTATGTACAATGTTATGTTATTCATTGAATGAAATAATGAAACATTTACTAGATTGACATATGATTATTAGTATGTTTATAAGAGTTGTAGACATGGGTTCATATCTTATGGCTAAATGATGATTCTAATTTAACTTTGTAAAAGTGACATCTCCAGAATTGCAATTTAAATCCTACTTTGTCATTAGGTCTGATTTTTTAATAACCAAATTTGTATTTATTTCTACAGTTGTGCAACAAATCCACACCTGACAACTACTCCCAGTCAAGTGACCAGAGACAGGCTGTAGGCACCAAATGGCTAAGGCAAGAAAATGGCAACTTTATAAAAGTGACATTTCCAGAATTGCAATTTAAAATCCTACTTCGGCATCAGTTCTGATTTTTTTATAACCAATTTTGTATTTATTTGTACAGTTCTGCAACGAATCCAGATGAATTACAAAAGACATAATAACTAGCCAGCCATGCACAAGAACAATGATATTCAGCCAGTGTCAGCATCAAGCCTGTGATGAGACCCCATCTACCCAAAATCTTCTCATGCTTACGGGCACAGTTCAAGGTCTCATGGATGGGCTGCTTTTGTTGCGCACACCTGTCCACGCCGTCAATGTGGGGGGGTTTGGGGGCCTCCATTTATGAGCAGTGTCCTGCTTAGCCACCAGCACCACCGCCCCAATAAAGATGTGCTCCATCTTAGGGCCACCCACATCTTTCAGCAATCCCAACAGTGCCTTTCTGAAAGTAAGAACAAGGCTGCAGCCCAAAATGACAGAAATCTTCCTCCCAGAAGGGGATGATGCCTGGGCAGGACCGCACTACATGATAAACGTCTGCTGCCAGCAAGGAACATATTGCACACTGGGCTTGGGAGGTCCTACCTGCCCGGTGAAGCTGCATGAAGGTTGTGTAGGCCACATGCAGGTAACTGAGATGGACCAATCGGATGCCCGTGGAAATAGCCAGTTCTCGGGTTGCCAGCCGAGTCTCGCACTAGTCCGCATCCTCACAATTTCCCACCCAGGCATCCCACCACTGACACACTCTACTGAAGTCTACGGAAGTGATCGGGGCTCTAGTAACCAAGGAGTGGTATATCGTGGAGTCAGCCCCAGATTGTATTCTCTACTTCAATAGTTTAGCTTCAAGGGGACTGAATTCCAGGAGTAGCATATCCAGGGGAACATTGGCCCACATAGCATGACACAGCAACAAATACTTGTCAAATTGGGCGGTGGATACCTGGTAATGTTCTTGCCGGTCCTGAAATGCCAGCATGTGCGCACCTACACAAACACCCCCAAGGTTGGTCATTCCAATCCTGTCCCACTGCACACAGCCCTCTAACCCCACAGTGTGGTGCACCAGGGTCCCCCTCCATAGGGCAGTGGTGGTCAGCTGGTAAGCTGACGTTCCAACCCACAAAATGAAGCACTGCCCTTCAGCATAACTGGGTCACACGTGTGCAATCGGAAAGAAGCATCCTTAGCCTGGCTGATGATGGCTGATTAGCCAGAACTTGTTCCCAGGATGCTTGTTTCCGGTCCAGGGAAGACATGGCTTGGCTGTTCGGGCTGGACTGTTCCCATGAGGCACAGGGTCAGACTGATTTGCATATGGCCATATCTGAACTGGGGTGGCGGAGTGAGCTAAAGACTGATGATGGATTAAACCCAGATCAGTTGACTGGGGGTGAGTGATTGCAATGTTCAATACTCTGTCCATCATCCCCTTTGGTTTTGCTTTGTTCACCCTAAGTTGGCAGGGTATGCCCAGACGTGGGTCCCTTGCTGTCCCTTGCTCACTTTGCCACTGGATTCAAGCTAGTCTGGCGGATGAAGGCTGATTAGCCAGCAACCAGTCCCATGATGCTTCTTTCTGGTCCAGGGAAGACAGGGCTTGGCAGTTCGGGCTGGACTGTTCCCATGAGGCACAGGGTCAGACTGATTTGCATATGGCCATGTCTGAACTGGGGTGGCGGAGTGAGCTGAAGAATGATGATGGATTAAACCCAGATCAGTTGACTGGGGGTGAGTGCTTGCAATGTTCAACACTCCGTCCATCATCCCCTTTGGTTTTGCTTTGTTCGCCCTAAGTTGACAGGGTATGCCCAGACGTGGGTTCCTTGCTGTCCCTTGCTCACTTTGCCACTGGATTCAAGCTAGTCTGGCTGATGACTGTTGATTAGCCAGAAACCGGTCCCAGGAAGCTTGTTTCCGTTCCAGGGAAGACATGGCTTGGCAGTTTGGGCTGCACTGTTCCCATGAGGCACAGGGTCAGACTGATTTGCATATGGCCATGTCTGAACTGGGGTGGCAGAGTGAGCTAAAGAATGATGATGGATTGAACCCAGATCAGTTGACTGGGGGTGAGTGCTTGCAATGTTCAACACTCCGTCCATCATCCCCTTTGGTTTTGCTTTGTTCGCCCTAAGTTGGCAGGGTATGCCCAGACGTGGGTCCCTTGCTGTCCCTTGCTCACTTTGCCACTGGATTCAAGCTAGCCTGGCTGATGACGGTTGATTAGCCAGAAACCGGTCCCAGGAAGCTTGTTCCCGGTCCAGGGAAGACATGGCTTGGCAGTTCGGGCTGGACTGTTCCCATGAGGCACAGGGTCAGACTGATTTGCATATAGCCATATTTGAACTGGGGTGGTGAAGTGAGCTAAAGAATGATGATGGATTAAACCCAGATCAGTTTGCTGGGGTTGAGTGCTTGCAATGTTCAACACTCCGTCCATCAACCCCTTTGGTTTTGATACATGTGGTCCCGAGTGCCGCAACGTTGCAGCTCCTGGCCAGGTCCCGTTTTCCTGCTTACCTGCTGACCAGGAAGCAGGCAGCCTCCTTTCCCTCCACTCAGCCAATCACAATGCTGCAATAGCAGCATTGTGATTGGTGGGGACGGCGCTCAGCCGGGTGCCTATGGGGAGACCATTTTCTCCATATAGGCTGCATGCAGCCTACATGGAGAAAAGGGAGAGTGCGCATGACTGGTTTGGTTGGCCCCAGACGGCCGACCAAACAGTCATGACCTGCAACATTGGGCAAGCCATGAGCGGTACCGGACCTGAGAACATTTTGTGGCAGCCTATGCAGCACCCCTACATATATACCTATTCCCTGCTGACGAGAGGCAACAACCTCGCAAAAAAACGTGTCCAGTGATGGCCAACGTGACAGTGATTGTTTTGCTCAAGACCCTGGCAGAGGCGCACCCGCTGATGCTTACTTCATGGACCATAATGCTTTGGGGCAACACGCAGGTAGGACAAGCAGTGTGCGACCAATTGGACTTTCTTTTATATTCAGGCTCCCTGGAGCTGGTGGGGCTGACGAGCCCAGGTTACGCACCTGCATGCCATGAGCGGTACCGGACCAGAGAACATTTTTTGGCAGCCTATGCAGCACCCCTACATATATGCCTATTCCCTGCTGACGAGAGGCAACAACCTCGAAACACGTGTCCAGGGATGGCCAACGCGACAGTGATTGTTTTGCTCAAGACCCTGGCAGAGGCGCAACCCGCTGATGCTTACTTCAAGGACCATAATGCTTTGGGGCAACACGCAGGTAGGACAAGCAGTGTGCGACCAATTGGACTTTCTTTTATATTCAGGCTCCCTGGAGCTGGTGGGGCTGACGAGCCCGGGTTACGCACCTGCATGCCATGAGCGGTACCGGACCTGAGAACATTTTTTGGCAGCCTATGCAGCACCCCTACATATATGCCTATTCCCTGCTGACGAGAGGCAACAACCTCGAAACACGTGTCCAGGGATGGCCAACGCGACAGTGATTGTTTTGCTCAAGACCCTGGCAGAGGCGCACCCGCTGATGCTTACTTCATGGACCATAATGCTTTGGGGCAACACGCAGGTAGGACAAGCAGTGTGCGACCAATTGGACTTTCTTTTATATTCAGGCTCCCTGGAGCTGGTGGGGCTGACGAGCCCGGGTTACGCACCTGCATGCCATGAGCGGTACCGGACCTGAGAACATTTTTTGGCAGCCTATGCAGCACCCCTACATATATGCCTATTCCCTGCTGACGAGAGGCAACAACCTCGAAACACGTGTCCAGGGATGGCCAACGCGACAGTGATTGTTTTGCTCAAGACCCTGGCAGAGGCGCAACCCGCTGATGCTTACTTCATGGACCATAATGCTTTGGGGCAACACGCAGGTAGGACAAGCAGTGTGCGACCAATTGGACTTTCTTTTATATTCAGGCTCCCTGGAGCTGGTGGGGCTGACGAGCCCGGGTTACGCACCTGCATGCCATGAGCGGTACCGGACCTGAGAAAATTTTTTGGCAGCCTATGCAGCACCCCTACATATATGCCTATTCCCTGCTGACGAGAGGCAACAACCTCGAAACACGTGTCCAGGGATGGCCAACGCGACAGTGATTGTTTTGCTCAAGACCCTGGCAGAGGCGCACCCGCTGATGCTTACTTCATGGACCATAATACTTTGGGGCAACACGCAGGTAGGACAAGCAGTGTGCGACCAATTGGACTTTCTTTTATATTCAGGCTCCCTGGAGCTGGTGGGGCTGACGAGCCCGGGTTACGCACCTGCATGCCATGAGCGGTACCGGACCTGAGAACATTTTTTGGCAGCCTATGCAGCACCCCTACATATATGCCTATTCCCTGCTGACGAGAGGCAACAACCTCGAAACACGTGTCCAGGGATGGCCAACGCGACAGTGATTGTTTTGCTCAAGACCCTGGCAGAGGCGCAACCCGCTGATGCTTACTTCATGGACCATAATGCTTTGGGGCAACACGCAGGTAGGACAAGCAGTGTGCGACCAATTGGACTTTCTTTTATATTCAGGCTCCCTGGAGCTGGTGGGGCTGACGAGCCCGGGTTACGCACCTGCATGCCATGAGCGGTACCGGACCTGAGAACATTTTTTGGCAGCCTATGCAGCACCCCTACATATATGCCTATTCCCTGCTGACGAGAGGCAACAACCTCGAAACACGTGTCCAGGGATGGCCAACGCGACAGTGATTGTTTTGCTCAAGACCCTGGCAGAGGCGCACCCGCTGATGCTTACTTCATGGACCATAATGCTTTGGGGCAACACGCAGGTAGGACAAGCAGTGTGCGACGAATTGGACTTTCTTTTATATTCAGGCTCCCTGGATCTGGTGGGGCTGACGAGCCCGGGTTACGCACCTGCATGCCATGAGCGGTACCGGACCTGAGAACATTTTTTGGCAGCCTATGCAGCACCCCTACATATATGCCTATTCCCTGCTGACGAGAGGCAACAACCTCGAAACACGTGTCCAGGGATGGCCAACGCGACAGTGATTGTTTTGCTCAAGACCCTGGCAGAGGCGCACCCGCTGATGCTTACTTCATGGACCATAATGCTTTGGGGCAACACGCAGGTAGGACAAGCAGTGTGCGACCAATTGGACTTTCTTGCAACATTGGGCAAGCCACTCCTCCCCAACCGAGACCAACCTGGCATACCCTTCTGCTTTCTCGCACTGCGAGAAAGCAGTGGGGCGACGCTCCTCCGCCCTAATGGAGAAGTCACCCCTGCCCATACTGCCGGATGATGTACTTGACTTTATCCCGAATGATGCACAGAGTTATACATGACTATTGGGCCTAGATTTACTATAATCTACGTGGGCACTTAATTGGCGCTGCCCAATTATGCGCTGCACCCGCATGCCCTCCTAATGGTCATTAAATCAATGTAATGCTTTGCGCCATGTGAGCACTTGTGTAAAATGTTCGAAAATGGATCCCCTTGGTCTGCGCGTGGATTCATGTCTGTCAGTGTGGATGGGTGTCTGGACTTCTCTTGAACTCTGAAAAAATGGGGGGGTGTTGCTGTGCTGCATGTTTATTCCGTACCTCTATGTGGAACCGCAACATAAAAGTCAAACCTGCTGGCTTTGTGAATGCTTTCACAGGGAGCTGAGTGCAAATTGCGCTTTATATTGTTTTTGCGCAGACATTTACCGTTAGCTTTTGGCAGATGATGTGTTTAAAATTCTAAGTAACAGGGACAAAAAGAGGGATAACAACCACCGAATGTAGCGCCTATTGTTACCTCGCAATTAATTAAAATGTCTTCAATATTTAAAGGGTTTTTCAGTATTAGTGAAGTGAGTGGCAAGAAATTCAATTTTACAAAGTGTGTATTTTATGTTTGCGCGCAGTCTGGTTTATCTGAGCAGGCCACTTAAAAACCATCCACTATCACTTTAAATCTTTGATGTCAATGACATCTGGCGCGAATTAGTTCTGCACCACAGGGGTCCGTCATTCAGGAACGCTTAACAGACTCATATTTTGCTTAGTTTGTAGGCATTTATGTCTAGGTAAGTAGTTCACATCTGGTCCATGCTTGTTGCAGGTTTTGGCCAATGGCATGAGTGAAATTAGTGGGTAGTTTCATCACACCTCACTCGAGGGCAGGTATATAACTAAATCCGTAAGTACCGGGGCAAATCGGGCTCACTTTCTGGCGGTTGCACCAGAGGCCTGGGGCAGATTTGAGGTTCTCCCGTGGAGCCGTGCAGGAAAGTTTGCACTGCAGTGGATAATCCAAACCGGGTGTTTTGCTAGACTCCATTTCACACCATGTTTATTTAGCTGCGTCAATGAGTAGAAACCGAACAGTATTTTCTGTATTTGTCCCCGTGTGAACCGACATTTACCCTCCCACATTGAGACTGGGTCCTGCCTTTTTACTCGGCGCTGTAAATACTCTAACTTAGATAGATAAGGACACTGTTATCTACCTCCGAAGTAATTACGAATGCTCCTGTGTACCGAAAAGCTTGTGCGCACGGGAGTCGTACTTAAACTTTCACTATTCAGGAAGTCAAATCGTGTAAGTGTTTGCCTTTCACCGTTAATTAGTAAGGGTGACTTCCTCCTGTAGCCTCTGTGTTGCTTAAAACTTCCGAATGTTACGTGGAAGCAGCAAGTGTCTCACTGAATACTAAATGGAGGAAGAAGCCAAAATTACAGTTTTTTGGAATCCAAGATAGACAGTAGTAGAGGAACCTGGCACCCACAAGAGTATAGATGAAGACCAGATCCAGCTTCAACAGGATTCCATGAGATGCAACCATGAGCATCCGCAGAAATTTTTCCAGGGAGGCTAACCTGGCAAATGAAGGGGCGTGGCTAATGTTAATCAATAGGGGCGGGGCTAAAATGGCACACAATCAGGATCGGGTAATGCTCAGGCCAAGCTGAGAGAAAAAAAGTGGTGAATTCTGCATTTGAAACTGGACAACAATTAGAGCACACTTATGAACCCTAATATTATCCCCCGGGCTCCTTAAAACTCATACATTCCCTGATACCTAAAATTAGCCCCCTGGCACCCCATAACCCATACCCGCCCTGACCCCTAAAATTGTCCCCCTGGCACCCCAAAACCCATACCCGCCCTGAACCCTAAAATGTCCCTCCTTGCAACCCAAAACCTATACCCACCCTGAACTCTAAAATTACCCCCCTGGTACCCCAAAATCCATAACCACCCTGAACCCTAAAATTACCCCTGCCCTCCAAAAACTCATACCCGCCCTGTACCCTAGCATTACCCCTGGCACCTCAAAACCCATATCCACCTGAACCCTAACATTTCCCCTGGCACCCCAAAACCCATACCCTCCCTGCACCCTAAAATTAACCCTGGCACCCTAAAACTCATACCCACCTTGAACCCTAAAATTATCACTGCCACACCAAAACCCATACCCACCCTGAACCCTAAAATTACCCCACTGGCATCCCAAAAGCTGAACGCTACAGGGCAGATTTACAAGCCCCTTGCGCCACTTTTGCGTCACTTTTAACATGGGAAAAGTGACGCAAAAGTGGCCCAGGGGGCTTGTAAATCTGCCCCTACAAGCTTACAATACATTTGCATATTTGGAGGGGACTGTCCTCCTTGATGTTTACATGCATGTAAGTCTAAAACACCGTCACAGAGATATGCAGCCAGTAGGTAATGCTGGTGATGCTGTAGAATGCATTAAAGTTACTGGAACTTACTTAAAAACTGCTGCCTGCTCTTCTGATACTATTCAGTGGAGTCGGGCTGATCAGCAGCACTGTCGTCCTGGCATCCAGCCGCTCCCGAAGGTCTCACTCTCTGGATAGGTGTGGGTCA
The DNA here is from genome assembly GCF_964261635.1 of Lissotriton helveticus. Classification (NCBI taxonomy): domain Eukaryota; kingdom Metazoa; phylum Chordata; class Amphibia; order Caudata; family Salamandridae; genus Lissotriton; species Lissotriton helveticus. The sequence goes on along the minus strand of NC_136069.1, from coordinate 324,918,542 downwards.
AATGTCTCCTGGATTCTCCTTGACTGGGCCTCCTCTGCTTCTTCGTCAGTGCCCTTGGATGCAAAAAGAGACAGATCCATGGCCCTGTTCACCATTTATCTGGTGAGCAGCGCCGTGGATGTGTATTCCATACAAGTGCATAGACAGCAAGGTGAAAGGGATGGCAGTGCAGGTGACACTTTTCCTTTGTAAAGTCATTCCTGCTGGCGTCATTGTCCAGGGTGTGCTGTCTGTGCACTAGTATGGAATACACATCTATACAAGTGCACAGACAGCAAACCCTGGGCTATGATGTCAGCAGAAATTCCTTTACAAAAGAAAAGCATCACCTACACTGGCCATCCCTTTCCCCCTGCTGTGCACATCTTCCCACCCCATTACGAGGCAGTTAGAAGTGGTTATTTGTCATTCTGAGGGGTGTGAATGTTATGAGAATGTGTGTGCCTGTCTGAGACAGCTTCCCGTCACAGCACACACACACAGCCGCACCCGAGTACTTCACACAGGTCTTTAAATGACCATTTGGTAATGAGGCTTTGTTGTGTTTTCACCCCTACTTAGAGCCCCTGCATCTCCACTCTGCACATGGCTTTGGCTGGATGAATTAGCCCCCCTCCCGAAATTTGAGGGAGATGAGTTGACGAGGTTTAAAAGATGGGTGAACGAGGGATTGAAAACGCAGAGTGGTGACCGTGATGAGGCAGACATTTATTGCAGTTTCCTTTTCAGATGGGTTTATTGTACAAATCTAATTTGACAGACTCACAGACAGCAAATGCTGCTGCCTTTCCATGGCGTCTGAAAGTTTTTTTCTGGAAGTTGGGTCGACGAGCTGATTGGGTTCTTTTCTTCCTTCATGTGGTGGTGATGAGTGGGTTGCAGGGCGCCTGCACTTGTCACTTCTGTCATTGGTAGCCCCCTTCTTCCATCTGAACGCCGAGGATCACCGCCCTGCCCCCCAACCACCGACACCTGGAGGGGTCGCTGTGATGTCTATGGTGACCAACTGGCATGGGTGCAAATTCAGGACAGTGTGTGTAAAAATTCAGGACAAAGGGTCAAAATTCGGGACAAAAATTCAGGACAGGAGGTCAAAATTCAGGACAAAAGGTGAGGTTTACAAACACATCAGAGAAGGTTGCGCAATAGTATATAAGTAAATAGACAACCACTAAAGTAGAAGTGAAAATAAGATTATATTAGGTTGAGACAATTGTGCACTTCATGGTTTGTCAATTTACGTGCAGCTTTAAGCAAATGCGGTACAAAAGGGGGTAGTGATGGACGGAACATCTGAATCAATCAAACACTCACACCCAGTCAAAAGATCTGGGTTTAATCCATCACCGTTCTTTAGCCCACTCTGCCACCCCAGTTCAGACATGGCTATATGCAAATCAGTCTGACCCTGTGCCTCATGGGAACAGTCCAGCCCGAACTGCCAAGCCATTTCTTCTCTGGACCCGAAACAAGCTTCCGAGGACCGGTTTCTGGCATTCCAGCCGTCTTCAGCCCGGCTTGCTTGAATCCAGTGGCAAAGTGAGCAAGGGACTCACGTCTGAGCATACCCTGCCACACTTATGGCGGCCAAAAGCAGTACAAAAGGGGGTAGTGATGGACGGAGCATCTGAATCAATCAAACACTAACACCCAGTCAAAAGATCTGGGTTTAATCCATCACCATTCTTTAGCCCACTCTGCCACCCCAGTTCAGACATGGCTATATGCAAATCAGTCTGACCCTGTGCCTCATGGGAACAGTCCAGCCCGAACTGCCAAGCCATGTCTTCCCTGGACCGGAAACAAGCTTCCGAGGACCGGTTTCTGGCATTCCAGCCGTCTTCAGCCCGGCTTGCTTGAATCCAGTGGCATAGTGAGCGAGGGACTCACGTCTGAGCATACCGTGCCACACTTATGGCGGCCAAAAGCGGTACAAAAGGGGGTGGTGATGGACGGAGCATCTGAATCAATCAAACACTCACACCCTGTCAAAAGATCTGGGTTTAATCCATCACCGTTCTTTAGCCCACTCTGCCACCCCAGTTCAGACATGGCTATATGCAAATCAGTCTGACCCTGTGCCTCATGGGAACAGTCCAGCCCGAACAGCCAAGCCATGTCTTCCCTGGACCGGAAACAAGCTTCCGAGGACCGGTTTCTGGCATTCCAGCCGTCTTCAGCAAATGTGTAGGTCTTTTTGTGGTAACAAAACCGCCCCCACCTTTCCAGCTTCCAGAGAAAACACCTGATGCCCGGTCTGGCCAGTCTGGCCTTGATACCACCCTCCAATGGCGCCTCTCACCTTCACATAGACCCTCTCTCATGTGTATTTAATTTCTTCTATAGTGCTACTTATCCCAAGTATGTGGGGCAGAGTTTTGGAGTGCGTTACAACACACACATATTATATAGAGACAATCACTCATATAAATGGGAAAGTCAATGTATAGGAAATGTTGTTTAAGATAATGGGGCTTACAATGTGTAATCATACTTTCATCCATCATTCAGTCTTTCACCATTCATTCTGTCCTTCCAACTGTGTACCGAACAATGTCCATATTCATCCATTTACAAACCTATCCATCACGTTTCCTTCCATCCATCATTTCACTTATCTTTCCCTCAATCCACCCTTTTACTCATCCATCATCCATCCATCCACCCTTTCACCCTATACATCCATACACTCATCCATCCACTCTTCCACCCATCCATCCATTAACTCATCCATCCAGCCATTCACCCGTTCAGTCATCCATTTACCCGTTCAGTCATCCATTTACCCATCCCCCTTCCTCTTTCAATTCCCCTTTCACTTAGCCATCTATCCTTCCATCCACCCACCCATCCATCTACTCATCCACTCATGAATCCATCCATTGAGCCCATCATTCATCAATCCTTTCACTCATCCATCCACCCTTTCACTCCTTCACTCATCTATCCATACTTTTGTCCATCTACCCGCCCTTTCACCCACTCATCCAGCCTTACATCCACCCTTTCACTCATCCGTCCATCCATTCACCCATCAATTCATCAATCCACCCTTTCACTTATCAATTCATCAATCCATCTATCATTTCCCTCATTCATCCACCCATTCACTCGCCTGTCATCCACCCTTTCACTCATCCATCATTTCACTCATCTATCCAGCCATCCATTCACCCATCCTTTCACTTACTCACTCAACTTTTCACATTAATTATGAGACCTATCAAGAACTCCGCCCTCGCTGTAGTTCCTAAAGCAAGGGGTGGGGTGGAGCAGGGTTCACTATGCCCCTGCACATAGGCAATCTGAAAAAGTGGAAGCCATGAGTCATGCATGATGCACAGTGCCTTGACGTAGGGCGACTTTGACATGGTGTTGTTCCCAGAGCTTTAAGAGGGATGGAAAAACTAGGGGGATCTCTCCAAAAGGGTGTTTGATGTAATAAAATGCGTGGCTTAACACACATAAGCTAAAAATCTGTGCTTAATATAATGTGCCGCCCGACTGGTATTTTTGTTGCTTCTGTCATTGCATCCAGATATATAATACAACAAGTAACGTTACAGTTAGAACAAGTAACGTTACACCTACAACAAGCCAGCACGAATTTTGTTGCGCACACTGCATCACATTTTATGATGCAGTGCAAGCAACGAAATTAGTTTTATTTATTTTTACGTTTACTTACCTTTTAAAGTCCGTAATCCATACATTACTACCCCCCACCCTGCCCCTCCCCCTCCCCACGTCACCGTCCGGTACTCCCACTACCGGCAGCGGCTGAATGCAAGGAAAGACAGATTGAGTCTCCAGTGACATAGAGTAAATACTACATCCATTATTGAGTAGGAAAAGGCCATTGTCAGAGTGTGTAGGCTGCCATGTAAGTTTGGGAAGAACAAAACCTTCTACTGTCAGTCATATGACCCAGAGCAAGAGGGCTTCATTCAGGAGAAAGATGCAAATGACAACATTAGTATGGGGCATGGGAGTGTTAGAATCTTGGAACCAAGCAAAGGTCGTGTTTGGGTGAGTAAATATTATGCAGGCAGAAGGCAAATTGAGAGGACTGTCTAGAAATGCCAAAACATCCTATCACACCTAACAGATGAGGTTGGTGTGAGAACAGTGTGGCAGCGTTGTCATGCCAAGTCTGCATCAGCAACAGCCAGGAGTTGCAACAAAAATGAAGATCAATATCTAATGACATCCTTTTAATGTCATAAACGCAACTGAACATCTTCACTCGCTCTTTCATGGAGGAGACATGGCTGTTTTGCCACGGGATGTCTAAGAAATTCCCAAATGTCAGTTCAAGCTGTGACGGTCAGTCACAAAGGGGACCCTTAAAAAATGCAGGACACTAAAAAAGGTGGAATGACAGATGTGGGTAATCGAGGGAAAGCATCACTTGGGCAGCCCTAAAACAGACGGAGTCACCTCACCCAAATCGAACTTGCTACTCTTGGATGTGAAGATCAATCAGACAATCAGGGGGTTTATAAAGCACAAGCTACTCACCCAGAACGGGTCTCAATGCGCTGAGGGAAAGGGTGGCAGGGGAAGGGAGCGGGGGGTTCCGCAGATCCTGGTGGTTCATTGAGTTCCATCTAAGAGCCAGGTCTTGAGGTCCTTTAGGAACTTAGGGAGCGATGCAGTCTGTTGAAGGTGGAGAGGTAGGAAGTTCCATGCCTTGGCTGCGAGGAGGGAGAAGGAGTGCCATCCTGTTCTGCTTTTCTTGATTCGAAGAACCATTGCTAGGGAGAGCTGGGCCGAGCAGAGAGAGTGCTTGAGAGCGTGAAACGCGAGGCAGTGGTTCAAGTTAGCGGGTCCGGTGTTGTGGAGGGCATTGTGTGCTTGGGTGAGAAACTTGAAGGTGATTCTCTTCACAACTGGGAGCCAATGTAAGATCCGTAGGTGTTGACTGATATGGCAGTGGCGTGGTAGGTTGAGGACTAGTCTGGCGGCGACGTTCTGGACATTTTGGAGTTTGCAGAGGAGGTTCTTGTTGATCCCAGTGTAGAGTGCGTTGCAGTAGTCCAGTCTGCTACTGATGGTGACAGTTTTCCTGTGTTCGGGGGGATCCACTAGAAGGTCTTACGGAGGAGGCGGAAGGTGTGGTAGAAGGAGGAAGTGATGGTGTTGATCTGGCTGTCCATTTTGAGTTCGGAGTCCAGGATGATTCAGAGGTTGCGTGCCTGGACCGTGAGGGAGGGGTGGGCCCCGAGGGTTGGTGGCCACCTGGTGTTGTTCCAGGCGTCGGGGTGTGGGCCCATGATGAGTACCTCGGTTTTGTCCGAGTTGAGTTGAAGGCAGCTGTTCTTCAATCTGGCGACTGCTACCATTCCGTCTTGGAATTTGCTTTTGGTGATGTTGGGTTTGTTCGATAGGGAGAGGATGAGTTGGGTGTCGTCTGCATATGATGTGAAGTTGAGTCTGTGTGCTCTAACGATGGATGAGAGCGGGGCCATGAAGATTTTAAACAGGGCTGATGAAAGATCCTTTTGGGACTCCGCAGGTGGTTGGAGTCGGTTCTGAGGGGAATGGAGGGAGTCTGACTTGTTGCGTTCTGCCAGAGGGGAAAGAGAGGATCCAGTTGAGGGCCTTGTTCCGGACTTCCACTTCGTGGAGTCTGCGGGCTAGGGTGCGGTGAGAGACGGTGTCGAAGGCCACGGAGAGGTCTAGGAGGATGAGGGCCACAGTCTCTCCTCTGTCGGCAAGGGCTCGGATGTCGTCTGTTGCTGCGGGGAATGTGGTTTTGGTGCTGTGGTTATTCCTGAAGCCTGGTTAGGAGGAGTCAAGGATGTAGTTTTCTTCATTGAGGGCAGCGAGTTGGCAGTTGACAACTTTTTCCATGACTTTGGCTGGGTAAGGGAGTAGGGAGATCGGTCTGAAATTTTTGAGGTCGGTGGGGTCCGCTGAAAGTTTTTTCAGGCAATGGTTGATCTCTGCATGTTTCCAGTCATCGGGGAAGGAGGCGGACTCGAAGGAACGATTGATGATACCTTGAAGCTCGATGGCGATGATGTCTGTGGCTTTGCGGTAGATGTGGTGGGGGCAGGGATTCCTGGGGGCCCCGGATTGGGTGGATTTCATTATTCTCAGAGTGTCTACGATGTTGAGGGTGGTCCAGCTGTCTAGTGTTGTCCGTGTGCTGTTGGGAGCATTGGGAGGGGGTTCCTCGTGGTGGTTGTGGTCATCAAAGTTGTCATAAATGGTCTTGATTTTGTAATGGAAGAAAGTGCGGAGTCTGTTGCAGAGGTCCTGGGAGGGAGTGATGTCTGTGGACTCGCTGTTGGGTTGGCCAAACTCTTTGATGATGCCGAAGAGGTCCTTGATTTTGTGTGCATTGGTGGAGATTCTGTCCTGAAGAGCTTTCTTCCTGGGGAGTCTGATGAGCTTGTGGTGGGCAGCGGTAGCTGTTTTGAAATTTTCGAGGTTTTGGAGGTCCTCCACAGTTTTTCGAGTCAACTGCAGGTGTGTGTGGAGTCTCGGAGTCAGTTGGAAAACCAGCTGGCTTTCTTGGCGTGGGACTTGGAGGCTTTCTTGAGGGGGCGATGGTACTGGCGCAGTCGGTGATCCAATTGTGTAGATTGCGGGCGGCGGTGGTGTGGTCATCGTCTGTGGTGGTGGGAGCGGAGCTGGCGATGGCAACGGCGAGCTGGTTGTCGGCGATCTTGTTCCAATTCCTGCGCAGAAGCTGATACGGGCACCTGCGGGGGATCCTAGCAGCATAAAAACGGTGGAGGTGATGGCATGCGGCGTGATGATGTTGGTGATGGAGTTGGAAAAAGGAGAGCGGGTCCGGGTGGTCTGTAGATGAGGGTGCCTCGGAGGGTGGAGGACGGGTTGATATGGATCTTGAAATGGAGGTGTTCCATCAGGTCTGTGGACCTGTCGGAATAGGTGCTCAGCCGGAGATTGGCCTTGTGGGCAATGGCGATGCCTCCTCCAGGGTGGTTGGGGCGATCCTGCCGGGTGAACTTGTATCCTTCTGGGATGGCGATTGCAATGTCTGGTCCGGAGGCGGAGTTCGTCCAGATCTCGGTGAGGAAGTCGATGTCCGGGGTGGTGCTGTTGAAGTGGTCCCAGATTTCTGTGGTGTGTCTGTGGAGGGAGCAGACGTTGAGGAGGATGCATCTCAGGATTTGGGGTGCGAAGGAATTGTTGCTTGAGTTGTGGAGTAGTGTGGCTCAATGGTTAGAGCGGCAGACCCTGATGCAGAGGTCTGGCCCGGGACCAGGGTTAAATTTCCGCCTCGGCGTGTCTTGGGCTCAATTTCCTCGGACCTGATAATTCTCGCCTCGGTGCCTATTCTAATCATGGGTCCCACTCTGCAACTCTGGACAATAGCTTGCTTAATCTCCACAACGGCCCCAACAGCGCTGGGATGCCTGGCTTCACCTCGGGGGTGCCCAGGAGTGGACATTTCACAGGGAAAAGCCAGGAAGGGTTCCACAGCGGTATGCGTTACAGCACCAGGACACCCAAGGGTATTAGTGCGCTTTACAAGTACAAATTACAATTACAATTACTTGAGGGAGGTGTAGGGTCATGGGTCTCGGCGAAGGTGAAGGCGTGACGACAGTGATGGCAGGTGAAGGGTCCATTGGTGTCGAGAGGTGAGGAGAGCCTGTAGTTATAGTTCTTGCCAGCGTTGAGTTTGTGGAGAGCCGAGGAGCTGTAGCATTGGAAAGCCGGAGTACATGGGGTCCTGGCGCTGGTCGCGGTCGGGTCACGAACGGGCACAGACGGGCTTGCCTTTGGCGCACCTTTGGGGTGTTGGCGGTGCGGCCGGGCAGCGGCCTCTGAAGAACCGGGTTTTCAAGTACCCAGCGGCGTCAGGGACACGCCCAGAGTCCTCTAGGTTCCCTTGCCTTGGTATACAGAGACACGGAATACTTCTTGGTGGCGTCAGAGATTAAATTTATTAGCTGCAGCTAGTAGCAGAAATCCCAGTAATACAGCACGATGTACAACTCAAGAAACTGCTCAATTTTACTAAGGCGAGACATCCCTATTTATACACAAAAAGGTACATTTAAAATGCACACCCCTGCACCAAAATTCAACCAATAGAAAGTACATGACATCACACAGCATCATACAGTAAAGCTCATTTTACAGTGTCCCAACCCACAAGTTAATATTTAGGCATATCTAAAATATTAATCTGAAAAGCCCACACAAACCTTTAATTGAAAGCGTAACCCATGAAATGAAGGAACAATAAAAAAAGTAGTTTCAGATAATATGCAAGATTAAGAAAGAAGTAAAGAAACTTTAAAAGTTAACAAATGTCTTGAATAGTGATTCGAAAAAGTAAATAACGATCTTGCAGGGAAATTGGCTTGGCAGGGTCAATTCCTAGGTGAAAGGCCAGCTTCTAAAATTAACTCCAGCGCACGAAGAAAATCCCTGGTTAATGTGTACATGTGATTAACAACAGGTCAGATTGCTTGGCTCACAAACTAACTTCTGAAGCCTACATAGAAAGCAACACTAGATGGCAGTCACGACACATAGCAAAAACCCAAGTTTCAGAAGAGAAAGTCTTTGAGGAAAGAATACATTTAGATGTTGTTTAAGATCAAGGAAACTTAATGGTTAACAAGGTCCTAATCAGTAATTGGAAAACTCAGTCAACCATCAGCTAGGGAAATTAGTTTTACAGAAAGGTCAGTTACAGTTGAAAAGGGTTACTCTCTGCAGTTCATTCAGAGACACAGAAACCCAAATTAATATATGCACGAAAAGCCACTTGTTCGCTGGGCCCACAGCACTGGCCTACGTAAGGGCAAGATTAAAATGCAGACAGGTTTGAGAATTTCAGAACCACAGACCCTCCTTTCGCCATTACGTAGGCAATAACCTAAACTCATGTCAATCTGAATCTAGGTCTATATCTATTCTCATCAGGTCATCAAGGTGTTGCTGTAACATCATCTTAGTATCCTTCACTTCTCTCGGAACTGGTCTTCTCACACAGATCATAGCACAAAGACTACAAATGGCGGGACCACACTGGATGCATAAACAACACGAGAAAAGGATAGCTAACGCCATACCAAGGAACGTCAGAATCTTCCATCCCCATTTGGACAATGACTCCCATAACCATCCCATCAATGACCAGTCTCCTTCGTCCACATGAATAGACTCAGAGATCTTATGTAGTCTAGAGATGGCTTGGTACACTGTCGGGGCATTATCTGGTATGAAAACGCAGCAACTAGATCTAATCAATTTGCATACCCCACCTCTATCTGCAAGTATAATATCTAAAACAAAACGGTTCTGTAATGTCATAAGGCGATCCGCTTGAAGCTCAGCTGTAATATTGCTAAGGGCACCTGCAGTCTCATTTATAGTGGCCTCAACCACTCTCGTAAGCTGACGAATATTCCTACTATTAGCCATAGGACCCCAAAAGGGTAGGAAACCCTTAAAGAAGTCTCCAGCTTCTTGTGCGCCAGTATCTTTCGCATCGATTACACCTCTACCATATCTTGTCTTATGGTAGTCAAAAACAGCAGTGTATGTAGGGGGAAGCAAAAATGCCACATAACATGTGCCAGAAAAATCAGATGGCAACCATGTGTATGCTCTATCATGACAAACAAAATACGTGCCTTTAGCTGGCACGAACGGAGGGGATTTCTGGGACGTATAAACGTATGTGTGAACACACACACTCTTACCAAGCTGAGCTCTCGGATTCTGACCATTACCTTGCAAACAAAGATGACCTCGGTGGGGTACAATCCAAATAGGAGGAGACCTTCGCTGCCTTTCTTTCTCCGTCAAGCTAGCACTATATGTCGTTTTATTCCAACCGACATATGCTCGCACCTCATCTCTAGGGATAGCGTTATACGCATCGATATCTCTAATCATATCAACTATTCCCCGTATCAAGGCATTATTACTTGCATTGTCTTTGACGGAACGTACAGGAGAGGCTTCATTCGCATAGATAAACATTGATTGGAGTGCCCAAACTGACCCGTTAGGCGAAAAAGGCAAAACCAAATATGGCATTCCCTTATCTATAGTATGTGGCATAAGACCACACACCCAACAATTCATGGTATTTATGACTAGCTGATGCTGATGCAACATTTGTATAAACGAATTGTTCACAAATTCTAATCTTCGTGTCTGTTCATGTTCAGGTAACGTATGAAACTCATGTGAAGAAACAGTAGAAAAAGAAAGAGTAGGTTGAGAAGTTGGTGCAGACGTCAATTGTGTAGGAGAAACAAACCAGAATATAGTAGCTAATAGAATACATAAAAGTATTAAAATAGATAAAGCTATACCACACTTAGAGAACAACATTCTGTAATATCGGTTTTTCATCTCTTGCTTTTTATCATCATTCCTCAATACAATCTCCATTTTCTAATGTCGCTCACGCAATCTTGATAGAGTACTTCAGCTGTGATTATTAGCAGGTCATAGGGACACTGCAAGTCCTGCAGACCTACTGCCACTACTCAGGTCACAAACTGAACCGTTGGTACTCCTACGTGACCCTGCAACTGGCAAATGGTAACCAATCAAAAATTTAACAGAAAACCATAATACAATGTCAGAAAAAGCAAGAGAAAAAGAAAAACAAAAGTCAAATGCAAAACACTTGAAGAAATTGTCTCTTTTTGGTCTCAGTGTGGGAAAAAAAATAAAAATAAATGTAATGTTCAAAGTCCCTTTATTTATTTCGAGATCGGAGGTTGTAACGTGATTTAGTCGGCACACTTTGGTCGGTAAACAAAAGTTCAGGTTCGGTAGTGTCCAATCTCAAACGTGGAGGAACAGCTTCTTGTAGCACATTGTCATCCTCGCGTTCTGACCGTGTCCATGTCAAATGAGCATCACTAAAAGGAACAAACCTAGGAGTTTTTTCACATTCGGAATCGGCTATACCTTCCCTCACCCACTTGTCATATGGTAAGGGCAATGGAACCTTTTTTGTATGGGTGGCATGCACCCAGTTTTTCTTGCCAGCTACTCTAACAGCAGTTCGAGTCACTAACAAAACTAAATGCGGTCCAGTCCACCTCGGCTCCAAATTCTTTGTTCGTTGAAAATTCTTCGTAAGAATGTAGTCGCCGGGTTGAATTGTGTGTCCTGGATCCGCAGTTGCTGTCGGTAGACTGTCATAGACCTGTTGGTGGAGAACACGTAATTTAGCAGTCAAGTCATGTAAGTAATCCACCAACATAGGGTACTCAATACTGCTGTATTCTTTAGGACGAGGCACACCCCAAACATTTGCAGGACGACCAAACACAATTTCATACGGACTAAGTCCCACTCGAGAATGCACAGTCATCCTTGTTGACAAAAGAGCCAACGGCAAGGCATCCGGCCATGTAAGGCCAGTGCTTGCTTGGACCTTAGCTAATTTCAGCTTCAAGGTACCATTGTAACATTCAACAAGTCCAGCAGACTGGGGGTGATTCGCTGCATGGAACTTCTGATTTATTCCTAATCCAGAACATACTTTCTTCATAATTTGACCCACAAATTCACTCCCATTGTCTGACCATACGATTCTCGGCAAACCATACCTAGGGAAGTACTCTCTCAGCAAAACCTTGGCTGTAGACAAGGCAGTATTATCCTTTAGGGGGTAGGCCTCTATCCACCTGGAAAAGGCACAAACAACCACAAGGACATACTTCAAATTGTTGCATCTCTCCATATGTATATAATCTAGCTGTATCACCTCAAACGGATACGTAGGAGGAGCAAAATGACCAGCTGGAGTTGGAGTTCCCTTACCAGGATTATACTTCAAACAAATCATACAATGTTTCACCACGTTCTCTGCACATTTCGGGATTCCAGCATTCTGCCAAACTGGAGCCAACAACTTGCATATTCCCTTCGAACTTATGTGGGCCATTCCATGAGCCATTGTAACCACTGGGAGCACATACGCATCTGGCAACAGCCATCGCTGGTGTTCTGACAACTCAACCCAACAACCTGTTGAATCCAACATACCCGTAGTTTCTCTCCAAACACTCACTTCTTTCTCAGTCGCTTCAGCCTGAATCATTTTCACACTTTCTATTGTGTCTTCACACATTCCACCAGCCATAACCCAATTAGCTGGGCCTGCAACATACATACGGCTCATCATGTCTTTCGCCGTTTCCTTCGCAACTTCATCCGCAAACGCATTCCCTCGACCAACATCGTCCACAACTTTCTTATGCGCACTACACTTCACAATTGCAATCTGCTTCGGGAGAGTGAGAGATTCCAAAAGTTCATTCACCAACTGCCCATGCTGTATTTTGGTTCCGTGCGAAGTAAGGAACCCACGCTCTCTCCACAAACGCCCAAAACTATGGGCAACTCCAAACGCGTACTGGCTGTCGGTGTAAACATTCACTCGCTTTCCTTCTGACAACACACACGCTCTAGTCAAGGCAAGTAATTCTGCTGCTTGCGCAGAATTCTGTGGTATGCGTGCTGTCTCAACAACTGTATGTAAAGTTGTAATAGCATACGCTGCAGTCGTTTCACCATTTGGAAGCTTAAAACACGAACCATCCACCCATAGGGTACCATCAGCATTCGTAAGGGGAGTATCCCTTAGGTCAACTCTAGCTTTCGTTTCTTCCTCTGTACGAAGAAAACAATCATGCTTTTCTTGAGGATCCGTCTCTGTAGAGATCGGTAACAAAGTGGCTGGATTCAGCACATTACAACGTTTGATGTGAACATGGCTAGCCAACAGTGTCAGCTCGTAACCTGAAAGACGTGCACTAGTAAGGTGCTGTGTCTTAGTCCTGTTTAATAAGGTATCCACTGCATGTGGGACCATTACAATCAACGTATTGTCCAATACCAAACCAGCAGACTGTCGGATAGAAACAGCCGCTGCAGCTGTAGCTCTCAGACAACTCGGCAACGCCTTAGCAACTGGGTCTAACGTAGAGGAGAAATACGCGCATGGACGTTGCTTGTCCCCAAACGTCTGTGTCAACACTGACAACGCACAACCTTCTCTCTCGTGCACGTACAACGTGAAAGGCTTACTATAGTCTGGAGTACCCAACACAGGAGCCGAACACAATGCATCACGTAGTTCAGAAAAACTTTTCTGACATTCGTCAGACCAAGGAAGAGGATGCGGAGTATCTTTCAGAGTCAATGCTAACAAAGGTTTCGCCAACAGTGAAAAATTGGGGATCCACTGTCTACAATACGATGTAATACCTAAAAAGGCACGCACTTCTCTCTGTGTGGATGGTACATTCATTTGCACAATCGCTTGAATTCGTTCTGGGGTCAATCTCCTTCCCTCCTTCGACAAGAGATGACCTAAGTAGGTCACTTCTTGGCGACAATACTGTAACTTTGAAGGTGACACTTTATGATGAAGGTCAGACAAATACCGCAACAAAGAAAGAGTAGCCTCTTTACAAATCTGTTCATCAGCAGCAGTAACCAACAAGTCATCAACGTACTGAATTAGAGTAGCACCAATAGGTAACACAAATCCATCAAGCTGAGTTTTCAACGCCTGACTATAGATGGAGGGACTTTCACAATAACCTTGGGGAGCTCTCATAAACCCTAAGCTTCGGCCTCCTAATGAGAAGCCAAAAATATCCCTGCTCTCCTCAGCAATAGGAATACTGAAGAAAGCATTCTTCAAATCGATGACAGAAAACCAAGCTGCCGAAGCAGGAATCAAAGTCAACAAAGCAGTGATATCAGGTACCACAGGAAACTGTGGCACGACTATCTTGTTTACCTCTCGAAGGTCAATCACAAACCGATACACAGGTGGCTGAGAAGCATCAGTACGTTTAAGGATAGGCAAAACAGGACTGTTACAAACATTACCTCTTGTTTCCTCAACTACACCCTTCTCAACCAGATCATAAACAATCGCTAAAAGAGCTCTCTCACCATCACTCGAGATCTTGTATTGGGGAATACGAGGTAGCCTAGCATTCGATTTAAGTGTGACAACATAAGGTGGAATTTGCAAAAGACCAACATCATTTGGACCTGTAGCCCAAAGTGTATCAGGAAGCGAACGTAATTCCAGTGGCAAACAATCCTTAGACAAATACATTGGAGAAATCACTTTCCTACCAAGGGTAAGTTGTACTCCTGAAGGAGAACAATGTAATGTCGCATACAATCTTTTCAGCAAGTCCAAACCCAACAGGTTCTCACCACAACCAGTCGTTAAAATAAGTGGAGCTTCCAATTCACAAGGGCCAATCAAAAGGGACAAAGGACTAGAAACCGGATTACGAACTGGGGCGCCTGAAAATCCTACTGAAACATTGGTCAAGCCAGACAAAGGTGCGCCAGGAAGTTTAGAGTGCATAATAGAACTCTTCATCGCACCAGTATCCAAAAGAAAAGGTTCTACCACACCTGATGTAACCACTTCAACATAAGGTCCACTCTGGTCTACTGGAACTGACACTACTCCCTCACTTTGTCCTTGGCTGTCCTAGTTATCATTATAACCAGAACTCTCACCTTCGACATAGTAATCCTCAACATAATACTGGGCAGACTGACCACTCGGAACATTCTGTCTGTCAAAATAATTCGCAGAATTCTGTAGGGAAGAGGAACGCTCAGTCTGAGAGATCACACCACGTCCCCTACCCCTAGGAGCTTGCTGAAAACTACCATGACCTCTTTGACCAGATACACCATTCGCACGCTGTAACAAAGCCGGGCAACTATTCTTGTAATGACCTTCCTCTCTGCAATAAGCACACTGATTAGGGCCAGGAAAGAATCGCTGTACATAAGGCTCGGGCTTCTGTAACAATCTCTGAAATTGTGGAGGTTGCTGAAACTGAGGCTGATTCTGACGAGGCGGATAAGCTTGCTGCAAAAGAACTTTTGTCTTTAACTCTTTAGTTTTTTTCTCCACTTTATCCTTCTCATCTTTATCCCTATTCTCGTAATATTGTGCAGTAGCCAATATCTGGGCCGAAGAAGAGACAGCCCATGAACTCTCAGAGTCCTTTAACTTATTAGAAAGTTCAGGAAGCAAATTAAAGACAAATTTATCCACAAACAACCTTTGACCACCCTCCGTACTCATATCCTGACCACTATGATCAATAAACGTCTCTTCAAACCTAGTGAAGAAATCAGATACACTCTCGTCTTTCTTCTGCTTACATGCTGCTAACTTATCCCAATTCACTCGTAAAGCGGGCATCATCGTTTTCATCAGATTAATAATTCTACCTGGTAATTCTGAAACTAGAGGTTCAGGTTTAGCACCTCCCTCCTGTCTACCATCTGCAGCAATAATATTCGCCCAGGTATCACCTAATTCTTGCGCATGATTCTCATGACGAATCTTCGCCCACAAGGGTTGAGGGACTACATTACCCATCAACATATCGATGTCAGCTAAATTCATAATACACGCTTCAACTGTCTGGGACAACTCCTTGTAATAACCAGCAGGATTCTTACGAGGGTCAGGTAAGGTCTGCTTAAGAGCCAAGACCTCTGCTCTCTTCCAAGGGACATGTACCCATACTCGCTGAAAATGAGCCGGAGCGGCAACAATACCCTGATTTACATTTGCCTGAACTGCTTCTTTCCATACTGGAGGAACTTCTCTCATAGGGTACTGTTTCACTTTCCTCCTAACAGAGGAATCAGGTTCATACAATGTCTGAGGCGGAAGTCTAGATCTGAAAGCAAGTATTGTCTCTACGGCATCTGTAACATCAGATTCCACTATCATCCCTTTGGCAAAATCTGACTGAACATCGAGCACATCCTGCGGAATCGGACCCAACTCATTATCTTCCCATTCCTGACGCAGAAAAGTACACATTACATCAAAAACATACCGTTGCTTAGGCGGTTCCCACTGAAAGAAAACATCCATAACTGCTGGCAAATTATACCTCGAAGCATTTAAAATCCACCTACGAGCCAACAAATCCAACACTGTCCGTTCTTCAGAACTAGGAAGCTGACTACGACTCTGCTTACGTTCCGAAACAGGGGTCATATTCAGTGACCCAAACAATGGTGACAACAAATTAGAAACAGTCTCTGTCATTCGTTTTCGAACAGAAGGAGAAGAAGCAGACATAAGAACAGGAGAATAAGTATTCTGAGGCAAGGAAGGTGTAGGGACAAGAACAGTAGAAATCGAAGATGCAGAAGCAGAAGGCAAAGGAGTTTGAGGCAAAGCTGATAACAAAACTGGCGACCCTAGAATGGGCTGCGTAGGAGGAGGCAAAACCATCTGTGGAGCACCAGGTGGCTGAACAACAGCAGGAGGTTGAACAAAGGGTGGAACAACCGGGGGTAATTGAGGCGCAGTAGCACCCTGCACATAGGGAGGAGGCAATCTCAGTAAATGAGAGATCAAAGGATCTTTTTCAGGGTCTTCCATCACTTTCGGAGGAGAAGACGACAAGGCCGGATAACATTTATCTATGGCCATGCAACGCTGTCTATCTAAGACTTCACTCGCACGCTCTTCTCCATCTTCCTTAAACTGTCTAGCAGCTTGTAGTACTGACATATTTTTATCTTTCCTATCTCTCTTTGCTTGCTTAATTTCTCTCTGTTTGGCTTCCTTACGCCAAAGGCGGAAAGAGTCAAACATTGCCGGCCGGGCTTTCTTCTTAAATAGCTTAATTTCTAGATTGTCCAAAATCTCTGTTTCAAAACTACCATGTGGGGGCCATTGTAAAACACCATCTTTTTTAGTGTAGCGGACCCATACTTCATTATAAGTAATAGGGCCTACTCCATGTTTTGAGTACAATTCATAAGTCGGAGTTCCAACCGGAGGTATCGGACATGAATCCTCCAATCGGGAATCCCTGTTACTACCACAAACAAACCAATTACCAATTTTACCAAAACTAGGCATCTTGCTCACTAGTCTGGTTTCAAACTTCAAAGGGAATTAAAAAAAAATGATATACTTTGTAAATATACAAGCCCTTCGGCTTTGGATACTGCAGCAGCCAAATCAAAACCAATCAAATCAAAACCAAGTAACCAGACAAAGCCGTGGGAGCGACCCACTTATACTTAACTAAATATCTGTCACGCCACCAGAAGACCGTCTATCGTCTCGCTTTACAGACATCAATCGGAGGGTCCAAGACAAGGCGACAGTCAGGGCAGCAGTCCTTCGCAGCCGTTGGAAAGCGGGAAGCCTCGCAGAAAAGTCCTTTGGTCCACGCCGACATGCAGGGGTCGATGAAGTGGGGGCCCTCCTCCAGAATTTCCTCACGTGGCTCCTCGCAAACTTCGGGCTTGGACCGGTACCACTGAAGTCGGCCCAACGTTGGGCGCCAACTGAAGAACCGGGTTTTCAAGTACCCAGCGGCGTCAGGGACACGCCCAGAGTCCTCTAGTTTCCCTTGCCTTGGTATACAGAGACACGGAATACTTCTTGGTGGCGTCAGAGATTAAATTTATTAGCTGCAGCTAGTAGCAGAAATCCCAGTAATACAGCACGATGTACAACTCAAGAAACTGCTCAATTTTACTAAGGCGAGACATCCCTATTTATACACAAAAAGGTACATTTAAAATGCACACCCCTGCACCAAAATTCAACCAATAGAAAGTACATGACATCACACAGCATCATACAGTAAAGCTCATTTTACAGTGTCCCAACCCACAAGTTAATATTTAGGCATATCTAAAATATTAATCTGAAAAGCCCACACAAACCTTTAATTGAAAGCGTAACCCATGAAATGAAGGAACAATAAAAAAAGTAGTTTCAGATAATATGCAAGATTAAGAAAGACGTAAAGAAACTTTAAAAGTTAACAAATGTCTTGAATAGTGATTGGAAAAAGTAAATAACGATCTTGCAGGGAAATTGGCTTGGCAGGGTCAATTCCTAGGTGAAAGGCCAGCTTCTAAAATTAACTCCAGCGCACGAAGAAAATCCCTGGTTAATGTGTACATGTGATTAACAACAGGTCAGATTGCTTGGCTCACAAACTAACTTCTGAAGCCTACATAGAAAGCAACACTAGATGGCAGTCATGACACATAGCAAAAACCCAAGTTTCAGAAGAGAAAGTCTTTGAGGAAAGAATACATTTAGATGTTGTTTAAGATCAAGGAAACTTAATGGTTAACAAGGTCCTAATCAGTAATTGGAAAACTCAGTCAACCATCAGCTAGGGAAATTAGTTTTACAGAAAGGTCAGTTACAGTTGAAAAGGGTTACTCTCTGCAGTTCATTCAGAGACACAGAAACCCAAATTAATATATGCACGAAAAGCCACTTGTTCGCTGGGCCCACAGCACTGGCCTACGTAAGGGCAAGATTAAAATGCAGACAGGTTTGAGAATTTCAGAACCACACCTCCATTAAGTAGAGGTCGGGGAGACAGCTGTGAGGTGGGAGCGGGAAATCGCAGGACAAAGGGACAAAGAACACGTGATCTGCCTTAACTACAACCCTGCCATAGACAGGCTTACGGTCCAAATAGAGCATTGGATTCAGTTTCCTCTCTCCATGGATGGCCAGATTGCCATTGTTAAAATGGTTGTACTGTGGTAAATTAAATTTACTTATTACCTCATTTCTGAATTTCTATGCTTAATAAATCATAATTTCTTGTCAATGCAAAGCGAGGAGTCCGTGGTGCTCAAATGAAGAAGGAGGAGACCAATAACTCGAGTTAAGGGGAGCGCTTCCAGCACCAAGCGGGCACAGGAGCAATCTCTCAAGTCCCTCTCTTGAAGTGGGGGTGTCTTTATTTTCAACAGCAGGACATTTATACAGTCTTGGTCACGAGGCAAAATAGAGGAACAAACAGGTCATGGCAGATAGAGGAACAAAGATGAGCAAGAGGAGCAGATTGTGAAGAAATGGGGGCGTGTCTTAGGCTTCGTGAGGGGACTTGCGATGTGAAATAGTCTGACAGTTGGAAGGGGGAGGCTTCCTCATTTGGGGTTTGTGCTCGTGCTTCATGTCAAAAAGAGGAACTATCTTGTGTAAAACAGAGAGCTATCTTGCTGGTTCTGGGAGTTGGCTGAACCACAAGAGTCAAAAAGAGGAACTATCTTGTGTAAAACAGAGACCATCTGCTCTCTGGCTTGCAGTAATTAATTCTTAAAACAGGAACTATCTGCTGGTTCTGGGATTTGGCTGAAGCACAGGAAAGGGTGGTCAATGAACTAAGATGCCAGGTGCAGGGTGTCTTACAGTTAAGAACAGGAACTATCTGCTGCTGGTTCCCAGAATTGGCAGAACCACAGAAATGTGTGTGTTCACAGTGTACAACCTTGTGCTTCCTCTTTCAGTTGGGGGTGGTCACAGGGCAGTTGGTGTGACAGGCTGAGTTACCAACAATGGACAGGATGTGGCTGACTCTCTGGCACAACTGGGGGAAGGCACACAGGCAGGCTTCTTGGAATTGGCTCGACCACAAGGAGCAGGGGGTTGTGCAAGATTCAATGGGGATGTGAAGGACAGTTTTCAGACAAGTTGCTGAGAGCATGTCACACACAAAATGGGTGTTTGTCTGAGAAAAATGGCTACCAGGCAGAAACAGGGAAATGATGGGGCACAATTGTCAATTTTATTTCCACATTCCCTCCTTGCCCCAGAGTGTACCTACATTATATCTCATTTTGCATGAGATCATCTATACATTCTTGTAGCATAATTCTTTCCCTTTCTCTCTGCTGGACAAGAGGTTTAGGAATGCAGTTTGCAGCGCATAGACCGCACAGAGCAGGGCCACAATGGATGCAAAGGCAGCATCCAGTTATTATCAGGAATATTATACCTGCTGCTGACAGCAGTTGCCATCCCCAGGACGATCTGACATGGGGCACTAGGAGGTCTCTGTGGTAAGTGGATGGGGCCACAAAGACAGGGGGTAACAGGAATGCTATATAGCAAGTTCCCCCCCCCCCAGTTCAAGGGCAGCTGCACATAGGCCGTTTGGCCACAGGCGAAATAAGTATGGCGAGATGCTAGAAATAAGGACTTTCCTCTGTCTTCAAAACGTATAGTGGTATGACAGTCACTGTCCCCTAATGGAACAGAGCCATTTTTCTGGATGCACAGGTGTCCTTTTACTGGTGAGACCGAGATGGAATGGGGACCAGCATTCTTTTTAGGTTTGGTATTTAACATCTTGTAGGACATGGTCATGTTCCCTTGCTTGTATTCTTCACTTTCTAGGACTGTACCTGTCGCCTGAGGATTTCCCTCCTTATTAGGGTAACAGGCAGTATTGAGTACCTTGTTTAAATCCCCCCCAAGGCCACCCATTCTTGCATGAATTATTTCAGTCAGGGCAGGAGGTGGGGGTAGTATCGTCAGCTGTTATTAGGGCGAACCAGGCTTCACAAGTTCCATTATAAGAGAATGGGAAAGGAAAAAGAGGCATCCCTCCCTTTTTCTGATGAGGTGGGATGCGGCCACATATCCAACAATTGGTGCTATTACTGGCCTGCTGAGTGTGGTGTAGCATCTGTATGAAGGTATTGTTTCGCAAGGCTAGTCTATGGGCTTGTTCATGAGGGGGTAGGTCGTGATAGGTGTGTTCCTGAGTGCTGTTGGGTGTATGAGAGGTGTGTTGTGTTGGAGGAAAAACAGTGTGGAGAATCCAACCAAGACACGTCATAACTGCCATGAGGAAAAATAATACTGTCAAACATATAGTAGGACCATTATGTCTTTTTCTAGAGTTCATTTTTTTTTTCTCCCACATAGTCAAGGTGTTAAAATCCATTCTCATGCTCCAACCGCTTCACCACTGGACCGACGCCCAATGGACTTAATTAGCCAGAGTCTGAATGGCAGACCTTAACTTTGATTTGTAGTCCTGTTGTGGGGTTAGTTCCAAAGGCAATAAAGATTGTTCAGTCACAATGTCAGTGGGATTGGCAGGGCCATCAGCAACAGTGTCTTTTTGTCCAAAATGTTTCCGGCAGTGGCTTGCGTGGAGCCAGCCCTTCCTGCCCTCGACCTTCACTGCTGTCCGTGTTGTTAGTAGTACGAGTCTTGGCTTCTTCCACCTGGGCTGGAGGGGGCTGGTCCGGTCGAAGTTCCTCACGAGGACCCAGTCCCCGGGTCGGATGGCGTGTTCTTCCGGGTTGGTTTTGTCAGGGAAGGTGGCAGCAACCTGAGAACGACAAGATTGGAGTGCAGACATCAAGGAAGCCAGGTAGTCAGTCAGCATAGTACTGTCAACATCAGTTATTCTTTTAGGCCTTGGCGTACCCCACATATTTGGTGGTCTGCAAAAGACCACTTCATATGGAGATAAGCCAGTTCTGGAATGGGCTACCATACGCATGTAGAAGAGGGCAACCGGTAAGGCTACCATCCAGTCCACGCCTTTGTCAGTGCATATCTTGGCCAATTTTGTCTTCAAAGTTTGGTTGTGTCTTTCTACTAGACCTGCTGCCTGAGGATGTCTTACACAGTGAAATTACCAAGTGTACCCGAACAGAAGAGACACTTGCTTCATGAGTTCAGAGGAAAAAGGTTGGCCGTTATCTGAGTAGATGACACGGGGCAACCCATACCTCGGGAAAAACTCTCTAACTAATTGTTTAGCAGTTGTCGTTGCAGTGTAATCTGGGACGGGATAGGCTTCTGTCCATCTGGTCAGAGCACACACTACAACTAGCACATACTTGTGACCTCTACATCTCTCCATCTGGAGAACTTCAAATGGATGGTCAGGGGGTAGGAATCCTCCCTGTTCCACCTTTGTGCCTTTTCCTGGGTTGAACTGATTACAAATCATGCACGTTTTAACTTTTTGTTTGGCTGCAGTTCTCAAATGTTTGTTGTGCCATATATTCTGTATGCTGTCTAACATTGCTTTTTCTCCCAGATGCGCTGGTCCATGTATGGTGTTTACCATAACCTGTACCATGGCATCCGGTAGAAACCATACTGCTCTTTCAGGTGTCATCCAGCCTTGATCTGTAAGGACCCCTCCTTTTTCCTTCCATTCTAGCAGTTCCTGTGGTGTGGCGTGACTTTGGACATCCTGGATGTCAGAAAAGGGGTCTCGTATTGTATATTGGCGGTGTGGTATACTTAATTCTGTGTTTGCTGCTAACTTGGCTGCACTGTCTGCAGAATCATTTCCTTTTGATATTTCATCTGTTCCTTTTGTGTGCGCTTTACATTTTAGCACTGCGATTTTCTCTGGTAACTGACTGGCCTCTAAGAGGGCAGTGATGAGTGTAGCATGCTGTATTCTGGACCCATGTGATGTGAGAAATCCTCTCTCTCTCCACAATGTACCGAAGTTGTGTACAACTCCAAAGGCATATTGTGAATCTGTGTAGATGTTAACTGACTTTCCTTTTGCTAAGTGGCATGCTCGTGTTAGGGCTATGAGTTCTGCTGCCTGTGCCGACAGTATCTCTATCTTGTGTGCTTCTAAAGTGTCTGTACCATTTGTGATGGCATAGGCTGCTACTAATTCTCCTGTGGGGAGTCTCATACATGAACCATCAACAAAGAGTGTCATTTCTGCCTTAGCAAGGGGAGTATCTTGTAAATCTGGTCTTGGTTTGGTCACTAAATCAATTATGTCAATACAATCGTGAATTTCTTCAGTAGGAGAGGTCAGTGGCAACAGTGTTGCTGGGTTTAAAATGTTACAGCGTCTAATCTCAATGTGTGGCTGAAAAAAGTGTCATCTCATATCTGGTGAGTCTGGCTATTGTCAGAAGCTGTGTTTGTGTTCTGTTTAACAGAAGTTCTACAGCGTGTGGGACCTGAACTATCAGATGATGTCCCAATACAATAGAATCGCTTTGTCTAATAGCTTGTGCAGTAGCTGCTACTGATTTTAGACATGCAGGCAATGCTTGTGCTACTGGATCTAATGTGCTTGAAAAATAACCACATGGTTTATGTTTGTCTGCTTGAAGTTGTGTCAGAACTGATAGTGCTGTACCTGAGTTTTCTGTTACAAATAATGTAAAATCTTTGGTGTAATTAGGTGTTGCCAGCACTGGGGCTTGACACATAGCTTTTTTAAGAGACTGAAAGGCTTGCGTGTGTTCATCTGTCCAGGGTAATTGTGGAGTAGCGCCAGCTTCGAGTGTTGTCAGCTGCACTAATGGTTTAGAAATGAGTGCAAATTGTGGGATCCACTGTCTACAATATGAGGTGAGACCAACAAAGGCTCGAACTTGTTTCTGTGTTGTTGGTTGTGGTATTTGTAGTATGAGCTGGATGCATTCCTGTGTAAGCTGCCTACCCTCTTTTGACAGCAAGTGCCCTAAGTATGCCACTTGCTGTAAACAAAATTGGAGCTTACCAGGGGAAACTTTATGGCCATTTGCAGCTAGGAATTCTAGTACTAGTAGTGATGCTTCAGCACATGCTGCGTCAGATCTGGCCGTAATGAGGATATCATCAACATATTGTAGTATGGCTGTATCCGTGGGCATTTGAACAGTATCTAGTTGTCTTTTTAATGCTTGGCTATATACGCTTGGACTCTCTGTGAAACCTTGAGGAGCTCTTGTGAATTGGAAACTTCGTCCTTGTAAGGAGAAGCCAAAAAGGTATTGACTGTCTGGGTGAATAGGTATGCTAAAGAATGCGTTTTTCAAGTCAATGACTGAAAAATGCGTTGCTTCCGCATCTATGGCTGTGAGTAGGGTGGAGATGTCTGGAACCACAGGGTGTTGTGGAATGACACATTTATTTAGCTCTCTCAAATCCACCACTAGTCTGTAGACAGGTGGTGTTCCTGGTTCCACTTTTTTATGGACTGGTAAAACAGGGGAATTGCAAATGTTAGAAGTTATTTCCTTAATCACACCTGACTGTATTAGGTCCTGAATAATCAACATTAATGCTTGTTCAGCCTGAGGTGGAATTTTGTATTGCCTTATGCGTGGTAGTTGGGCTCCCTCTTTCAGTGTAACCTTGTGAGGTGTTATTTCCATACATCCTACTGTGGTGGAATCTGTGGCCCACAGGGTGTGTTGCAAATCTTTCAAACGCTCATCTAATTCTCTACTTGTGTAGTGGCCCTTGAAATCTCGCAGAAATAGTCTGACATCTGTAGGTGAGCAAACAATGACAGCTCCTAATTCTTTCAATGTTTTTATACCAAGCAAGTTTTCTGGACATGATTTTGTCAATATAAGATCTGTAGTTGTCGTGAGGGGACCAACCTGCAAGGGCAGTGGTTTTGACGTGGCGTTTGTCACAGGTTGTCCCGAGAAACCCAGAGAAATACTTTTTTGAACCCGAGAGAGGAGCCTCTGGGACCTCTTGATGGCTTATTGTTGTTTTACTGGCCCCAGTGTCTAGTAGAAATTTCCTATCCTCCCCAAGAAGTCAGACCTCTATAAATGGACCTGTCTGATCTACTGGAATGGGGATTAGGGGCAGTTTGTCATCTTCTCTCTCTGGGCAACATCATGAGAAATCTGGGTAATATTCAGTGTAGGCGCTGTCTATAATATTCATTTGGGCCATTTGTGTTGTCAGTGGAACTGAAGGTGTTGAACTGTCTAGGGAACCATTCTGGAGAAGCGTGGCTCAGTGGTTAGAGGCGGCAGACCCGGAAGCTGAGATCGACCGTGGACCAGGGTTTGATTCCCCGCCTCGGCGGGTCTCGGGCTCAAAAATTCCACGGACTTGACAATTCTCGCTCTGGTGCCTACTCAACTCACGGGGTCACACTCTGCGACTCTGGGCAATAGCTTGCTTAATCTCCACTACGGCCCCTCGCGGCGGGATGCCTGGCTTTCACCTTGTGGACACCCTGCCAGGGTTTCTCACAGGGGAATACCAGGACGGGTTCCCTAAGCAAGCGCCGGGACGCTCACGTGCAGCCGTGCGCTTTACAAATCCAGCACATTTACATTTACATTTACATTTACATTCTGTTTTGGCTGATATGGGCATGGCTGGGTCTTACCAGTAGCCAAATTGTGCTTTAAGACTGGGCAATCTTTAACGAAGTGTCCCATCTTCTTGCAATAATTACAAGTGCTTTTTATATTTGTCTGGCTACTTGGTGTCTGTTGACGCTGGGGTGCAGTTTGGGCTACTAATGCTTTCATCTTTGTGTCTTTCATGCGTTTCTTATCATTTTCTTCTTCATCCCTAATGCGATTCTGGTGATATTGTAGCATTTGTAACACCTGTGGAGGTGTATGTGCTTGCCAGGTACTTTCTACTTTCAGTACTCTGTCCTTAATGGCTGGCAAGGCGTTATCTACTAATTTGGAAACAAACAGATGCGGGTAAGCTTCACTTGTCGGCGTAAGGCCGCTATTTACCGCAAAACATTTTTTCAAGTCTGGTGTAATAATCTCCTATGTCTTCACCATGTTTCTGTTTGCAGGAGGAAATGGCATCCCAGTCCTCCTTTTTCACTGTTAGTAACTGTGGTAGCACCTTTAAAATAGTGCCAGGAAGTGCTTTTAGTCTGTCTCCTATACCTTGACCTGCTACTCTAGTATTTTCGTCATTCTGAAGTTCAGTCCATCTAATGTGTTCACCTGCTACTTCCCAATCCTTTTCTCTTAGTTTGTCATATATACCTGATGGCAACAATAATTTCAGAATTGCTGTGATATCAGAAAGAGTATATGTTCCCATCATTAATACATCTCCTAATTCCTTAAAGAATCCAGCAGGATCCTTTGAGTGGGAGGGAACCATCTCTTTCATCCTTAGTAACTCAAGTTTTGTCAAGGGTACATAAATGAAGACGCGTTGTAGCGCTCCATTTGTGTCAGCTCTGGGGTGGACCTCTCTCATGGGGAACTGGCGTGTTTGAGGAAGTCTATTAATTGGTCCACAAGTATTATTGAAAGATTTATAGTCAGTCTTTTTCTGGTATTTCTGTCTAAAATCTATAAATGTGTTGAGAAAAACTGAACTATTGTGGAGGAACATGTTATCAGCGCAGTCAGACAGAAAATCTTCGAGTCTTGGATCATGTTTAAAATGAGTGTCATTGAGTGTGATGAGATGTTGTACCATGTAGAGACTTGCTAATCTTTGATGTGAGCGTGGTAATGCTAGAAAAAGCTGGGCTATGAGATCATTGTCATATATCTTATATTGAGAGAAGGCAGAGGGTGTTGAATTACTGGAACCTCATATGGAGGTGGAGTATCTAAGAGAAAATTGGTGAAAGTATCCTCTGGTAGTGGGGCTGTAGGCTGTGCTGATGCAATGTTAATGTTTTCAGGTGCAGATGGCAATACAGGATAAAAACCAGTAGAAATGGCTGATTGTTCCCTTTTATTCCTTTCACTAACTACTTCTTTCCCTATTTCTTGTAACTGTTCTTTCTTGGCCTGCTCTGACATTCTCTTACCATTTTCAACTTTATGCAATTCCTTCTGTTGCCTCCTATGGGCTTCTTTTCTCCATAACCCTACTGAGTCACTCTGTGACTGGCGGACTCTCTTTTTCTTCCATAACAGTTCCTCTAATTTTATAATACATTCCAAGTCAAAAGTACCATTTTCAGGCCATCTATATCTGTGTTCTAGGTCTTTAGTATAATCCACCCATAAATCACAATAAATAATTGCACCGACACCATGTTTTGCATACATGAAGTGTCCTGGAGTATCCCGAGGAGGAAGGGGAATTTCCTTCTCAAGAATACTCCTTTTGGTTGCCATCTTACGTATTTTCGAAAAAATAGGCATGATGGCAAGACTTTCAAAGATTTTAGAAGTGAGAAAAACACAAACAGAACAAATATCTTTACCGTACCCACGAAAGAGGTGAGTCCGTCTTTTATACTAGTTTAGTAGTCCTCACAAAATAAGTGAGAAACCCACAAAAACATGTATCTTTACCGTGCCCACAAGGTAGTGAGTCCGTCTTTTATACTAGTTTTAGTAGTCCTCACCAAAGATAGGTGAGAAACCAACAAAACGCGTATCTTTACCGCCCCCACAAAAGCTGTGGGTTCATCTTTATACTTTTCAGCAGTACTCACTGAAAAATAACTGGAAGGCCTCTTGAAGATTTTGGAAAAACGCGGTGCGCAGTTTCAAGGTGGGATTTGTAGAACCTCGGACTCGTCTGCTTCGCAGGTTGGGCTTTGGTTCAGGATGTTCCACTATTTCCTCACCGCCTCGTGTGGATGCTGGGCCGCAGTCGGTCCCCTTCTTCGCCTCGAGGGAGGTTAGCGGGAATTCCCCGCGTTGTGCACTTTTGAAGTCCGTCAACGGTCAGGAGGGGACAGTACCGGGTCCAATATCGCCGGCGCGTGGGGGAAAGGGAATGTCCCTGTTCCGGGCGCCAAATAATGTGGTAAATTAAATTTACTTATTACCTCATTTCTGAATTTCTATGCTTAATAAATCATAATTTCTTGTCAATGCAAAGCGAGGAGTCCGTGGTGCTCAAATGAAGGAGGAGGAGACCAATAACTCGAGTTAAGGGGAGCGCTTCCAGCACCAAGCGGGCACAGGAGCAATCTCTCAAGTCCCTCTCTTGAAGTGGGGGTGTCTTTATTTTCAACAGCAGGACATTTATACAGTCTTGGTCACGAGGCAAAATAGAGGAACAAACAGGTCATGGCAGATAGAGGAACAAAGATGAGCAAGAGGAGCAGATTGTGAAGAAATGGGGGCGTGTCTTAGGCTTCGTGAGGGGACTTGCGATGTGAAATAGTCTGACAGTTGGAAGGGGGAGGCTTCCTCATTTGGGGTTTGTGCTCGTGCTTCATGTCAAAAAGAGGAACTATCTTGTGTAAAACAGAGAGCTATCTTGCTGGTTCTGGGAGTTGGCTGAACCACAAGAGTCAAAAAGAGGAACTATCTTGTGTAAAACAGAGACCATCTGCTCTCTGGCTTGCAGTAACTAATTCTTAAAACAGGAACTATCTGCTGGTTCTGGGATTTGGCTGAAGCACAGGAAAGGGTGGTCAATGAACTAAGATGCCAGGTGCAGGGTGTCTTACAGTTAAGAACAGGAACTATCTGCTGCTGGTTCCCAGAATTGGCAGACCACAGAAATGTGTGTGTTCACAGTGTACAACCTTGTGCCTCCTCTTTCAGTTGGGGGTGGTCACAGGGCAGTTGGTGTGACAGGCTGAGTTACCAACAATGGACAGGATGTGGCTGAGTCTCTGGCACAACTGGGGGAAGGCACACAGGCAGGCTTCTTGGAATTGGCTCGACCACAAGGAGCAGGGGGTTGTGCAAGATTCAATGGGGATGTGAAGGACAGTTTTCAGACAAGTTGCTGAGAGCATGTCACACACAAAATGGGTGTTTGTCTGAGAAAAATGGCTACCAGGCAGAAACAGGGAAATGATGGGGCACAATTGTCATTTTTATTTCCACAGTACTCCCAAGCTTTTTGTATTTATTTTTAAACATATCTATACCATTGACGAACTCCTTCTTTCTCACATTGCAGTCTCCTTTGGAAACTGATTTGGGTGGGCCATAGGCCCCCGATCAACTGGTACACTCTTATCCTTCCCTAAAACCTGGCAGGGTTCGCAAACCCTGGTTTCCAGACATATATCATCGTGGCTCATGCCCAGTTTGCATATCACTGGCATCACTCAGACGCTCCCTTACCCTACGCTAAACCTGAGTGTGAACTAGCCTCTGTTACCAGAAGGCCTCAGGTTAGACTTTCTGAAATCCCGAAATTGTCTACCACGTGTTGAGCCTGGATGAAGCTCAGTCCTGGACACCAATGTTGTTGTACTCCCCTTTGCTCCCTCTCTCACAAAACCTGTGGCTACCTTTGACACTCAAAACAATTGTCCAATATACATTGACTCGGCACGAACTTCACATGTTTGGTGACTTATACCTGGATGGGCACGGTCTTTCCCATGCAGTGGACACTAGATGCGCTAACGCCACATATATGGATAGCTTTATATTTCCTTGACTCCTTGGGATGCTACGCTCCCATATCCATTGGCTCCCGATGACTTCACCCCTTTAACAATGCTCATAATGGACGCAAAAGGGATCCATATGGTCATTATGTCATAGTGTGTGCCTTTGCCTATATCAGCCCACCTGTGAATGATCGTACCATCTAATGATTCACAAAGCAGTGTATTAATGTTTTTATACATATTGCATTCCCCTCTGTATTGGATTGATGTGATGCCAAATGCCATTTGGTATATTTCCTTATGCTGCGTATGATTTTCATGTTTTTTTGTATTTGTGGGGAAGAAAAAAGTTTTTAAAAAAAATATTAATCCGAGTGCGCTGTATTCATCAAATAACATTGAGATGCCTGTATTTTCCTCTAGTTAAGGGCCAAGCATGTCATCGAATTGTAATCAATGTATTTACTTTACTTAGAATTTTATATCTCCTTTAATGTACTCGATATTCACTTATGCTAACTGTATTTGTTTAGTGTCCAATTTTGAACATAATATTAGCCTGGCTTGGGACAAGGCCCGAGGTGTAAGCACTGCACTTTTCCAAATGCTTCCCAGTGGTTGGTTTTCTCTCTCTCCTGCAGGGGCGCTATCGGACTCCTCATTAGCTAAAGAAAAGTTCTGTGTTTTGTATTAGACTGATTGTGAGGTGCAGTAAAGAAGATTTGGTGGCGAACTTGGAGATGGGATGGTGAGAAGAATGTCATGTACCAGGGAGCCCAAGCGAATGAACTGATAATGGAAGGTTTCTAGAAACTTTCTGTTGTTTTAATTCATGTTCCATAGGTAAGTAAGTTTAGTTAGATCCTGCCCTGACTTCCAACATTGAAGATCCCTTCTCTCGACTCTGCTGATTTCCTTGCCCAGAGTGCAAAAGCTCTAAGCTTGAACACTCTCTCACTTCCCTTGAACCTTAACGAAGTTGCCATGATGTTGACCTCTTCTACCTCCTTCTGTCTTTAGAAAATCCCCTGTTCCTTACAGTTCTTTGAATTTTCTTTATGAAGCACTTATTTTAGGGTGTGTTGCCTTCTCTTTGTGGTTGTGATTAACCTTTTGTTCTTCATAATATTCAAATTCAGACTCCTTGACCATTTGAATATAAATGTTGTAATGATATATTTCCTAAATTTTGTCAACTAAATTGATTTGAGATTTGACTAATCTGTTAATAAACCTTCATAGATTGGACGTTCGTCTTCTTCATCAATTTTGTGAAGCCTTACAGGTTTCACAATCAATTGAAATGTATTGCCAATGTCAGCAGTTCCTTTTACACATTTAAATCGAAAATCAAAGGTCCATATGACCAGTGGGGGATGACAATTTTACTGAGAAATTCAGATTCAAGGATCCCCGTTCCATCAATGGCATTGCTTTTGGCTTCTGTACATCCTGCTACTCTTCCTCCATTAGCATGGCATGTTGTAGACGGGCTGATACCTGCAAAGTATGAGAGAATGCCCTATACCAGCTGTGCCTATATTAGCAGTGGCTCGTGTTTGTGTGTGCTTCTGTGGATTATATTTGAATGTTCTCACCTGTGTGTGGGCTGTGTACACTTATGTTGTTCAGGTGTGCTGGTTGTTCAGTCTTGCACGACCCTCGACTAATGTTGTTTTGTGTACTATTTTATTTAAATTCAACTTCCATTTTTCAAAAAAGTTATTGGGTCTTGTTTTGTGTTTGTGTTGAATATACATCTGCTTCTGGGTGGTGGAGACCTTTGTTTATTCACGTACAGCTAGCTACTGGTCCTGCAAATTGTAATTGCTTTTTTTAATCCGCAGTGAAACATTGCTTGCTGTTTAGGTACAATCAGATTAACCACTTGAGCTAATACCATATGTGGTAAAATCTCAAGCGCCAAAGCCGCCCAATCAGTCAGAATTGGGCCAGGAGGTTTTATCACAGCTTTTTAATGAAATACTGTGGTAACAGTAAAACCGCAGTCATGCTAAATGGGGCTGGAGATTGGCTTCACAGTGGTTATGCGTCTCTGCTGCCTGCTTCAGGGTTTTTATTTCTATTGATGTGTTACCTCCAATGAAGCCTCTCTAAGGGTACGAGTGCTCAAATAAATAAATACATAAGTAAATAAATACATTATTTAATCAATAAATGTCTGCCTCTTTTATTTGTCCTTTCTGTTCTGCTTTTATCTGCTTACTCTCCATGGAACATCCTTTCCAACTATAGTGTAATAGGCATCGATATAGTCAGTATTGCAATAAATGTTTATATTACGATTTAAAACTCTTCCAAAAATACAGTGCCTTTGTTTTTGTTGGGGCCGGATCTCCCTCAGGGCCCCCGCTGGCAGGGTCATTTGGGTATTTTTTAAGTATGTGTTAAAGCATGCTCCCACTCAAAGCTTAGATCGCATTCTTATTGGCAACAGATACCCATAATTATCTTCTTTTCTGTAAATATTCTTTTATTTCGGGAAAATTATTTTTTTATAAATGTACTCCCATTCTTAGCTGAACATTGAATCTTGCCATTTTCTAGTCCTTTCAGATGTTGCGCCAACTAGGCACGTTGTAAGCTCAACTAACAAAAAGTTAGCTAAATATTTCACTAAAGTTATCCTGCAAAATCTACATCCCTTTACGATGGGCATCATGGCTGGCCTGTTCATTTCAATTCCTGCAGTGAGGCTACAGAGTATGTATTCACAATGTGCAACATGAGTTAAAACCTAAATTCTATCCAAATTCTTCTGTCTGGATGCAGCACTGTCTTATCTCAATTAACAAGAGCCTGAAGGCTTCCTTTGGAATTGCACTGGCCTGCCAAGTCGAGAGTTTTACCCTGGGCCAGCAGTTTGTTTTCTCAGAAGCGCCTTTTGTCTCTATGGTGAAAGTTGCTTCATTAAAATAAACATTAAGAGCAGTTTCACAAAGCCAAGGTGAATCTGTTGGCACACTTTTTATTTTAATTTTTTGGGCTACAAACAGCCGAAGTGAGGGTTTGTCTTGGAGGGTTTGTCTCCTGTGATTCTGGGCAACTCACTTAATCTCCCCGTGCCTAAAAATGAATGCGTGTCCTTATGTAACGTAACTGGTGCTATGTGAAGCGCTCTGATACCTGATTCAGTTCGGGTCTAGTTCGCGCTATATAAAACTCTGCAAAAAAACCAACAATGTTTCTGACGGCATTGAAAGTTTTCTTCCACTGTGTGAGATGTTTACATTGCTCCTGTTTGGAGGGTGGGGGATTGGGAGCCCCAGACAAGAACACAGACAGTGGGGATGGTATTGGATGGGCTAAGCTGGCCCCTACTATGCCAATGCCAAGGGTTGAGTTCTGCCCAAAGTTTTTTAGGGCTCGGCCTACGTCCCACTAAGTGGGCGTGGTCTAAGAGTCCGATTCTGAGGGCTGCGAAAATCGTACCCACCAAATTCCTGAATGCTCGTGATTTTTGCAATGTTGTTTTGCCAGCTGCATGGCAATTGGGCCTCGCATGCCTGTCTTTTTAGAAGACAGCACGAAATAGGCTATAGGCGGTAGAGTCGCTCCGCCTCATGCATATTCCATGCGGACACGCGCAGCAGAAGGCCATATTTCTTCAATTACCAGCTGTCAGGGGCCGCGGTAATTGAAGACATATTCTGGGCGCACGTTTCTTTTTTTTTTTTAATCCATCCAGAGAGGTTCCGGTCAGGGAGAGCCCCGCCGACCGCTGGGTGAAACTACGGGCTGGGAGGAGGACGGTAGCCCACCCCGCCTCCACAAGACGCTGCCCGAAGTCCGACAGATAACACGCGCTGCATTATTAATTCAAGAGCTTTTTATTTATTAACAATACTCACTCAAGCGCCTCGGTGCTCGACGGGTGAAGCCTCAGCCCGCAGGAGGGCGGTCTGTTCAAACATTTCTTTAATGCCTGCGTTCTTTAATCATTAAAGAAGATTACATTTTTAGGTTGTTGTTAACATCAAATGCTCCTCACGCCGCCTCGGCCCCTCACGAGCCGGTGCTAGAGGTGTCAGCCTGCCGGGTGATGTTTGTTCTGACTCAGGGCGTTTAATGGTGTCTTTTGATTCCCGCTTTGTCCGAGAGCTTGTGGTGTGTCGGCTGAGCTCTGCTCACAGAGTTTTTACAATCTCCTGACTGCAGACGGGGGTCTCCGCTTTCCTGAAGGAACCTGTCACTTTTCTCAGCTGCTCCACTGAATTCTGACGCGCTGCGGACAATCACGGCGTGCCCGCCCTCAAACCCTTGAACTGAGGCAACTCTCCGGGACTATTACTGAGCGGAGCAGCAGAGTAAGAGATTGCAGATTTCAGTGATTTGTGAGTAGACAAAGCTGCGCTTTAAAGCCGCCGCGGGTAGCGTCAGCGCTTTATAAAAATAATATACACAATTTAAGGGCTACACGCATCATGTACTGCATTTTTACCGTAAGCCATTCTAACACCTGTATACTTGTTTCCCTGACTGTCGACATATTTTTTCTATCGCTCTGACTGCGCCTCTTACTGGGTTTTCTTTACTTTAATCCTGGTTTTTTCAGAAGATATGGAGTGCTTTACAGAGGGCACCAATTCAAGCATTTATCCCCAGTGCAGAGTGAGTGTGAGAGCGACATTGAGTGCAGAGTAGAGTGAGTGTGAGTGACAGTTAGTGCAGAGTGAGTGCGAGAGCGACAGTGAGTGCAGAGTGAGTGTGAGTGCAGAGTGAGTGTGAGTGCAGAGTGTGTGCGTGCGTGACAGTGAGTGCAGAGTGAGTGCGAGAGCGACAGTGAGTGCAGAGTAGAGTGAGTGCGAGTGACAGTGAGTGCAGAGTGAGTGCGAGAGCGACAGCGAGAGCGACAGCGAGAGCGACAGCGAGTGCGAGAGCGACAGTGAGTGCAGAGTGAGTGTGAGTGCAGAGTGAGTGCGAGAGCGACAGTGAGTGCAGAGTGAGTGCGAGAGCGACAGTGAGTGCTGAGTGAGTGCGAGAGTGACAGTGAGTGCTGAGTGAGTGCAAGAGTGACAGTGAGTGCAGAGTGAGTGCGAGAGTGACAGTGAGTGCAGAGTGAGTGCGAGTGTGACAGTGAGTGCAGAGAGAGTGCCAGAGTGACAGTGAGTGCAGAGTGAGTGCCAGAGTGACAGTGAGTGCAGAGTGAGTGCCAGAGTGACAGTGAGTGCAGAGTGACAGTGAGTGCAGAGTGAGTGCAGAGTGACAGTGAGTGCAGAGTGAGTGCGAGAGTGACTGTGAGTGCAGAGTGAGTGCAGAGTGAGTGCGAGAGTGACTGTGAGTGCAGAGTGAGTGCAAGAGCGAGTGCGAGAGTGACTGTGAGTGCAGAGTGAGTGCGAGAGTGACAGTGAGTGCTGAGTGAGTGCAAGAGTGACAGTGAGTGCAGAGTGAGTGCGAGAGTGACAGTGAGTGCAGAGTGAGTGCGAGAGTGACAGTGAGTGAAGAGTGAGTGCCAGAGTGACAGTGAGTGCAGAGTGAGTGCCAGAGTGACAGTGAGTGCAGAGTGACAGTGCAGAGTGACAGTGAGTGCAGAGTGAGTGCAGAGTGAGTGCGAGAGTGACTGTGAGTGCAGAGTGAGTGCGAGAGTGACTGTGAGTGCAGAGTGAGTGCGAGAGTGACAGTGAGTGCGAGAGTGACTGTGAGTGCAGAGTGAGTGCGAGAGTGACAGTGAGTGCGAGAGTGACTGTGAGTGCAGAATGAGTGCGAGAGTGACAGTGAGTGCAGAGTGAGCGCAGAGTGAGTGCGCAGAGTGAGTGTGAGTGCGAGAGTTACTGAGTGCAGAGTGAGTGCAGAGTGAGTGCAAGAGTGACTGTGAGTGCAGAGTGAGTGCGAGAGTGACTGTGAGTGCAGAGTGAGTGCAGAGCGAGTGCGAGAGTGACAGTGAGTGCAGAGTGAGTGCAAGAGTGACAGTGAGTGCAGAGTGAGTGCGAGAGTGACAGTGAGTGCAGAGTGAGTGCGAGAGTGACTGTGAGTGCAGAGTGAGTGTGAGTACAGAGTGAGTGCAGAGTGAGTGCGAGAGGGACTGTGAGTGCAGAGTGAGTGCAAGAGTGACAGTGAGTGCAAGAGTGACAGTGAGTGCAGAGTGAGTGCGAGAGTGACAGTGAGTGCAGAGTGAGTGCGAGAGTGACAGTGAGTGCAGAGTGAGTGCGAGAGTGACTGTGAGTGCAGAGTGAGTGCGAGAGTGACAGTGTGTGCAGAGTGAGTGCGAGAGTGACAGTGAGTGCAGAGTGAGTGCGAGAGTGACTGTGAGTGCAGAGTGAGTGCAGAGTGAGTGTGAGAGTGACTGAGTGCAGAGTGAGTGGCAGTGAGTGCAGAGTGAGTGCCAGAGTGATAGTGAGTGCAGAGTCACAGTGAGTGCAGAGTGAGTGCGAGAGTGACTGTGAGTGCAGAGTGAGTGCCAGAGTGACTGTGAGTGCAGAGTGAGTGCAGAGTGAGTGCGAGAGTGACTGTGAGTGCAGAGTGAGTGCGAGAGTGACTGTGAGTGCAGAGTGAGTGCGAGAGTGACTGTGAGTGCAGAGTGAGAGTGAGTGCAGAGTGAGAGTGAGTGCAGAGAGAGCAGGCTATGCTTGTGCGCTTACACGGTGCACTGACACACAGGAGCTAAAACAAAGAACAGCTGAACACATGTCTTGGGAGCTTCATGGAGGCAGCCGGCCCTCTGTGAGGGGAGCAGCAAGGAGGGGACGCCCCAACCAATCAAGCGCAACTACTCACAACCTCCTGTACGATTACAACACAGGCCAAAGGGCAGAGCTAGGCCTTTTCGCATTACGTAGGGTGAGCAGTGTGTGAGCATGCAGGCTGAGCAGTGTGTGAGCGTGCAGGCTGAGCAGTGTGTGAGCATGCAGGGTGAACAGTGAGTGTATGAGTATGCAGGGTGAGCAGTGTGTGAGCGTGCAGGGTTAATAGTGTATGAGTGTGTAGGGTGAGCATTGTGAGTGTGTAGGGTGAGCATTGTGAGTGTGTAGGGTGAGCAGTGTGTAGTGTGTGAGTGTGTAGGGTGAACAGTGTGTGAGTGTGAACATTGGGTGAGTGTGTAGGGTGAACAGTGTGTGAGTGTGCAGGGTACGAAATCTCGAACTAAGTCCACCACACACACACACATAAGACCACACACATAAGACCCCACACATAAGACCCCACACATAAGACCCCACACATAAGACCCCACACACTCACCACCACACACTCAGTGCAAACTTACACACACTCACCACCACACACTCACCACCACACACAACCACACACGCAACCACACACGCAACCACACATACAACCATACCGTCAGTGCAAACTTTCACCAGACACAGACACCATAAGTCGTCTGTGCAGGCTTCCACCAGGCACACACTACCAGACGTCAGTGCATGCTTTCACCAGGCACACACATCACCAGCCGTCAGTGCACGCTTTCACCACGCACACACACCACCAGGCATCAGTGCACACTTTCACCAGGCACACACACCACCAGCCATCAGTGCACGCTTTTACCAGGTACACACACCACCAGCCGTCAGTGCACGCTTCCACCAGGCACACACACCTCCAGCCGGCAGTGCACGCTTCCAACAGGCACACACACCACCAGCGATCAGTGTACACATCAATTGTTAACGCATGCACAATTAACTATTGTAGCAATCGCAGTATGGTGCACTTTACTTTTAAACATATTCATCTAAAGCGCAGCATGCCACTATTGCTACAATTCCAATCCAACCCACATAATTCCACTACACACCACATGCATACACTCCATCACACATGGCTAAAAGACATTGCCATTTACAATGCCATTAGCTCAAACTCAAATAAATCCTAGACCTATTGCATTTCCAATGCTTGTTTTAATTTTTTTATTTATAGATTTTATGAAAAACAGAGTACATTAGAATGAAAGAGTTCTGCCAAAGTTGTCCAACATCAGAGCTGGCATCAGGAATATGAGCAGTGGAAGCACACCACGGTAGCCCATCGTTAGCAGCTGTCCCCTTACTGCCCACCTTTAACTGAGACACAAATATTTAGGAACACACCCAGTGATGCATCTTAGGTGCTCTCTAAAAATAGAAAGCCAAGGCACAATCTTTCCGTGTGGGAGCTTCTAGGGCATGCGTTGGTCACCAATGAACATTTCCAAAGTTAACCATCTATTTTCTTTTACTGTGAGCAAAAGTGACTTCCAGTCTCAAAAAGTCCTATACTTTATTTTGTTTGTTTGCCAAACGCTCATATTTCTTCACAATGCTCATGAAGTCACAACTTTTCTGCTTCACTTTCATCCTCGTTCTTGATGGAAAGGTAGTATTAGCTCTCACACTTGTACCTTTTATTTCAAACATTATGCACAGTAGTTTTTTAATCTAAAAGCGAGTACTGTTTAGTTGTAATCTACATACATCTGACACCGCATAAACATGAACTTTGCAGTAAGTAAAGTGCCCCCCCTACAGTACATTAAACTAATATTGCACGTCACAGAGGAGTTCCATGGCCAATTAAGAAGCATGAGGCTATAGGAATGTCTCTGTTCAGTACAAGCAAGTACGGCTAATTCCAGCTTGAACTATGAGTAGGCCTGGCACCAGCAAAAGACAGTCATTTTCTCTTATATGAACCGAGCAAGGCAAACATTTCCCTATAATTGTGCAAAGTGTAACTGGGGACCGTTCCAGTTTAAACAGTGTCCTACAGGATGGCTACTGCAGAGTGGCAGTGAGACTTACTGAGTGGGGAAGCGGGTATGCTGGGGGAGGGTAGCATGTGCCAGCAGCCACAGTCCATGCAGGTAACAGCGGTGGGGCTGTGGGCCGGGTAAGGGGTGATTTGGAGGGATGATGCAGGGGGAAATTAAATAATTAATTTTCCCTCCACTTCATCCCTCAAAATCCCCTCTTACCTGGCCCCACCGCTGTTACATGCACGGACCACCGCTGTGTGCCAGGCTTCCACACCTTTACCTGTCTCCATGTGCTGCTGATATATAAACAGAATGAGTAGATGCACCATTGAGGATTTGGTTGTACACTTCATGTGTTCCATCGATTTAACTTGTTGAAGTAAAGTATTATATAGAGAGTTCGATTCTTTTTCTTATTGGCTACAAATAAAATAGTAAAAGAACAGGAAACAGCTTTAAGAGCATCCAGATTATTTGCAAAATAAGTGTTTGTGGTTTTATTAAATTCAAAGAATTCGGGGGCATATTATCAAGGACGGGTGATACATTATCGCCGCTTTGATAAAGCGGCGATAATGGGCTTGATAATATGCTCTATGAATTCCTATCGAAGCCCATGTTAGATGTCTTCACATCTAACATGGGCTTCGATAGGAATTCATAGAGCATATTATCATGCCCATTATCGCCGCATTATCGGCAGTTTCCTGCCGATAAAAGCGGCGATAATGTATCACCCGTCCTTGATAATATGCCCCTCAGTTCCAAAAGCACCAAGCTATATTTGGAAGTTTGTGTAGGAGAAAAGGTGATTTTTAAACCTTCATCTTCCCAACATATTGCTTATCAAAGGTAGTAAAACAAGAATGTGGAACCCATTTGTGCAAGGTGTAAACATTTAGAAGGGGATTTATCTACTATCAAATAATCAATACAGGATAAGGTACCTAAGGCAAAAAATGAAAATTCTGAAGAAACAGGAATGAAGAGTCTCTAAGAAACTGTTAAATGTCTAAAGAAGAGTGCAGACTCACAAACGTTACAAAATGTATCAGGGACACATTTGCAACCATTATATCTATAAAAGGATCAAGGATATCATTAAAGTTACCACCTGTAACAATTTTGTCATCAGAAATGCGGCCGGCCCGGTGGGGTTGTAGGCGGCTTGCTGTGTACTCCCTTACCTAATCACCAGATCAGCTAGGCGATTGCTGTATCGCAATGCCGGACCTTTTGTGGATGTAGACAGTATGCTGTGTATCCTATCCTTTTGCCACTAATAAAGTTTTTTTCAATTAAAAAAAAATATATATTATCATCAGAAATACTAGTGGTTTTGGCATTAATATTATTCCAAAAAGAATGGTCAGTTTTAACAGGGCTATAATTATTAATAGAGAAACTCCTATTTTAGCAATGAATCAAGTGATTTCCATCTTTTCTCAGAATATTACTCCTGCGACAATGTTTCTACATAAAGAGATTTGCGAAAAAGTGCAGCGCTTCTTTAATGTCTGCTGCAAGAGAAAAAAGCAATATTTCTCATACTTAGTCTTTTAAGACCCTAGGATTCTAATTTGTTGCAATTGGTTTCCTGTAAAAATGCAATTTTACCATTATGTTTAAAAAATGGGATAGTACCTTTTATCTTTTGACGGAGTTGCTAAGATCACAGACATTCCATGCCACAACATGAACAATGAAAAAAGCAGAATTCAGACAGACATCAATGACAATCTGTAGTGACAAAAGAAAAATAGAGTAAATTAAATGTGACAATTCGAACGTTTACAATAAAGTGGAGAAAGTATAAGGAATGTAACAAAGAGCCTTTCAAAAAAATTGAAACAAGATAAAAAGAGTGACGAGAAATTAGTAAAAAAGCAAAGAGAAACAGACCATGGTTAAAACAGAGCCAATAGTACAAGGCATAAAACCCAAACTAGAAAATACATAAAACGAGAAATACATGAGCCATAATTTGACCATAGCATCCAAACAACCAAACAAAAGGGAAAATGCAGAGATAATTAGATATAATTTGCCAACAATAAATATAACAGAATGTGGTTAAATAGGTTTCACAGTAGAAATATCCATAATAATGGGAAAGTGATGCAACAGTTTTTTCTAATATATTTTCGTATCTGATTTGGTTGCTCCAAGGATCTACATATTCCATTGTGCGCAATCTTGAGACTACAAGGATATATGGCACCGTAGTGAATACTGAGTTGTTGAGCATTGTTCTCATAGTGAGGAATACTTGTTTCTTGCATTTGAGGCATTGAAGGAGTCTTCATAGATAAACAGTTGATGGTCAGACCAGATTTGTTTCTTTCTAGCTTTAACTGCCTTAATAATGTTAAGGAGGTCTATGTATTCCAAAAAGAGCATGATGATACTCAGGGTGTAGTTGATAATGTAGATAGAACTAGTGTATGGGCTCTTTGTATGTTTCGGTTTTGAGAAATAAGCAAGCCTACAAGCTCAGGAAGAATCTTGTTAAGGAAATGTACCCTCTGCTTCTCCCGGCAGATCATAGTCTCAAATTTGTTGCATCTATTTCGATTTTTTAATTATGAAGCAGGACATTACAGAACATAAATGTCACACTGCAAGCCAGAAAATGTATTAGTAACATATTGTACGTCACTGACCTGTTGACCCCTCTTTATTAATCTGCTTTCCATAGCCATCAGTCTGTTTTCTACAGACTGTAACATTCCATTATTGATGATCATGAACTGTTGTGAGCTTTTATTTCATCTAAACTTTTGTCAAGAAAAATATATGTTATAGTTCATAATATAATTATATATTTCTACACAATAAATATGGCTTATCAGTGACATCCAAATACACAATCGTACATTTATGCTGTTGATTTAAACAAGGTATGCCATAAAATGGACTGTGAAAGGAGAAGCTTGATGCAAATGTGAGCAATGTGAGCATGTGACCGAATACAGGGGCATATTTAGAAGCCCCTATAGCCACTGCACCGTCACTTTTCAGGATGTTATAGTGGCAATAGGGGCTTCGCCTTATTCACAACGCAGCGTTAAGCCACTTAACGTGCATTCTTTCATGCTATACTTAGCATGAAAGAGGAGCGCAATAGGTATCGTGGTGGGCGTTCCACCGCAACACCCATTGATTTTGGCGCTGCCCCATAATTTCAATTGCAGTGTAAATGTGGGGCGGTGCCAAAATTAAGACCAGGGAAAACTTGGTCTTAAACAGGTGCAAGGCAGAGAAATGTTTCATTTCTTAATTCGTTTTGCAACTTCTATGTGTGCATTAAGCAGCACACATAGAAGTTACAAAGTGCCCTTTTAAAGATTGCTTATGTGCAGGAAGGGAGACCTTCCTGCACATGAAGAGTCTTTCCCTCAACGCAGACACCCTTGTACTATGGTACAAAGGTGTCTGCGTTGGTGCTAGGCTGCTAAATTTAGCGCTAGCACAGGGGGAAATGAAGAGTTGCACCATATTGTTGTACATATGGTGCAGCCCTGCGTTTCAGAAGTGGCAGAGTGTGGCGTTAAGCCAAGGAGGCTAACGCCGTGCTCTGCCACTTCGTAGTAAATATGCCCCACATTTTCTCGACTCCTACAGAGCAGCACATTGAGAGTCAAAAGTAATTTTTCTATATGGGTGTGAGAAATTGGGTTGTTGGTTGACCCGGTGTGAGCCCTGCACAAGCAACAGCCACAATCCCTTGCAGGGTGAGCCATGAAAAGTAACTAAATTAACCTGGGCTTAACCGTGGGTAGCTTGGCACAAAAAGCAGTCTGGCTTAACTTAGAGACAATGTGTAAAGTATTTATGCAGCACACAAACAGTAATAAAGTGAAAACACAATGCAAAAAAAACCCAAACCAATTTTGAGAAATAGAGTACATTTTAATCAATTATTAGACACCAAAACAGCAAAAATGCAATCAGTAGAAGAGTTATTCATTTTTAAATATTAAACTGCAATGTAGCGCCACCAAGCATATAGCGACAACCACGCCTATCTAGTTGTCCTGGACCAGGTCAAAGTTAAAAGTTCAAGTTGACTGTGATGGAGCATGGGTCGATACAGTCCCAAATGTATCCCGCTGAAGTTTTACCTTCTACGGTTTTGTGCCAAGAGTCCTATTTGTGTTGGAGAGGGCTGCAAGGAGCAAGGGGTGCGCCACAGCTGGCAGTCGGTGTAGTGCAAAGAGCAGGTCGGGAGGGCTGGAGATTCACGCTGGCAGTCTCCTGTGGGCTGTCCATGCTGTTGTGCCAAGAGACAGGCTAGAGTTGTTATTTTCAGTGAGAGCTGCATGGTTCCAGTATGAATTGGCCAATTTGCTGTCACGAAGAGCCCAAAAGCTTGAATGCAAGAGCTCGGGAACCACACCATGGGTTCAGGACCTGAGAGTCACCACTTGGGGGACAGGAACTCGCTGAAGACGGGTCCAATACCTGTTGGGGAGCCTTATTTGTCCCTGATGTGTAGATCAGGAGTCTAGCAGGCTAGCCCTTTGAGGCACTCTGGGGTCCTGGGTTCAAGATCAAGTTGCAGGTCCAGTTCTTCCCCAGACAAGAGGGCAGTAGGCAGCAGGTCAATGCAGAAGGGCATAGCACCTTTAGAGTAGCAGTCCAGCTCAGAGGCAGTCCTTTCAGCAGCACAGCAGTCCTTCTTCCTGTCAGAGTATCCACAGGTCCAGAGCTTTACTGAAGAGTGGTGTCTGAAGTCCTACTATCATACCCTGGTGCCCTGGTTCTGGAAATAGGAAAAGCTTCTTGACAGTGGCTTTGAAGTATGTGAAATTCCCTGCTTCCCCTGCCCTTGCTCCAAGCCAGCTGAAGTGACAATGCAGGGTCTTTAGGCCCTTTGTGTGAAGGTACAGCACAGGCTATTCAGGCTATTCAGTTGTAAGTGGGGCTGTGCTCAGCTCTGCTCCACCCCCATCCTGCCAGCAGGTGACCCATTCAGACACACCTAATCACTCTATTGGGTTACCCTCTGGGGTAATTCACAAAGTCTAACTGTCAGTTACACCCAGTCATGTTGCCCAGGCCAAGCTATAGGCACAAAAGGACTAAGGGTAGGTAAATGCCAACTTTCTAAAAGTGACATTTTTAAAATTGTGATCAAAAACCCGACTTCACCACTAAATAGGGCATTTCACTCCAATTTCAAGACACCAAAAATTAATTGATTATTGATTATCTCTTCTCATTGGGAAATTACACTTATAAAATGTAATAAGGCAAGTCAAATATTATCCTATGGGAGAGATAAGCCTTGCAGTAGTGAAAAACGAATCTAAGAGTTTTTCCACTACCAGGGCATGTAAAACTTAAAGGTTCATGTCCAACTTTTTAAATACATTGCACCCTGCCATCTGGGCTGTCCAAGACCTACCCTATGGGTGTCTTATAGGTATTAAAAAGGAAGGTTTGGGCCTGCTGGGTCGAAATGGCAATTTAAAACTGAACTAACAGGCTCTGCAATGGCAAGCCTGAGACATGGTTAAAGAGCTGCTTAAGTGGGTGCCACAATCAATGCTGAAGGCCTACTAGTGGTATTTAATTTACAGGTCGTGGGTGTATGGTATACCACTCTACAAGGGGCTTAAAATTAAAAAATCCAATTGGGTATAAGCCAACCAACCATGTATAGGGGAGAGAGCACAAGTACTTTAGCACTGGTCAGCAGGGGTAAATGGCACAGAGTAATAAGCCCAACAAAATCAAACTCAGCAAAAAGTAGAGGGTAAAAGGCAAAACATTTGGTGGTAACCCTGCAGAGAGCACTAGGTCCAACAATTAGATGCTGAAAAATAATTATTCCCTTTGGAGTAACATCACGCATGTCAGAATTTATATGAATGAGTTGATAGACTAGGATAGAATAATTGAGAGAAAATAATGGGCCTATTCACAAACACAATGGTGAGACCTCTGCCTACATGTGAAAGTTACAAGTAGTAGCTTTACACTCATAAGTAAGGCCCCAACCCCTGGTTTCAAGAGTTGGAGTGATGTAAGTCTACATTTTATAGTTAACACTTGAAAATAGTGAATAGATAAAAGTAGTAAATTTACTACAAAGTGTGGATTTACTCATATGTAATTTTGCCTTTGTGAATGGCCCCAATGTGTGGATTATTATTCTTGCCTTCCTTTAATAAATGTTAAAGCTGTGGCAGAGAAAAACACAGTATCAGTCATAACATCCATTAATTCCTTGCAGAGGCTTTGTTGTTTAGCAGTCATAAAAAGTACTGCTTACTTATGTCCAAATAATTTAAAATTGCTATTGCAGACATACTCTTTCTTAAAAATGCAATCATGTGATGAGAAATATTTAGTAGAAATGGAGGTGGCACTTGTATGGTTTTAAATCAAACCATCAGCAGGGACCTCAAAAGACAAACTGGGGCAGATCTAGAAGAAACTAACACAGTGCGGTGCTGCAAGTATTTTGCTGCGCCGCGCTGCGCACGTTTCGAAGCACAGGGATGTGATATATTTACAACAATATGTTGCATCTGTGCTTCCCCCTGCGCT
Organism: Lissotriton helveticus; assembly: GCF_964261635.1. Lineage (NCBI taxonomy): Eukaryota > Metazoa > Chordata > Amphibia > Caudata > Salamandridae > Lissotriton > Lissotriton helveticus. The sequence goes on along the minus strand of NC_136069.1, from coordinate 324,874,412 downwards.
GGCGCACAAACCGCTGCCATGCGCCGGCGCAGGCACCCTTGCACCATGGTGCAAGGATGCCTATGTCATGTGGAGATTGTTTTTGTGCAGGAAGGGCACCTTCCTGCACAAAAACAATCAATTGAGGTGATTTCCTCTTCCAATGTGTGCTGTAGAATGCAGCACGCATTGAAAGAGGAAAAAAACTAGGACAAATAAAAACATTTCTCCTCGTTGCACCTTGCTAAGCCACCCCTAGGGTGGCGTAGCATTCTGACACATTTCCAGATTGTGTAAATCTGGAAATGCATCAGTGGACATGGGTGTTGCGTGGGAACACCCACAGCAACAGCGATGTCACGCCCCTAACATGTAAAGTGTTGCGTGAACAGGGGCGATATTTACAAGCAGGGGTTAACTCACGCAGGGTGACTTTAACTGTTCTTGTAAATATCACTTAGCAGGCTGCGCCATGGGTGCGTCCCGCAACGTGATGCACCGGCTGCGCAAGGGGCTTGTAAATCTGCCCCACTATATATAAAATTGCAGACAAGGTCACGCTGTTCTCATCTCTGCGAGCACTCAAGTAAACTACTATATAACATTACCCACATTTGCTGTACAGTTATAGTGAAACTGGTCTTTGTGTCATGAGAAGCTAAAGTTTAGCTTGCCCCGTAGAAATTATGCAGAATTTGATACATAAATCCAACAAAAACTCAAGTGAAACGCAGCGCTTCAGGGAAGTGCAGCCATTTTGTTCTGCACCAAAACCGCACACCCATATTGATTACGATGATGATCTTCTCATAGGGTTTTAACTCTTAAAAAAATCATTAGTAATGGGATGCTTTAAAAGGGATGGGTGACACAAATTATGCTTGTGTTATGTTACTGGGATTTCATGTAGATCCTAAGGTTTTAAGTTATTGACTTTAGTGATAGGCACTATTTAATTTTTTTTAAAAAGTATTTTGCTTGAATCAGGTTTTACTTTGGTGTATAAGAGAATCTTAAGACTGGTTAGGAAATATAAATGAACAAGAGAAGCTGCCATATCAGACAGACTAAAAAAAATAAAGAGCTGCAGGTGCTGCTTAGTGGAATCAAGTATATCCGCCTTAAAAAAGGTCCCTTCCCTGCCTGGGTTGGTGGCCCAATGTGTGATTCACTTTTAAGTCTGACTTGTTTCCATGAGCTTGCTTCGGGAGGGTAACATGAAAAGACTGTGCCTAATTCCTAGCATTGTTGCAGCTATGATGCAAGCTGCCACGCTTATGCAGCAACAAACATTGGAGCTTGCATCTATTCCATCATCATCCCCTTACCCTGACCTTTGCTTAGAAACCTCTCCTCTATGGTTGTAAAAGATGAAATTATTGCTATAGATTTTGAAGCAGGTGCAGAAACCCTAACCTATCAGAAGACATCTCTACCCATAAGCACTGCTATAGCTCTGGTATCGAAGTTGACACTGAAATGTGGTTTTGTGACACAGGGAGAAGGTGAACGCAGCGACCATCTTGAAACGGGAATGTTGATCATAATAATTACGAACTGGCAACATTGCTATTATGATCTGATGCTAAGTACATCTGCAGGTAATATTCCTGTTATTACTCTAGCATACCAAAAATAGCAATACCCTTTGCTTCATTAACCATAATTTCATTAGTTCCCCACATTGATGTCCCTGTTATCTCTTTGTCCTAAAGAGAACTCGACATTTCTAAAGAGTTAAAAACAACATCGACACCAAAGCATATTAATTATCACTTATATATATAAACAACAAGGAGCCCCAATGTTGTCAGCACGGGACCTCGGGAAACAACGATTTACAAGAACAACAGTGGTCCCATGCAATATTCAATAGGTCATTAGAATAAATACAGACGCAATGGAACCTGTATTAGGATGACTTGTCCAGCCGGACAGTGGTAAAAAACATTTAATAAATTCAACTGAGTAAATGGAGAATATCCTTCAACACTCTCTCGTCGTGGGGTACAAGCCTGTACCACATTCAACCACACCAAACACTTTAGTACAATCAAAGTGCACAGAAAGGGCTTTTAGGCAAAAAAGGAAAAATTGTTCTTTGAATCTCAGTATGAACAAATATTTACAAATTGCGCCATTACAACGACATAATACTTTTTATATACACATGGTATATGGCACATGATTAAGTCGACGGCGTTTCGATCCCACTTTTTGAATCAAAGGGATCATCATCAGGACATTTGAGTATGTGCCTAATAATTACAAGCCTCTAGAACCTAAAAGAAATGGGAAAGGGAGAGCTTTAGAGCTACAAACAGGACTTTTCGTGCGTGATATTTGAGTGCGCCATTGTGATTAAAAACGTCAAGGTCATGGCCGAGTGATGGACTGGTCATGATTGGGCAAGGTAGTACGGTCTCTACTTGTGCCTATAGGTGAATCAAGAGCGTGGGATAAAAAGGTAAGATCCCAGTGATCAGGGAACCACCGTGATTGTATCCTATCAAGTTGAGTCATAATTGCCGATTTCAGGAGCTAAGTGTTCCGTGAATGGTATAATGACGGGTCGTGCACGGCGGATTCCTAGTGGAAATGGGATCTTAAGTGAACGACGTTGTGGGAGGATAGCGGCGCAGTGACAGGAGGGGTTTAAAAACGAACAATTGGCTCACCAAACAATTAGTTGGAAAAGGGGTCAGGAAATAACAAGCGCCGCGATGGGAGCCAAACGATTTACGATACCTAAAAAAGGGGGGGAAAATAAACCATCAAGATTGTGTAGTTACACGGGAAGGCGGGCGTGAGGAGACTGGATCGGCGTGGGGAAACTTACCGGTTTAGTCGGTAGCAGGTGCCTCTCGGGGATACGAGTGGGAAGGCGTATGCGGGAGGCGGTAAACGCGCGTCCTGTTATGTGAGTCTGTCCGGATGTGATGGATAGCGAGGAGGGACTGTGAGGCTAAGGGTGGCCTAGGATTGCGGCGGCCATATTGGAAGGGTGCAATAAACCGAGATGGGTTAGTGAAAGTGAAAAGGTTGTGCTCGTGAGTGAAAACATGATGACCAAGGATCCATATTTTTACATTACGAATGCTGTCATACATTACTTTTTAGAAAAACACAACGCAGATTGATTAAGAGATTAAAAATGAGACAAGAATAAGAGACAGGGTCGAGGAGCAGACATTAATTGATTAGACTAGATTAGTCCAATCTTCCTGGAGGTTCAGTCCGGTGTTGAGACTGTCCATTCTCAGTATCCACTTTAATTCCTCTTTGTTGAGTAGTCTTGTTAGGTCACCTCCTCTGGGCGGAAGTCTGACCTGGTGTATCACTGTCCAACTTACATCATTCTCATTGTGCCCTTTCTCAATGAAATGTTCGACAAGTGGGGCATTTGCTGTCTTGCACCTAATCCGACTGCGGTGCTGTGAAATCCGTAGTTTTATTTTCTGCGTTGTCTGTCCCACATAGATCTTATTACAGGGACAGAAAATAGCGTAGATTACATTACAGCTGTTACAATTTGTAAAGGTGCCATGCTCATTCTTTACATTCTCAAAGACTAATTCATTACCCTCAATACAAAATGGACATACAACGCAGGAGCCACACTTATGATGACCCTTTACTGGGGGCAAATCCCAATGGTCAAGAAGGGTTACATTTGGGGATGTTATAGGTGGCATAGTGGCCGTCCCTCACTTTCACGCTCCTTTTATTATCCAATTGATATGTCTGACCAAGCTCCACTATATTCCCTCGAATACATTAAAAAGATTTGTGAGGGTCCCTCACTATTCACGGACTCAGACGGTACCACCCCTGCTACTGGTCCCGACCCAGCAGAAGATCTAGAAAAACTAAGAAAGAAACATGTCCGTCTAGAACTGATGATATTAATGTTAACCGATTATCTTAGGTCTAATACCATTCCTTAAGGGCTTCAAGTAAGGAATGTTCCAGGGCTCTTTACAGATAACCCCAAATATATCACTGGGTTCAGCCAGATTGGCACTACCTGTTCCCGCCACTGGCTAGTCCTCGGAATTGAAACAGCTACCGAGGAACTCAAGAAATTGGTTGAACTCATCAAAGACATAGAGAAACAAATTAATGACAACAACACTGTTATTGAGGCAAAGAAATTATTGGACAAAGTAGAAAAAACTGTACTAGAATTTCATCGTATTGAGCAGAACAAAAAATCAAATAAAGTAAAAAAAGATATTAAATCCTTTACAGCAGAACGGGCATACCCGTATCTCCACAAAGATTTTTACACTAATCGTAATTTCAACCAGACCCCGCAAAATCCTAGACCTTGGGGCCGTTTCAACAGGAGAAACACTGTTGTTGGCTTCACAGATTCTTCCGCCGAGTCTTCTGACAGCTCTGACCCTGGTGAGGGAGCCAGTACCTCAACTCATAACCCAAACCCCCACAATCAGAACCCACATTTTTTAGGCAGAGGCACCTCCGAACAAGGGCGGAGGGGCAGGGTGAAACGCCCAGCAAGATGGTACAACCCTCCAGGCGAGAGACAGACCCGCCAGAAATTCTACCAGTGGTAGCCAGTACTTCTAATATAACCATTCCCTTGTTTAATTTGTCTGATCATGTCCTTTCTAGTACAGAAATCTCTATCCTCAGTAAAGGATTATCCTTTGTTCCATCCACCTACCCTAACTTCCTGGATCTCCAATCTGAATTGCTTGTTTTTTTTAGAAAGATTAGACTTCGGGCTTTCTTTGATTTAAAACCACCCCAACCCAGGGTAGCTGCCACTCCCTTCAGACCCCCATCAACCTTCTCACCATCTGCCTATATGATCCCCAAGGAAATACTCACCTTTGAAAAGGTCATCCTGAAAGAGATCACAGAACTGGCCAAATCACATGTATTTATCCCATATAACATCTCCCTGAATGAAAAAGCAGCTATCTCATCCCTCCGTGCTAACCACCAACTTGTTATTAAACCAGCAGACAAGGGTGGAGGCATTGTCCTGCAGGACACGGATGATTACAAAACTGAAATCAAGCGCCAGATTTCCAATACAGATCATTATTGTCTATTACCTACCAATTCCACCAGAGAATTACAAAAACTAATCAGGCAAATCACTCAGGAGGCCTTTGACACTGGGTTTTTAAGTAAACACGAACTAGACTACCTTAACGTAACGAATCCAAGGATGCCTGTTATTTATACTCTACCCAAAATTCATAAAAACATCCAATGCCCTCCAGGCCGACCGATTGTATCTGGTTGCGGCTCCATATTGGAGCCTCTTGGCCACTATGTAAATTTCTTTCTGAAAGATTTTGTACCTGAGACATGCTGTTTTGTTTGGGACAGTATGTTTATGATTAACCTAATTGAGAACCACTCCTTTGACCCGTCTAGAGAGACTCTGTGTACTATGGACATAGAGTCTCTCTATACTAATATCCCCCAGCGAGAATCGCTACTGGTCATGGAAAACATACTAGATAAAAGAACACGTCCCCACACAGTGCCCACATTGTTCATAATCCAACTACTTGAAATCTGCCTAACCAGAAACTTTTTTGCTTTTGATTCCCAGTACTACCAGCAGGTGAGAGGGACTGCCATGGGAGCCATTTTTGCTCCGACCCTGGCAATCCTCTACATGGACTGTTTGGAGTGTGACACTATACTTGTCCCCAGTAACCCCTTCCATCTAGGCATCTTGAAATGGAAGCGTTATATAGACGACATTTTTTTGATCTGGGATGGACCTGTGGAGAACCTTAACTCCTTTCTCCACTGGCTTAACAACAATTGCAGCGGTCTCACTTTTACCCTATCCCACAGTAAAAATGCTATATCCTTTTTGGACCTAAGTATTAAACATAAGGATGGCCTTTTGTTCACCACCCTTTTTCGGAAACCCACAGAAAGGAATACCTTACTCAGCTACCAGAGTTGCCATCCAAGGGCTCTTAAAGACAGCCTACCTTATTCTCAGTTCCTGAGACTTAGGAGGAATTGCTTCCAGAAGGTGGATTACTTTATGGAGGCAAACACTCTGTCTGAGAAATTGAGGCAAAGGGGTTACCCGCACCGCCTTGTGAAAAATGCAATGAAAAGGGCATGGTACTGCCCCCGTGAGACATTGCTAGAATCCAAACCCAAAGCATCTAATGAGAAACTTGTATGTGTTACCACCTTTTCTCCTATTTCCAACAAAATCTGCAAAACCATTAAAAAAAACTGGCACATCATCAATGCCGGCATTTTGGATTTTGAAAGACCGATGTTTGCCTTCAAGAAAAATAAGAGTTTGAGGGACCATCTTGTCAGGGCCACTATGCCACCTGTAACATCCCCAAATGTAACCCTTCTTGACCATTGGGATTTGCCCCCAGTAAAGGGTCATCATAAGTGTGGCTCCTGCGTTGTATGTCCATTTTGTATTGAGGGTAATGAATTCGTCTTTGAGAATGTAAAGAATGAGCATGGCACCTTTACAAATTGTAACAGCTGTAATGTAATCTACGCTATTTTCTGTCCCTGTAATAAGATCTATGTGGGACAGACAACGCAGAAAATAAAACTACGGATTTCACAGCACCGCAGTCGGATTAGGTGCAAGACAGCAAATGCCCCACTTGTCGAACATTTCATTGAGAAAGGGCACAATGAGAATGATGTAAGTTGGACAGTGATACACCAGGTCAGACTTCCGCCCAGAGGAGGTGACCTAACAAGACTACTCAACAAAGAGGAATTAAAGTGGATACTGAGAACGGACAGTCTCAACACCGGACTGAACCTCCAGGAAGATTGGACTAATCTAGTCTAATCAATTAATGTCTGCTCCTCGACCCTGTCTCTTATTCTTGTCTCATTTTTAATCTCTTAATCAATCTGCGTTGTGTTTTTCTAAAAAGTAATGTATGACAGCATTCGTAATGTAAAAATATGGATCCTTGGTCATCATGTTTTCACTCACGAGCACAACCTTTTCACTTTCACTAACCCATCTCGGTTTATTGCACCCTTCCAATATGGCCGCCGCAATCCTAGGCCACCCTTAGCCTCACAGTCCCTCCTCGCTATCCATCACATCCGGACAGACTCATATAACAGGACGCGCGTTTACCGCCTCCCGCATACGCCTTCCCACTCGTATCCCCGAGAGGCACCTGCTACCGACTAAACCGGTAAGTTTCCCCACGCCGATCCAGTCTCCTCACGCCCGCCTTCCCGTGTAACTACACAATCTTGATGGTTTATTTTCCCCCCCTTTTTTAGGTATTGTAAATCGTTTGGCTCCCATCGCGGCGCTTGTTATTTCCTGACCCCTTTTCCAACTAATTGTTTGGTGAGCCAATTGTTCGTTTTTAAACCCCTCCTGTCACTGCGCCGCTATCCTCCCACAACGTCGTTCACTTAAGATCCCATTTCCACTAGGAATCCGCCGTGCACGACCCGTCATTATACCATTCACGGAACACTTAGCTCCTGAAATCGGCAATTATGACTCAACTTGATAGGATACAATCACGGTGGTTCCCTGATCACTGGGATCTTACCTTTTTATCCCACGCTCTTGATTCACCTATAGGCACAAGTATAGACCGTACTTCCTTGCCCAATCATGACCAGTCCATCACTCGGCCATGACCTTGACGTTTTTAATCACAATGGCGCACTCAAATATCACGCACGAAAAGTCCTGTTTGTAGCTCTAAAGCTCTCCCTTTCCCATTTCTTTTAGGTTCTAGAGGCTTGTAATTATTAGGCACATACTCAAATGTCCTGATGATGATCCCTTTGATTCAAAAAGTGGGATCGAAACGCCGTCGACTTAATCATGTGCCATATACCATGTGTATATAAAAAGTATTATGTCGTTGTAATGGCGCAATTTGTAAATATTTGTTCATACTGAGATTCAAAGAACAATTTTTCCTTTTTTGCCTAAAAGTCCTTTCTGTGCACTTTGATTGTACTAAAGTGTTTGGTGTGGTTGAATGTGGTACAGGCTTGTACCCCACGACGAGAGAGTGTTGAAGGATATTCTCCATTTACTCAGTTGAATTTATTAAATGTTTTTGACCACTGTCCGGCTGGACAAGTCATCCTAATACAGGTTCCATTGTGTCTGTATTTATTCTAATGACCTATTGAATATTGCATGGGACCACTGTTGTTCTTATAAAAAATATTAATTATCACTGGCTTAAAATATTTTGGCGTTTTCATTTATTCACATATGTACGCATTTATAAACACATATTGAAAGTCGTGGCCGGTACATTAAATTGCCACCTGTTCACTTCTAGTTGTTTTTCCACCTTGAGACACAGTGCATATTTGTTGATGTGTCTGCTTATTGCAATGGCTCTGTGGAAGGTGACAGCCAAAAACCGTAGGCTTTTTTTAATGCTGTAATTTTGGAAAAGAAAGGAACCGGATTCAGCAATAGCTGTGAGGTGCCACGTGTTGTTTATGAGCCAAATCAATTAACTGTAAAGGAAGAAGCTGACCTGGCTCGAAGAAAACAAACAGACTTACCATGGCATATGATTGCTTTAATAAACACATATTGAAAGCCGTTCCCTGTACATAAAATTGCCTCCTGTTCACTTCTATTTGTTTTCACACCTTGAGACACAGTGCATATTTGTTGATTTGTCTGCTTAGTGGACCGTGTATGTGACATCTGTACATTTTCTATGTGGTCTACAAATTACTACACTATACATCTAGTTACTATACTTTACTGGTTTAATCACCCATAAGTGTAGAGTGTATTAGTGGTTTTACTACATTACTTGTATGCTTAGAATATATTTCTTTGCTTATCTACAAAGTGTGTGTGAATGAATTCCAGGTGAACCATTGATTTGAGTCTATATCACCACATAACTAGGTGCCAGGTCTTTTGGATTGTGGTCTCTTTGTTTACCTCTCCTACACACTTCTAAATCACTGCCACCATCATCACTAGCCTCAGAGGCACCTTCAGGACTTCAACGCCATCTTGTGCTGGCTCCTCCCATGGTATAGTAGGACCTTCTTTTCTTCCAAGGCCAGGGTCAACCTTTTCTCCTCTGCAACCAAGGCCAGCCTTTTCTCTTCAAGGGAGCTGCAATCTCAAGGCCCTTTCGACTTATTGGTCCTTCAGCATCAATGGGTACAAACTGTGGGAGGGCGCACAGCTCCCTGGCCCTTGACAATGTCAGTGATGCTGCTTCTTGGAAGAACACACTTCCATGGCACTGGGTCTTTCTCAATGTCATCCTCATTTTCTTCCTTAAGTTGATCCTCATTCTCTTTTGAGGTGCACTGTATCAGGCAGACGTCCTCCATGTTCTGAGGACAATTTAGTAATCCTTCTCCTTGGACTGCTTGTACAGCTTCAGCTCTTGTTGCTTGCACATGGTTCTCAGCTCTCAATCAATCATGGAATTGTAAGCGCGCTACTCACGCATGAGGGTCTCAAGGCGCTGGAGGGTGGGGGGGTTGAGCTGCTCTGTTCAGCCGAAGAGCCAGGTCTTGAGAGTCTTCCTGAAGGTGTTCAGGGAGGGGGCGAGACCGATGTCTGCCGGTAGTTCCGATCAGGTCTTGGCTGCAATGTGAAAGAATGATCTTCCGCCTGCTCTGGCTCTGTGGATGTGGGGGGTTTAGCCAGTGCGAGGTTGGATGACCGCAGGTTTCGTTGCCTTGCTATGGGTCTCAATGTTACCCAGATCCACCTCCATGTTCCCAAAAACTTAAGGTGTAAAAATTGAGTGTAAGAATGAAGATGGCAAAAATCAAATATGACCCAATTAAAAACAAAAAGGCAATTAAAAATCCAAAAAGTCAATTGTTGCTGTCAATTTAGAGATGGACTTTTAATTTTCAACTTAAAACACGGCATGATTCTGCAAAACTCTTGAACCCTCTGCTGTCATCAATGAGAAATATTGGATTATTATTTGGGGTGGGCCACTGTGCACTTCAAGAAATAACCACACCCCTTATCAGGTTGAACCCTCCAAATCACTTAAATAACCTGAGCTCAAGCCCATGGTAGCTTTGGCACAGAGCAGAAAGGCTTCACTAAGGGCAATGTGTGAAATTGTAAAGTATTTATTCAGTACCCAAAAAGTAATAAAGGCAAAACACTAAACAATACAAATCCCAAACTGAATAAGAAAAATAAAAATACAGGAAAATGTAATCAACAGAAGGACACTAAAATGTCAAACATTCAATAAGGGGAAACGTAGATATGAATTTAAAAATGTTTAAGTGAATGTGCCAATGATAGGCAATGGTCCGCTAGAGGGGGACCTAGGCGTGATTTGAGGCAAACCGCGATGGAGCGAGGTTCGGATACACCAACCTTAATCATCCTTGTCAAAGATTTTACATTCTGACTTAGGGCCAGATGTACAAAGCTTCAGGTTTGCAATTACCTAACTGTGAATTCTAGTGATTCACTATTTGGTAATCATAAACAGGTACATACAAATGTGTGTTTTACACATTTAGCGATTCCCAGTGGGCCGCAAATAGACCTACCTCATTAATATTCACGAGGTAGGTCACAATTTGCGACCCATTAGGAATTACTAAAATCATAAGGATCTTGGCCTGCTGGGGTCAGCAGACCACGATGTCTGTGATTGCTTTTAAATAAAGCAATGTTTTTTTAATAATGCATCCCATTTTGATGCGTTTCAAAAAGAAAAATGAAAAAAGTTTTTACAACCATTTACAAAGAGGAAAGGGTCCCTTGGGAACTACTTCCTGTTTGCAAATTGGTTACCCCCTACTTGAAGTAGGAGGTAAATTGAGAATATTTTGCTATTGCATTTCAACCGCAAAACATTCACACATATCACTGCAAGTTGCTATTATGAAGGGAAGCCCTTCACAAACCCCGAATAACAAACCCGTTTTTACATTTCTGTAATAGGTTACAGAATCACAAAATAGGGCTTTGTACATTCAAAAAAACGTTTTCGCGGTCGCAAATGCGAATCGGGCCATCTGAGATTTAAAAAAATCTACGTACATCTGGCCCTTAGTCTTTTAAGTTCTCACCAACCACAGCAGTGCACATCAAAGGCCCCCAGCAGCTCAAGGCAGGCACTTAGAGACTCTCAGAGTATCAGACAGAGACCAGCAGTAAAAGTCCACTCCAAGTCTAATTGACACTAGCCAACTGGGCAGTCCAGGGAAAAAACCTCTTCAGCTTGTTGTTTGCTTATAGCCGCACATGAGGTCAGCCAACCGACCCTTGTAGCCCACTGCATTGTCCTGAGTACAAGAGGGCGCAGGTCCAGTCCTTCTGGGCTTCTCTCAGATTGCAGACAGCAGATCAAGTCCTCTTCTGATCTTCCGGCAGACCTAAAACTTGTTCTGAAAAAGGTGACGGGGTGCCGCATTTATATCTGGCACCAGCTAGTGCGTGGAGTGACTCCTGGTTTTCTCCCTTACCAATGGGGAAAAAGTACCCAAGACTAACTACTAACTTTTTCCGTATTTCATGTCTGCTTTACTGCAAACAGGCGCAAAATGCCATGTAGCAGGGCATTTTTAAGACGGTAAAAGTCTTCGACCACACTAAACATGGACTCTGAGGGCTGGGTATGCTTGGGGATTGTACTATCTTAATCCTAGTGTCAACCGACATATAACTCAAAAACGAGTTTGAAGTAGGCACTGCACTTACAACAAACCCAGACACAGATGTCTGCTAGGACAAAAGCAGGGTCCTTCAGTAACCATGCAGGGGATACACACATTTACATCCTGTTCTCTCCCTTTCAAGTGTGCTCCAAGTCTTACATGTTCCTCCACAGACCTATCAAGCAGGATTGGACAATGTAGTGTCACAGCATGCCCATTGACCCCACTCTGAAAATTCTGGAAAGCTAAGAGGAGTCATTTCTATCTACTCAGGTCAGCCTTTTGATTGCTGCTGGTAGGCATTTCACATCTCATTGGCACCTATTCTAGGTTGAGCACAAGTGGAGAGCTGACAGAGCTTTACTTTTCCTTAAAATGTATTAAAAATCAGACTTTAACATTGAATTGATAATCGTTTAATTAACTCTCTAGATAAGTCCCATTCCTGAGATACAGTATTAGTATGTTAATCAGTACTCTGGTTTTCTACATAGGACAACTAGGCCCACTACAGGGAAAACAACTGTTAGGGTTTTGTCACTATAGCTACCTGGTAACATTAATGTTCTACATGTCCCACTTTTAAATACCATGCACTCTACCTTGTGTGCTACAAAACTTACACGGGGTTAACTTACTAATATTTATTTATTTAACAGGTCGCCCTGCAGGTTTTACACTGCAACCGTCAGACTACAGTGGTAGACCGGAATCCATACTTTGACTGCTTAAGACGGCTGGCCATACAGACATGCACAGTTAGCAGTGCACATCACTCCGCCTCATCTTCTGTGACCTGACCCGCCCCTCTCCACATACACTGGCTTACTCAGAAGCTGAAAAATAAAAAAGGTAATAGAGCCAGTGGGGTGATGCTCCTCTGCCATTGTGGAGGAGCCGCCGCTGGTCTTTTTAGTCTGCTTCAGATGCAGTTTGCTCATTTATAGGTAATCCGTGATAAAATGCATCTCAGACAAGATTATCAGATGACTCAGTGTCACTAGGAACACAATACTTCAATATTGGGCTTTTCTTTTACAAATCATTATTTCCAGGTCTTTAGTTCAATTGGTGCAACAGATGTGAACCAGGATGATAATCCCCAGAATGCATTTCGTTGTTAAATAAAAACCCAGAACTGGAACATTGCATCCATTACCTCCAGTATGAGCCATAAACAATTGAGCTGTCTGTAGGAATATTTATTTGACTTTCCCACAACTACGCTACCATGGACACTTCCCTCCACAATCCCCTACGGATTTGGTTTTTGCAACTGCTGATACGAAGTCCCCAGAAGCCATCGGTCCTTTCCCAATTCCCAGGCCTTATCCCACACAGAAGTTCACACCATTCTTATATCCATTAGGTCCGGTTCAGCTTCTGAACCTTGTCGCCCTCACCTACTGGGCTTAGCTCCTGAGACCGTGATCCCCATCATCACTGACATCTGTGATCTTTCCGTAGCCAAGGCTACTGTCCCAGGAAATTAGAAAGATGCCCCGGTCACTCACCTCATTAGAAAATCATCGATTGACCCATAGGTTCGTGGAAGCTCTCATCCAATATCACTGCTTCCCACCCTTAGCAGAAAAAGCTTTCAGCTCTACTTATTTAGAAGAGAACAAATTACTAGATGTTCACAATCCAGGTTTAGTCACTCGCACAGTACTGAAACCAGGGGGCCTGGGTTCACCCTTGGAATTAAGCTGTTATTCTAGACTGTATGGTGATTATTGAATTTACCATGTAGCGTATGAGCTAATAGTATCGACAGCAACATGTGGAGCGCACTCAAGTTGCCCAGGTCGGGTCTGAAAGGGCGAGATTTTGATCGATACCTTATATCTATTGATCCAAACCTCGTTCTGGTCGACTGAACCTTTGTTGCCTGTCTGTGAGGAAAGAAAGTGCACCTATTTCCAAATTAGTTCACCCAATAAAGGACTCTGCTCCCAAAGATCACAAACAACTTCTAGCTTTCAAAAGTTTATTGTAAAGATATGATAAGCTGCAAATACAGGCATCTCAGAATGAGATTCACGAGATACACAGGTCCAATTACATACATGTGCTCTCGGAAAGCCCTCAAACGAGCAACGGAAATCACTAACACAAGTTCTAAGAATAATAAAGCTATCAGCATAGACGCATATCTCTCCTTCATTTAGGTTGGAGGAAAACGCACAGGTTAGGCTGTCCCTACCCTGCTCTAGATGGTATCCCTACTTAACCAAGTCCCAACCTAACAAAGGTGTCAGCAGTGAATGACCCCCAAGGGAAGTCACCCACTCTAAGTCTCTTGGTGAAAACCTATAGTTCTCCAGTCATGACCCCTCTCTGCCTACCCATCCGCTCTCTAAAGGGTCCTCAGGTATCTGCTCTAACTCCACCCAGGGGTGCTGTCCCTAATACAAAACAGTCAACAACATTTGAGACGCCCCTCTCGAGACGCCCCTCACGTGGTGTAGCTTCTGGGTTTTTCCATGATGCTTTGTATTGGGCCTCATACGTTAGAGTTGACCTTGCTTCTCAGACTCTTCTCCGGCCCGCTGATACCCCTCAAACATTCCAGAACCCTCCTCCATGTCTGGGCCGTCTACTGAACAGACCTCTATTCATTCATTTATAATTGGATCCCCCCTTTTCCTGTTGCAGACAGATATCTGCCGCCAAGAACCCAACTCTCATAGACTTTCAAAAAAGGCTTGCAACATTTCTCAGCCCAGACATGTACGTGTAAATCAACGTTAAAACATTTCAGGCCTACAATATTTCTCATAATGATTATAGCATTCAACTTCTTCTTTAATTAAAGCATGTTAATATTCTTATTCTATTATTTAGTAAACATCTCTATAAATCATGGCCCATTTAATGCGATGACCAAAACATTTAATACAATCTGTGTCGTGAAAAGAAACACCTTCCCTTTTAGCTCTGGCCCTGAGGCCTACCACATTCTGCGTTTAACCGCATACCATCTTATGTTTTAACAGCTACACGACATGGTTCAGAAATAATCACATCTACTAAAATCATATAATGTCACACATTTCTGTATTAGTTCCATTTCTACTTAAATCTCTACATTAGCTATACATTCAGAATATAATTGCAGATACTATTAGCACTCATGGCATTTCTCCTCATGATTTGTGCTTACTACAGATAAGTGTGATGTACTCATACATTTAAGTCAGTTTGCGCTCTCTCAGTTCCCCCCTTTGATGACCTCTCGGGGTCATCACTAACATTTAGACTGCAGTTATTGCTGGCATTCTCTGCGCTTCCAGAGCCCTCAGACTCCTGTACTGATTATCTTGTATGGCAGCCAATCTCTGCAGCTGTTCTCTTTGGGCCCTTTCTGACCTTCTTGCTCTGTACCATTTGAATACCCTCACCAATCCCCACAATATAATCCCACAGATCAATATTATGATGATAGGCTTTAGGATATACCAAACAAAGCTTTTGCCTAAGGTGGAAAACCACCCTCCAACTGTACTCATTCCGTGGCCCACCTTTTCCCAGACATTTTCTCTACTCAAGTCTTCGATCTCCTTGTGAATATTAGTTATGTTCTTAATAACTTTCTCAAGGGGCTTCGAATTGTCTGGAATGTAAGTGCAGCATTCCTGAACCTTCAAAGCCTTACAGACTCCGCCCTCTTTTGCTAGTAGGACATCTAATGCAAGACGGTTTTGAAGAACCATAGCCCTTATCGATTGCATCTCTCCTTCTACCAGCATTAAGGACTGAGCTGTGCTGGCAGACAACCTGTCGACAACTGTTGCCAGTCGTCTAATTTTAACATCATTAAGGATTACCCCCAAAAGAGGGAACATAGCTCCAAAGACATCTCCAACCATTTCTGCATCTCCTACATCTCTCCTTCCCCTCGAAGATGTCTTGCCCTCAATGATCACTAAGTCTTGTGCATGATATATTTTGGGGAAGACAATTGCCAAGTAACATGATCCATACCAGTTGTCAGGTAGTCTCACGTAAGCATTTCTTCCACATACAAAATACACATTTGGAATCACTTGCATTCCCTTTAGGAAATCCTTAGTATAGTACTCTAGATTGAAAGCATGTTCACAGTCAACTTCACCCACGTATACATTTTCATAATACGTTTTGGCTCGGTGAAGACATAGCTTTCCTCTCTGCGTTTTATCTAAAGCTATTGGACCACTACTACCCTTTCTCTTGTGTGCCTTCTCTTCCTCGGTCCAATCTGTTTTCCATTGTCCTGATTTTTTCAAAATCTTTTGTCTCCTGTAACGATCATCCACCTGCCCTATGAACTTCTTCTCGACTTCTGACACCTTACATGTCAGGTTATTTCTACGGGCATGTGAAGTATCTAAGGTAATCCAAGGAATGAAGAACTTGGCCAATCTGTCTTCACTCTTCCAGTAGTCCCATTTGTTCATCTGCTTATAATTTGGGACTTCTGGCAACACTGAATCATAATTGGAGAAATAGTATTCAAAACTATCTCTCTCATAAAATATACTAAGCAATAAGCTACATGTAATGCCATATGTCAGCGGGAGGTGATGATATCGAATTCCCTCATCTACAGACGCCGGCAACTGCATGCAGACGTAGCAATCCTTAACCTCCATGGCATCCACGTATTCATATAAGAGTTTAGCATAAGCATTTGACCTAAAGTCTCCTTGGGACTCGTCTACGTGTAGCCTGCGGGCTTCTGCAGCTAATAACGCTTTCTCTTGAGTGTTTTCCCCTTTTTCACCAGCAACAGTAGGTGTAAGCGTTTCTACAGAATTCACATCAGTTACCTTTGCCTCTTCCTCATGTCCCTTTACATAAGAAATTGTTACCACTAAAGCTATTAATATTATCACTCCTACTATTAGTGTACCTATTATACATTTAGCTCTGCGGTTCTGGGTGCCGGCCTCCATTTCGTCAGACAATATGGCTCTCTCTTTTATCCTTGCAAAAAGTTCTTTTCCTCTCGTTCCTTTACAGTCTCTTTTTAATCCTTTTGTCTTTAGAATCCACACAACTGGAGGCTGACAACCTTCTTCGCAAAAGTCCTTTTACAGTTCAAAAAAGACAACCCTAGCCCTTCTCCATCCACTCAAGGGAAGTTCCCTAAAATTCTCTGCTTCCTGGGCGCTAGGTAATCTTCTTTTTCTGGTTGCTTTATTTACAAAGTCCTTTAACAGTCTACTATCAGATTTGTTGTGGCAGCTTCAATAGCATAGTTCAATATTTCCAAGCGAAGATTGTGCTCTTCATGTGCTGTTATCGTTGTACCAAAGTCGGGGAATTGTAATTCTGAAAGAAACATGTGTTTTAACTTGCTGAGGCGGGGAGGTCTGGGGAGCATGAAT
This sequence comes from Lissotriton helveticus, assembly GCF_964261635.1. Lineage (NCBI taxonomy): Eukaryota > Metazoa > Chordata > Amphibia > Caudata > Salamandridae > Lissotriton > Lissotriton helveticus. The sequence goes on along the minus strand of NC_136069.1, from coordinate 324,857,391 downwards.
GTTAGTGACCCTTCTTGTTCGACACCGGGTACCAACAGTCGTATTTCCACGGTGATAATGGGCTCAGAACTGGACACCACCACCGCTCGGATCCTCCCTGTCTCCGGTTTCACAGACATTTGTCGCCAGATATGTCCACTCAGGAGTGGAGTATCTTCTGTTAGGCACACGCACTCTTCTTGACCTTCTTCGGTCTGGTGCTTCAGCGCCCTGAGCACCTTCTTCCGGATCTGAGTCTTCTGATATCGGAGGAAGGGTTGCTTCTGGAGTTGACCTCAGGCTAGAGCTCCTTCTTTGCGGCCAAATTGCTTCTCCACGTGCCCTTCTACTCCTTCTCCTTCTTGTCTGTTCTCGCTCTCTCTCAGACCTGTCGGGGTCTGACTCGTACTCCCAGCTACTTTCTCCTTCTGTAGCGTCTTCTGTTTCGCTGTTGTACTGACCGTCCTCAGCTTGGTCAGACTCGTTCCCTGCTTCCGCTGGCACCTCTACAGCTTGGCTAGCCCCCTCTATGGCTTCTCGGTCCTCTGCTGGACGTCTATCCGAGAGAGGAGCTGTTTCTTCCAGAGGTGCTGGAACCCTTCGCGTATGTGACGCGTGGATCCAATTGGGCAGGCCTCCCACCTTCACAGCTGTGTTCGTGATCAGGATGATCTGGAAGGGCCCACGCCAACGAATATCCAAGCAGCTTCTTCTCACATGTTTTTTCACCAGGACCCAGTCCCCAGGGTACAGGTCATGGCACGGGCCCTGGCACGCTGGAACCTCGGCAGCCTGCACCTGAAGGGACACAGAACGAATGGCGTCAGACAGCCCCTTACAATAGTCCAGGATCATATCATCTGTGATATTTAACAGTGCAGTAGCTGGGACGGATGGCAGCCTCATTGCTCTCCCCATTAACACCTCATGTGGTGACAACCCTGTCCTTCTGTCTGGGGTACTACGAAGGCTCATGAGAACCAATGGCAGGGCGTCAGGCCAACTCAGGGTCGTTGAGGAACAAACTTTGGCTATTCGGGCCTTGATCGTGCCATTGATCTGCTCCACAATTCCTGAGGCTTCTGGTCGGTAACTGCAATGCAACTTCTGGTCAATATTTAGCGCTACACAAACCATCTTCACAAGCTCGCTGTTAAAATGTGTTCCCCTATCTGATTCCAAAAAGGCCGGCACCCCGAAGCGCGGAATGATTTCCCTAAGCAGTAACTTGGCCACTGTGAGGGTGTCGCACCTACGTGTAGGGTATGCCTCAACCCATCTGGAGAACACACAAACAACCACCAGGACATAGCGGAGGCGGTTGCACCTTGGCATTTCAATGAAATCTATCTGCATTCGATTGAATGGACCTCCAGACCTTCCTATGTGACTTAGTGCAACTGGTGTTCTTTTCCCTACGTTCAGCTGCTGGCAGGTCACACAACGCTGGCACACTGCTTCTGCTGCTATTCTAAACTTAGGATTGTACCAAGTTTGTCTAAACACTCTCAGCATAGCATCTCTCCCTAAGTGTACGGGACCATGTATGAGTCTAGCCATTGGACTCACCATCTCATTGGGCAACACTGCTCTGCCGTCTGCTGAGACCCAAAAATGGGTCTCACCCATTACACATCCTGCCTTTTCCCATGTTTCTTTTTCAGAATCAGGAGCATTTTCTTGCATGGTTGACAGTTCATCCCAAGTATCAACAGTTTCCAGTATCATGGCTAATTCAGTTCTTACATTTATTTCACCCACTTCCACCTCTGTGAAAGAGTAACCTTGTTCCGCGCAATACCGCGCAACTTCATCAGCATATCTATTGCCTTTCGAAACAAAGTCCTCATTTCTGGTATGTGCGGTGCACTTTACAACTGCGATACTTGCTGGGCATTGCAATGCCTCTAACAACAGGCGCACAAACTCTCCATTGCGAATGGGAGAGCCTGAAGAGGTCATGAAGCCTCTTTGAGACCATAACTGCCCGTAATCATGAACTACCCCATACCCATATTGGCTGTCGGTGTATATGGTGACTCGAATTTGATTGCTTGCCAAGCAAGCACGTGTCAGGGCAATAATCTCGGCTACCTGAGCGGAGTGTACTCCTTCCAGGCACCCAGCTTCCACAACTCCAGCAATTGTACAAACAGCATAAGCTGCTCTCAACTGCCCAACTTCGTCTCTTACACATGAACCATCGACAAAGAAAATTTCGTCTGGGTCAGTCAGTGGCTCATCTACGATGTCGGGTCTGGGTTTGGTGCATAGTTCAGTCACATCAAGACAGTCATGGTCTGTATATTCATCATCATCTTCGATATCATTTGGAAGTGGCATCAAGGTAGCAGGGTTCAAAACAGAGCATCTCTTGAGGGTCACATTCTCTGCAGCAAGAATAACTTGCTCATAGCGCGTGAGCCTGCTATTGGTCAGATGCTGTGTTTTGGTCCTGGTCATCAACAGTTCAACAGAATGGGGCACGCACACCTCTAACGGGTGCCCCATGACGATATTTTCACATCTCTCAATGCTGACACCCGTTGCAGCAACGGATTTGAGACATCCGGGCAACGCTGCGGCTACTGGGTCTAGAGTAGCCGAGAAATAAGCAACTGGTCTACGGGCATTCCCATGGATTTGGACTAACACAGACAACGCGCACCCTTCTCTCTCACAACAGTAAAGAAAAAATTGTTTATTGTAATCAGGCATTCCCAATGCCGGAGCACGACACAGGTCCTCTCGCAGCTGTAAGAACGCCATCAAACAGTCTTTGTCCCATGGTACCGGATCACTCACCTCTTTGTGCGTCAGTTTTTGCAAGGGCTTTGCTTTCAGTGAAAAGTTCACGATCCACTGTCGGCAATAACCCACCATCCCTAGGAACATCCTGACCTCTCTCTGTGTCTTAGGCGCATTCATTTTCATGATCGCCTCTATCCTGTCTGGTGACACCTTTCGTTTGCCTTTCTCTATTCTGTGTCCTAAGTACTGCACTTCTGTCAGGCAGTACTGCAATTTTCCCGGGGACACCTTGTGCCCATTGGCAGCTAGGTGATTTAACAAAGCAATGGAGTCCTCCCTGCAAGCTTCTTCTGTTTCTGACGCCACGAGGAGGTCGTCTATGTACTGGACCAGAACTGACTTCTGGGGCAGCACTAGACTTTCAAGATTTTTCTTCAAAAGCTGATTAAAGATCGATGGGCTCTCTGTATACCCCTGAGGGATACGACACCATGTTAGGACGCGATTTTCCAGCTTAAATGCGAAAAGAAAATGGCTTTCTTCGTCCAGAGGGATCGAAAAGAAAGCCTGACAAAGATCGATCACTGTGAACCACTCAGCTTGGAATGGAATCTGAAACAGTATCACTGATGGATTCGGTACCACTGGACAACACGAAACGACTATGTTATTAATCTTTCGAAGGTCCTGCACTATCCGAAATTTCCCATTTGGTTTCTGGAGACCCATAATCGGGGAGTTGCATGGACTACCCACGATTTCTTTCAGTATTCCCTGTTTAATCATGGACTCGATCACGGGTTTTATGCCTGCAATCGTTTCTGGAGTCAATTTATATTGGGGTGTTCTTGGGAACTCAGCATGCGGTTTCACTACAATTTTCACTGGGTCCACCCCTTTGACCAAACCTATCTCTTCCCCAGTGAAATCCCATACTTCTGGTGCCACTGTCTCTCTCAAGTCCCAGGGGAGCTCATCTACTGTCAAAGTAGGATACAGCTCCACGCATATTCTTGAGTTTGCAACCTTGAAATCTGCGTCATCATCATTGGTCAATACCTCCACTCCCTGAGGTGTGCAGTATATTGTACAATTCAATTTACACAACAGGTCTCTCCCTAGCAGACACACAGGACTTGAATCGCAAACCACAAACTGGTGCTCATCGCTGTACTTCCCTATTTTCACCTGCACCGGTTCTGTCAATTGGCTGGTTATTCTCCTATTTGCGACCCCTACCACTTGTATGGTCTCTCCAGACATGGGCAGGTCTGGAACTGCAGCTGATCTGATCGTGGACCTAGTGGCTCCTGTGTCCACCAGAAAGGTCGTAGGGCACCCTGCTACTTCTGCTTCGACATAGGGTCCCCTCTGGTCCACCTCTAAGGCTGCCCCGAGGGTGCAGTCTTCTCTTTCCACTCTCTGTCCGGTTAATGGGTCTACATAATAGCACTCTTCACCTTCCACAAACAGGGGCATTTGTCTATAGGTCTTACCCCCAGTCCCTACTCGAGGAGGTTGCGGGAACTGGGCTCGGGGAGGAGCCCCCCCCCCCTTTGAGCACCTTTCCTTGGTATGGCGTTACCCCTCTTGTAGGCGCGCTTTGGACCTCTTCCTCCTCTATCTCTTGCTCTCCTATCTCTACATTGTAGGGGCACTCGCGTTTCCAATGCCCCACCTCGTTACACTGGTGGCACCTAGTCGTTTTCTTCAAGGCAGCTATATCTATTCTGGGTCTAAAGGTGGAACTCTCCTCATTGCCCTTGTTCTGACTGTACTGCTTCTTTCCTCCTGTACCTGTTCCTTGCTGCTGTTGCTGTTGTCCCCCCTTCCCTGCTGCCTGCATCTGTACCACCATCAACTTTTCTTTTAGTTTCTTAGCCTTAGAGTCTATCTCATCACAGCAGTACCTGGCATATCTCAGTATTTCATCTAGGGGTTTAGTTTGCCAACAAATCGAGTGTTGCTGAATCATTAAACTAATATCCGGTCTCAGTCCCAGGACGAACTTGGACACGAATTGCCCTATGTCTTTTGGATCCATTACATCCAAGCCGCTATACTGTTTAAACGCCTTCAGCAATCTCTCGTAATATTCGTGAACTGTCTCTTTGGGTTCCTGTCTTGTTCGGTCTATTCTGACCCAATCTATGTCTTGCATTGGCACTTTCTCTTTCAGCCAAGTCATCACCCTCTCGAATTTTGCCATCACAATCTCGGACGGCCCATTAGTCTTAGCATCTCTCTCTGGCTCCGTTGTGGGCCACTCAGCGCTAACCTTGCATGCTGTCCACAGATCTCCTGGTACTACAATGTCAAACAGCGTGTTCAGATCTATCCAAAGGACCTTTGAGATTTTTACAAATCTCTCCACTTGCTTGTACCACTCCACTGGGCTCTCACGTAATTTGGGGAAAGAGGTGGTAAAAGCAGCTAAATCTCCCCTACTCCAAGGGACATGGACATAGTTCCCATTTGCAACTTCACGCAAAGGGTAAGCTTCTATTCCCTGCTGTCCTGGTGTCATACCAAGCGTGCTTCTCCTGCCGGTCCCTTTCTTGGACCACCTCTCTTCCCACTTATCTAGTGCCCTCCATGTCCTTATTCCAGCGATCAGTTCCCTTATGTGCGTTTTCAGCCCAATCGTTCTCCTCTCGTCTAGGTCTCGATCTGTATAATGTAGCCTGTGGTTACCCTGTAATGCTTTGGTTCTTGACAAGTCCACCATATATTTGCCTGCTAGTTCGACTAACTTCTCATGGACTGCTCTCGCTTTTCGAGTAATGTCCTTTGCCATATACAGTATTTCATCCTGTTCATACATTTCCATTCTTTCTAAAGGCAGGGTACCATCTACCATGTCATCCAGATCTGACCTTAAGCTGGCGACATCAAGTCTCTTGGCTTTTATTTCAGCTCGCAATATGTCTTTTGAAGGGGGCTCACTGGTCTCTCTACCATCCCAACTTCGAGCTCTGCGTTTGGGCTCGGGAGAGTTAATGGGTGCCCTCCCTTGCTCCCATCTCTCCAGGTCCCATGCTCGGCCATCCGATCTTGGAAGGTGATGGAACACGGGCCTGTTACCCCCACTCTTTCTCTGCCCACACTCTTCTTCTTCTCTCCTCTCACCGCACACCTCTCTGTTATTTTCCCTCTGCTCTCTACTCTCTCTTTGCCTAGTATCGCTCAGTATCTGATACGATCCTTCCTGGTTCCCCATATTCCCTGGGCTGCGCTCATTTCCGTCATCACAGGGACTATGGTGCGACCTCTCACAACTCCCATTCGGTTCTCCGGTGCCGGGCACACAGTGTGGACACTTAAAGCTGTTTCTGTACTCTTGCGCTCTCCTCTCCCCTTCACTGAGTATTGGGCGTGCCACCCCTCCTCTCCCGGGGCCCCCGTTTTCCAGGTCTGTTCCATCTCCTCTCCGGGCCCAATGGGTGACTCCCCTACTCCCTCTACAGTCCCACTCCGGGCTGCTCTCCCCAGCCCCGCAGTGAGTCCGAGCTCGGCTGTCCTGACTTTCCCTTTCAGCTTCCGCAGCTATGATGCACTTTTGAGCCTTCACTGCCTCATCCCACTGCTTCATGTACTCATTTAGCTCTTGAAAGGATTTTCGTCCAGATCCCCTCAGATCCGCTGGCCATCTAGGGCCCCCAGGATCTCCTCCTGGGTCCCCTGCTGTGTGCATCGGGGTGCTCCACTCTCTTGGTATCGGTATCTGACTTGGGGAATTGGCCGTATCGTTCCTTCTTGCCTTCTCTGCTCTTTCTCTGTCCTTCCGTACCCGTTCTTCCCCTCTTGCTCTCTCTTGGTCATATATCGATATTATAGGACCTATGGTAACAGGTACCTGTAGTGCATCTGGTAATGGGTAGGATGTGGCGCTTTCCGTTTCCGGCGCTCTTTGTACCACAAACCTCCCGACTACCTGTTGCACCTGACTAGGCTGGGACAGCTCTTTCTTTGGCTCAGGATCCCACTCTGAACTGGGAAGCGGTCTATGCTCTCCTGCATTGCCCCCCTTTTCTCCTTCACTATTCTCGACCTCTCCCCCTGCTCTATTATACGGGGGTGGCCTGTCTGTCAATAATCTGTTTATCAGGCTATCCTCTGTTTCGCTCTCATCATCTTCTTCCAGGGGACTTTTATTTACTGGCGCCTCTAACACTGGGTACAGTTTATTTACTTCCATGTTATGCACTCTCCATCTTTTAGCATCCGCATCCCACCTGGCATCCTGTACTGCCCTTACCGATCGTTTCACCCTTTCTTGTCGTCTGTTCATATTCTTTTCATGCGCTGCCCTAATCCATGCATCAAGAGCTTCAAACTGGGTTGGTCTAGGCAAGGGTCTCATTGAGGTCATGACTGATTTTAATCGATGTAACACCTCTAATCTGAACGTCCCGTACTTCGGGAACGTCAGTTCCTCATTTCCTTCAGTAATCTTACTCCACTCTGATATCCAAAGGATCGTATGCAGCCCAACATTCACTGCCATATAACGAGCTGGCGTACCCTCCGGCGGGGCTTCTTCCCCTTCATACGATCCCCGCTTCTCTTTTCTAAACACCGCTTTCAGCCATTTAAAACACTTCATAATTATGCGCAAAATATCCAGCCTCGCTACTCTGTTTACTTCCTGATGACAATCCACCAATCCTGTCGCGGCTTTGCTAGCTTGGCCTATCGCAGCGCGGTCTTTCTCCGGTCGGCCAATCACGTCGCGACCCTGTCTGACGTCTTTGCTAGCTGGCCTATCACAGCGCGGTCTTTCTCCGGTCGGCCAATCACTGCGCGACACTTTCTGACGTCACTTTTCTCCGCTTCGCAGCAGCACCCCTCCTTTCTCAACTCGTCTCCCGGTTATGCATGCGTCCCATTCATACACCGAAAAATGACTACTTCCGACCAAGCGGTCACTTCTCTCGACTGTACGTCCACAGTCTATCTGTAATTGTCAACACAACTGACGAAATGTCTATCGTCTCTCTGATAGGTTGCTTACACACACAGTAACTTCCGACCAGCGTCCGTTACTCACGCACTCACTCTTACGGTCCCCCTATCTCGGTCCTTCGGGTGATCAATGGTACCTCATGACCCCCTTCACACTAGTTGACAATTACTCTGGGTGTCCGATACACCCGAACCACTTAAGCTCTCCTTGAACTTAAGATTTCCACCGGTTGCGCGCGCTCACAACCTGTTCCACAGTCACTCTACAGACATTCAACTCCGCCAGACATTACAACATAGATACAATACAAAACACCGCAATCTAACACGCATAACCCTTTATACTCACTCTCGACCGATACTGCTGCCTTTTCTGTCTCACGTCATCCGGATCTTCTTCAGCGGGCTGTTCTTCCGATCATCGATCTCTAGGGGCCTTGGGGTAAGCTAACCTGGCCTAGGTCACCGTCCTCAAGAAGGCAACCATCCTCTATAGCTACCAACTGAAAGGGCGAGATTTTGATCGATACCTTATATCTATTGATCCAAACCTCGTTCTGGTCGACTGAACCTTTGTTGCCTGTCTGTGAGGAAAGAAAGTGCACCTATTTCCAAATTAGTTCACCCAATAAAGGACTCTGCTCCCAAAGATCACAAACAACTTCTAGCTTTCAAAAGTTTATTGTAAAGATATGATAAGCTGCAAATACAGGCATCTCAGAATGAGATTCACGAGATACACAGGTCCAATTACATACATGTGCTCTCGGAAAGCCCTCAAACGAGCAACGGAAATCACTAACACAAGTTCTAAGAATAATAAAGCTATCAGCATAGACGCATATCTCTCCTTCATTTAGGTTGGAGGAAAACGCACAGGTTAGGCTGTCCCTACCCTGCTCTAGATGGTATCCCTACTTAACCAAGTCCCAACCTAACAAAGGTGTCAGCAGTGAATGACCCCCAAGGGAAGTCACCCACTCTAAGTCTCTTGGTGAAAACCTATAGTTCTCCAGTCATGACCCCTCTCTGCCTACCCATCCGCTCTCTAAAGGGTCCTCAGGTATCTGCTCTAACTCCACCCAGGGGTGCTGTCCCTAATACAAAACAGTCAACAACATTTGAGACGCCCCTCTCGAGACGCCCCTCACGTGGTGTAGCTTCTGGGTTTTTCCATGATGCTTTGTATTGGGCCTCATACGTTAGAGTTGACCTTGCTTCTCAGACTCTTCTCCGGCCCGCTGATACCCCTCAAACATTCCAGAACCCTCCTCCATGTCTGGGCCGTCTACTGAACAGACCTCTATTCATTCATTTATAATTGGATCCCCCCTTTTCCTGTTGCAGACAGATATCTGCCGCCAAGAACCCAACTCTCATAGACTTTCAAAAAAGGCTTGCAACATTTCTCAGCCCAGACATGTACGTGTAAATCAACGTTAAAACATTTCAGGCCTACAATATTTCTCATAATGATTATAGCATTCAACTTCTTCTTTAATTAAAGCATGTTAATATTCTTATTCTATTATTTAGTAAACATCTCTATAAATCATGGCCCATTTAATGCGATGACCAAAACATTTAATACAATCTGTGTCGTGAAAAGAAACACCTTCCCTTTTAGCTCTGGCCCTGAGGCCTACCACATTCTGCGTTTAACCGCATACCATCTTATGTTTTAACAGCTACACGACATGGTTCAGAAATAATCACATCTACTAAAATCATATAATGTCACACATTTCTGTATTAGTTCCATTTCTACTTAAATCTCTACATTAGCTATACATTCAGAATATAATTGCAGATACTATTAGCACTCATGGCATTTCTCCTCATGATTTGTGCTTACTACAGATAAGTGTGATGTACTCATACATTTAAGTCAGTTTGCGCTCTCTCAGGTCCATACATGAGAAGTACATGCATGAGCAGTTCATCCATTCGAGGTTTTTGCTTGACATCCATTGACTTATAGTCCGGAGTTATAATGGGAAACAAATCCCCGAATGCTAACTAAAGCCTTGAACTAGATGGACTACTCACACGTGGCCATGGAACACTTGACAACCTTGCATGAGGACCCTCCAACGTAGATGTGTGAAGTGATGAGAGGGTGAACATTTTAATTTTAACCATTGGTTTGCCACGAGGCAAAAGTTTATTTCAACTGGAAAAAGTCGAAAACATTCCTTTTTCTAATTAAGCAAAACCGAATCCAGTCTGTAACTACCTTTGCGAAACTAAAATGTTTCAGATCTGTTCCCCCTCCCTTTCCTTTAGAGCGCCGAAAGCTCAGATAAGCAAAAGCTTGCCTTGGGGCTTGACAAATGACTGACTTTGCTTTCAGTGAGCACAATTTAAGAACATAATTGAACATTTTACCAATCAATTCAAATCTCCCTTTGTAGGATTAGCACTGAAAGGGCAACATAGAGGAATGATCCTTCAAACAAATGAAGGGAAAGCCTAAATCTCCGAGATTTTTTTTTACACAAACAAAACTCCTCTTCTGGAGAGTGGCGGCCTTTGCCTTGGTCTTCGGGTAGGCTCAATCGCATACCCTTCCTTCTCTGTCAATACACTGGCATCAAGCAACCCCTGACTCTTGCCTGAAAAGCAGCAGGATCACAGGAAAACCCACCGACGATTATTGGTTTTAGTTCTTGAAATGAAAATATAGACGTGCAGGTGTCCCAAAGGAGCTGTTCTGGTGTTTGCTATTGAGAAGTGTCGGTACATTGTGGGTACTGCGCCACTGCGGAGACGTGCAAGTACTCGCCCTTTAATTATAAGGACGGTACCCAGCACCTGCCCTTTAAATACACCCAAGTCCCCATCCCATTGAGAGCTCTGCTCCGGGCGCGCGCGTAAGAAGAATTTTGGGCACCATGCAGCGCAAAGTGGGATTTGCCAAAACTCGTGCCCTAACTAAATATGGATTAAATCGCTGGCTGCCGGCACAGACCGCGCATTGTACTGTTTAATTATGCCGTACACAGCCCTGCCGGCTGCCCTCAGAACAGCAGCGCACACTGCGCTCTTTGTTGTGACTGAAAACCAAGCAGTGTCGGGAGAGGAATGCGCTGCAGGTAGTAGTAACCTTAGCTTCATTTGCCAGAGTAGGATGTGGGCGGGGGCTGTGCGAGGGCGGAAGGGCGAGGATTAATTTTACGCACAGAGGTGGTTGTTGCTTGGAGGGACTTCACAGGAATGCGGAGCCAAGGCCCCGGCGAAGCCCACAACAAAGGGGAAATTCTTCCAACCTGAACTCACACCAAGATGACTGGTATCGGATTAATGACCTTGTGTATCTGTTGGTAGGAGCTTGGGCAGACTTCCAGGGCGCAGCAAAGGCCCGGAGCCTTCTGTCAGTGGTGTTATCAGCAGCAGCAGCAGCGATTGCTGCGGCTACAGTGTTGTTAGTCCCCGTTTAAGGAATTTATTGAAAGTTCTCGAACATCAGCGGCGTTCTGACTCTGTCTGCCATGAGTGATTCCAACAGAAGATCCAAGCATACCCAGGGGGCTGCCGCGTGCCACGAGTGTTATGTTTGTTGGTGGACTGTTCCACCTTTGGTAGGGTCTGAGGGGTGTGACACCGCTTGGACCCTCCTCATAGCTGCCAAGGTTTCAGCTTGCTAATCAGTGACATTTTCATTTTTTCAGTGTACTTATGAGTGACATTCAACAACTATGAGTGACACTTTGTCGTGAGCAAAAAAGCAATGAAGACCAGGGAAACATAAATATCAGAATTTACACCCATTTGTGCAACCAAAAACTCTCACTTTACTGTACCAGTCGGTAAAAAATTAGAAAAAGAAAATCACAAAAAGTCAGTATTTTCTCCCTCATTAGTTCATCAAACAAACAGTAGGAAAATGTGCTTTAGAGCTTCGCGTAATGATACCTGACTGATATGTAAAATAAACGAAAACTGAAAAGTCTTGTTAAAACTGAATACAAATGTAGAACCTATTGGACTCCCGAAAAGCTTTTTAAGCTGAACTGAAGAGATAGCCCGAATTGCTGGAATTGTAATTCAGCTGTCGGAGATTTGGCGCACATGCTTTTCACTTGCCCATCTTTACAAGTATTCTGGGGAAATATTTATGATTGTATAAAACACATTTTTGGTTTCAAGCCCCCCAGGGAGTTCTCATATGTCATTCTGGGCATCCTTGAGCCAAGACTAGCCAATGATTTTGATCGTCAGCTATTAGATTTACTACTCATCTTGGCCTGCAAAATCATTCTGTGTAATGGAAGAATGCTAAAGATGTGTCAAGAGTGGTTAGCATTTCTAAGAGGAGCGGATAATCCAGCCTTACATACATTTCCATGGCGCACTTCACATAAGAAGCTATGGAAATCTTTGGATGCCTCTTCATTTTCGTTTGATCCACCATGATTCCCCGTCCCCTTTGTAATACATTCAAAGTGTGATACATTTAAAGTGTAATACATGTTAAGTGCCACAGGTAATTCAGCGGCTCTCAAATGTCATGTTTGAGTTGCACCTTTAGGTATTGAACACTCGCAACATTCAACGTTTTGTATCGCTATGTTTATCCTGTATACATTGATCAGTTTATGTTATGTTATGTTATGTTATGTTAGCATCATTTATTGTGCGCACAGATGCTCCAGCAAAGGAGCGTCCTGGCGCCCGACAAGGTAGCAACACAACACAACTGGACAAGATAAAAGAATCTAAGGGAACAAAAGAGTTTTAATGGCTCGGCGAAAGGAAAGCAGATCCCCAAGGGCGTGGATTTCGGGGGGGAGGGAATTCCACAGAACCGCCGCACGCACTGAAAATGAGCGGCCGCCAGCCCGGCAGCGCTTAAAGCGGGGGACAACCGCAAGTTCTAGGTCCGAAGATCTTAAAACACGGACCGGAGCGTAACGGGACAAGAGATTGGAAAGGATCAAAGCAGGGGAGCCCTTGAGGATCTTGTAGGCTACACAAAGGACCTTGAACTGGATCCTTTGCGCGATCGGTAGCCAATGCAGGGCACGCAGGGTGTTGGATATGGCTGTTATCGTATTGTATATATACACCATGCTGACAAGAGTTAATGCCAGTGTCTGAGTATGTAACAAATGTCAATCTGTCAATCGGTTCTTATTATTATTATTTCGGTCGGACTCCTTCTTTATTTCTTTATTTCTTATTTCTTATTTACTTATGTATTTATTATTTTTTCCTATGTACCGTGACTGAATTTTGCATTTTATGATGGATGTTTATTCAATAAAAATGACTTGAATAAAAAAAAAAAAAAAGTGAATACAAATGGCTGTAAGTGTACATGAACAAATGTTAATATCCGGTATATTTTTTCAATACTTGCAATCCTTCCTACCTTGAAAAGTAAGGACCCGACCGACCTGAGAGGAACCAGCAGCTGCATTCTGGCATCGGCCTCATAGATGGAAAAGCACTGTATGAGTTGGTGAAGGGCCGTTCTCAAGACTTTCCTTTCTGCATGGACTGAGAGTCCTAGCCCACACCGAACATGGGGGGGCACCGGGCACTGTGGCAGGGCCTAATCAGTGCATCCATTGGAACAAAGAAAGCCAAACAGTGAGCACAGCTGGAACAGGCTCAGCACAGCGATGATGACGCTTTATGATAGCTTTAAAATAATTTTAAGCACATACATTGCGCATTTTAATATTAGGGTGATTTTGTCTGTTAAGGAAAACAAAATAAGCCAGCCTCATTTAGAAATGAAATACCAACTCGACGTTGTAGACTCTCGACGAACGGTGCAGCCACGCAAACTTGTATTTCATAAAAACAAACTCCAATTTTGTAATGGTGAATGTAGTTCGCAATTCTACACCTAACACAGGCGCTGTCAGCAGAGCACCATTCTGTGACATGCATATTCTAGCATGTGTGAAGTTGAACTCGGCAATAGTTTCGAGGCTTCCACTAGATCTGTTCCCTTTAGCAAGCGACAAATAACTTCTGATCTGGCATATGCCTGCGCAGTGAATTATTACAGCGGAGCTGGTAATGCTCTGGTAACACAGGACGTCATCGCGTAACCAGAAACATCGCACAGTTTCTTCCTGCCACATGATCTAGTGTCAGCCCAGGCTGTGTGGGGATGTTTGGAATTGCGCTGTAGCCGAACATCTCCTTCATAGAGCTGCTACGTGAATGGTGATAATGGGGCCCTTGTTATCAGGCCATTCTCTCCAGCCTGTCACGTCCTCATTCCCAGGGCCCGAGTTAAGTGCAAGTAAAGATCTGTGACCTACGGAAATGCGTGACATTGCATTTCAGTGCAGTGAAGCGGACCACCGCACTGAAATCCAATAGTGTCACTCCTGATGCGTGACACTTGGCAGGACTGCCTCCTAATTGGAGAAAGTGGTGGATGCGAGGAGTGGGAGGCATAGGAGGTAATAAAAGGGACCCAGGGGACGGCCTTGTGGTTCAGGACCGTAACTGTAACCAAGCGATTGTGTCGTTATTGTTTGAGGGGGCCTATAGATCTACCGGGCCTGCTACCCGTCAACCCAACAATGAGGAGCATAGCTCTAAGTATAGTTGTGGCCGTGGAGAAGCTTAAGTCGAAGCAAAGGTGTTGCTGATCTTGCAAAGAACTCTACTGGAGAATCATTGGGGGGAAAAACTGTGAATTGCCTGTCCACATCTGTAGGTGATTGTCATTGATGGAATGACCGAAAGATCTTTTCTACACAAAGTGCCTCTTCCAGGCCTGGTGACAAAGGCCATTCAGACAATTCAATTTCATAATTCCTGTGATGTTTCATTGCACCTTCTTTCACTTATACATTAGTTTCAGTTTCAGTTTCAGTTTTTATTAAATTAGCACAGTTAATTAAAACCATTGCAATATAATGTCATCATATCATTTTGACCACATTAAAAGCAAAGCGAAACAAACCATCAAATTCGTACACATATTTGTAACAAGGCAGTCTTGTAATTACTGTTGTGATCACATTACAGGCTTCAAAATCAAGGATAAAATGATTTGGTGCAGAGACACTAGGGCAATGTGCAAAAATAGTCTGTAATAAGTTTTTGGGAAGGATGGACCGGTTGGGCAGAGGCAGGAGAGTTAGAGAGTAGATTGTCCAAGAATCTCACATATTTTCCGGACTTTGCAAGCGCTTGAATGTCTGAGGAAGTAAAACAGAGAGCAGATGCCTCCCAACATTTGCTGATGCCCCTTTTTAGATATAGGGTTTTAGGAGAAGTCTTCTAGCAGCGTCAAGGGTGGGACAACAGCACAGAAGATGCAACCATGATTCAGACCTGTAATTGCACAATCTACAAGCCCCCTCCTCACTAGTTGGAGCCCACGGTTGAAGGCAGGGGAGCGCAGACCTAGAAGACGCATTAACATTAAAATGTTGCCAGCCACAGCGTTCAAACTATCAATAAGGTAAGGTTGTGGTACCCAGGGAGGTATGAACACTATTAAAGAAGCCAGGTCTAGACATAGAAGATTTAAATAATTACAGACCGGTCTCGAACCTTCCTTTTTTGGCCAAAATAATGGAAAGATGTGTCCTCCCTCAGCTAACCCTTTTCCTTGAAAACATCAAGCTTCTAGATCCCCTCCAATCAGGATTCAGAAAGGGATGCAGCACTGAATCTGCAATCCTCAACGTCATAGACGACCTACGCAAATCACTCGACTCGGATCAATGCTGCCTTCTCATCCTCCTTGACCTATCGGCTGCATTCGATACAGTCAACCACAATCTACTGCTAAGGGTCCTTCAAGAAAGAGCTGGTCTACAAGAGACAGTCCTCCAATGGTTCTCCTCCTTTCTTCACAACCGATCACAGAGAATAAAAATCAAAAACTTCGAATCTGACCTACACCCGGTCATCAGAGGTGTTCCTCAAGGGTCTGTTCTCTCCCCACAGCTCTTCAACATCTATATCGAACGCCTCACCTCTCTACTCAGAAAATTCAACATCCCCTTTTACCTATATGCGGACGACACGCAGCTGTATCTGGAAACGACCTCTATTGAGGACATCCAGAGACTAAACAACACGCTCAAGGAGATACAAGACTGGCTCTCAACCAATCACCTGAAACTGAACCAAGACAAAACAGAAATACTACTTATTTCCAACAAAGATGATAACCCTCAAATCAAAGAATGGCTCAAGGCCATCGATGCCCTCAATGGTAACCTTTCCCTAGCAGACTCGGTGAAATCTCTAGGGATCACCCTAGATCCAAAACCCGACATGAAGAAACACATCTCAAAATCTGCTAAAGGTGCTTTTCTCAACCTTAAACTACTATACAAAATAAAACCCTTCCTTCCACCCAAAGACCTTCAACAGGCCACCCAGGCTCTAGTCCTCTCCAGAATAGACTATGGAATTGCGACCCTGACAGGGACAGCAAAATCCCATCTTGCGCCCCTGAAGACGACACTCAACGCAGCAGCAAAATGGTCTCCGGAATTATGAAATTTGAGCACATCTCTCCAGCCCTCAAAGAACTCAGATGGCTCCCAGTGGAGTTACGAGCCAGTTTCAGAACAGCCTGCATCACGCACAAAGCCCTGCATACAGGTAAACCAGAATACCTGGCCGCCAAACTCAATACGGCAGGCCAGTCCAGAAACCTAAGGAGCTCCAGCTCTCTACTGCTCATCCCGCCCAAATCGCGCAAGCTCAGAACTACAGCTAAATCTTTTGCTGGCAACGCTCCCAAAATCTGGAACTCCATTCCTCCCCACATCAGAACAATCTCCTCATTTTCAAAATTCAAGAGGCTCCTCAAAGACTTCTTCCTCGACCGTACTCGAGGGACCTGAGAGACCCTGGACTGCCCCCGATCTGTCACTCCAGCTTTAACAAAATTCCAAGTCTGACATCAAGACTGCAGACCAAAATAGCTTATGGATACAAACATTCTATCAACAGATTATGTATGTTTGAGTTTCAGTCCGCTCATTATGTCATTTACTGTATATGTTGTGAAGCACTCTGATACCCTTGGGTCCAGCCATCACTATACAAAACTATTAAAATAAATAAAAATAAATGAATCGTTTTCCAGAAAGTGTATGGAATAGAGCCTGCAGTTAGAATGTTTAGTCAAAATGTAGCGTTCTTATGGCTTTTACAATTTGACGGTTCCATGGATTCCCAGATCTTGCAATAGTTTCTTTTAATTGGGCTTTAAGCGTTTTAATCTTTGCAGGCCCAATGTTCCACGTTAGACTTTTCTTTTTCTTGCAACAGCCAAAAATCAAGACCTTGGTCTTATCCTGGTTAATTTTAAGAGCATTAGCTGTGTTGTATTCGTGAAACATACACAAGGCTCTTTGGAGGCCAGACTTGGCATGGTCCATTATGACAATATCGTCAGCGAATTACAGAATGTGCAAGTTCGTTTTTGTGAGGCCCAGTTTTGGCGGAAGGAGACTGCTTTTCTCCAGGAATCTACCCAGGTCAGCGGTGTAGAGGTTGAACAAGAGGGGAGAAAGAACACATCCCTGCTTTAGGCCGTCTGAAGTTGGATTTTTTGCAGAGACTGTTGTGGGGCCAGTTATGACTCACACCGTGTGTTCTTATGCAAGGAGATAAGGGCTCCGAGCAGGCTCAGTGGGATCCCCCACTTATCTAATTTTCTTTATAAAGTGTTATGAGACACTTTATCAAAGGCGGCACTGTAGTCTAGAAAGCAGCAATAGGGGGAAAGTAGATTTTTCTGTGCTGCTTGTTGACTCAGAATGGATAGGGTGGTGATGTTGTCAATTGTGGAGGCAGAAGTTCGGACCCAGTTTGAAAGTATAGTAGAATATTATTTTCCACTACCCATTTTTCTAGCGACATGAGAAGAGACCGAGCATATACCTTGGCCTCAAGATCTAATAGGGCAATGAGTTTGTAATTAGCTGGAAGGGAAGGATCTCCTTTCTTAAGAATTGGGCATAAGATCAAGCCTTTCCACGAGTCTGATATCTGAAAGGTAGTAAACACATAGTTTTGTATAAAGGAAGTAATAGCTTAGCCCATTCTTCCAGCTCACATTTGAATATAGCAGTTTTTCTTGGATTTCAGAAACTTGCAGACCTGGGCCGAGTTAGTCAGCTCATGGGATTCTATCAGCATAATGTCGGCAGGATCTTTGTTTCGACCACAGCGAGGTCCAGGATAACACAGCAGTATTGTTGAGTCACATACTGAGACCAGACTTCTTTAGAAACCACGTTCCCCTGCTCTTATTGGGGAAGGGAAGTTTGTTTATATGGTGCTAAAAGTGAGTCAGGTTTTTTTCCTTTAACAGAGCAAATATTTTTAGCTAGTCGTTCAGTTCTTTTTGTTTCTTGGTTTCCCATGTTGATTTTTTGAAGGCTTTACATAACAAAGCCATATTATTGGCAGTGAACTCTGTACCTTTAGATTTATGCAGGGGCACAGCCCTCCTTAGGGCTCTTCTTTGGGTAACTAAAACCAGATTGGAAATCTGCCGCGGGGGAGACCTGGGGAGTCTGTGATGAACTTCAGGACCTGCTAGAAGGTCTCGTAATTTAGCAATGGCGTCCTACCAATGATGATGGCCCGTGGGATGGTAGTGAATGAAATTTGGAATTATTTCCATGAGCCAAGTGCCCACCTTATCTGCACCTAAAGAGTCCCATTTGATTCTTCTGACTAGTGTGTGGAGTTCGATCTGCATTGAGTATCCCACTTCAGTTACTTCAGCAGCAACAGAAACTTGCAAGTTTATTGTTATAGTCAAAGGGTAATGATCATTCTCTGTACGAGTGGGGATCTCCATTTTAACAAACTTACTTGCCAGATAGGGTGATAAAAAAATATAATCAATGGTCAAGAGATTCTTAAATGTTGGAGATAGATGGATGCTGGGATCCTGTTCCAGTGTGATTTGTATCACAGAACGTAGATTGTAATTTGTTAAAAAAGTGATCATGGCTACTTGCTCTTTGGTCTTGGTGATTAATGAGCGTTGAGTCCCAGAACTCTAATATTAAAATCGCCTAATAACAGAAGCGAACTCAAGTAAAAGCTCTTCCAGATGCTTGATCAAAAGAGCTGTTCCCAGTGACTTTGATGTTTTAGTTGTATTGTGGTAACAGTTGATTAAAAGCAAAGGGAAGGCCCTAATTGGAGTTGAAAAACCGGTGATTAATGCAATTTGCCCAGCCAAGGGGTTCCGATAGATGGGGGTAGCTGCGATCTTGCACCTGTGTTTAATGAAAATTGAGAGGTCCCCAGAAGGTCTACCAAAATAATTAGGCTGGGATGCTGGTTGAAAGAGTTCATAATAGCTGTGGAGAGCTGATGGAAACAAAGACCAGGTCTCTTGAAAGCAGATGATATCTCTTTTGCTCAAAAAGTCCACAGCTGATTTAGATGAAAGGGTTGACTTTAGCCCAGCAGCGTTCCAGGAGGAGATGGTCAGTTTAGAATCTGACCGCTAAACTGAGCCATTAGGAAGGATGCTGCTGGGAGCAGAGGACTGGAGACTTTCGATGGGAATACCCATGGCGGCTGTAAATATTGTGGGAGACAGAGAAACTTGATTTACAGCTCACCATCATTGATTGTTGTTATATGAAATGTTAATGAGGTTATCCGCTTTTGATGCATCTGGCAGCCTAACATGGGTTGCACCCCGTGACCCTTTCAGGACGCTAGGGTACGACTTCACTGGTTCATCCTGAAGAAGTACTTGGGGATATTTCTGTTGGGGGGGAACCCAGAGTTCTATACCCCAGTCTTCAAAGAAACTGGCTTCCCCAAGAATTGAATCCCTTAGGGATTCTCGTGACCATGTTGTAACAGTTGCTTCCGAATGCCCTTTCCCTGGTATTAAGGCAAACTTGACTGCTGTAAGATCAGAAGAAGTAATCCCAGTGAGCGCCGGGACATACTTGAATAAGCGAATAAGGTTGTTTCTATTGAGAGTGTCATGCGGGCGCTTGTGTGCAAAGTGAGGAGAAAAAAAATTAATTCTGCCTCTTTTTCAGGACCTTGGTATTTCTAACTCCCAACTGTATCAGGCGTAAGCAGAGGGGCCTTAAAGTGTAGAGGTGTAACTTCAGATAGACGATGGTTCCCCTCCAATTGACTTTGCCCTCCTGAGGCCTGTACAAATTGAGAATGAGAAGGCATTGGCACTTGTGGAGGGTAATCCCAAAGGGATTTGGTCAGGTCACCTGTTGGGTATCGCAGAGAGGGGGCCCATCAGTACGCCGCCTGTTGTGATTTGGGAAACATTGGTAGTATGGCTTACATTTCCCGAGCGCTTATTTGGACCGCTCCATGTGTTTGGGACTTCCCATGAGGGCTGAGCTGTGGTGTCTTGCTGGCCCAAACTTTGGCCTTGAAGGGCTATCCCCTGAATTTTGGTTGACGAAGACCCGTGCTTCGTGATGGCAGAATATAATTTGGTGGCTCCAGGGGGGTCCCCTTAGAAGCTTCCTGAGTGAATGTCCGAGGGTTATCGATAGAGTCAATTTTATCAATGAGAACCGTTCTAGAATCAGGGGTTTTAATTTTTAATTTTAAAGCCTGATTAAAAATAGGAAAGTGAGAGAGCCCCCTCTCTTCAGAAACTGGCATTATTGTAACCCCTGTCCCATCGAGCCCCAATCTCCGTTTTGCAAGATGTCGTTTTTCAGTTTGTTTTTTACGTTTCTTTCTCTCCATTCTGGACAATGATAGTTTCATAGGGAGATTAGAGGGCAGGTGGGCGACATTTGAAGGAGCTAGGTCAGCATGTCCAAGCTGCGTGGTAGCCAATGTAGTGGTCGTTAGACTGTGAGTGTTAAGGGTCGCCAGACCAGCTTTGGGATCACTAGTGCCGGTCGCCGTTGACTGAAGAGGAGAGGAAATCGACTTTTTGAGGTCTGGTTCCAAGAGGAGGAAAATAGTTCTTCTCAGTGATAGTGATGTATCTTAAGCTACTGAGCACAAGGACTCTTTAAAGGGAGACCCGGTTTGAGCCTTTTGGATACATTTAGGTTTAGCATTACTGTTAGTATAGTGCTTCACGCTGTCCAAAAGCGAGCCCAGAATTTCTGGATAGGATGAAAGTTTGTTATTAATGGGGAACAGGAACAAGAATTCAAGCTGTCGGGAGGCCCTACAGACCTTTCAAGGGTCAAAGTTGAGGCCAACGTTTGAATTAAGTCGATCTCTAGTTCCATTTTCTGTGATTGCCATTTGAGGGCAGTTGCAATAGAGTCTTGTTTTACGTGAAGGGACGTCAATGAGATCAAAAAAGGACTTGTGGACCCGAGGGCGTAGGCATAGGTGAATCCTTGTCTTCTTGCACAGCGCTAGAATCACCTGTTGCTAAAAGACAATAAGCAAGAGAATTCCAAACCAAAAGTTAACTTCATCTGGAACACATATCTGGCATCCCCGTATGGAAAAGAAGAAGAAAAGCCAGATACAGAGATTTACAGTCTAATAAACTGTTGCAGGGGGCGGAGCTTGCTCCCGACCACATGGCCGCTTGAGCTGCGAGCTCTGTAACACCGTGGCACTACCTGCTAATTATCCGACAGCTATGAGAATTTCCTTTTGCCTGGCGGCGCTTTCCTGCATCCGGAGGTGCTCCTGAACGCAAAGCATGGATTCTTGCCCAGAGATGTGCAGAATTGGAGGAGCGGCAGACTTCTGTGAGTTAAGGCCCTGTTAGACCAAGATCCCATCCTCAAGTTGAGCTGTGGAGCGGTCTGCGCACCGTGGTTTGGGAGCGCTCGTGTACTGGGCATGACCAACGAAGACGGCGCTGAAGAAGGACCTAGTCACCGAGGGAGCAGAGCTGATCCCAGCGTTGGCGACATAACGGAGGACTGTGCCTGTGTCCAGTGATGCGGTGCAGCAGTGTGAGACGCTGACTTTTGCGGAGCGGCTGTAGAGCTGCGGAGGTACGGAGGCACGACCTGTTGGATGTCACCTGGTCCCGGGCGGTTGATAGTGTGACCACATGCACATCGGGTCAAGAGACGGCTGCGAGGATCCTAGACGGACCCACTACCCCACTGCATGGTCGTGCACACTAGCGGTATACGCGGCCTGACCCGCCATTTTGGGCCCAAGCAATGCAGTGATCTCTATGCTGCTGCCCAGTGACTGTGACTTGGCAGGTGAGATACTCCGGTCTTACCGGGAGCGGCGCGGAGTCTAGGGAGAGACGCCTGAAGGGGTCAGCTTGCGGCAACGCTGCATTGTAGCTGACAGGAATCGCATTGGTCACCCGGAGGTGCCTTGTGAGTGGCGGCGGCGGCCTCCACCCCCTCAATGTCTCCTGCCTGAGCCCGGATTGCCAGTTTTGGTGGGTGCATCCTCACTGGGATTGTTGGGTGTGTGGTGCTGCCGAGCACAGCCCCCCGACTGGCCCCCCCTAGGGTTTCCTGCAAGATTGGCTGCACGTGCATCCAAGTGCCAGACTTACCTATGGGATAGGAGCGCTTATAGAGTGAAGATGTGGTGTGCTGACTTGCTTGAGGGGTCAGATGTAGTGGAGTCCTCACCCCGCCACAAGCTAGTGCCATAGGTGCCCCGCTGGACAAGATAGAATACAAAGCGCCGGCTTGGGTGTACTGGGACGACGCAGGCCCACTGATAGGCGAGTGCGACCTGGCAGCTGAGCACCTGCAAGGCAGCCTGATAAGTGTTACAAACGCATTGCTGTGGTCCAAGTTGCATAAGTCATCAGTGCCCCACACTCGGCGAGGGCCCCACCGCCTGCACTGAGGAGTCCGGGAGAGACCGGTATAGGCAGAACAGACAGGACTCAGCAGAAGCTCTCATTTGACCAAAAGCGGTTGAAGTCAAACCATGCTTCCACTGAAGGCGAGGCCAGCATGCACGGCCACAGAGCTGAGGAGACACATCAGGATATCCATGGCATGCTGATTGAGATGGATAAGAGTCTGCAAAGTGGTATATCCTCGTTGGGCATTAAGAAGGATGCCCTGTCCTATCGGATGGATCGCATGGCAGAGAGACAAAATAAGCATGCTGAGCGTTTGGATATGTCTGAACGCAGGATTACTGAGGTGGAAGAATCACAAACCACCTTGGACACCATACATAAGCAACTAGGCAGAGTGTTGCGTGTCCTGCAAGACAAAACGGAGGACTTAGAAGCGCGCTCCCGGCGCTGTAAACTAAGAATGACAGGTCTGCCGGAAAATTCCCCCACTGGCAACATGGAACAATTTAGCTTCTAGTGTCTTTGCTTGGTGACAACATATTCTCGACCATGTTTCTGGTGGAAAGGGCACATCGGTCTCTGGGTCTGCCCCCCCCCCCCACCGAGGGAGCTGCACCCAGACCGATCATAGCTAAATTGCTTAACTATCGTGACAGGGATATCGCCTTGAAGATGGCGAGGGAAAAACAACCCTTACGATATGAAGGTTCGACAATTTCACTGTTCCCGGACTTTACCATCCGTGTCCAGGAGGCGCGTCGTCAGTTTGCCCTGATGAAGAAACAACTCCGGGACCTTGGCATTGATTATGCCATGCTATACCCGGCCAAGTTGCGAGTCAACAAACAGGGGTGATCGCACTTCTTCAGAGACCCCAAAGCTCTACAAAAGGCACTGAAAGACTGGTCCAAGGAGCGGAGTCGCAGCCCTGAGCAGCAGCTGCTTGATGAAGCTGCGGGGGTTCCCTGGAAGAGCAGGACTGAAGGATGAGTACCACCCGTAGACAATAAGTATTATTTTGGGGATGGGCAGGGTTTAGTGATTTTGGCAATTTGTGTTTAGTAAATTGATGTTTAACCTGGCATACCCTAGCCCCTACCCCACTATTAGGCGACCAGTCTTATGCGGTGCGGGCCTCATCCTGCTGGTGGGCTCGTAGATTTACTCAGTCTCGTCGTGGTACCCTATAGTTTAGACGGTGTTCTACATGGGCTAGACAGATTTTATTGCCAAGCGAGCAACATCCCCCCACGAGTGAATCACACTTGGGGAAGTCATTTGGTTTACTGTTAGTGGTGAGGAGGGGCAGCACACCGTTGGGATAATTTAATAGAATTGAGTTCGGTACTGGTGTTGGGATGGGTTTGGACAATTCTGGTCAACATTGCTTAAGTTTTTGTTTGGGAAATGTCTGGGGTATGTTCCATCAGGCCAAATTTGGGGGTAACCTGATGTGGGTGGGGGAAGCATGGATATTGAGACTCAGGGGCCGTGTGATAATTGAACATGGTAGTGCACACGTGATATGTAACAGCGCTAAGGCACACATGAACAAACATGGCAAATCTAACTGACACCTTGACACAAACTACTGAGGACAATAGGGATATTAAGATGGACTCTATTGGGACAATTACATGGAATGTTAGGGGACTAAACGACCACAGGAAAGTTAGTAAAGTTCTTTCATATCTGACAAGGCACGCAATAGATATTGCGCTGCTGCAGGAGACCCACCTCCCACCCAACTCACCTATGTTGCGCTGCAAGGGGTTGCATGGCAACATACATGACGAAGGATTCACTAGACACGGACGGGGAGTCCTCACCTGTGTTAATCCGAAATCCTCTCTCACTCTTAGCCCCGTCATCACAGATACTGCGGGCAGATATGCAATCTTGAGGTGCCACGGAAAAGGCATGGATATACTCATAGTTAATGTATCCGGGCCTAACTTTGACAACCCACCCTATTTTAGTATGCTGTCAGATAAAGTAGGTAATCTAGTAATGGGGGAACAGCTTTGGGAGGGAATTTTAACTTGGTACTGAATCCCAAACTTGATAAATCGGACGGACCAGAAAGACACGCGGCTGCAGCAGCCAAGATGTTGGAATCCGTGATGGTCAGGTTTGAACGTAGAGATGTCTGGCGAACGAAATATCCACGCCAAGGTGGCTTTAAACATTATTCCGCTTACCACACTCTACCATACACAAATCAATTATTGGTTTGCAGTCGATACTCTGGGCAACAGAGTACGCATGTGTCAGGTGCTGCCCTGCACACTGTTGGATCATTCGCCAATTCTATTAGTTATATACACCCCCCACAGACATATCCCCCCATTCACGTGGCGGTTTCCACCATATTCCCTGTTGGACACAGTGTTCAAGGAGGAATTAGCAGAGGCAATAGATAAGTTTTTTCATGTGAACGTGGGTTCAGTTGTAGACTACCAAGTAGTCTGGGAGACCTTTTATGTCTACATCAGAGGGGTTCCTATATCTAAACACTCGGGTGTCCTGTGCTCTATACGGAATCAACTGCCCGACTTAGAAGGGAAGATTAAGATATTAGAGAGACGACAATTGATGGATTCGGATGACTCTGAGAAGAGGGAACTCACAGACCTGTTAGAGTCATACCACATGACTTCAGACGATTAAATTAAACATATGGATAAATATGCCACTGCCCGAATGTACAGTGAGAGCGATAGACCGGGTCCGTCCTGGCCCAATTGATAAAGAAAAAAAGGGACAAAGTAGTGGTGGCCGAGTTTAGAACTGCAGAAGCTGAGTCCTTAACGGAGGTCACCGATGTAGCAGACAG
This sequence comes from Lissotriton helveticus, assembly GCF_964261635.1. Taxonomy (NCBI): domain Eukaryota; kingdom Metazoa; phylum Chordata; class Amphibia; order Caudata; family Salamandridae; genus Lissotriton; species Lissotriton helveticus. Next base: position 324,832,132 of record NC_136069.1, on the reverse strand, counting down.
ATTCCGCCAATACTATAAAGAACTATATTCAACTCGAAGCGCTGCATCAGATGACAAGATTCTTGATTATTTATCTTATATACATCTTCCGTGGCTTACTGATACACACAGGAAGTTTCTCATGAAGCTTATTGAACGTGACAAAATCCTACTGGCCCTCTCGTTTATGAAAGCGGGGAGTGCCCCACGGTCGGACGGGCTGATTGTTTCCTTTTACAGGGCCTTTCTGGACCAACTTCTGCCACAATTGACCACCCTGTTTGATGACGTGTGTCACAGGTACAATGTCACCCTCAATGACTGAAGTGGTTATAGTTGCGCTACTCAAGCCAGGCAAACCACCAGAGGAATGTGCCGCTTACCGCCCGTTGGCATTGCTTAATGTTGACACGAAAATATTTTCAAAAATCTTACCGAACCGTCTGGTCCGCTTGGTCCCGCTGCTAGTTGCGCTGGAGCAGGCGGGATTTGTTCCGGGCAGGAATCTGACATATAATTTGCGTACCATGTTTGGGGCATTACAGCACACCAAACCATAGACATCTGCAGGGTAGTCTTCCTGGATATTGAGAAGGCCTTTGGCGCAGTTGAGTGGCCTTTCATGACACATGTATTGACTAGGATGGGGGTTGGTTCAACTTTCCTACAATTACTTGGTATGCTTTACAACAAACCTAAAGCCAGGATTAAAATAGGAAACATAGTCACTGAGCCCATACGTATCATGAGAGGCACGCACCGAGGGTGCCCCTTATCCCCGTTGTTATAAGCGTTAGTTGCAGAGCTTCTTGCATATGCGCTCAGGGAGTATCATCAGCATAGAGGTATTAGCTACCTGCACTATAAAATCATACTTTCTACATACGCTGACTACACCCTTCTATATGTCAGAAATCCAGAAACTAATTTGACAACAGTTCTACGCGAGGTTGTGCGCTTCGGTGCTTTGTCAGGTCTACAAGTTAATTGGTCGAAATCCATCATCTTCCCCCATACGCCTGGCACTCCCCACATCGACCTGGAGTACCCCCTGCATTGGACCACGGATGCGGTGAGGTATTTGGGCATACACAGAGACTCTGAAATATTATTTAGAGAGAACTATGGAGTGGCTTACAGTAAACTTGAAGATGATGTGGAAAGGTGGATAAAACTCCCACTGTCCCTCCTGGGTAGGATCTCAATCATGAAGATGGTGGTGCTACCGCGTCTGTTCTTTTTGATTTCCAACATCCCTATGGTGCTTCAAAAGGTATTTATTAACCGCCTCACCACATTGATGATTAGATTAGCCTGGGCAGGTAAACAGCCACGGGTTAGGTGGCAGATATTAGTTTTACAGTATCATTTGGGAGGACTAGGTGCACCAGGACTTCGAGTTATACTACAGGGCGGCACAGAGTGCGCATGCATATTATTAGATGCAAGGCTCTCCGGACATCCCCTACCTCCGTATAGAGAAAGAAGTGGCCTCACCACTTCCATTGCCCACATTATTGTCTAAGATGTGGATAGGAGGACGGGTATATTGGATTCGATTAATTGCACGGTACATGCTTGGCACTACCTGTTGCAACAACAAGCGTGTGCAATACTATATTCGCCGCAGGCTCCACTAGATTGGTGCTTATGGCTGAAACAATGCAATGAAAAGGGGGTTATACTTGCGCTTAATACACTGGGCATAAAGACGATGGGCGACTTGTTCGTTGAAGGAACAGCTAAAAAGTGGGAGGATCTTACCCTGCCTGACTCAGATCCCACTCTGCTGAGAAAGTTTCAATTTCATAGAGTGCGTCGAGCGTTGAGGGAGACTTTGGGGGAAGAATACCTGGAACCACCAGAATTGTTGGCCTTAACACAAACCATATGCTCTAAATCCCCAAAACGGTAGTGTCCACAATTTATAACAAACTAGCTTACCCGTCGCGCCTTGCTGCAATCTCAGAAGAAAGGAAATTCAAGGAAACTCGTTATGATAACATTCAATTTACATTGTGTCATTTTTATTGAAACTTATTCATTTTAATATGGAAAACATTTCAAATTGTCGTTTTAATTCTATTTATTTATTCCAGTGCTTGTGGATACACGATTTTTAGTTTTTCTGTCTGGTGCGTACATCAGTATTCAAAAGATTATGGGGGCCCTGGGGTGCCGATATTTAAAAAAATTTGATGCCAGAAACCTTTGCGGGAGTGTACTCAACAACTTCCCAAAGTTTCCTGGCGATCGGATGAATGGTGTTTTAATTCTATTTATTTATTCGAGTGCTTGTGGATACACAATTTTTTGTTTTTCCGTCTTGTGCATACATCAGAATCGAAAGATTATGAGGGCCCTGGGGGGCCGATATTTGAAAAAAATGAATACCAGAAACCTTTGCGGGAGTGTACTCAACAACTTCCCAAAGTTTCATCGCGATCGGATGAATGGTGTTGTAATGCATATTCGAAAGATTATGAGGGCCCTGGGGGACCGATATTTAAAAACAATTATGCCTGAAACCTTCGCGGGAGTGTACTCAACAACTTCCCAAAGTTTCATGGCGATCGGATGAATGGTGTTTTAATTCTATTTATTTATTCGAGTGCTTGTGGATACACGATTTTTTGTTTTTCAGTCTGGTGCGTACATCAGTATTCGAAAGATTATGAGGGCCCTGGGGGGCCAATATTTAAAAAATGTTTATGCCAGAAACCTTCGCGGGAGTGTACTCAACAACTTCCCAAAGTTTCATGGCGATCGGATGAATGGTGTAGTAATGAATTTTCGAAAGATTATGAGGGCCGTGGGGGGCCGATATTTAAAAAAATGTTATGCCAGAAACCTTCGCGGGAGTGTACTCAACAACTTCCCAAAGTTTCATTTTTTTTTTTTGTAAAACAATTTTTATTGCAGATCCACACATTAGATGCAGTAGCAGTTTACCCATCATAGTTGTCATCATAGTTCCCACCATAGTATGATACACAGCCTTTTAGCCCTCAACCCGGAGGCCGGGCGGCGATTCGTGTGGGTCAGGTATGTTCATTGGTGTGTTGGGCTATGTAAGAGGAGGATAAGTCAATCAGTTTCTGCTTTTTGTTTATGTCCTCCTCCCCCCGCTCCGCTTCTGGTCTCGCTCGGAGGATTCCGGTAATGCTTACGGTGGTCTGCGCTCCCCCCCCATCTCCCATTGTGTGTCTGTGCCTATGTCCGGTGCTGGTGCCCATATCCATGGTGTATGTTGAAGGAGGTTCATGTGTTTTCTTGTGTGTGTGTGTCTGGTGTCGGTGCTGGGTGGGCGATGGGTGCTAAAGGAGTTGGGGGGCCCTCTATCTCTTCGTCTACTAGTCCCACCAGTGTAGTGTCCCTCAGAGCTTGGACCAACGTCTCCCATGCTCTCGCCGCGTCCTGCGCTTTCTCGTCTGAGCTGCGGCGTGCCAATTGGTATCTAATCGTGCTCTCGGCTGCCGCCCATTTCAAGAATTCGGAGAGCCATCTCCTGTGAGTCGGGCCCTTCTTTGCCTTCCAGCCCTTGGTCAGCTCCCGTTTGGCTAAAAGCAGTCCCATGTCTATGAATTTGCTTGTTAGCTTGTTTTTGCGTGTGTGTGGGAACCAGTGGAGTAGTGCGACCTCATTATCGTATTGTAGTTCCCTGTCCGTTACTGTGTTCAATGTGTCGCCTATCTCACTCCAATATTCCTGTACGTGAGGGCAACCCCGGAGCATGTGGAGTAGATCTGCCTTCACCAGGCCGCATCTGGGGCACGCTGCATCTGTAACTCCGAAATATGTTGCCACTTTGTTCGGGGTTAAGTAGGCTCTGTGGAGGATGTACAGATGTATAAGTTGAAAGCGCGTATTCCTTGTATTTTTCCTAGCCCTGCGTACAAGTTGGGACCATGTTGTGTCGGGTATTTCTTTCTGCAAGTCAGCCTCCCATTTCGTTTTAAGTGAAGTGAGGGGCTGAATGTTTTCTAAGGATAGTCGGGAATAAAGGCACGTGACTGCTTTAAATGTCCCTGCCGCCATCATTGCGTATTGGCACACCAGTGTCGTCTGTGGCTCGGTCAGCCCCCCTCCCCAGTGTGTTTGTATGGCCCTCACCACCGCCGCGTGTATTAGATAGTCTCCCCTTCGAAGATCGTAGCGCTCCTGAAGAGTCTGAAATGGTACCAGAACTCCGTCGTCATAAAGGTCCCCTATCATTTGCAAGCCTGCTTCCTCCCAATCCTGCAGTCCCGACCAATCCCCTCCATGTGGCAGCGCCGTCACCATGCCCAGAGGAATTTCGGGCGCATACGGGTGCTTCGGCCCCGCACGCTTCTGCGATTTGTTCCAGCATAGCCGCAGTGTTCGTTCCTCCAGGGTCAGTCCTCTAAGGACTAATTTTTGTTGCATGGTAATGTACGCTAGAACATGGCGGGGCGTTCCGGTGTCCCTTTCCTGCTCCGGAGCTCGGTAGGCTCTTGCAACCTCTTGCGTAAAGTGTTGCAATTGGGCTGCCAGGTAGTATAATTCAAAGTCCGGGACCGCCAGGCCACCCTCGTCTTTCGAGCGGGTCAGCGTCGTTAGAGCGATTCTACGCCTGCCCGATCCCCATAAAAAGGAGATTACTAATGACCTAAGCCGTTTAAAGATTGGCCCCGGAATCCATATCGGGAGGGTCCGGAAAAAGTACAGCAGTCTCGGAAGGGCTATCATTTTCAGCAGTGAGACTCGACCTGACATGGATAGGGGCAAGGTTGCCCAGAAGGAGATATTGCCCTGCAGGGCTCTAATGCAGCGTCCGATATTGCCGTCCAATAAGTCCGCCGGGTCATGGAATATGTGCACTCCCAGGTAATTCAGGCAGTTGGGCTCCCATCTCACCAACGAATGGGATGAGGGACGCGCCCCCTCTCTCCGCAGAGGGAAGAGGCAGGTCTTCGACCAGTTCACCCGTAAGCCAGAGATGTCGCCAAAGCAGTCTAGCAGCCTCTCGACACCTACCACCGCCTCCTCTGCATTCTCTAAGAAGAGGAGCAGGTCATCTGCATATAGGGAGATAAAATGGCGGGCTTCCTCGGAGTCCAGGCCACAATAGTGGTCGCCCCGTCTGGCAGTCGCCGCCAGGGGTTCCATTGCAAGTGCGAATAGTAGGGGGGAGAGTGCACACCCCTGTCTGGTTCCCCGGTGCACCTCATATCCTTCTGATACCAAGGCTCCGACTCTCACTCTGGCTCTCGCCGACGCGTACAGTACTTTCGTCCACTCTATGTACCCCTCACCCAGTCCAAAGACTCTCATTACTCTATAAAGGTAATCCCACTCTAGGCTGTCGAATGCTTTCTCTATGTCGACCGCGAGCACCAGGGGGGACTGTGCTCCGGGAGGAGGGTTATCTATCAATCTGAGGAGCCTGCGTATATTATGTGTCGTGTTTCTTGTGGGTATGAATCCCGACTGATCTCTGTGGATTAAATGTTGCATGTGGGATAGTAATCTGGTGGCTAAAATGGTACTGAGGATTTTGTAATCCGTCGTCAACATAGAGAGCGGTTGGTAGGACGCCGGGTCCGTGCCGTCTCTCCGAGGTTTTAAGAGGGGAATCATTATGGCCTCGCGCATTGAGCAAGGGAGGCAGCCCGTCTCCTTGGCTTCATTATAGATTATTCGGAGGCGTGGGGCCAGCTGGTCAAGGTATTTGAGATAGAATTCAACGGGCAGTCCATCCAGTCCCGGCGTTTTGTTGTGCGCCATACGTTTTACTGCACCCCGTATTTCCGTCAAGTCTATCGGGCTGCCCAGGGACTCGGCGTCTTCTCGAGTTAATTGGGGCAAGTGCAAGTCCGCCAGAAAGGCGTCCGTTGCCGCGCTCTGGTCCAACAGCCTGCTTTGATATAACCGTTCGTAATAGGAGCGAAAGCAGGTCAGTATCTCTGGCTGCGTTTGGAGCATACAGTCTCCACTCCCCTTAAGAGACAGAATTGGCTTACTGTTTCGGGTGGGGTTCGCTAGCTAGGCCAGGAGCGCGCCGGGTTTATCTCCTTCCGCGAGGGTTCTCGTCAGGTATAGTTTATAATCAAAGCTGCGCAGGCGCTCCACTTCTACTGCCACTGCCTCCCGCGCATTACTGACCATATCCTGAAGTTCAGGATGGTTGGGGCGCTCCCGCTCCGCCTTTCTCAGTGTTGATTCTGCCTTATCCAGATCCCCTATCAACGTTCTGCGCGCCCCCGCAAATTTTCCTATACAGTGTCCCCTCACCACTATTTTGAATGCATCCCATTCTACAGCCCTAGAGGAGGCAGTGTTCTCGTTCTCCGCGAAGTATTGTTCAATCCCGTCTCCCAACGCTTCGCGGAAAGGCGGATCATCGAGCGTGTCCGGTCGTAGCCGCCACGTCGGGATACGTGTGGGTTCGTTCATCCAGTTCAGAGTAAGGAGTAGGGGGTTATGGTCGGATATTGTTCGCGCTAAGTATTCAGTTCGGGTCACTGACGGGAGCACCGTTTGCGAGCATAGGAAGACATCGAGACGGACATGGAGATCATGAATGCTGGAGTAGAATGAATAGTCTCTGTCCCCAGGGTGTTGTACCCGCCAAGCGTCTGATAAGTCCCATTTTCCCTCCCAGTCTGCTCGGTGTTTAGCTAGTCTGTGTACTGGGGATGTCTGCAATGGAGGGTGTGATCTGTCCAGGGAGACGTCCACTATTGAGTTGAAGTCCCCCCTATCAGCAGCGGACTAGTGAGGTAGCTAGCCAGAGTCCGAGAGAGTTTCGTGAAGTATGTCGCTTGGTCTACATTCGGGGCATATACGCTAGCAAGTGCTATGTGTCGGCCTCTAAGCAGGCCCTCGATTGCTACGAACCGCCCATCTGGGTCCACAGTGTGTCTAGTGACCTGGAAAGGGACACCCGCTCTGATCCAGATTAATACCCCTCTAGCGAAGGCCGAGTATGTAGTGTAATAAAGGTGGCCCCTCCACCTACGCTGTAGCGCCACTCCCTCCTTCCGTGTCAGGTGGGTTTCTTGCAGGAATGCTATGTGTACTCCCCTGCGGACTAGATAGGAGTGGATCTTGTGTCTTCTCGTCATCGTATTCAACCCCCGCACATTCCAGGACACACAGTTCAATGAACCCATGTTAGCCATAGTCCCCTTGGGTACGAGTCAATTCAAGCTTGGTTGGCAACCAGACAATAGGTTTGACAATATTTCCCACCCTCCCAACAACCCCTACAGTCCCCCCCCTTAAACTGTGCCCCGAGTGTCCCCAACTACTCCAGGCTCCCTCCCTCCCCAGAACAGGACCTAACTGCAACAGAGTAGCTCCCATCCAAACAGGCGAGCAATCGTGCTCAAAACCTCTATGTAACCGTGATTAGTATCACGGAAGCCTTATGGGCTCTGGGGAGCGTGAGCTAGTTACTGGTGTTTTCCAATGTCGTCTCCATAGATCCCTCCCGCCATACACAGTGCAACTTACGAAAATGCAGTCTAACATTGTCCTGCTCAGGTGTGCGCAGAGGCCAATCGGCTTGTCATCGCCAGGCGTCCAGTGGGCAAGTTCGGGAGGCTGCCAATGTGTTGCTAATTCATCCACAGCTGACTACAAGCTTTTAACGCGGCTCCTCCGCAATTATTATCCTGTTTGTGTTTTTTTAAACTTTGTGTATTTTCTTATTGCTATTTGCACTTGCTTGGCTTCTTTGTGCAACCTACCTGTTATTCCGCTCCAGACCCCGTTCCGCCCCGGCTGTGTGCCGTTTGCGCGGAGGGTCGAACTGGTGAGCGCCATTCCCCGCCTCCTTCTTTGATCCACTTCCGCCCTGACGCATTCAGCGCAGGTCAGCGGTCTAGTGGTTTTGGACCTCGAGTATTTAATGGGGCCAAACGCGGGACACAGTTGACAGTCGCGGCGATTCAGGCTGCCAATGTGTTGCTAATTCATCCACAGCTGACTACAAGCTTTTAACGCGGCTCCTCCGCAATTATTATCCTGTTTGTGTTTTTTAAACTTTGTGTATTTTCTTATTGCTATTTGCACTTGCTTGGCTTCTTTGTGCAACCTACCTGTTATTCCGCTCCAGACCCCGTTCCGCCCCGGCTGTGTGCCGTTTGCGCGGAGGGTCGAACTGGTGAGCGCCATTCCCCGCCTCCTTCTTTGATCCACTTCCGCCCTGACGCATTCAGCGCAGGTCAGCGGTCTAGTGGTTTTGGACCTCGAGTATTTAATGGGGCCAAACGCGGGACACAGTTGACAGTCGCGGCGATTCAGGCTGCCAATGTGTTGCTAATTCATCCACAGCTGACTACAAGCTTTTAACGCGGCTCCTCCGCAATTATTATCCTGTTTGTGTTTTTTAAACTTTGTGTATTTTCTTATTGCTATTTGCACTTGCTTGGCTTCTTTGTGCAACCTACCTGTTATTCCGCTCCAGACCCCGTTCCGCCCCGGCTGTGTGCCGTTTGCGCGGAGGGTCGAACTGGTGAGCGCCATTCCCCGCCTCCTTCTTTGATCCACTTCCGCCCTGACGCATTCAGCGCAGGTCAGCGGTCTAGTGGTTTTGGACCTCGAGTATTTAATGGGGCCAAACGCGGGACACAGTTGACAGACGCGGCGATTCAGGCTGCCAATGTGTTGCTAATTCATCCACAGCTGACTACAAGCTTTTAACGCGGCTCCTCCGCAATTATTATCCTGTTTGTGTTTTTTAAACTTTGTGTATTTTCTTATTGCTATTTGCACTTGCTTGGCTTCTTTGTGCAACCTACCTGTTATTCCGCTCCAGACCCCGTTCCGCCCCGGCTGTGTGCCGTTTGCACGGAGGGTCGAACTGGTGAGCGCCATTCCCCGCCTCCTTCTTTGATCCACTTCCGCCCTGACGCATTCAGCGCAGGTCAGCGGTCTAGTGGTTTTACGTCCCTTATCCATATTATGACTGTATGGCGGAAGCGCAGCGGACGAGCGCAGCGGGAGCGCCGACGTCGCGCCGAAGTCAAGCCAAAGTCCTGCCCGTCTGCGCCCGTCCGCGCCAGCACGGGCCTAGGGCCCAACCCCCCTGGCTATACTTCTACGTCCTATTCACGTACTGCTCTACTGCAGATGCGGGGGTCATTCTGCCCCTCGCACTCTGTCTTGAACTGCCAAAATGCGCCCATTTCCTGTCCTCACTGTTCTCTCACTTTGGACTCCCTCAAATCATGCACAGATAGTAAGTCATCCACGTTTTGGAATTTTTCGGCTCCTAGGTGTACCCCCACTTCTTCCCTTCATAATTCCTCCCCTGCTTTTAGTTGCATCAGTATCAACTGCCGGTCTCTCTCAAAACATAAGAGAGACATCTTTGACCTCTTGGAGAATGCTAGCCCCGCTGCCATGTTTATCACCGAAACTTGGTTAAACGATAGCTCTGGCCCTGATATAGCCATGGCTCTCCCCAACAATTACACCTATGTTGGGCGAAACCGAGTATTCAAAGATGGTGGGGGAATTGCTATCATCTTCAAGAGAGAATTCTCTTGCAAGTGGGAAGATCTTGACTTTCCCAATTGCGAAGCTGGTCTGTTCAAACTCTCTCTTTCCCCTCAATTCACATTAACAGGCACCCTGATTTACCGTCCACCAGGCTCTGCTAGCAGCTGGGCTGCTGCATTCCCTGATCTTGTTGCCCCGTTCTTAGTACAGTCTACCAACTTTATGATTCTTGGTGATTTAAATATTCACTTCAACTCGTCCTCTTGTGCTATTGCTAAACGTCTCCGACAGGATCTTGAAGCACTAGATTTACATCTTCACAACTCCGACCCTACTCATAAGGCCGGCAATCTTTTAGATCCTATCTTTTCTAATCTAACTGGCATTTCCTATCTTTCTTCTACCCCTGTCCTCTGGTCTGACCATTTTATTGTTAATTTTGCTATCAACACGTCTGTGGCTGATTCCTCTAGGCCCGACCTTCCTCACAAAGCCAGTAGAAACTGGAAACGTCTTGATTTGAATAAATTAAATTCTCTTCTTGCCGACTCCAAACCTACGGTCCCCAAGATTACTATCAAAGAGCTCCCTGCCGTTACATCATGGTTAACCACCGCCCTGGATTCCTGTCTTCCGACCCAAAATAACAAATCTCAAATTCATCATCCCCCTGCTCCCTGGTTTAACGACTCCCTCCGGGCTGAAAAATCCAACTGTAAAAAATTGGAGCGCATATGGCGTTCCAACTATGACCCTTCTCATAAAATTGAATACAAGTCCGCCCTCAAAATTTATCACGCGGCCTGTGATGCCGCCAGAGCTGACTTTGCGAACAGCACCATTCTTACAGCGCTAAATAGACCTAAAGCCCTGTTCAAAATTGTCAAGGAGCTCTCGGGTGCTTCCTCGGTGCCTAAGGATCCCTGTTTAGACACTGCTCAGTGTAATGCTTTAGCTAATTTTTTTCTTGCAAAAATTGATAAGATTTATGCCATTTTTAATTCTACCTCTGCCTCCCCCATTCACTCTGTTCAAGACTTATGTAATCTTCCGCCTGATATCATCCCCGGTCCACTGCCCACCCCCTCCCCACTTCTTGCTTGGGACCCTATCTCCCCTGCGCTTCTAAACAGATATCTTCAAGACATCAAATCTGGCTCCCCCCTGGACCCCATGCCCCCGCAAGTTTTGCGCTCACTGGACCCAGCATCTATCCAGATTATCCTAGATGTCTTGAATGCTTCCCTGACAGAAGCGATCGTTCCAAACGAATGGAAACACGCAATGGTGGTCCCACTATTAAAAAAGGCAAATGCAGACCCAGACAACCCCTCCAATTTTCGCCCTATTTCTTTGCTCCCCTGCTTTTCCAAGATTTTGGAGAAACATGTTAATTCTTTGCTTAACTCTTTTGTTGAATCTTCTAATCTTCTTCATGGTTCCCAATCCGGCTTTCGGGCGGGTTTTTCCACAGAAACCACCCTCCTTGGCGTGTCAGAGACCATCAGACGCCAAGTGGATAATGGGGAGACGGTGGCACTCATTCTGCTTGACTTGAGTGCCGCTTTCGACACCGTCTCCCATTCCATCTTATTGTCCACGTTGGAGGTGGTTGGCGTCGGTGGTCCCGCCCTGGCCTGGATTGCTAATTTTCTTTCTGACCGCACGTTCCAAGTCTTTTCCTCCACTTCTGTCTCTTCTATTCTCCCCTCCACTCACGGTGTTCCCCAAGGGTCTATTCTTAGTCCCCTTTTCTTTAATCTGTATGTGAGGCCGCTTGCTTTTTTAGCGGAACAGGCAGGCCTCACAATTTACTCGTATGCTGATGACACTCAAGTCATCTACTCCCTTTCCACCAATAAAAATCTCCCCTCGTCTTCTCTTCAATCCGGGTTGAAACAAATATCGGATTGGATGCTGAAGCACAAGCTAAAATTAAATGGGGACAAGACAGAACTTCTCTTGTTTGGCCCAGACGCTTCACTCTGGGGCCCACACCATTGGCCATTGGAGATGGGTCCCTTACCCACTCCATCAGAGTCTGCCCGCAATCTTGGGGTTCTTTTTGATAACCAGTTAACCTTCAAGCAACACGTTGTGAAAGTCTCCGCCACCTGTACCACCATCATCAGGTGGCTGAGAAAAATCACGTGGATGCTGCCGGCAGACACCTTGAGGACCGTAGTCCAGGCTTTGGTCATCTCCCGCCTGGACTATGGGAACATCCTTCTCTTGGGCGCCGCCAAGGAGGTTACCAGGAAGTACCAGGTGGTGCAGAATATGGCAGTTCGCCTTATCTGTCACCTCCCTGCTAGATCCTCGGTTACTCCCCATATGCGGAAACTGCACTGGTTGCGTATTGAGAACAGAGTTAAGTTTAAAGCACTCTGCTATATGCATAAAATCATGACTGGTAAGGCCCCTCACTATCTGTCTGCCCTAGTGCAGCAATACATTCCCCCCCGGACACTCAGGTCTTCTACGCAGAATAAGTTTATGATTCCACGCACCAACAGAGCCAAAATGGGTGGTCGCTCGTTTGCCCTGTTGGCCCCTTCCTTATGGAACGCCCTACCTCAACAGTTGCGCTTCGAATCCTGCTTCCTTACTTTCCGTAAGGGAATTAAAACTTGGCTTTTCAACACTTAACCCTATGGTTTATTATTTCTCCCACTTTTTCTGATCGTTTAGTCTGCCTTAGCGCCGGGAAACCTTCGGGTAGCTGCGCGCTCAATAAATGTAATTATAAATAAATAAATAAATAAATAGCTGCCAATGATAACTTCCGAGGTTTGTGGCGTGAGCCTCGGGCCACCAGATTTGCCCATTTCCGACAATTCAGTCTCTGATCCTGAGCCCCGGTTCTCTGATCCCGATTCCTTCTCCGATTGGTGCAGAGTTGATCCCGAAACATCCCTCACCGCCTGGAGCGCCGCCTGCCGTTCGCCTTCCGTTTGGGATTGCGTCGGTTTCCCGGTGCGCTGTCTCAGCCGTCGGAGCCTCCGTGATTTCCTTATAGGTTGATTCCGGTGTTCCTCCTCAGCCCTGAAAAGCGCCCCATCCGTGCCCGTTTTGTAGGTGTCCCACCAGGCCCAGGCCTCTTCCGCAGTCAGAAAGAACTGAGCTTTTCCATCTAGTTCTATTCTGAGCCTGGCGGGGAACAGCAGAGAGTATTGGATACCTTCCGTGCGGAGTTCCTTTTTGATGGAGAGGAAAGAGGCGCGCTGTTTTTGCGTTTCAAACGTATAGTCCGGAAACAGGGTTACTTTGCTGTTGTCTACTTGGAAGGGTCCCGCTTCCCTGGCTCGTTGCAATAGCCAGTCTCTGTCTTTGTAGTGCAACAGTTTGATGACCACGGGGCGAGGAGGCAGGCCCGGCTTCGGGGGTCTGGATGGGACACGGTGCGCCCTTTCTAACGTGAAGAAGGGGGAGAGACCCTCAGGGGCCACTACAGTTCTTAGCCAGCCATCCAGGTAGCCCACCATGTCTGTACCTTCTTTTTTCTCCGGAAGGCCCACTAGGCGCACGTTGTTCCTGCGGCTACGGTTTTCGGCATCCTCAGACCGCCTCTCTAGGGCCTGAATGCGGTCCAGTGCCTCGGTGAGTCGTCCCTCCATTGATGTCTGCGCTGGTGCCAAGGTAGCGATAGTATCCTCCGTCTCCTTGACCCTATCCGCCAATTTTGCATGGTCCGCACGAAGGAGACCGAGGCCCGTTGATACTTGTGCAATATCATGGTGTAGGGCATCTCTCGTGTCCGTGATCGCCTGGAGGATTGTGTCTTGCATGCTTTGCAGGTCCGTGGGTGGCGGAGGAGCGTCTTCCGGAGGGTCCGTGGTGGGGCTGGCATCTCCCTTCGGTCCCTTCGGTTTCCCCATAGTGGCGTCGCGGGCAGCGGACTTGCCTCGTGGTGCTTCACGGCCACGCCGCTGTCCGCCAAGGAGGGCGACCCGCCTCTCACCACAGGGTCCCTCCTCTGTCCGGTCGATAGGCGCCTGGAGCTCGTATTCGCCCCCAACGCCCTCTAGACCCTCCGTTCGGCTTCAGGTGCACCATGGGTTACCGCTCCAGTGGGGCGAGTTCGGCTCGGGCGGGGGGGCTCCCCTGGTCTGGTCAAACGCTACCGCCCCACAAGGTCCCCACTAGGCGCGGGTCCCAGCGAAGTCAGGTCAGCTCGGGTCTCCGCCGTGGGTCTCCAGCAGTCGGACCGGCGTATGCACTCCTGGTCGTGTCAGCCCTCCAGGGCAGCAGAGGTGCGGTACGGTTGCTACACCGCCCAGGCCGCAGTGATGCTCCCCAGGTCCTCTCCGGCCCCCCCGAGCTCTCTCAGCGCTCACCAGCGTAGGCCGGGCACTTCAGTTCGGCCCCAAGGACGGGGGTAGGGTTGTTACCCTCCCGGGCTACCCGGAATCACTCCTCGGGCGCACGCCGCGGGTGTCGGGCAAGGGGCCTCAAGGTCACGGGGCGAGGGATGCACTCACCCAGGGGGGCGCCATCCGCACCGGAGCAACAGTCGCGGGCCTCCGCGCCGGTCAGGGGCGCTCGATCACTTCGGGGGTGGTAGGCCTCGGTAGCGCCGGGGTCTCGATTTTGGCCTCCCGGGCTGCGAGGAGTCACCCCAGGACCAGAGGGGCGCCCAGCTCGGCTCCTCAGTGACTCTTCCCCTCGGTCGCAGAGAGCACCGAAGCCCGTCGTCGGGCGGTCCCCTCCGCTCCTCACTGGGCCTCCCGGCGGCGCTCTCAGTCAGGTTTCAGGGTCACGCTGGAGGTCTCGGCTTCTCGAGATTACGGGGCCGCCGCCATCTTGCGTCCCAGGGCCGCCGGACGTTCGCAGGGCAGCACGTCTCACTTGGTGCCAGAAACGGCTCTTCTGCGGCACCGGAGCAGGCAGCAGTGTATCGCCGAGGTCACCTGAGTTTTCACGGGGTTCCCGAGCTTTAAAACAGGATGACTTTACGGATTACGGGCGGTGGGTTCGGGAGCCTCGTTAGGCTGCCACCATCTTCGCTGGCTGCTAGCCACGCCCCCCAACTTCCCAAAGTTTCATGGCGATTGGATGAATGGTGTTTAATTCTATTTATATATTCGAGTGCTTGTGGATACACAATTTTTTTTTTCCGTCTGGTGCGTACATCAGTATTCAAAAGATTATGAGGGCCCTGGGGGGCCAATATTAAAAAAAAATCTTATGCCAGAAACCTTTGCGGGAGTGTACTCAACAACTTCCCAAAGTTTCATGCTGATCGGATGAATGGTGTAGTAATGCAAAAAGGACAAACAGACAGACATACATTCATATTTATATATATATAGATCAATGGCATATAGAGCAAATCGTTACACCAAAGCACGCTTGGCATGGCAGCGGGATCTCAATATAGACATAACGGATGATATGTGTATCTATTGTTGCACTAGCACCAAACGTATTTCACTTAGTAGGAGGCACAGGCTTGTACACTTCAAATATCTTAACAGGGTATATCACACCCCGAGAGGCTCCATAGGTACGGACTGAGGGAGGACTCTAGATGCGACCGTTGTTCGGAGCAGATGGCAGATTTCCTTCACTTAGCATGGATATGCCCAGGAGTCTTAGCTTTTTGGGAGACTGTCTTTAAGGAACTCAGACAAATCACCAAATTACCATTAGAACCGGACCCAGTGTTGGCCCTACTGGGCTACTCCAAACCGATCAAAAAAAGGGGTTAGGCGTTTGGTGGACATGGGTCTGCTGATGGCCAAGCGTAGGGTCGCCATTAACTGGTTCCGAGGCCCAGTGCCGACGATCACACAGTGGACCCGCGATATGACATATTGCTGCACGCAGACTGAACTATTCAGCGATCTACTACCTCCACGTAATAGACCAAAGAATTTCTGGGGTTGTATAAAACGTATTCATTTGCAGCAACTGAAGAAGATGCAGAATTACTTGCCAGGCTGTCCATTCATGACGGAGAACGTGATGCCCATGTAGATTTTCGTACTGCAGTCGATGTTGATGTTGATGTTGAAGCATTTGTATAGCGCACTATCACTCCAAGGAGCATCCTGGCGCTGCAACTTCATTACTAATGAATTGCCGGTTTTGAATGATTATAAGATGTTTTATACAGTCAGACAAGTGAATTGCACACTGATTCGGCTAAACCGTAGATCCATGTTTTTAGGGATTTTTTAAAGATCTGTTCTGATGTAATTGAGCGAAGGTGGGCGGGGAGTGTGTTCCAGGCTTCCGCTCCTAAGACTGCCAATGATTTTCCTCCCTTGGTGGCAAGTCTGAACTTGGGGACAGTCATCAAATTGGCAGTAGCTGACCTAAGTTCTCTGGTGGGGTGGTATCTGTGAAACTTGTTGGACAGATATTTTGGACCACGCTTATGAAATGCTCTAAACGTGATCACAAGGATTTTAAACAATATGCGCTTCTGAATAGGAAGCCAGTGCAATATGTCCAAGGCGGCCGAGGCCGATGACTTTTTGGGCCACCTTAGGACCAGCCGCGCCACCGAGTTCTGTACCATCTGTAGTTTGTGCGGGGTGGATTTTGCCACCCCTGCATACAGACTGTTACAGTAATCAATTCTTGATGTAACTAAGGCAATTGCTACTGTGCGGCGGGCTGATAAAGGCAGGAAATCAAAAAAAATTCGGAGACCTTTTATGGTGTTAAAACAGAAGGCCGCTACTTCTCTAGATTGTTGCTTAAAAGAGAGCATCTCGTCAAATTTTATTCCCAGGTTTCGGGTTGCACTAATGGTGTTTGGTGGGGCTTCCGCATCAGATGGCCAGCAGGTGTGTGGGGAGAAAAGGTTGTTTTTCCCAAATGGTAAAATCTCTGTTTTGGCAGAGTTACATTTAAGATGGCTATCATGCATCCAGTTGAAAGTGGCAGTCAGACACTCTTTCAGAACCTGTTCTGCTTTATCTGTATTATCGTCCAGAACCAGGACCAATTGAGTGTCGTCTGCATATGCTATAGTACTTACATCATAGGAAGCAATGAGGTTGATCAGGGGCGCCATATAAAGATTAAACAAAGTAGGGCTCAGGCTTGAGCCCTGTGGTACCCCTGAACAAATCTCCTTCTCCTCCGAGTAGAACTGTCCGAGCATAGTTATCTGTTTTCTATGCAACAGAAAGTTTTTTAACCATTTTAACACGGTGCCCCCTATGCCAGCCCCAACAAGGCGATGTAATAAAATGGCATGGGACACCATGCCAAATGCTGCAGATAGATCTAGGAGGATTAAAACTGCCCTCCTACCTTGATCTAGTGCAGCTCTTATGGTTTCTGTTGTTGACAGGAGTGCTGATTCTGTAGAGTGGTTTGCTCTAAACCCTGCCTGATTTGATATAGTACTGGGAGGCCATTATTGTGTGGGGTGCGGGGTGTGGGGTCGACTCAGCTGGTACCTGCTGGTCAGTAGTGTGGTTTGTCAATAAGCTTTGGATCATACTGATTATAAAATGTTAATTTTACTTTTTTGATTTGTATAATTTACGAAAGTATCATGTACTCATGCACTTCTGAGTCTCACTGGTGTTAGTATTAAGAAAATCATTAAAAAAAATGTAAAACTGTTGCAATTTATCTTTGAAAATCTTGAAGAAGAGCCGCATTAAACCTTTGCAAATTCTGATAGTGATGAAATAATTTCAGAAATTATAATTATGACTCTTTGCAAAGAGTCAATATGAAGAAATAAAGTCTTGAGATTATAAACTAAGTAAAAAAAGGGAATTTGAAGTTTGATTTTGATTACTATTTAAAAAAAGAGAAGAATTATTGCTTTAAAAAAGGAAAATTGTTTTCTGGATGACAGAGTTTTGCAGTTCCACACTCTTTTAATTTTTGTTTTTAATCTCGGTAGAAATGGGATATAGCAGATGCTCTAAAATTGTCTGCTTGATTTTACTGGTAGTGACATTAATGGTCTCAGTTGGTCAACTGTTGTGCCTTAATTCTTTGGTTGGATATGTCTCCACAAAGGTTGAGCTAACTACCATACATAATGAAATTGAGGCTAATATGCTGACATACTGGGAAAGATTAGTTAGTGGATTTAAAGATAATATTAGGGGTGGGCGATAAATTCCGCTCTGCATTACACTTGTAACATAGAGTTCAAGCCAAATTTTGCCAACCGGCGTGTGGTGCAGTTTTTTCTTGAGAACGGCTCGCCAACAGTAAGTTGCCGAGCATGAGTGAGAATTGGCATCCCCTTGCTTGATTTTCGGGCGCTATGAAGGCACCTGGTGGGATTTTCTCAATGCGACTATTCAAGGTGAGAAAGCTTGAGCTGAAGCAAAGAAGCAGCACCCTCTGACACTCAGCGTGGGGCAGTTTATGCTGATTTTGCAGCGCAGAACAAGCTCCCAGTGCTAATATTCAGTGCAAGCAGTGCAATGTGCTGATTTTCCACCGGTCATTGAACGCAGCGGACTATTGTGGAGTTTTCATATAGCCCATCAGAATTCTGCGGAGTGAAACTCTGAGTTCGGCCCACCCCAGATAATATCTATACAAAAATGTTGGGTGAATATGTTAATTTTAGGAGGGTAAAAAATTGTATAGTGTGCACTATGCCCCCTTTTTTGCCAGTGAATAAACTACATATTTCCTTTAGTTTGTCCTGCAATGTTTTGTTAGTGTGTTTAATAAGCAGAAGTTTCTTTTGCCATTCTTGTCAATTTTAACTTTTCATTTGAAGATCTTCCTTTTTCCAAAGATGCTGCGAATAGGGTAACTGACATTAAATATTGGAAAACATTTGCACAAACTAACCTTAAGACTAAACAGACTGAAAGGAGGGATGCGTGTAGCTGAGTAAAGAGGAGTATGAATTTGTTAAAGAATATGAGAGGAAAGTGAAAATTTTGAGAAACTGCAAGGATGAAAAGAAATTCAGACAACAGGTTAAGGCTGAAGAGGAATTTAGGCTTTCAAATTCACACCCAAGGTTGAGAATGGAGCATGAGAGAAAAGTTGAACTGTGTATAGTGCATCATGATTCTAAAGAAAGTGAATTTGTGGGAAAGTGTAAGGACTTATTTGGTCAATGGAATTTTTGGTGATTGGTGAAAAACCCATACTTAGCAGAATCTGTTATGGGTGTGGTAAAACTGCGTATTTCAACTTGACATGTAATTGGGTGGGTTCTTGCTATTTGGCTTTAGTGTTTTCTATCATGTGAATGAGTTGAATGATGCTGTTGGTTCAAAGAGAGTGAAACTTGGTTTTGGGCAGGTAGTTCTGGATGTATTAGGAGCTATGATGCCCTTTATTTGAGTAGCTATGAATAATTTAAAACTATAAGATTATCTATGCTTGTGGATAGGCTTGCTTCTAAAACAGCTCGTGCATCAACACAGATTACTACAGTACTTGTTGCTATGCATGCAATGATCATGCAAAATTGCTAGAAGGAAGGCTGTTTTTGCAGGGAATTGAAAGTGCGAATGTTTTGCATCTTCATCCCAGATTACAGTGGGGTTCCTATTGCCAATGTTTTAAATATTAATAATATTCCTCATTAAGTTGAAGCTTTAGAAGAGTATGGCTTTTAGAAGATGGTATGTTCTTGGGTGAGTGTGACAGGAAAGTGATTTAGTAAAGTTTGTGAGTGGATTGATAGCTTAGGAGGATGTATGTTTAAAACTATACTACTCCCTGTAATTATTGTGTAGATTTGTGCAATTATTCTGTTCCTCTTGATCATATTTTCTAAACTAAAATCTCTAACTTGTGGGAGTAAAGAAAAAAGGAGATTATCTAAAAGGAAGTGGGAGGAGACTGAACTGGATGATGCCAGAAATTAAGTGAATAATCAACTGAAGCTGTTAGAGGAATCAAATCGCAAGAAGAACAAAGTGATGCAGACATTTTTCATAACTGATTGTCGGATTAAGTGATTATAGAATAATCAGAGGAGGGAATTTGTGGGAGGTTTTTTTGCATTTTTAAAACTGCGCATTATTAAAATTGTACAAAATGTGGATTTACACTTGAATTTATGTGTATACTTATTAGATTCCATTATCTTTGTAACAAATTCACTATGACTTGTTAAAATGCATTTTCCTTTAATACGGTAACTAAGCCATCTTTTTCAAAATGGATGTCTCACCCATCACTTTCACTGTTTATTATTTCTGCAGCACACACTTAAGCAAAGTCTTGCTTGGGTATTTCCTTTGTTTTTGCTATTCTCAAATACATTTTTTCAACATGGGCTCAATAGTGTTTCCATCATACAAGGCCTCTGCCACTAGCTCACTGACCTGTATTCATTCACAATAGCACACTGTTGTTTTGTAACTAGTTTGTCCTTCCGTCTCCATATGACATTATCAGAGAAGGGTTAAATCAATATTGAAACAGTTTGATAGTGCTTAGATGGTAAGAAAATGTGATGTTTAATATACCAGTGCTCTGATTTGTTGAAATTATAACTCTTTTGCTCACACCACATTGAATTTTCAGTTTTAATTATGTTCTATGAGAAGAATCTCTATATAATCCTTCAATTTTGGATGTGATTCAGAACTTTCCTGGAGACTTTCCAATGCTACTAGGGGTGCTGTCCTGTTTAGTTATTGATTTTTCTGCTAATTTGGGACTTGGAATTTTTCAGATTTTGCTTGCTATTCTGTATTGCCCTATTACAGAGAGCCTTCATGGCAATCACTTATGCATCTCCTATTTGCAAATTCTGTGTTGTACCTTTTGAATTTTTGTAATACATTGTTTTAAATGTTCTAATTCTGCTCTAGAACGCACTTATTGAGTTTGTCCTTACTAAATTAACTGTATTTTAATATGATGTGTTGTGTCTTGTCTCAGGACACATTGCCTCATGAAATTGAGGTTTAACGCGGTCTCCAACCCATCCACCGAGTGTGTTATTGAGGTGCCTCTTGAGATGTAAGAATTTAGGTGTTCCCATGGCTGAAGCTACTGAAACTCCCTTCTGGTCTTTAGTGCTCCTTGCCCTTGCTCTGACATCACTTGCAACATTTCCAGTCATCTTCATGGATCACTATTTATGTCTCCAGTCTTCCCCAGCTTCCTCAAGCACCTTTCCTGAGTCTTTGGTGTTTTCTGAGGTCTCTGGGCTTGTCTCAAGCCTCCTTTTTCTCCCTCAGTGTATCTGATGTAACAATAATTCTCCGGGTGATTCATGCAGGTCCTGTAGCTACCTTTGGGTCTTCGGTGTAGTTTGTGGGGATGTCTCACATTTCCTGTTTCTTCCTCTTTGTAGCCTACTTTGGTATTTTGCCATGATTCACAGCGCTTCAGTAGTTCCACTTTCTTCCCTGCCTTGACCACATATGCACAGAGGGGGTTGGTCCCTCCTTTTGCAGCCTTAGAAACTTATTTGGATAAGATTTACTTTACTAATTGATACTTGTATGAAATTTACCCAGATACTAGTAAAGTTAGAGTTGGACAGCTAGCAGAGAGCAGCGGTGGCCTATCATAAATCCTCAACTGAAGACATCACCGATTGGGGATGAGGAATCGTCTCCATGAACAAAAATGTAAACAAAAATCTACAATACAGATGGCCAATGTAGTGTTGCTTGGATAATTTAAAAAGGCTGTAACGTCAAAAATTAAGAAGTATGCTGGAGTTGTTATACTTGTAAGTTAGCTGAAGCATCAGAGGAGTGGTGCTCTATAAGGAGCATAGAATGATGGTCCAGTAGATCATAAAGGAGCACCTCAATAATTTGTTGAATGGCAAGGGTGATTGTTAAATAATATAACTCACAAGAATTTTGTGTTCCCTTCCCAGAAACCATCAGAACTTTTAATATCCAAGTAGACATGTGACAAAACAACACCAGTCTCTAAAGTGTTACTTTAGAAGGTGAATTAATAATTCTTTGGCACCAGAATAGTGGTAGTGTTATGCTTCTGGAATGTTCAATCCAGCAACTCAGACAACCAGAGTAGCCCTAGAGAAAAGAAATAATGTACTTGCAGTAATAACGAGACCCAGAAATTAGCTTGTATCCCTTTTTCTTTTTAGTAATAAGGAATACCAATACCTCCAGTGGTGTCTTTCATATCTATGTGAACTTAAATACAACCTCCTTCTGAAAGAGAACCTAGCTATTGGCCGAATTAGATCTCTGGATGTATTTGGACTGAGTTCCTTTCAGTTACCTGACCATAGGGTATTGAGTACATTAATTAGATGAGTTACATGAGTTCTAATCATGGCTATAAATAAATGTGCCATTCAACTATCCAGCATATTCATGGTTTTTAGAGCAGAAGATAATATATAGGCCACTGTAACGTACATGCCATCAGGGCCGGACTGGGAACTGAAACCAGCCCTGTCAAAGAGCTCAGCCAGCCCCGGGGGAGGGGTGCGGCAGGGGATGGGGGGTGCTAGTGGAAAGCGTTGCAGGGGGGGCGATATTGCAGCTATGCTGCAAAACCGGCCCTGGTAACAAAAATGGCCCCCCAGTGGTCTAAAGCTGGACCCCACCCTGGGGGCCCACCTGAGAAACGCTACTGCCAGTCCAGCCCAGCATGCCATCCCATAAAGTCCAAATGATATGGTAAATTAATGCAGTCAAAAATGTACCCACTAGACCAGTGATGTTTTACCTGGCAGCGGAAACCTTGTCGGAGCAAGCACAAGGTTAGCACAAGGTTTGATGTGTTTATTTGGAGTACAAAATATACCAACAGTAAGTCTTAACAAACTTAGGGGCAGATTACGATGGCGGTCAAACAAGCATCAGACTGCCATTGGGATTCTGGCAGGTCCCGCCCACCCTATTACGATACGACCACCGTGCAGGTAGTCGTAAAATGCCTTTTTCTACTGCGGCTCCTGCTGTGGCGCGGTAAAGGGCTGCAATGCAAGCCACAGCAGAAAAAGAAGTTTACAAACATCCATGTAACATGTGCCTGGCACATGGTGCATGAATGTGTGGAGGGTGCACCAAATTTGAGCCCTGGCCACTTAGCAGTGGCCTAGGGGGGGGGCGGGATCCTGCATTCAGAAAGGAACTTTTGGATCCAGACGGTGAGGTTCCGTGACAATTTTAAGTGATGTTTTCGACTCGCACGAATATGGTCGAGTCTGGTATCTAAGAACCGCAAATGACGAGTTTAGTAAGTGTGCGCAGTTTCGCTGTGCTAACTTAAACCGTTCGTTTGATATGTGGGTTTTTTCATCTGTACCCACGGGTTCCATCTTAGATACGGCATCCATTTTGTCTCTTGCCCTCAAGTAGCCAGCGAACGGACACTGTCCACTTCGTCACCCTGGGACTCTCAGGATATTTGTGGAAGACACATGTACTTTGTAAATATCTTTTACGATGAGGGGGATGATACTGTAAGGCAGATGGCCCCGCTCGAGGCTCATCTTGCCGTCCGGTTTATTGTCTCAGCCGTGCATCTCATTAGGCACGTCCCTTTGATGCCTGTATCTCGTGTTTCCCGATACCTCCCCTCTTACACTCTTTTCAATCCCCCACTGTCTCCATCTTCCTCTGCACCTGTCCTTGTCCCTATTTCGATCTGTTTTACTGCCGATTAGAATTCACTAATGTTGGGAAGATGGGTTTTTACAGTTGGGAACCGCCAAATGTTTCCGCACTTATGTTCCGGACCTTATGTGTACCAAAGTGACCAAAGCGACCCCTCTGGGGGATAATTATGGGAACCAGGTTGTAAACTTTTGTGTACCATGTTGTCCTATGAGTTAATTTTGTATAAAAGGAGCGATCCACAGAACCAATTTGAAGCAGTCTCCCCAAGTTGCACGTGTTGTACTTGTTGTGACTTCTGTGTTCCCTGCAGTAAATAAACCTTGAATCTTTGACGCCGAAGGAAGTGTCCCGTGTCTCTGTAGTTTGTGCGCCGAAACAGGTATCCCATGAAGGTTATAGGTGTTGTTCCCTGGCACCGCTGGTACTGTTAAAAAGTCCAGTCCTTCAGTTGGCGCCCAACGTGGGGCGACTTCAGCGGTACCGGTCCGGTCCAAAGCCTGATGATCGTGAGGAACTTCGTGTGAAATCTCCGAGGGAAGGTGCACCCCGCTTCATCGATCCTGTTATCGAAATAAGTGGCCCGAAGTTTTTCCCTGCGAAGATTCCCGCCTCCTGATGGCTGCAATGGACCGATGCCCTGACTGTCGACCTGTCTTCGACGCCCGGCGCAGACCTTATGTACAAGCGAGACGATAGACGGGCCTTCCTGGTGACGCCATTG
This sequence comes from Lissotriton helveticus, assembly GCF_964261635.1. NCBI lineage: Eukaryota > Metazoa > Chordata > Amphibia > Caudata > Salamandridae > Lissotriton > Lissotriton helveticus. The sequence continues at coordinate 324,808,435 of NC_136069.1, read as the reverse complement.
AAGTTCTGAGTTAAGTATTTGTGGGTCGCTCCCAGTCCTTAGTGGTTGTTCTAGCTTTTGAAAGCTTTGTGGTTAGCCTTTAAGGCTTTGTGGTAATAGCTCACTGAGCTTTGTAATAGCCTCCTCAGGCTTTGTGGTTAGCTCTCCGAGCTTTGTGATAGCCTTAAGGCTTTGTTGTATTGCATGGTTCCATTGCATTTGTGGTTCTTAATATTGGTTCTTAGTATTATTTGACAGTTGCAATTGCCAAAAACCGAGGGTTTTGACTTACACGAGGTTTCATTGCTTCGGTAATCCTTGAAGTTTGATACTAGGTTAGTGTGCACGATGCCTAGCCATAGTAATTTGTTTCGTATTTTCAAATGTTGCGCAATGGATTCCCGGTTGGAGGACTCGTGTCCGATACCTCCAGTTGGAACTCCGATACATGATCTATATAGTCGACATGGGGTGGGTCCTATAATCTATAATGATTACTGGGTCCGCTATACAAAGAAAGACGGTGACCTTAGATGGCCACCACACGGAACTTTTGAACTTTCGATTTTAGATAATCTTGAGGCTAAATTATTTTTAAAGAAAGCTAGGCCAGCTATGTTTGATTCCTTTCGGATATGGCGTAAAGAGGCCAAGCAGAAAGAAATCAAACAACTTAAAAAGGATAAAAAGCAAGAGTTTGTTCCGATAATGCAAGCTATAAAAGAATATAGACAAGACAAAGAAGAAAAAGATATGGAAATCGCTACTAGATTGCATCACATGAAAATAGATAAATGTTACCCAGTTTTACCGAATAATCTAAAAAAGAAAGAAGAAGATTTGAAGGAGGATTCCTTGTTATCATACTTGATGAAATCACCACCTCCTTATGTACAGGGTGCTACTGCTCCTGTAGCTCCTCCTGTTGTTCCTCTTGTTGCTCCAGCGGCTGCGGGCCAGCCCGCTGTTAACCCTACGTTTGTTCCACCACCTGTTCTTGTTCCTACTGCTCCTGTACCTGTACCTTCGCAGACTGTTGTTTCTGCTACTCCGACTATCTTGTCCGTTCCTACTATGCCTTCCTTCACCTCCAGTGTTGTTGCCCCTGTTTTTCTTTCCCCTTCTGTTCGTAAGCGTGTTCCTAACTCTGTTGCTACCCTTTATTCACCTCTTTCTGGTCCGTTATTTTCGTCTGATTCATCTGAAACTCCTCAGAGACGGAGTCAGATCCCTAGTGGTAGGGAGAAAGAGACGTTAGTAACAATGGCACATAGGTGGATAAGACATCCTGCTAATTACACTCCACGTGTAGTCTTTGATACGTTTTCTCAGTTTAATGAGCCTACGCAGAGATTCGTATTTGAGGAGATGTGTAACTTTTTAAGGGGAAGAATGGTATAATGATGATGTAGATAATGTACCGTCCGACATAATTGAACTTCAAAGTCACTTTTCGAACGGTATGATTATAGGAGACGATGTACGACGTGCAGTGGAACGCTTATTAGCATTCAGATCCACAGCACATTCTCGGGTGACATTAGATGATACCACTGAGAACTGGAAAGCGGTTCCTGGTCAGTATCCCATGAGAGAAGTCCCGCCACTGTGGGTGCCTGGAGATCCGCAAGCTAACCCTGCGGTGCTACCGCATTTTCGAAGGGTGTGGATACATCTTCCATGGAAACGATCGGAAGTTTTGCAAGTGAAGCAATCCTTACCCGATCCGCGTAAAAATCCGGCTGGTTATTATAAGGAATTATCACAACTGATAGAAGCTTCTATTATGAATATTGCCGACATCGACATGTTGTTTGGCAATGTTGTACCGCAACCAGTTTGGGCTAAAATTCGTCAAGCCGATCACGCAGTTGAATTAGGGGGTGATTGGGCTGCACTGCTAGCAGCTGATGCATTACAAGTCGGTGGGGCTAAACCTGAACAGTTGATCTTGGATTTGCCTCAGAGAATCATTACGCTCATGAAAACTCTCATGCCAGCGATGAAGGTGAACTGGGATAAGTTATCAGCTTGTAAGCAAAAGAAAGACGAGAGTGTCTCAGATTTCTTTACAAGGTTTGAGGAAGCGTTTGTCGACCACAGCGGCCAGGACATGGGCGCTGAGGGAGGCCAGCGGCTATTCGTTGACAAATTCGTGTCAAATTTGCTGCCTGAACTAAGCAACAAATTGAAGAATTCAGAAAGTGCGTGGGCAGTTTCAACCCCTGCGCAAATACTAGCAACGGCCCAGTATTATGAGAATAGGGAAAAGGAAGAAAGTGATCGTGTAGAAAAGAAAACTAAAGAACTCAAAACGAAGGTTTTGTTGCAGCAAGCATACCCTCCACGATCAAACCAAAATGATGCACAACAGCAGTATCGACCACGAGCACAGCTCGATAGAACACAGCCACGCTCTGACAACTTTGATTACAGATCTTCACTTGGGTATAATCAGTGCGCATATTGTAGGAAAGAGGGACACCTAAAATATGATTGTCTTGCTTTACGGGACCGTCTGAATGGTGTGTCGACACGAGGAAACCGTGGTGGTGGTCCTCAACAGGCACCACGTGGTAGAGGTCGTGGTTCATCCCACAATCAGAGTGATCGTTATCAAAATCAATCAGATGCAAATAATTACTTTGACCAGCGAAATGCGGGGTCAGTTCGATCTGCACAGTATAATGTGGATGACTATTACGTAGGGCACGAGACTGTTGTAAATGACCATTACTAGGACAGCCAACGACAAAGAGAGGGAGTAGTGTCAGTTCCGGTCGATCAGAGTGGGCCTTACGTTGCAGTGGCTACATCAGGTGTAGTTGAGCCTTTTCTGTTAGACACTGGTGCGACGAAAAGTTCCATCATGCATTCAAAACTCCCTGGCGCACCTTTGTCTGGCTTAACAAATGTTTCCGTCGGATTCTCTGGCGCCCCTGTTAGTAACCCAGTCTCTAATCCTTTGCCTCTTATGATTGGACCTTGTGAGCTAACCGCTCCACTGATTCTATCTACAGGTTGTGGTGAAAATCTTTTGGGTCTGGATTTGTTGAAACGATTATATGCAACATTGTATTGTTCCCCCGAAGGAGTGGAACTTACATTGGGACGGAGAGTGATCTCTCCCATGTATTTATCGGTTGATGAATTCCCACCGGAATTGAGTTCCCTCCCTGCGTCTCTATGGGCCACAGGTCCCAATGACGTGGGCCTGTTAGACATTCCACCCTATGTGATTCAATTGAAACAAAATGCGCGATTACCGCGTTTACCTCAATATCGTATTTCTCTTGAGGGCGAACGAGCGCTGTTAGCAATCGTTCATGATCTCATTGGAAAAGGTGTTGTTGAAGAAACTCGTGGAAACGTGTGTAATAGCCCTGTATTGCCAATTCTGAAACGAACTGACCCAACTAATCCTCCTGTGTATCGCTTTGTTATAGATTTGAGAGAGGTAAACAAAATAGTGGTTCCACAATTTCCCGTGGTCCCTGACATTACGGCTTTACTAACAATGATTCCGGCATCTGCCTCCTGGTTCACAGTGATCGATTTAAAAAATGCTTTCTTTAGCATCCCGATTGCAGAGGAAAGCAGAGACCTATTCGGATTTTCATTAGGAGGTCGCAGTTTTAGGCTAAAACGCGCTCCACAGGGCTACTGTGAGAGTCCGTCAATCTACAGCCAAGCACTTAAAGGTCAGCTTGATGCCTTTGTATTACCAACGGGTGCAGCTTTGATTCAATACGTGGATGATCTTTTAGTGGCAGCTGATACAGAAGCTATTTGCAAAACGGCTACAGTATCATTGTTGTACTATCTACATGACTTACACCACAAGGTATCGCCTTCAAAGCTACAGTATTGTTGTCAAGAAGTTACCTATCTAGGTCACTTATTGTCAAAAGAAGGGAGAAGGTTGACCCCAGAGAGAATTGCAGCGATTTCCCGAATGACTGTGCCAAAAACCCAGAGAGATGTTCGCGCCTTTTTAGGTATTACGTCCTACTGCAGACAATGGATTCCAAATTTTTCATTGTTGGCGAAACCATTGATAGCCCTTACATGCAAAGACGTTTCATCCCCAGTACCTTGGTCTGAAGAATGTCAGAAAAGTTTTTCTGAATTGCGTGATGCGCTGTGTTCGGCTCCTGTGTTGGGTACCCCTGACTACAGTAAGCCGTTTACACTATACGTTCACGAGAGGGATGGTTGCGCGTTAAGTGTTTTGACACAATCTTTTGGTGGTAAGCAACGCCCATGTGCCTACTTTTCTTCGACTTTAGACCCAGTAGCAAGAGCCTTGCCAAGTTGCTTAAGGGCAACAGCGGCAGCTGCGGCGTCCATTCGACAGTCCGCAGGTCTAGTCATGGATAATATGCTCACGGTAATGGTTCCGCATGCAGTCGACACTCTATTGAACCGAACGAAAACTCAACATCTGACAAGTGCAAGATTGTCTGGATATGAGTTGACATTGCTGGCCAGTCATATACGGATAAAACGATGTAATGTGTTGAATCCAGCAACATTGCTGCCGATCGACGCAGAATCAAGTGGTGAAGCAGTACATGACTGCTATCTCAAAACTGAAGAGGAAACCAAGGGTCGCATTGACCTAAAAGATACTCCATTGACAAATCCCGATGGTACTTTGTATGTGGATGGTTCTTGTTTCAAGTTGCCGAACGGTGATGTGACGACTGCGTATGCTGTAGTTACATTGAGAACGATTGTGGAAAGTGCAAGATTAAGTCAGAATTCGGCTCAGGCTGCTGAGTTAATTGCTCTGACGAGAGCGTGTGTGTTGTCTAAAGATAAACGGGTGAATGTATTTACAGATAGCCAGTATGCGTTTGGTGTGGCACATAGTTTTGGACGACTGTGGAGAGAGAGAGGATTCCTTACGTCACATGGTACGAAGATTCAACATGGACAGCTTGTAAATGATCTTTTAGATGCACTCACATTGCCTAAACAGGTGGCCATAATCAAATGTAACGCACATCAGAAAGTAACGGATGATGTTGGTCGTGGAAATGCGTTTGCGGATGAGACTGCTAAGGAGACTGCCCGGAACCTTAGCACTCGAATGTATGTGACGAGTTCGGTTAGGTGGCCTGCAGAATCAAGTATGTGTGAAAACACTATCGAGAGTGTGAAAGCAATTCAGAATGAGGCCACCGAGACTGAAAAGGCGAAGTGGAAAGAAAATACGGGAAAGTTGGATGCGAATGGTTGTTGGATTGACTTATCGGAACAGAAAAGATGGATGTTGCCTGATGCGTATGTGCTGGCTGTTGTGATTATGGCACATGGGTTAGCACATATTAGCGCGAAAGGTATCTGTAAATTGCTGTTTCCTGTGTGGAAGAATGATGGTATTACGAAATGTGCTGAACGCTTGGTTAAGAATTGTATGGTGTGTTTGATGCACAATCCTGGTAAGGGCACTCCCACTCCACCTGGCCATTTTGCCCCTCCTGCGTACCCTTTCGAAGTTATCCAGTTGGACTTTATCCACATGGAGAGATGTAATAATTTGAAGTATGTGCTGGTTGTGGTGTGTGCATTTTCTAGGTGGATTGAGGCCTACCCCCTTAAGGATAATACGGCTTTATCCACGGCAAAAATTTTACTCAAAGAGTATTTTTCCCGCTACGGAATGCCTCGGGTTGTGTGGTCAGACAACGGAAGTGAGTTTGTTGGGAGCGTGATGAAGAGTGTGTGTCGCGGGTTAGGGATTGTACAGAAATTTCATAGTGCCAATCATCCTCAGTCAGCCGGTTTGGTGGAAGGGTACAATGGCACCCTTAAACTAAAACTAGCAAAGATTCAGGCTACGACAGGTCTTTCGTGGCCTGACGCTTTACCCTTAGCATTGCTGTCAACAAGGGCAACTGTACACTCCAGAGTAGGGCTCAGTCCCTATGAAATAGTGTTCGGTCGTCCTGCCAATGTTTGGGGGGTCCCTAGACCGGGTGCCTTTTGTGAACTTGAGTATCCAATGTTGATCGATTATCTTTATGACTTGACTGCTAAACTGAGGTTAATTCACCAACAGGTTCACGAAGCATTGCCGACACAGACGGAGGGTCCAGGCCACCAGCTCCAGCCCGGAGATTGGGTGGTAATGCGAAATTTTTCGCGCAAGAACAATTTGGATCCCAGGTTCACTGGACCCTATCAGGTCCTCCTTGCCACGAGAACTGCAGTTCGTCTCGAGGGGCGGAAAAATTGGGTGCATGCCACCCATACCAAGAAAGTCCCCATTCCGTTGCCAGCAGACTCGTGGGTAAGGAAAGGCATTGCATCAACTGAAACCGAAGGATTGCCGGCGTTTGTACCTTTCAGCGACGCACAACCTGTCGGAGAATCCTCAGTGCAGCAAAAAGGCATTATTGAACATTTGTCATCAGAAGACTCAAGACCAGAACATTTAGCTGATCAACAGGGCGTTGTCCCTTCAACGGATCTTTTGTTTAACGAACAGACACGTCCTGGGAAAACCCGATATTTTTTGAGATCCAGCACTAAAGACTAATAAAAAAACCCTGTTCTGTCCCTTGACAAGTGCATTATCCCGTTTTCCATGATCAGTTTGAACACTCATACTATTGTAAATTATTTTGTATATATTCATTGAGCTTCGTTCCTTACACTTTTTGTTTCCACAGCTGAGAGACATTTGTTTTTTTTATATATATATATTTGTGAAATAAAGGCCGTAGGGCCGCGCGTGTACTTCCTCCTGGTTAGTAGGTCTTGACGCTAGGTTAAAGACCGTCGATTTCTGGGAACTCCTAGGAATTGACTATTGCTACACAGAACGAAGTGCGTCAAGAAACGTTGCGGACGGTCATAGGGAATGGCATTTTCGAAGCTGATGGACTTGGAAAGAGCTCAAGCACAAAGATTCAAGCTGCAGCAACTCAGTCGTACCAAATGTTTTGTGTTCCAAATATTCGTACTGTTTGTGACTGTTTCTGCGTTATTGGCGGGTGGAGTGTATTACACAATGTCTTACTTCTTGCCTTCTACTAAACCTACTCTTACCCCTGACCTTAAACTCACCTCCACTGTTTCTCCTCATTCTTTTCACATCTTACCTGAACACGAGCAGGCTAGACGTGCAGAATTCCGCAACAATTCCTTTATTCAGCTCCTTCATCAGCATCAGTTAGTGGTTAACACTACTAATTGTTGGGTGTGTGGGTTGATGCCACATACTACGAATAAGGGAATTCCATATCTGGTGTTACCGTATAGCTCCCAAGGGTCTGCTCGAGCATTTCAAACAATGTTTCGAAGCGCACTGGGTTTCCACCCCATTCGAGAACCACGTTCCCCCTACCCTGGTCCTACCTCGTACCAAAAATCTTTGTCTATAGCAATAGAGGATTTAGATAGCGATATCTATGATCCCTCGCTTATCCCTGAAGAAGAGGTACAAGCCTATAGGGTCCTAAGTAGAGGCGAATATAGTGTGTTCACTGGTGAAAAACAGCTTAAAAGCTCGCCTCCGATATGGGTCGTACCCCACATTGGTAATTTTTGTTTAATAGGTCGCGGCCGTAGATCGAAAGCCCGACTTGGAGAGAGTGCTTGCACTGAAAATTATATTTTGCCAATGGTCTCGTCCCCTGTGTTTTTGGCTGCCAAGGGTACATACTTTATTTGTCATGATCGTGCGTATGCATGGTTGCCCTCTGACTTCATGGGCTCATGTTTTATCGCAAACTTGTTGCCTCCGACGTTTACTGTAGATGCAGATTATCACAAAACTAGAGTTGTGAGGGGCGTAATTAGCGAAGAGGATACTGCCGGTCAAGAGGCAGGAGACTTTTTCAAGGGTTTCCTCCCATTTTGGGGACCTATGGTTAATAGTAGGAACCTAAGACAGTTGACTCGAGTGGTAGAATCGACAGCTAATATTACTGCCAGTGCCCTTGGTAATATCACCACAGAACTTCAGGCGGATAGACTTATGACGTTACAAAACCGTATGGTTTTAGATGTGATCTTAGCAGATCGAGGTGGGGTATGTAAGGTGATCCATTCGAGCTGCTGTATTTTCATTCCTGATAACGCTCCGACTGTCTATCAAGCCATCTCGAAGTTGCATAAGATCTCCGAATCCATACACGTGGATGTAGGGGATTGGACGCTACTTGGATGGTTTTGGGGCCTGATGTCGACTTGGGGTTGGAAAATTCTGACGATCATTGGAGTCGTTGTAGCGTTCCTGTTCACGTGTTGCCTTTGCGTGCAGTGCGGTCCTGCCTTATGTGGCCTCTGTGCTACAACGTGTATAAGACAGCCACCTGTTACCAAAGGGTCTCAATTGGACAGAGCTATGCTACAGCAACATCTCGAGGGTCTGATGAATATCGAATATGATTCCGACTAGTGCTTGCCTACATGAGGGCAAAAGGAGCGTCTGAGGTTCCGTGACAATTTTAAGTGATGTTTTCGACTCGCACGAATATGGTCGAGTCTGGTATCTAAGAACCGCAAATGACGAGTTTAGTAAGTGTGCGCAGTTTCGCTGTGCTAACTTAAACCGTTCGTTTGATATGTGGGTTTTTTCATCTGTACCCACGGGTTCCATCTTAGATACGGCATCCATTTTGTCTCTTGCCCTCAAGTAGCCAGCGAACGGACACTGTCCGCTTCGTCACCCTGGGACTCTCAGGATATTTGTGGAAGACACATGTACTTTGTAAATATCTTTTACGATGAGGGGGATGATACTGTAAGGCAGATGGCCCCGCTCGAGGCTCATCTTGCCGTCCGGTTTATTGTCTCAGCCGTGCATCTCATTAGGCACGTCCCTTTGATGCCTGTATCTCGTGTTTCCCGATACCTCCCCTCTTACACTCTTTTCAATCCCCCACTGTCTCCATCTTCCTCTGCACCTGTCCTTGTCCCTATTTCGATCTGTTTTACTGCCGATTAGAATTCACTAATGTTGGGAAGATGGGTTTTTACAGTTGGGAACTGCCAAATGTTTCCGCACTTATGTTCCGGACCTTATGTGTACCAAAGTGACCAAAGCGACCCCTCTGGGGGATAATTATGGGAACCAGGTTGTAAACTTTTGTGTACCATGTTGTCCTATGAGTTAATTTTGTATAAAAGGAGCGATCCACAGAACCAATTTGAAGCAGTCTCCCCAAGTTGCACGTGTTGTACTTGTTGTGACTTCTGTGTTCCCTGCAGTAAATAAACCTTGAATCTTTGACGCCGAAGGAAGTGTCCCGTGTCTCTGTAGTTTGTGCGCCGAAACAGGTATCCCATGAAGGTTATAGGTGTTGTTCCCTGGCACCGCTGGTACTGTTAAAAAGTCCAGTCCTTCAACGGCGGTGCCTGAGCACACACCGCCTCCATTCAGGATCACTATTCCGACAGCCACTCAGACAGGATCAGTAAATCCTTTCGGAGGCGCCGGACCGTCTCCCAAGAATCAAGGGCCTGACCGACTGCATCATAATGTGGCGGTCGGCCAAAAGAGCTGTCTGTCGTTAGGACCACCACCGATGGCCTGTCAGTGGCGGTCCCACCGGCATCGGGACGATGTCCTTAGTTACACTGAAAATCGAAGAAAATGGTCATGTCCTATACAAACATAAATTATTACAGGTAAATGATATTGCGCTGATTACATCTCAGAATACTGTTATCAAAAATATTGCTTGACATAAATAGCATGGCCTAATTATAATTTACAAAAATATTGTCTCAGTGAGTGGGGATTTTCTATTCTTAACTCCGATGGGGCGATATTTTTGAAAATGATATTTAGAACACAATGTTCCTGCCAGACAATATTTTGGTTATAGTGTTCTGTACATTACTGTCATAACTATACAATGTCTGACAAAACCTGGCATTACTACATTGACAATGCCCAAAACCTTGCATTACTACATTGACAATGCCTGTACCACTGACATAAATTACATTTCTCCATACATATTTTAATTAATAGCTCCCACTGGTAAAAGTGCTTGTTTAAATTTAACTTTATCCATATTGAAGTCTGTGCCTAAACCTTGAAGATTCTCTCTTTCTAGCAGGATTTCCTTATACATAGGCACTCTGCTCCCCACCATGGCATTTAGGTTTTGCACACAAGCTTACTACATTTGGAACTATTAAAACTATTTCACATGCAATTCTTTAAATGTTTCTTTTGTACTTCTGGGGTGCTCGTTGAATAAAGAGAAATCTGAACTTCACCCACTAAACTTTATGTTTAGCCTGGATGAATCAGTAAACAACAATCTTCTACTGCATTCAAATTTCCTGATTTTTGTTTTGGTTTCTGGTTAGATGCCAATATATTAGAGTAAGCCAAATGAATTGGCCAATAAAATCTCACCTCTCCTGGAAAACTGGGCCATATTTATCAAAATCCAATTTTGCAATTCTCAAATTGCGATTATTTGCGAATCGCGAAACCCAATGTAAATAAAAATTCACGATTCTCAAAAATTCGCAACAATTAAATGCGAAGACCTAAATAGCGATTCCTTAATTGTGAAATCGCAAATAAGGAAGCGCAAATCTGCTAATCAGCAATTCAGTAGCAGCTTGATCACATCACAACCAGGAAGTGTGACTGCCCATGCTGCACCTGATTGACAAAAAACAACCAAAACAAGCACCAGTATTGCCAAATTATTCAGGGTAACCTATTCTTACCTACCAACTTCCTGAATTGAACAAGAAATCATTGGACCACTTTTTCAGTCCTGAGTTAATCATTTATTTTTTCGAAATTTTTAAACCATATTATATTTTAAACAAAGATACACACATTTTTGTACATTGCTTACTTCAATCATCACTCACTCAAACCTAAAATGTTCAACAATCATACAATCAATCATACACGCCGCGCAAGAAAAGGAAGGAAAAACAAACTATACATCAGTTATTATAACACAATATTTACAAACATTATATCACAAAACAGCACTGGGAAATTTTGCAAATTTAGGATATTTTAGTTTTTTCAACAGTACTCCTAATGCAGGACCACGTAGCTCTCTAGTGCTCACAATTTTGTAGGTGTAGGCTATTCAGCGTGTCTGTCACAGGGCGAAGATTTTTAATAGGCGTATTATCAATCCGAGTCCTTATCTCAGGAGTTGCTTTCTTGTCGGGTGTTTGGTTAACCCGCAAGGTCCGCAAAAGGCGTCCAAATTATTGCTGCATGAAGGGGTACGCTATAGGCGTCCTAGTAGTCGCTGCGTGGGTTCAGCTCCAAACGCCATTGCCCGGGACCATGCGGGTTAACCAAACACCCGACAAGAAAGCAACTCCTGAGATAAGGACTCGGATTGATAATACGCCTATTAAAAATCTTCGCCCTGTGACAGACACGCTGAATAGCCTACACCTACAAAATTGTGAGCACTAGAGAGCTACGTGGTCCTGATGAGATTTCCCTTTACAGACAGGGATTTCGAAACGCGTAGACCCATTTGTATATAGCATTAGGAGTACTGTTGAAAAAACTAAAATATCCTAAATTTGCAAAATTTCCCAGTGCTGTTTTGTGATATAATGTTTGTAAATATTGTGTTATAATAACTGATGTATAGTTTGTTTTTCCTTCCTTTTCTTGCGCGGCGTGTGTGTATGATTGATTGTATGATTGTTGAACATTTTAGGTTTGAGTGAGTGATGATTGAAGTAAGCAATGTACAAAAATGTGTGAATCTTTGTTTAAAATATAATATGGTTTAAAAATTTCGAAAAAATAAATGATTAACTCAGGACTGAAAAAGTGGTCCAATGATTTCTTGTTCAATTCAGGAAGTTGGTAGGTAAGAATAGGTTACCCCGAATAATTTGGCAATACTGGTGCTTGTTTTGGTTGTTTTATGAGAGGAGGCTTGTCCTTATTGCCCGTGAGCCCAGACCTAGTTTTGGTTACGGCACCTGATTGACAGCAGCTGAGAGGCTGGGAGGAGAGCTGAGACACTTGTGCACTGCTTCTGAGTGAAGAAGACATGGACTCACAGGAGAAGCAACAGCAGGAGGAGAATGCCAGAAAGAGAAAACAAAACTTTTGTGAAAGGGAGTAGGAGGTTCTAATCCAAGAAATGGTTGTGAGCCATGAACTCCTGTTTGGAGAACAATCATTGCGTGTGCCTGAGGCACGCAAAAGGAAAAGGAATCTGGGCAGACATCCAGGAGAAGGTACATTCTATTGGCGTAACCCACCGCACAGTTGAAGACCGTAGGAAGCGGTGGCATGACATGCGCAAGAGATCTAAAGAAAAGGTGGCAACCAGGCTGGCTGAGACAAGGAAGACCGGTGGTGGGACGTCCACTGCTACAGATTCCACGCCTTTGGAGGAGTTGGTTGAGGGCACCCTGCTGCTGGAGAGTGTGAGTGATGTGGCTGACCTGGACAGCTCCGACCCCCAAGACATCAGACAAGGTAAGAAGCTTGCTAACACTCCCCTGATACATCATCACACCACCCACACACCCAGGAAAGACACAGGCACCAAAAATGAATGCAACTTCAGTACATGCATTCTAGCACACACAGCAATGCATTATGGGAGATGTAGTCACATGCACCAAGCAATGGAGCAGTGACACCCAGCAAGGTACAATCAGAATGTGTGAATCATGAAAGGCAAAAAACAGACAGATAGGACCCCTGTAACGCCAAACTGAAATATTTATTGCAAAACAAATGCGAGGCAGGACAGCAAATTAATGTGTGCATTTGCATCCACAGCATCACCAGAAACACAGGAACCCATGGCAGGAGGGGGGGCCCACCCAGAGGAACAGTAAGGGCAAGAAGAGCAGGAGGAAGGCTCACCAGTAATCCCGGTGACACGCAGGCGTCGCCTCATTTTACCACCACTGCCACCACTGGTGGTGGATACACTGGACACAACAGGCGATGATCAGCAAGTCTAGGGCCAGCGTGCCTCAATGTTGTCCAGGCGCAGGGCACGGCCATCCACCAACACTGCTGATGTAGGTGAAGGCACAGTATTTTCAGGGCTCAAGGGTAACATGCTTAAGGTACAGCGCCTGCAAGCCAAGGCAATACAATGATTACAGCGTAAATTGTCAGCGCACAACAACAACATGACAAAATGAGGGAGGGTGTCATGGCCATGACTGGTGTTATGGAAGCAATGTGCACAGAGATGCAGCGAGACCGTGCAGCCAGGCGCAGAGAGAGACAGCGCTTCCACAGATGCCAGGACATGTACACAAAGGCTTAATCAGAAGTCCACTTCCACATCAGTGCTGGCACGTCACTGTGTCAGAATTCAACATGAGATAGCACACTGTTGCCAGGATGTAGCTAGAAGCCTTGTGCAGGTTACGCATGCTGTGGTCCAGCTGCGGGCAGCAGCCATAGGTGGGACAGGACCCCTCAGCTCACTGGAGGAATATGGGCAATCCAGCAGGAGCAGCATCAATCCCCCCATCCCACAGGACAGGCATCGTAGTGCGCATCAAGGAAGATCATATGCCTCAGGGGAGGGCGGCGGGATCCCTGAGACAGGAGTAACAAGCCGTGCACACTGACGGTGAAGAGCCAAAAGTGGCCCATGATTCTGGGTGAGGCAACCCATTGCATGTTTACTCATCTTTGTTAATAATACTTGCAATGTGTTGTGAACCTGTGCATCCTATTTGGACTAACATAGTGTGCACGTCAGACTGTGTGAGGGTAACTTTCCTGCTCTGAAGGGAATGAAACACAGTTTTGCACCAATCTGTAGCATTGCATCATCATTATTCACCTAGAAATAGTTCTGTGTGATCTCATCTCACCTCTGGCGGCCGGCAGCTGCACCAACTCCACCGGCTGGCCTGCATCGTGGAGCTGGCCCCTCCTTATCTGATGAGTCTTTATCTGTAACCTCCACTGGGGTGCCTTTCCTGGTGGCAATGTTGTGTATCATGGCACACACAACCATGATTTTGCAACATGTCTCGGGCTGTACTGTAGTGCTCCTCCACTCTTATGTCGGCAGCGGAAACGGCTCTTAAGAATTCCAAATGTCCTCTCAAAGGAACAGCAGGTGGCTCTGTGGGGACTGTTGTACCTCCTCTCCCCAGCGGTGGCTGGATTCAGGTACGGAGTCAGGATGAAGTCACGGACAGCATACGCACTGTCACCTGCAGGGTGAGAAGAATCAGATTAAACACTGTCGTGCTACTGCTGTGCTTTACTGGTGTGTCCTTGTGACCAATTTAGTTAACTAGTTAACTCTCCAAACTCCCCATTTGTGAGTCGTCGGTGAATACCACTGTGGCGAAAGATGAATGAGTCGTGGGTGCTGCCTGGGTATTTTGCAACTATGTCAGTAATGATGTTTGGCATTGCACACTACCTGTATGTTCAGGGAATGGTAGGACTTGCGATTCCTGAACACATACTCATTCTGTGAGGGGATAAATAGCGACATGGGTCCCATCTATGCAGCCCATTACGTGGGAGAAATGTGCTAACTGGTAGAGCTCCTGCTGGTTCTGGTCTAGTGCCTGTTGTGTTCTGGGGAATTCGATGTGGTGATCTAGTCTCTGTACCATTGCAACAAGGAAAGCGTGGAAGAAGCACGCCGAGAGACCCCTCCTGCTGTGGCTATCACCCCCTGGAAACTCCCTGATTCCAGTAAGTGCAGTGAGCACAAGACCTGTACGTGGGTGCGGATAGTGTGTGTCCTGCGTGTGGGGTGTTCTAGTATAGGTTTGAGCTCCTCTGTTAAGTCCAGGATGCTGTCCTCGTCCAGCCTGTAGTTCACATGGATCTCCTCCACAGTCCGCTGCAACAGGGTGATTCGCGGTCTGAATATCTTTTCATGGTATCTCCTTCTCTGTGCAGCAGCTCTGATTCGCAGCCTCCTGGCTATCACATACAGTACAGCCATTGTGGAAACCCCCAGTGGCATTGTGGGCCTCTTTAAATAGTTTGCACCTGGTTACCACCTGCTCATACTTATTGGTATTTGCGATGAGCAAAATTGCAAATGTCATAAAATCATTCATTGCGATTTTTTCATGCATCTCATTTTGCGATACTATTTAAGAACTCCTTAATTGCGATTTTCTCATTTGGTGAGTCACAGATTGCGAATTCGCAATATATTTGCAGAATTTATGCCTTGCAAAATTGCTAATCGCTAATTTTGCGATGAGCAATTTTGCATTCCGGATGCCTCTTATACATCGGGATTCTCTGTTTTGCAATCGCAAACACAATTTCTTTGCGATTCGCAGTGTTTGCGATCGCAAAACAGCTTCATAAATATGGCCCCTGGTTTCCTAAATACACCTCATACTGGGTTAAAATTAAAACTATAAAATGATAGTCAAACCGAATGAGAATGATCTCTTGAGCGTGTTCCCAGTTAGGGTGCCTAATGATTTTACCTACACATTGATTTTTCTGAAAATCGGTAAGAGGTAGACTTCCGTTAAAAAAGTGAAGAGCGGGAAAACATTTAAGAGGCATGAACAGAGTCAGCTATCCTCTATATCAACAGCCTTTGCTGTACGTCAAGGTAATTTTTGGTTCCAAGATATCGAGTCTTTTTTTCTGAATGGTTAAGAACAGAAAAGGTGCCAGGTCAAATCATATCAATTCTTGCAGTCAACATATTTATTGTGCTACATTCTAGATGCATGTTATCAGAAAATTCTGCGGTGATACTCCCATTGCAAACTTCATCAGGACAATGAATTAAAAGGGGGTATAATTTCAGGCAAAATTATTTTGAATCAGGACTGTAACCGTATCAAAGCCTGTGGTTATTATGCTTTTGATACCGGTTTAATCAAGTTACCAACCAACATCCTTATAACCACATATGTAACAATATACCACAAGAGAACAATCATAAAAGTGTCATGTACAAGGAGAGAATAATGACTGGGATTATACGCCCTTTTAATTCATTGCGCTGATGAAGTGACAAAATTAATTATGTGTAGTCCCAAAACCTATTTAGTAGACCTCATTTTTGTCTTTACAAATCTAAAAATTGACTGAACTTTGGAAAATTCAGCTTGTAAAGGCCTAACTTGACAGTCTCACTTCAGGTGGCCTCCTGCCAAAGCAATTCAGATTTTATATATTTCTCCTCATATTTGGCAATCCCTACTTTCATTGAGAATATTTCCAGTATTGAAATGCTTTTAGATCTAATAACAGTCTGCTTAGCGGTGTTTACAACCGTAAATATATCTCAGTTAGGAATGGATGACCTAATACTGACTGATTTGTCTTTGGCTTTTGGAGTAAGACAGTTCTTTTCAATTAAGAATCTGCCAACTAGATCTCTACACATACAGGGTGGGCATGGTTGGGCTTTACATATAGCACGGATAAAATCATTTAGATTTACTTGATACTAAGAGACCTGTCTGGAACCAATTGGACAGCTACCTACAAAGGATAAAACCAGTTTGATTGTTATAGTTATTGCCATTCAAATATTCTTTCCATTAGAAAAACTCGAAAGACTCATTTGGATAAGATTTACCTAGGCGGTTGTGGTCCAGAAGCAGTGTTTAGTAACTACGTTTAATGCTCATTTGCAAGCTGGCACTTGATTCTTGTTTATCTGGTGCAGATGTACATCCATTTAGCATTGAAAATTCATGTTCTGCTGTTTTGTCCCCTGATTCCTCTGACCAGCCCCATCTCTCTTCCTCCTCCTCGTTTACCTACTCTCCCAAGCCCTGTTTCTTCCTCCTTGATTGTGATTCCGCTTTGCCCTTAAATTATTGTTATATGCATAATCCTGTTCCGTGCTCTAATACCACAGGGTGCAGCAGTGCTATAGAAAAACTGTAAATAAATTCATTCATTCTCCTTTGATTACTGCATATTCTCTTGCGTTCATTCACAAACTAACGCTAGCTGTCTCCTGTTTGTTTTTGTTTAATTTTAAGATTTATTTTACTTTTCAGTACACTAGTGCCAGAACATAATTATCATATTTCCTATTCAATATTACCTCTCTTTCCTCATACTCGGGTGCGAACTGCAGCTCTTGGATCTTCTCTTCCCTAAATAGTTTACCACCTTTCAAATTCACTCCCTCTGTCTGTCCACCCTTCTTACTCAGAGGATCTCATCCTTTACAAACACCAATACAATGTTCTTGAAAGGAAATGAAGACTTGATTGTAGTGGCACAGCAAACATTCTCTATCCTTACCAATTCAGAACTTACAAACATAAAATGTGTCTTGTTCGCTCCTCCTTCTATGCTTCAGCCTGGGGCCAACAACTCGGCAGATGAAATCCTTAAAATTGTTGATTCTATATCTCTCCTTTCCGCCTCTGCAACTCTCTTCCTTCCTGTCAGGAACTGTATAATTTCTTGTCTGACTTCTTTCAAGACAAAACTAAATGCGTTCTGCTGCATTTCAACCAACATCTCACCTTTGGTCTGTGGAATTACCAACATCTTCCTCCTCCGAGACTAAGCTCTGCCTTCTTCTCATTTACTGCTTTTGTCATACCTCATGCAACAATACTTCTCTGTTAAGTGATCACTGAACTCTATAATCATTCCTTGACAGATGCTTATGTTCCTCTTGCTTGGACACGGGTTCTAGTTGTTCCACCCTTAAAGAAACTTTCTCTAAATCCCTTGAACACTGTCACTTCTCTCTGATCCCCTACATTTTTAAATTCTTGAAAAGCACATTAGTCATAAACTCACTGAGTTTGTAGCAGTCCATATGTGGCTTGATGTTTTTCAATTGGGATTTTGCCCCTTACACAGTACGGAATATGCACTATTCGCAGTTGCTAACAAACTCCACATGAGAGTGGATTAGGGAGGAATGGCTACATTGGTCATTCTTGATCTCTCTGTGGTGTTCCATACAGTGTCTAATGTCATCATTCTTTCCAGGCTTGCGGCCTTGGGCATCTTGGACCACTACCTTAATTGGTTTCAATCATTTCTCTTCGACCAATCCCAACCAGTCTACCTCTCACCTTTACTTGCTCCTGTAAGCCATTTTACTGCGGCATCCCTCACAGCTCCTCTCTGAGCTATAGCCTCTTTAATCTCTACCTCACGCCGTTAGTTGCAAAGGTCTTCCTGTGATGATGTAAGCTGATGATGTATGGGCAGCAGTCAAGGCAATGCAGAGTCCAATTTCTGCCTTATTAAAGTTGCACAGTGTTTGAATGTGAATAAATTCAGGCTTAATTTATTGTTGAGGTACTTGCTACTTTGTGGCCACCTGATTGATTGTGATCCAGCGCTCTGATTGAAAAACTGCCTCACCAATGCTACCTATCACCACAATACTCTGATTGAAAAACTGTCTCACCAATGCTACCTATCACCACAATACTCACCATTAATCATGAATCATTAACACAGGCCCATATAAACCTACGAGACAATTTTTGAGCGACTGAATCATGTGCCCTAATTAATCAGAATTATTCACAAACTATTTACATATTTATATACAACTGCAGTTTATCTTTTCTCACCATGGTTTTTAAACATATATCATTTTAATTAAGTCACTAAGGCGAATGTATCAACTGATGGCAACTAAACCATGAATAAACAAGACCAGCTTGTCTTTTCCAATCTAATTTTTATTAACTTTATTTTTCAAAGAAAGAGCATTTTCAATAATACATTTTTATTTTATTAGCAAATAAGAAAGCAGCATTTTAATAAGGCAATTAGACTGACATTCTCAAGGCAAAATCAAAAAGCATGAATATTAGTTAATAACAGTTTCCATTCCCTAAATCTATTTCCCTGACTATTCTCACTCCACCTAGAAAGGAAAAATCAATTAAGTCTGCTGTCCTTACGTGAGCTAAAAGTCCGACAGCATGTCACGTCAATCAGGACCCGGAAAGTGAGGAGCACCCTCCTGCCCATGAGGTCAGGTTTCATACCTTTCTATCTAGCTAAACTTTCTACATTTGTATACTTTTTAGAAATCCGGACCTTTCATTGGCTGTCTAATGTCAGTCCACATTAAGTCATCTCCGATTCTAGACCAAGTTCAGGCTTTTACATAAGCCCTATTGTCCTTCGCTTTCGCGTCATTTGGCTTCCTCAAAAGAGATACCTTTCTCTCGAGTTACAGACCACGACTTCCTAACCTTGGCAGTCACGCCTGGTTTCCTGTCCTTGAGCCTTTTTCTCCAAGAGCACGTTCAGCACAATTAATAGACCGCATTTTCTGTCAAAGATGTCAACGTGGTAAAGGTTTCCACTTCTGCGCAAGTGCAAGGCTCCACTCTGGACAAGTTTTCGCAACTGCATCTCTGTCAGCCATTTCTTTGCATGCCTTAGGCCTCACTCGGAAACTATTATTCAAACACACACAAGACATCAATTAATTAAAGAATCGAGACCCATTCTGTTACCCACCCCCTTTGCTAATTAAAAACCCATTAATTTATGTTACCTAGCAAAGCACACAAAGCAGCGTTTATATCTACCTTCTTCTTTTGGACTGCAAGGATTCTCCACGAGCTTTTGTCACAGAAAAGACATAACATAAGCACACAAATAAGTACATGTCATTAGTTAAACAGCCGCATTTAATACTGACAAAGATAATAGACAAGGTTAGTTTATTATTCACTTCGCATTTGCAACATAGAACACACAAGTTAATCCCACGTGTTTTTCTGATAAATGCATTTTAAAACTAAGTTGATTAATAATTTCCCCACATGCTTGTTAGTTCAGTTATATTTATTACGAAAGTTTAACTTTGCAAGTTTGAACAAAATGTTGTTCATCACCTTGCTCCATCAACTCCCTCATCTGGTGATTTCAAAATCACCAAACAACACCCCAAAATTTTGAAAATTTTCAACCCTTGAACATGTTTTGGACTTTCTTGATATTAGTATTTCTAAACTTTTGATTCAGCTGTTTGTCTGCAACTTTCATATTGAGTTCTACGAAACTCTTCTAATTCTATTTCTTTTTCTTTTTCTTTTCTGAGTTTGTAAATTCTTTTCTTTTCCCTTACATATTTCTTTCTCTTGTGTATCATGCAACTAATTTTTATCAAAAGTATCACTATGACTATGACTATTAAAGGATAAAGTATTTTACCTATGATTGAACTACCAATCTCTTGAAACCAGTTTCTGATTGCTGCATATCTTTTGCTCAAACGTTCTGAAAAATTTTCATCTTCTAAAGGTTCAATCTCAGCATGTAATTCTGTTATATTCTTGATATACATTTCTATATTCTGACTCTTGTCTGGAATTTATGTGCAGCAATGCTGGACATGTAAAATTCCACAGAGTCCTCCCTCTTTTGCGAGCAGAATGTCTAATGCAAGACGGTTCTGCATTACCATTGTTCTCATGGCAATAAGCTCTGTATTCACTAATTGAAATCCACTAGCAGTATCAGTAGACAATCTATCAACAATTGTAGACATTTTTCTAATTTTGTTTGCATTCAAGGTTATTCCTACCATAGGTATTAATGCACCAAATATGTCACTCAATATTTCTGAAAAGCTTTCCCTTCTGAATCTACTCAGATGATTGCTAATTTCAAATGAACCTTTTGCATTTCTATCTACATGAAGAATTTTGGGAAAAACGAAACCAACATAACAGGTCCCATACCAGTGGTCTGGGAGATTGAAATAAGCTTTGTTCCCACAAACAAAATAAATTCCAGGAAAAATTGGATCTTTGCCTCCTTTAAATCCCCATCCCCCTAAAATACGATAAGTATCTTCACATTGACTACCACCAACAAAGTAATTATCAAACTGAGTATTATCTCCTCTTATACAAAGTTTTCCACTAACAAGTTTATCTATGTGTATTGCAACATTTTAATTTCTACCATTGAGCTTTTCATCTTCAATCTGCCAAAACTTAAATTTTGTTTGTTTCTGCATCTCATTTCGCTTGTAAATTGCCCTTCTCTCTTCGACCATGTTTAAGAATGATTTTTCTTCCGTTCTCAATTTACATGTTAAATTATTTCTAAAAGCATACTCATAAGTAAGTTCATTAGTTACTATGAAAAATTCCCTCATCTGTTTAGCATGTTTCAATTTATTCAGGCTATCAACTTTTAAATTTGCAAAGATTTCATCAAAATTTGAGTAGTAATATTCTAAACGACCTGTTTGATACAGCAAACTAGCTATTACACTACAGGTGATGCCATAAGTAAGAGGAAGCATATTGTAAGTCACACCTTCAGAAACAGAAGTAGGTAATTTCACACAAATGTAGCAATCTTTTACATCCATCACCGTAACATATTCTGATAAAAGTCTTGAAAAGGTATTACTAGAACAATCTCCAACAGATCTATCTTGGTGAATCACTGGTTTATGCTCAAGGATTTTATTAGTCTTGCCTATTAAATCATGGTTATCTTGTTTAACCACAACTTTACTAGTCATGTTAGTTTTACACATTTCTTTATCAATTCCAAAAGGAAAAAGGACAGCTAAAATCAACCAAACCAAATTTATCAGGACTACACATATTGAAGACGGTTTGCAATATCTTCTTAACATTGAGCATCTAGAATTGCTATTAGTAGAATGCATCTTTACTTTGAAAAAAGAGCCTTTCAAAAACAATCAAAAATTTAAAAATTACAGTATACACCCCTCTTTTTTACTTTTATTTTTAAAGAAAACCTTATTTTCTAACAGTTCTTCTTCGACCTTATGTCTTACATCAATGTGTTTATCCTGCTAACACAATTTCTTCGACCTTGTGTCACCTAACACAGTTTCTTCAACCTTGTGTCAGAACAAAATCAATCATTATCACTTGTATCATCTAAATCTTCCTGGCTACTACTATTCACTTCCACTACTGGTGGAGTGATAATGTAGGTCCACTCAGGTGGCTTATACTTTTGATTTGGTTTTACTACTCTTTTTGCTCTACTACTAATCACTTCTATTTTCTTTCCTGCTTGATTTTTCTTATCTGAGTCTCCTCCCCTTTGACTTGAGACCTCATTAATCTGTTCTTTTGCTTTGTTCACTAATTTGAACTTTAGGCCCTCATTTTCATCTGGCCAATTATCTCCTTTTCTTGATAATTTCTTCTTTGGTTCAGTTAGATTACACTCTACTCTCCAAGCTCTTTTCCTTGAACTTTTCACTTTGGATTCATCATCACTTTCATCTGATTCGCTTTCCGTGACATCAGCTCTAGATCCAGGTACTTCTTTACTCTGCAGTTTCACTCTGTTAGGAACATCATCCTTATAGCTGGTACTTGGAATTTCGTCTTCTTCTTCTTCTTCAATTACTTCCAGTCCACCAGTTTCAGAATTTTCGTTCCTTCTTCCAGAGCTTCCAATCTGCTTTTCAATACTCTCCTGATCTTGAATCACTTCTTGTTCAGACTCCTTTTCTGCTTCTTGATCTAGCAGATCTTCATTATTTTCAGAGTCTTGTATCACAGTCTCTTCATTTTCTTCATTCAATGCTTCATTCGCATTTGAATTTTCCAGATGTCGACTTCCTTGTCGATCTTCAGGATCTGGATTTCTTTCAGGTTCTTCTTCAGAATCTGAATCAGCTGTTGTTTCACCTTCATCAGGATTTTCAGGAGCTGGCACACGAATGGTATGACTAGCATGAATCCATCTCTTCAATCCTCTACACTTTACTGCATTTGTTGTGACAAGTATCACCTGTCTTGCCTTCTGCCACCGGGGTACTAGGCAATTTCTTCTTCGGTGTACTTTTGTTCTCACCCAGTCTCCTGGTAACAGATCATGAGCCTGTTCTTTCTCTTTTGTTATCACATCAGTTCCCACCTGATGGAACACAGAAGTTACCACATCAGATAGATTTTTGCAGTATTCCATTATGACGCTATCATTAATGCTCAATAGTTTATCAACTGGAACTAATGCTTGTCTCATGACTTTGCCCATTAGAATCTCGTGGGGGCTCAAACCTGTTTTTCTATCTGAAGTACTTCTCAAAGACATTAAAACAAGTTGAAGTGCGTCAGTCCACTTCATTCCTGTAGCTAAACACATTTTATCTATTCTATTTTTAATTTTGCCATTCACTTGCTCAACAACTCCTGATGCTTCTGGTCTGTAAGCGCAATGTAACTTTTGCTTTATGTCTAGTGCTTCACAAATCAATTTTAGCAATCTGTTTTCAAAATGTGTTCCACGATCAGTCTCGACCGTCACTGGAAATCCATACCTTGGTATGATTTCTCTCAAAAGCAATTTTGCCACAGTAACTGAATCATTGTGACGTATAGGGAATGCTTCCACCCATCTTGAAAACAGACAGATTATCACCAAGACATATCTCAGCTTGTTATGGGGTGGCATGTCAATGAAATCAAGCTGTAATCTAGTAAAAGGACCACCCTCCCGTCCTATGGTTCCCATGCTCACAAATGTTTTTCTGTTTGGATTGATCTGCTGGCAGATTAAGCACCTCTGACAAAAATATTCTGCAATTATTCTAAATTTTGGATTGTACCATGTCTGTCTAAACAACCTAATCATTGAATCTCTCCCAATATGTCCTGGACCATGATACATTCGAGCCATGTCAGCAATCATGCTGTCTGGCATTACTGGTCTGTCATCTTTGTGAACCCAAACCTCATCTTCTTCTCTCTGTCTGCAACCTGCTTTTAACCATGTGTCTTTCTCCTCATCATCTGCCTCATCTTGTATATCTTTTACTCCTTGCCATGTCTCAACTACAGATGTTAGCCTAAGTGAGTTCAAAACATGTTCATTGTCTTTTTCCCGATTAATAGACATATTATTCTTTGCACAGAATTTTGCAATTGTGTCAGCATATGCATTTCCTTTTGTCATGTAATCACCTCCTTTCTTGTGTGCTGTGCACTTTACAACAGCAATTTTTTCTGGAAGCTCTATTCCGTCAATTAGCCTTTTGATCAATTTTGCGTTTCTGATTGGAGTTCCCGCAGAAGTTAAATAACCTCTTTGAGACCAGAGCTGGCCATAGTCATGGACTACGCCATATCCATACTGACTATCAGTCACTATGGTAACTTTTAATTCTTTTCCTTTTTCACAAGCACAAATCAAAGCAATCAATTCTGCTACTTGAGCTGAACGAATTCCTTTGAGACAGGAGGCTTCAATTACATCTGCAACTGTGCACACAGAGTATGCTGCACTCAGAACACCTTCATCTGTTCTTAAGCATGAACCATCAACAAATAAACCATAATCTGATTCAGCTAATGGGACATCTTTAATATCTTGCCTAGGTTTAGTGCAATATTCTAATACATCCAAGCATTCATGATCAATATCAATTTCATTTCTGATTTCTGTTACAGTACCATCAGGCAATTATGTGGACGGATTTAAATTCACACATCTTGCAATCGATACATTATCTGATCCAAGAATAACTTTTTCATATTTTGTTAGCCTATTATTTGTCAAATGCTGTGTTTTGCTTCTAGTGAGGAGAATTTCAACTGAATGTGGTACATATACTTTTACAGGGAATCCCATAATTATCCCTTCACTTTGTTCCAAACTTACACTTGTTGCAGCCACTGCTTTTAAGCAACCTGGTAATGCTTTTGCAACAGGATCAAGAACAGCTGAGAAATATGTTATTGGCTTTCTCAGTCTTCCATGTATTTGAATCAAAACTGATAATGCACATCCTTCTCTATCACTGCAATATAGCTCAAATTCCTTTTCGTAGTCTGGCATTCCCAATGCTGGAGCTTTACAAAAACTTTTCTTAAACTGTTCAAAAGCTTGTAACTCAGTTTCTGTTAGGGTAATCGGGTCTTTTATGTCTGCTTTTGTCAGTCTCTGCAATGGCTTTGCAATTACTGAAAATCCACTAATCCATTGACGACAATAACCTACCATTCCTAGAAACATTCTGACCTGTCTGTGTGTTTTTGGAGGTTGCATTGCCTGAATCATTTTTATTCTCTCAGTTGTCACTTGTCTGATTCCTTTTGCAATTCTGTGACCAAGACATTTTACTTCATGTTTGCAAAACTGTAATTTTGCAGGAGACACTTTATGTCCCTCATCTGCCAGATGATTCAAAAGAATAATAGTATCTGTCACACAATTATCCCTTGTTTTTGCAGCCACAAGGAGATCATCAATATACTGCACTAATGTTGATTTTCCAGGTAAATCGCGGTTTTCCAAGGATTTCTTTAGCAACTGATTAAAAAATAGATGGACTTTCAGTATACCCTTGAGGGATACAACACCATGCTAATATGCGCTCTTTGAACCCGAACGCAAACATTTGTTGGCTTTCTGGATGCAATGGAACAGTAAAGAATGCGTTACATAAATCTATAAATGTATACCATTCTGCATCATGCGGAATCTGATATAGAATTACCGCTGGGTTTGGTACAACCGGGCAACATGGAAAAACTATTTTATTAACCTTTCTCAGGTCTTGAACAATCCTGAAAGTTCTGTTTGGCTTTTTGATTCCCATAATCGGTGAATTACATGGAATGCTCTCAATTTCTTTTAGAACACCTTGTTTTATAAATTTATCAATTACAGGTGTGACACCTTCAATAACTTCTGCTTTCCTTTTATACTGAGGAATGTTTGGATAATCTGCTCCTTGTTTTACTGATATTTTTACTGGGTCTACATTTTTCATCAAACCCATTTCATCTCCAGTGAAATCCCAAATTTTAGCATTTACTCTCTCTTTTAATTCTTCAGGTAGATTATTTTTATCAAATAGAGGGAATAATTTACTTTCTTCTGCTTCAACCATTAACATTGTTAACTTGTAAAGCCCATCTTCTTCTTGAGTTTGGAGCTCAATACCATCCGGTGAGCAATATATTTTACAGTTCATCTTACAAAGGATGTCCCTTCCTAACAGGTTTACAGGACTGCTGTCACAAACTACAAATCAAGGCATTTCCTTAAATTTACCAATTTCAACTTCAACTGGTTCTGTTAAATCTGTTTTAATTTGTTGGTTAGCTACACCCACTACTTGGATTTTCTCCCAGAGAGAGGTAGGTTTTCTATTTCCACTGATCTAACAGTAGAACGGGTAGCACCTGTATCCACTAGAAAAGTGATTTCTACATCATTCACATTTTACCATTTACAAATGGATCAGATTGATCTACCTCAAGAGTGGCTCCAAGCACACACTCTTCCTCCTCTCTCAGGCACCGTCAGAAGTAATCCTCAGAATCACTCCCTCCATTTTCTTTCAACCAATACTGTTGAGAAACATTTGACACATTCACTCTTGGCGATCTGTTTACCTGTTCACCTTCGCAGAATCCTGTTTCTGTACACTTTGACCTCCTGAGGCGGAAGCCGGGAGAGTCTAGCTAGCGCTTTTTTAAAAATTGTATTACTGTGAATATAAAGTGATTTTAGACTTTATTTTACTACTTTGAGTGTGTATTGAAGGTGAATAACTACTTTCCTACCTCGACCCCCCTCTGCCACGGGATACTTTCTCGAGTTGAACGCCCTGCCTGGGGCCACGCAGGCCACGCCCACCACCTGACAGGCCACGCCCTACCTCCGCCACTATTTATCATGTGTTTCCATCGGAGGCGCAGCGGACGGACGCAGCGGGGGCGCCTAAGGCAAGCCCGTCTGCGCCCGTCCGCGACCAGACCGCGGCCGGGGCCAGATATGCTGCCTGTAGCGGAACACATGGTGGAAGGATAGCGTGGTCAGGTGAGGACCTTAAAGCGCTCGATCCCCCATCCAAATGCTGCCCTCACTCTACAGACCCTTTGACCTTCGAACCCCCCCAGATCTGTAACAACTGTGGGATAGCTATTGGCAGGGAGGCCTCCATGATACCCCCTAAGTACAAACCTCCACCCCAAACAAACCTTAGGGCAGGTCTACTTAACTGCAGATCCCTAGCCAAACATGCAGATGATGTCTGGCTTTTATTAGAAGAACAAGAATGGGATATCCTCTTTTTAACAGAAACATGGATCAAGGAGGACAACCTGACTTCCACTGCACTTGCAGTCACTCAGGGATTTAAAATATGCCTCGCCAACCGCCCTGGGGAAAAAAGAGGCGGTGGTGTAGCCATTATTTTTAAAGAGCATTTAGTATTAACATCCTCAGCCCCCACTGCTACTCAAGGAATTGAAGGCCTTCACTTTTGCTTTCAAGTGAGCCCTCAGCTATCACTAGCAGGACTAGTGATATATCGCCCTCCGGTCGGCTCAGACCCCTCCCTAACCACCTTATTAGACACGATCGTCCAGAGTTCGCTTCTTCACCCCCTTTTTATTGTGGTAGGTGATTTTAATATCCACATGGATAAACCTGACTGTGCCATGGCAGAACTGCTAAAAACCACGTTAAATATGGCCAGTCTCAGACTGATCAATGAGGGCCCTACACACACGGGGGGCCACACTATCGATCTCATCTTCTCTAATATTAAGAATGTGTTCTCTGAGACTCCTCTCCCTCTGACATGGTCAGACCACTTATTCGTCCCTTTTTCACTAAACATTGTGAATAACATTCCTGCTGCGAGTAAAAGCTACTACTTAAAGAGGCAATGGAAAAAACTGACCCCCGATACTATGTGCCCTGTCCTAGCGCAAACCTCCCCATCCTTGACAAATAATGCCAACACGGATGCTCAACTACTTAATGAATGGATCGGAAAGATGGTTTCCTCCATTGCCCCAGCCTCTCGGGCTCTATCAAAAAGAGACTCCCCCTCAGCTCCCTGGTTCTCACAGGAACTCAGGAATGAGAAAGCAGCCTGTAAAAAACTGGAGAGACTCTGGAGAGCAAGCTACGGTCTGGAAGAAAAAGCTAGGTATAAAGAAGCTTCCAAAAAATTCCGGAAAGCTATCAGAAAAAGTAAAAAGTGTTTCTATGCGGACTCGATTCTTCAGGCAGAACAGTCTAGCAAACAGGTCTTCAAAGTGGTACAATCTTTCTTCAAACCAAAATGCATTGAAAGAGAGGTTGTACCCACAGCTACGCTATGTGAGCAAATTTCAGAGTTTTTTGACCAAAAAATTAAGAAAGTATATGACTCCTTTGGTCCAATAATAAAAACTGTGAAGCAGGACCGAGCGAATAATGGTGGGCCAGACGAGACCCTCACCCAGTTTATGCACATCCCCCTGATTGAGGTAAGGCAGGAACTCATCCGCTGCAAATCCGGCTCCCCTGACGACCCCTGTCCAGCTAAACTATGGAGTGCCATAGCGTACTCGGTCGCCCCCACACTTCTAGGTATCTGGAACTCCTCCATCATGTCGGGCATATTCCCGGACATCTGGAAGCACGCTACTCTCCTACCCCTAAAGAAAAAACCTAATGGGGACCCAGATGACCTTACGAATCTCCGCCCTATATCTCTACTAGCTGCCCCGGGAAAAATGCTGGAAAAAGTTTTACAGCGCCAACTGAGCAAATTTGTAGAAACCAACAACATTTTGCATGAAACTCAATCTGGCTTCCGCCCCGGCTTTAGCACAGAGACAGCGCTCATTGAAGTCGCCGAGTCTGTGAGGTGGTCGATGGATGCAGGAAACTCAGCAATGCTGGTACTCCTGGATCTGTCGGCCGCCTTCGATACGGTGGACCACGCCAGACTACTCAGCCGGCTGGCTGAGATAGGTATTCAGGACA
Organism: Lissotriton helveticus; assembly: GCF_964261635.1. Lineage (NCBI taxonomy): Eukaryota > Metazoa > Chordata > Amphibia > Caudata > Salamandridae > Lissotriton > Lissotriton helveticus. Next base: position 324,779,763 of record NC_136069.1, on the reverse strand, counting down.
GAGCGCTGGGGTGGATAAACTCCTACCTATCTCAGAGAACGCAGAAGGTGGCACTTGGAACGATTTCTTCTACACCTAAAACCCTCAGCTGTGGAGTCCCGCAGGGGTCGGCCCTCAGCCCCCTTTTGTTCAACATCTACCTGGCTCCTCTCTTTACGCTAATTGCCAACTGGGGCGTCAAGGCAATCTCATATGCCGACGACACCCAGTTGGTATTTCCTTACTCTGAGATGACGCAGGAGTCGTTCTCTAATTTTAAAGGGTGTCTCCAGGATATAGCATACTGGATGAACACTAATAAATTAAAACTTAATGCCAATAAAACCGAAGTCATCTTCTTCGGCAAGGGTCCCTCCCCCCCCCCAGAATTCTGGTGGCCAACGGAGATGGGCCCGCCCCCTCCACCCAGTCACTCGGCAAAAAATCTTGGTGTGAGATGGGATGATAACATGTCCTTCTCATCCCATATCCAACAAGTTGCCGGATGCTGCCTGAGCAAGCTGAGAAATCTCCGAAAAATCCTAAGACTCCTACCAGTGAGCTGCAGAAAAACGGTTGTCCATGCGACTGTCACCTCCCGACTGGATTATGCCAATGGTTTATACCTTGGCCTTCCAAAATACCTGACTCACAAGCTTCAGGTAGTTCAAAATGCGGCTGCGAGACTACTACTGCGAATCCCGTTCAAGCAGTCAGTCTCTCCGCATCTCCGAACCCTGCACTGGCTGCCAGTAGCCAACAGAATAAAATTCAAAGCTCTGACGCTGGCGTTCAGATCTCTGCATGGCTCCTGCCCACAATACCTGAAAAATCGCCTCCCAAGATACCTTCAAAGTCGCGCACTACGGTCCAACGACCGTGTCCAGCTGGCCGTCCCGCGCGCAAAAAAGGCCCGACTAGGCGGTCGGACCTTTTCAGCAAACGTCCCCGCTCTGTGGAACTCACTGCCTCAAGCAATCCAACAGGCCCCGTCTGAACCCTGTTTTAAGAAATTACTTAAGTCCTGGCTATTTACCCAGCCACGCTAGCTTCCCTATTCTTTAGCCCAGGTCATTTGTGTTCTACTAGCGCCGGGACACCTCCTTGTGAGGTAGCTGTTCGCGCTGTATAAAATCCAGTATTATTATTATTATTACTGTATCGCTGCACATTTACACAGTTTGGAAGTGGCGGTTGTGGTATCTGACTTTGCTGAATCACTACCTATCGCTGTAGCTGTTGCTGCTGATTTATCTAATTCTGCATCTGTGGATTTAATGATGCATTTTTTAAATTTCTGGGTGGATTCTTACATTCCCGCTTCCCGTGTCCAATTTTGCCGCAATTAAAACATGGGAGATTCTGCTTTAACTCTTCAATATTCCCCATCAATCTTGGCTTATTATAATTACCTTTAAATTTCCCTTGATTTTGATTAACATCTTTGTTTCCTAATGTTGCTATTTGTTGTTCAGCCACTTTCACCTGTGCCCACATAGCTTTTTCTTTTAACTTCTTTTGTTTAGCATCTATTTCATCACTACCGTATTTTGCTTTTCTCAAAATATCATCTACTGTGAGCGATTGCCAGCCAACTATTCCAGATCTTATCATTTCACCAATTTCAGGTCTTAAGCCATAAACAAATCTGTATATAAAATGGCTCGTATCCTTTTCACTCAATTTTTCATAACCACAGTATTGTTTAAATACCAGCAGTAATCTTTCATAGAATGAATGTACTGATTCTTTTGGCTCTTGGTTTAGTCTATGTATTTTAACCCAATCTACTTCTTTTGGAGGAATCTTGTTTATCAACCACACAATTACTTTTTCGTACACATTCACAACATCTGATGAAGGAGCACCTGTTACCTTATCTCGAGCAGGTTCTTCTTTAGGCCAATCTATAGAAATTTTACATTCTGTCCATAGATCTGATGGGACAACTATGTCAAAGAATCCATCGAGATCAACCCACAGAACTTTTGAAACTTTCACAAATCTGTCTACCTGTGAGGTTCCGTGATTCGCGAACCAGACTCCATTTTGTTCGAGTTGTTCGTGACGCCATTTTGTGTTGCCCTCACGTAGGCCCGTGGAGGTAACCGAACGAACAAAGTTGCATGCGCTTCGTTGTTCATGTACGCATTAACTAGGCCTTTTTTTGACTTGTGAGTGAACTGTAGGACGCTGACCCCGTCACCTGAAACTGACCCTTTGTGAAGCCAATTTCCCTGGCTGATCGTTGTCTGAGATTGCCAATCAATGTTCAGGATATCGTTAACTTTAGTTCGCTTGCACATATCTTATCCTATTCAGCATCTGAATTGTTTCTTTTCTTATGTCTTTTCATTACATGGGTAGTGCTTTCAATTATGGGTTTGTCCGGCTTGTGGAAATTGAATTTGGGACATTCCTAATAATTAACTTGTGGGTTGGTACAATGCAAAGCGAGCTTTTTACGATGTGATAATGTGTGGGAAAATGTATTTCATTCGTCAGTATTTGTCGCAGTGGGTGTGCATTTGTAATGAGCAAAATGTGGATAAAAAGTAATGTCTTGCTCTACGAAAGTTGAGCAGTCTCCTGAGTTGTACACCGTGTTGTATTGCTGGGATTACTGTTACTAGCTGCAGCTAATAAATTTGATCTCTGACGCCACCCAGAATTATTCTGTGTCTCTGTATACCAAGACAGGTGAATCTGGAGACTTTGGGCGTGCCCCTGGCGCCGCTGGGTTCTGAAAACCCGGTTCTTCACCTGTCGATACCATTCCACAGGTTTTTCTCTCAGCCGAGGAAAATCATTAGTAAACAGTAAAATGTCTTGTCTGGTCCATGGGACATGCACATACCCTCCTCCCGGTATTTCTCTCATTGGAAACTCATTTACTACTTCTCCTCTTTCTCTTCTGTCTTCCTCTCTTTTCTTTGTCCATTTTACTCTCCATTTACTTAATTCACCCAATCTTTTTAGAAACACAATTAAATCTTTTATATGAATAATTCTTCCTATGGTATTCATATTTTCAATGTCTTTTTCAGAGAAATCCACCCTATAATGTTTCTGCAAATTTTTCTGTCTACTCAAATCTACTTCTAATTCAGCAGCCATTTCCTCTAATTGATCATACTTGGTTTTCGTTTTCCATGCTATGCTTTTACAAATAAATAATAATTCATCATCCGGATATAGCTTCAAACTGTCAGTTCCAATTGTACCAATAATTAATTCCTCCAAATCTGCTTTCAATTTTGCGACATCAAGTAATTTATATTCTGGGGTTTGTGGGATGTTCGTTAAATCTATTTTATTTATGCTCTTCTCTGGAGTTCCAGAATCAGATTCTGCACCAGATGGAGTTTTACATGACAAACTTTGATTAAAAGTCAAATCGGGCATCATTGTTTTCTCTCGGTGAATTTCAGATAAATCTGAATAAAATTTTTCAGCCACTTTTTGAATTTCTGCATTTAATGGAACAGTCAAAGCTGAATGTCTAACTTCCCTTTGATCAAATACTAGAAGAACAGGTCCAATTGTTACTGGTACTGTTACTGCTTCCATGCTTTTAGTTAACTGCTGTATTAATTCATCTTTTGATCGGAAATATTCTGAGGTATTTGGTATTTCCTCACATCTTTCTGTTCTCATCACATTTCTCGGGGTTTCATTTCTCTGTACTGGGGTTTCAGCATAATTTCTATTTTCTCCTGATATGCTAGAATTAGATCTTGTTTCTACTCTTTCAGGTGTTTTTCTATTACTCGGATTTGATCTAGGGGATGTCTCATCAATAATTTCTTTTGGAGGAGCACTTGGGGAAACTCTTGGTGGAACTCTTGGGGAAGACCATGAACAAACTGGTTGGTAAGGTGGTGGTTTCGGTTTTGTAATATAAATTTCTTCTAACACCGGATCTTCTAATTCACTTTCTTCATCATTATTATTTTTCTTTTGAGCACTCTTTTACCAGACACCTCAGTGATCATCATTCTTGCTGGGTACAAACCATCACACTTGTCTGCACGTCTCCATCGACGCATTCTATCCTCATGTGTTTCCCTATTAATATCTAATCTAGTACCTCTTATTACACCTCTGTTTTCTCGTTCTAATTCAAACATTTCGTCCTCCCATTCAGCTAAAGCCTCAAATTGAGTAGGTCTAGGCTTTGGTACAAGGGTCATCATCTTTTCTCTTAAGTTTTTCAAAACCTTAATGTTAAATGATCCATCTTCTGGCCATGCTAATACACCATCATTTTTGGTATATTCCATCCAGTTCTCAATCCAAAGACAAGTATGATAACCATATTCACCTAACATATAAGCTGCAGGTGTCTTGTACTTATGAAGTAATCTTCCACCTCGCGTTTCAATTTTCTTGTCAGGTTTAATTTTATTTTTCAATTTCTGAAACCATGAAAGCTTCGTTTTCTCTTTCATGTAATAATAATCCATCTTTTTAAACAATTCCGCTTACTTCGGAATAGTTCGTAACTATTTCCTTGTTGTTCCGCTAAACCAACCAATCCGTGCGCGAAACTCACCAACAAGCCAATCAGGTTAAGCTTTGTCACTATTTTGCTCAACCAATAGAATTACTGCTTTTCAGGAAGAGCCAATCAGCTGTAAACCTGCCTAGTCACACGAGCCAATCAGTGCGCGAATACTGTGACGTATGTTAGCCAATCACAGCGCGACACTAGTGAGGAATACTGCCGCTGCAGCTTCTCTGTCCCTGGCTCCGCTCTGACACCTCCTTTACAAAATATTTTGACAGCGCCATATTTTTACAAATCTTTCAATGGAATTCAGTTAGTAACTCCACAAAAACAAACCATTTGTCTGTTTCGCTAAAATAAAGAGATAGCTTTTACAGTCATTCAAGTATTCTTTTGCGTGAAATAGACAACGCTATTTTCACAGAATATTTAGATTCGTTGATAAAGTAAGGCTACTCTACCTTTCTAACAAGTAATAACGAACTTGTTTCTCTCTGAATGCACATATAGTGACAATTCAAAGTTTGACTCGATCGTAATTACAAAATCATTTACGCACATCCATACAAATCCCTAACCATACATACATGAATCTAAGTAGGACTTTAACCCACCATATAAATCCTCACTCGCCAGTAAGATAGACAGCGCTTCCTTACCCTTCACTCTAGCTTGGATAAATTCTACTACTCTTTTCACAGTGAGTTTTAAAACAGGACACCGGTCCCTATACTCAAAAGCTACGATTTCATAGACAATACTCACTATACATTTTACCTTACACACCTAAAATCCCTAACTTGTGCTGTACGTCCACAACACCAGTGATATATGACAATACCACTATTTTGAAACAGAACAAATGCACTGTGCAACTTCACCTGTTACACTACACTTTTGCCGGCAAACCAGGAATTTTCACACTGCTGGAAAAAACCTTTCGACAACTACATATAACAACTGAACAAACTTAACATGTTTTAGTCATCAATTCTATGTAATTACCATGTATCATGTCAGTTACCATAGTAACCGGACTCTGCTACCAAGTTATTGATCCAGCGCTCTGATTGAAGAACTGTCTCACCAATGCTACCTATCACCACAATACTCACCATTAATCATGAATCATTAACACAGGCCCATATAAACCTACGAGACAATTTTTGAGCGACTGAATCATGTGACCTAATTAATCAGAACTATTCACAAACTATTTACATATTTATATACAACTGCAGTTTATCTTTTCTCACCATGGTTTTTAAACATATATCATTTTAATAAAGTCACTAAGGCGAATGGATCAACTGATGGCAACTAAACCATGAATAAACAAGACCAGCTTGTCTTTTCAAATCTAATTTTATCAATTTATTTTTCAAAGAAAGAGCATTTTCAATAATACATTTTTATTTTATTAGCAAATAAGAAAGCAGCATTTTAATAAGGCAATTAGACTGACATTCTCAAGGCAAAATCAAAAAGCATGAAAATTAGTTAATAACAGTTTCCATTCCCTAAATCTATTTCCCTGACTATTCTCACTCCACCTAGAAAGGAAAAATCAGTTAAGTCTGCTGTCCTTACGTGAGCTAGAAGTCCGACAGCATGTCACGTCAATCAGGACCCGGAAAGTGAGGAGCACCCTCCTGCCCATGAGGTCAGGTTTTATACCTTTCTATCTAGCTAAACTTTCTACATTTGTATACTTTCTTAGAAATCCAGACCTTTCATTGGCTGTCTAATGTCAGTCCACATTAAGTCATCTTCGATTCTAGACCAAGTTCAGGCTTTTACATAAGCCCTATTGTCCTTTGCTTTCGCATCATTTGGCTTCCTCAAAAGAGATACTTTTCTCTCGAGTTACAGACCACAACTTCCTAACCTTAGCAGTCACGCCTGGTTTCCTGTCCTTGAGGCTTTTTTTCCAAGAGCACAATAAGCACAATTAATAGACCGCATTTTCTGTCAAAGATGTCAACGTGGTAAAGGTTTCCACTTCTGCGCAAGTGCAAGGCTCCACTTTGGACAAGTTTTCACAACTGCATCTCTATCAGCCATTTCTTTGCATGCCTTAGGCCTCACTCGGAAACTATTATTCAAACAAACACAAGACATCAATTAATTAAAGAATTGAGACCCATTCTGTTACCCACCCCCTTTGCTAATTAAAAACCCATTAATTTATGTTACCTAGCTAAGCACACAAAGCAGCGTTTATATCTACCTTCTTCTTTTGGACTGCAAGGATTCTCCACAAGCTTTTGTCACAGAAAAGACATAACATAAGCACACAAATAAGCACATGCCATTAGTTAAACAGCCACATTTAATACTGACAAAGACAATAGACAAGGTTAGTTTATTATTCTCTTCGCATTTGCAACATAGAGCACACAAGTTAATCCCACGTTTTTTTCTGATAAATGCATTTTAAAACTAAGTTGATTAATAATTTCACCACAGGCTTGTTAGTTCAGTTATATTTATTACGAAAGTTTAACTTTGCAAGTTTGAACAAAATGTTGTTCATCACCTTGCTCCATCAACTGCCTTCTAATCTTAATACCCATTGTACACCGTAAGTTTGCTAGAAATCTTGTTTTCCGTTTTGAACAATGTGCTATCCTTTCACTCAGATCACCCACACAGTAGCCAGTGCTTATTCTATCTTAGGATGCTCAGTAGACTCACCTATGCTTCCTCTTGATACCAAGAAATCAGTTGTTTGGATCATCTTATATTTCCTGGCCCACTGATGCTCTCTTTATTGAGCCTCCCTAACTATCATCTCTCCCGCCTTCAAATTGTTCAAAATGCAGCAACATACCTCATTTTTGGTATCCTACATCATGTTTCTATCTTGGGTGAGCTGCGTCTCTTCACTGGCTTCATCTCACACTCTGGGTCCTTTTTATGCCCTCTGCCTGGCTCACAGAACCATACTTCGATCTTGCCCTCTGCCTTCAGTGCTTTTTCTATTGCTGTATGCCATTCCAACATCTGGGTTCAGCGCCTATGCAGTGTTTGGACAACATAATATTGTGCTACAGAAAATCGTTGCAGGAATATGGTGATGTCCTAAATATTGTGGACAGAGTGTTGTTTTTGATATTGTTGTTAAATATATAGTTAAAAATATTGTTGTATACAATATCATTTTGTATGGTATTCATGTTGTGTTTATAATTTGCTTTATGTAATTTTTATTGAAAATCTTTGGCTTTATATGTATTTATGGTAAGAAGTTATTTTTATGTCATTCCAGCCTGAACTGCCAAGTCAGATCCTCTCTGAACCGGATCATAATTAATTCAAGACCAGCTTCACCTTGATTGGGGCTCTTCAGTTGGGTGTAGCTTATTTCGAGTGGCACAATGAGTATGGCACCAACGGGGAGGACCTGGCTTGGCAGTTTGGGCTGGACTATACCTATTGGAACAGGGACAAGACTGATTCGCATATAGCTGGATCTAATCTGAGGTCGCATGGTGGGCAAATGCTAGGCCCAGCGATTGCCAGCGGTCAGACTTATTGCAAGAATCCTCCCATCATCATCTGTGTATTTGGTGTACCGTCAGAAATGGCCATAACCAATCAGAACGACACAGATTCTTGGGTTGCTTGTGTTCTGGTTCGAAGAGGATCTGGCTTGGTAGTTCAGGCAGAACTGTTCGTATTGGAGTAGGGTCAAGACTGATATGTATATAGCTGGGTCTAATCTGCGGTAGCATGATGGGCAAAAGACCAATGGGTTGGAAAGCTACCTGAAGGGCTTTTCCCAGTAGTTAGACTTATTGCAAGCCTGCTCCCATCACTTTACTTGTTTGAAATAGTAAATGTAACCTCTTTAGTGTCTAACTCCTTCACCATACTGTTTTAGATTGGAGTGGGTATAGTAACTGTAACCCCTTTAGTGTGCAATACCTTTCCCAAAGTGGTGTATATTGGAAGTGGAAATAGTAAATGTAACCCCTTTAGTGTCCACTACCTTCACCAAAATAGTTTAGATTGGAGTGGGAATAGTAAAGGCAAACTCTCTAGGGTACAGCACATTCTCCAAAGCTAATTAGATAGGAGTCGGAGTAGTAAATAAGAGCCTTTTAGTGTTCCCGAAATACATTAGATTGGTGTGTGAATAGTCAATCTAACCTCTTTAGTATCCAACATTTTATTTGTGCTGTGAATTGTTTTGTAAAGTAAGCAAAGCATATTATGGTTTTTGCAATGCAATTTATTTTGCTTTTCATGTTTAATTTTAAGGATATCTTTACATTTATTTTAACATATATTCTTTTTTTCAATAACATTTGTTTTCATTATTATAGGGGTATAACATTTTATTATACTTGTTTTATAAATTAAGACATGTAATGTATTTTTTAAACAGTTTTAACATAATTGCATTTGTAAACATTTGTACAAAAGGGGTACCTTATTATTTTTAGCATAAACATTTCTTACACATAAAAGTTTGTATTTTTGCAGCTTTAGTATACTTTGTTTAGTATATAACAATTAGCACTAAATCATATTAGGTTATGTTTTTCTAGTGCTATTTAAATTATATTTAGAATTTACATATTCAGCTATATTCTATTGTTTATTATTGGGGAAAGTCTGTGGTATATAAATAAATAATACCTCTCTTTTTGAATGCATAAATGAATAACAGATAGCTCAATAAATAAGAGTCAAGATTCGAGGTAGTAGGAGTTTTGCAGGTTTAATACAGCACAAAGACAGGGACAGGACAACCTGCACAGGAATAGGATGGCAAGCCCTGGCAGCGCTGCCGGGGTCAGGATCTGGAATGGCTAGCGTGGTATTTAATAACAGATACATGAGCATATATACATAACGCAAACACATAGCATTACATTGCAATAGGCGTAGCAGTGGGTGGAGCAATAGGCGTGACGCGTAGCAGTCGCGAAAGATAAGGGTGAAAAGAGGTGTAACAGGGCGTATACATAGACATGTGATGCAAACGTAACAGAATATGTCATGAATGGGGTGGAAACCATGGAGGGGGCTACCTAAGGAGCCGGGACCTCTGACCTGATGGTGCGCGCAAACTGGCAATGACGTGTTACTAGGAGAAGCTGGGGGCTATGAACTCTGTGCTAGGAGCAGAGACTGAAGTCTGGAGAGTCAGGGCGACATGTACCTAAGCAGTATCTAGTATCTGATGTTTAGAGAACATGTTGATGGAATCCAAAAGTTATCGGGGTAAAGGCGAACAGACTCTAAGACTGGAGCATGCATTATTCTACATGTAGTGCGTGATGAAGAATATTAAATGACCATTAAATGCAGTATTTCTCTTACATGGAGACGTAAAGGCTAGACAATGACGGAAACTATTGATGCGATTCAGTAGCTTTAGGAATGCAGAGAAGGAGGGCTGTACTGATAACTCGAATCATAACATACTCTTGGCAGACTCAGAGGCAGAGCCAGGCTGAACCGGGCACTGCGAGGCAGGAAGTAAGTGAAGGGTCGAGGATACAGGTGGGGGCTGTATCGCTCCTCAGCGAGGCTTCAGGAGACAGGAGCTGAATCTGGTGTCCGGGCCCTTTTGAGGCCTAGAAACGGAGACTTTACAATGGAATAACGTGCACACTGAGAAACGTGGCAACGTAGCTTTACATAGGCCTGATATTCGTAGTATTCACGAGAACTGGAAACTGACATACTAAAGGTGGACACAACTATAATTGCGTCTTTAATCGAACATGGGGAATAACATATGCATATTAATCATGCACATATAACATATGATGGAGGACGCGTAGGGACACAGAACATGGCAAAATTTACTTTTCCACATTCCCTCCTTGTCACTACGTTTCCTTCAGGAAACATCAATATTCATGATACCATCTATTATTTCATACAGTATCATTTGCTCGTCTCGAATTTTCTTGGAACGGGTTTTAGAACGGGACTTGGGACTAGGAATACAAGAGGTAGCACAAATGCCGCAAATCGCAGGGCCACATTGTATAAAGAGGCAGCAGCTGAATATGATCGCTACTGCAATACCTAGAAAGGACAAGACTTTCCATCCCCAAGCGGAAACTATATTCCAGAACCAACCGGACCATGTCCAGGTGCCTGGATCTTGGTGTAACAGATGGGCAATTTTATGGAGTCTGGTTATAGCTGAATAAACAGACGGCGCGTTATTTGGAATGAAAATGCAGCAACTAGATCCGATGACTCTACAGGCCCCGCCCCTATCGGCCAATATGACGTCAAGGACGAGACGATTCTGGAGCACGACAATTCTCATAAAGGATTGTTCTTCGGTTAAATTACTTAGAGCAGAAGTAGTCTCAATTACTACTGCTTCGAGTGTTCTGGTTAATCTACGTATCAGTTTACGATTCACAACTGTACCTAAATAAGGAAAGACACCTTTATTGATATCTATATATTGTTCTAGAGTAGTTTCAGTATAATCGACAATCGGGAGGTTTCTCTTGTGTCTAGTATGTACTAGGTGGGAATTCCTATGATAGTCGGGTGGGGCTAGAAAAACTGGTGGCAGTAGGAAGGCAATATAACAGGTTCCCTCCCAATCGAGGGGCAGACGAACATATGCGGTCTGACCACAAATAAAATAAGAATGACGTGAAGCTTTGAAAATAGATTTCCCACTGTCACTATACTTGACAATAGTAGTACAATCACTATGTCCTACATGTACGGAACCATTATTTCGGACACATAATTCACCTTTGACTGGTAGTACTGAAATAGCAGGTAAGTCTGGAGTAGTATCAGACTGAACATTCAGGACCATGAAATTCGAAGAATAATTACCTAAATTATACACTTCATTTTCTAGATCTAACCCGGTTCTGTGGGGGAGACCTTGCTTGTCTGGAAAACATGTACTGTTAAGAAAAGACATATCTGTTGAGGATGACGTTAACGTGGACCATGCTCCACACGAACCATTATGTGAAAAAGGATAAGGAAAGAGTGGCAGAACTCCCTTCGGTGTCTGAAAAGGGGGGAGTCGACCACACACCCAACAATTAGTGGCATTGCTGGTCTGGTGTGAATAATGTAACATGCGGATAAAAGAATTATTTCGCATAGCGAGGCGGTAAGAGAGTTCATGAGGAGGCAGATCACTAAACGTGTGCTCCACCGTAACATTAGCAGACTTATTTACATGAGAAACTGGAAAATACAGGTAAAATGCATAACTGGTGCAGGAAATCATAATGCTGAGAAATAATATGAAACATAGAAAAACGATACATCGGATTGAGTTTTGACTAACTCTCTCACTATGGGGGTCTATTTTATACATGTCAGAAACAGTCTAACCGTTTCACCTAGGGGAGGACTTAGACAATCAAACTGGCTGACTTATTTTTCTAGACCGGAGTTTCAACTTATACTCCTGCTGCGGAGTTTTCTCTAACAGGGAGGGTGCAGTATCATTGTTCTTTGCGGGACAGTCCTTAAGAATAGTACTTTGGCAGTCTTTAGAATCCTGGGAAATGTTCTTTGAGACTGGTTTCAGTCCATAAAACTTCTTTATATGTGAAAGATGCACCCAGCCTTTGCGTCCCTCCAACTTCACGGCTGTACGGGTGGCGAGGAGGACCTGTCGGGGCTCCTTCCAGCGAGGCTCTAGCGGACTTGAGCGGTCAAAATTTCGCACCAGGACCATGGATCCTGGAACGATTTCATGCGGTGCCACCTCGGTATTGTCTGGAAATGCGGCGGCAACCTGTGAACGACAAGAGTTGAGGGCAGACATCAAGGAAGCTAGGTAATCTGTCAGCATATTACTTGAAACATCGGTAATACTTCGGGGTCTGGGTGTACCCCACATGTTAGGGGGGCGGCCGAAAACGACCTCATACGGGGACAGACCTGATCTGGAATGTGCGACCATGCGCATATAGAACAAAGCGACTGGCAGAGCTACTAGCCAGTCCACACCTTTCTCTTTACATACTTTGGCGATGCGGATTTTCAGGGTCTGGTTATGTCTCTCTACGGGACCTGCTGCTTCAGGGTGGCGTACACAATGGAACTTCCACTGGTACCCTAACAAAAGGGAAACATGCTTCATTAACTCTGAGGAGAATGGCTGGCCGTTATCAGAATATACGACCCTAGGGAGTCCATAACGGAGGAAGAACTCACGAACCAACTGCTTGGCAGTGGTCGCGGCTGTGTAATCTGGGACTGGATATGCTTCTGTCCACCTGGACAAAGCGCATACAACTACGAGGACATACTTGAAACATCGACATCGCTCCATCTGAATATAATCCATCTGGAGGACTTCAAAAGGGTGGTCAGGAGGTTGGAATCCCCCTTGTTCCACCGGGACACTTTTACCTGGATTAAACTGACAACATATCATACAGGTACGGACTTTCTGCTTGGCTGCAGCTCGTAAATGCTTGTTGAACCAAATGTTCTGGATACTGTCTAACATAGCTTTTTCTCCTAAATGTGCTGGACTATGTGCAGTATTGATAATGACTTGAACCATAGAGTCGGGGAGAAACCATGTGGCTTTTCCTTTCGTCACCCATCCTTGATCTGTCTGGACCCCTCCTTGTTCGGACCATTTCTTGATTTCTTCGGGAGTAGCATGTAACTGGATATCTATGACATCTTGAGTAGGGTCCTTAACTGTCATACATGTAGTCGGATCTGGAGTGTGTGTCATGTTAGCTGGAATGTCTGGAGTCTGAGCTGTAAGCTTGGCTGTGCGATCTGCTAGATCATTACCTTGGGAAATAGTGTCAGTAACTTTCGTATGTGCTTTGCATTTCATGATAGCAATGGATGTCGGTAAATGTATTGCATCTAACAGAGCTTGAATGAGGAGACCATGCTGAATCTTGGTTCCATGAGAAGTCATGAAACCTCTCTCCTGCCAGAGCACTCCAAAGTCGTGTACGACTCCAAATGCGTAACGTGAATCGGTGTAAACATTAACTTTCAGGTTCTTGGCGTGTATGCAGGCTTGTGTCAGAGCAACTAGCTCTGCTGCTTGAGCGGACAGGGTGTCAATGCGGTGTGTCTCAATAACTTCAGTGTCAGTAGTCACTGCATACGCGGCGACTAATTCTCCTGTACTAGTTCTCATACATGAACCATCCACATAAAGTGTCAGGTCGGGATCTGGTAATGGAATATCCGTCAGATCTTGTCTTGGCTTTGTCGTAATGTTAACTACTTCCACACAGTCATGTGTGTCAGGATTTGGATTAGCTGACGGTAACAGTGTAGCAGGATTGAGAACGTTGCAGCGTCTGATTTCTATGTGTGGCTGAAACAGTGTCAATTCATAACCTGTTAAACGTGCAATTGTCAAGTGCTGGGTCTGTGTTCGATTTAAAAGAACTTCCACGGAGTGTGGGACTTGTACTGTCAGGGAGTGTCCTAATACTATGGAATCACTTTGTCTGATAGCAAGTGCTGTGGCTGCAACTGACTTGAGGCACGCAGGCAGAGCCTGGGCTACAGGATCTAATGTGCTCGAAAAATAAGCACAGGGCTTGTACTGTCCTGCTTGATCTTGTGTGAGGACAGATAATGCTGTACCTTCGCGTTCTGTGACGAAAAGTGTAAAAGGCTTACTGTAGTTTGGTGTAGCTAGAACTGGAGCTTGGCATAAAGCTTTCTTTAACTCATTGAAGCTAAGTGTATGTTCAGATGTCCAAGGGAGGACAGTCGACACGGCTGCCTCCTGTGTCGTTAACTGTATCAGTGGCTTGGCTAGAAATGCATACTGCGGAATCCATTGTCGGCAGTAAGAAGTAAGGCCGATAAAAGCACGTACCTCCTTCTGGGTCTTGGGCTGAGGAAGACTCACTATTAACTGGATACGGTCAGGTGTCAACTGCCTACCCCTCTTGGACAGTAAGTGTCCTAAGTAGACCACTTGCTGGACACAGAATTGAAGCTTCGAAGGGGACACCTTGTGCCCCATCTCGGCTAGGAAATACAGAACTGTGAGGGATGCTCGCTCGCAAGCACGTTCAGAACGGGCTGTGATCAATAGATCATCGACATACTGGAGCAGGGCAGTGTCAGTTGGCATGTGAACATTATCAAGTTGTCTCTTAAGTGCTTGACTGTAAATACTAGGGCTTTCTGTGAAACCTTGAGGAGCTCGTGTGAACATATAGCTCCTTCCATTTAAACAAAATCCGAAAAGGAACTGGCTGTCTGGATGAATGGGGACACTAAAAAATGCGTTCTTGAGGTCTATGACTGTAAAAAATGAGGCTTCTGAATCAATGGCTGTCAATAGGGAAGAGATATCTGGGACAACTGGGTACTGGGGAATAATACATTTATTAAGTTCTCGTAGGTCAATCACTAATCGATATACTGGAGGTGCATTTGGATCAGTACGTTTCATGACTGGAATGATCGGAGAGTTGCATACATTGGAGTCAGTTTCTACAACCACTCCTTGAGCGATGAGCTCGTAAATAATTTTGGATAAGGCTGCTACAGCCTCAGGTGGCAATCTGTACTGCCTGATTCGTGGTAACACTACACCTGGCTTGAGAGTCACACGATGGGGTGTGATTTGCATATAACCAACATCAGTTGGACCTTGCGCCCATAGATGCTGCGGAACATTGGACAATCTGGGATCAAAATCTCGTAATACATAGTGACCCTTAAAGTCACGCAGGAACAATCGTATTCCCTCTGGGGAACAGCATATAACTGCACCTAACTCTTTCAGTGTTTTAATACCTAATAGATTCTCTGGACATGACTTAGTAAGTAACAGGTCAGTAGTGCGGGACAATGGACCTACTTCTAGAGTAACTGGCTTTGATATTTCATTTACAATGGGTTTTCCTGAAAATCCAAGGGAAACATTTCTTGAGCCTGAGAGCGGAGCCCCTGGAACTTCGGCGTGACTTATAGTGGTCCTACTTGCCCCTGTATCAATCAGAAACTTTCTGTCTTTCCCTAATACTTGACTGTGAACATAGGGACCTTCTTGATCTACAGGTATCTCGATGAGAGGCAAGCCTACCTCCCTCTCTAGGCTGTTTCATGAATACGGTTGATACTCTGGATACTCGGACTGTGCATACTGGTACATCTGCTGTGTAACATGCTGTGTTGCAGCGATGGGCTGCGGTGCTGTAACTGTCTGTGGTGCATTCTGTGGCTGAGGAGTCTGTGAAACTTGTTCTTGTCTAGGTGGACGTGGTCTTTCTTTAGTCTTACCAGTAGCTATGTTGTGTTTCAGAACTGCACACTCGTTTATAAAATGACCTGGCTGTTTACAATAATTGCAGTTCCCTTTAACGGGAGCTGCAGGATGACTGGCTTGATTCGGACCCCTCTTCTGGCTGTCTTGTGGAATAGATTGTGCAACTAGTACTTTCATTTTCGTGTCTTTCATACGCTTTCTCTCGTGTTCTTGTTCTTCCCTGATTCTATTCTGGTGGTATTGGAGCATCTGTAACATCTGGGACGGGGTATTAGCTTGCCAGGTACTTTCGACTTTCAAAACTCGATTTTTAATTGGTGGACTTGAATTCTCGACTAATTTAGTAACAAAAAGGTGAGGGTATGACTCACTACTTGTCTTGAGGCCACTGTTGATGCTAAAACATTTCTCAAATCTAGAATAAAAATCACTAATGTCTTCGTCTTGTTTCTGTTTACAGGCTGAGATTGCATCCCAGTCTTCCTTTTTCGTTGTTAACAATCTGGGTAAAACTTGAATCAATAATTCAGGTAATTCTTTACATTTCGCTCCAAGACCGGTACCGGGTACTCGTGCCTTGTCTTCAGCTTCTAGAACTGCCCAATCTATCTTTTTCTCTCCCACCTCCCATTCTTTTTCCTTGAGCTTTTCATACACCCCTGCGGGCAGCAGAACCTTTAGCATTTTAATTATATCTGGATACGTGTATTCTCCCATACGGAGCATGTCTTTTAATTCTCGATGGAACCCTGCTGGATCTTTATCGTGACAGGGAATTAATTTTTTCATCTCTAAGAGTTCCATCTTTGTGATCGGGGTGTAAACAAACACTCGTTCTAGTTCGCCACCCGTTCCTCTAACTGGGTGGACTTCTCGTAACGGATTCTGTCTCCCCATGTAAAATGGTTTACTTTCTGGGGGTGAGACATGAACAAAATGCGGGTTCAAAAACGTTCTATATTTGTGACGCTGTTCTAGAATGACACTAATTAAATCGGTACCTAAACCTTTCCATCTATACTGGAGTAACTCGTTCAGGATATCATGTAACGGGCCTGGATCAGAGTGCTGACCCTCATACAATGTAATGAGGTGCTGAATCATATACATACCCGCCAGTCGTTGCTCGGCTGGGGGCATTTTCAGAAACATTTGTGCCACTATTTCGTCTGGAAAAGTGGTAGAATCAGTAGTCCATCGGACTGCTGATCGGACTAGTTCTTGTTCATGCATGGTACTTAACTCGCTATAACCGATTCGTGATTTCAGAATGTGATCGGTAGCTTGAAATACTTGTTCTAGAGAACCTTGTTCTGGTGCTGGATGATGGAAAGTTGACTTGTGTTCTAGGCGTAAATGGCGATCTGGAAATCTAGATTTTCCTACATACGCTATTCTGGCGGGATTCTCGTCGTCTACCTCTTCAGTATCAGAGTTACTTTCTTTCTCGCTTACTTGTGCTGCTTTACGCTGTTCGTGTAACTTTATTATTTCTTTACGGATTTTCTTGTACATACTTTCCATAGCACTGATGGTCTTGTGCTTACCCTCGGCTATATTATCACTCCACTTTGTCAGGGTTCTCATTTCGGCTTGATCTTTGGTCGGGTAATCTTGTTCTCTTATTAAACAATTAATCAAAAACTTTAGTATCATGAGCTGGATCTCGGCTTTCCTTTGAGACATGACTTCGCCAATGCTTTCTGGATCATCCCCTGTACGGATGAAACGATATATTCTGTCTAGATCTTCTTTCATATTCGGTAGGGTGACTAGATACTCGGCCACCTTTCTTACGCGTAATGAATATAAAACCATATTATCCTCGCCTGGGACTGGATCATAGCCGCATTCATTAAGGGCTTTCCTTATTTCTGCAACAGACTGATATCTGGGTGTACGCTGTGACGCTTGAGCATGTAATTCGACTAACGTTAAGCGCTTGTGTGGCGGCGGGGTTTGAGGAGGACCTCCCCCTGCGGCCCCTAAACTAGAGTCGTCTACTGATGCTCTTCGTCCTGGCAGAGTGGGAAATGGAAATGCAGACTGGACTTGTATGGCGGGCTGGACCGGGGGTACCGTAATAGGTACTCCGGTGTCTGGAGGAGCGGGAAGTGCCTGATTTACAGGGACTGGCGGAGTAGTAACAGGATTTGCATATTCTGGGACTGTGTCGTCCAAATAGGACGAGATGAAAATATCAGCTGCGGTCGGTTTGTGACGTAGCTTGGTCGGAACTAATGGTGGCGGAAAGTTACTGGATGCCTCCGGGGTCGCTTTTGGCAAGCCCTCGGCAAGAAGAGGATACATACCCTTAATAAGGGCATGCCTCTGCCTGTCTGACTGTTCGGTTTTAACTCGTTCACCAATCTCAATTAATTCTTTTTCTTGGGCTCGTTCCAAGGATTCTCTACTTAATTCTGACTTTCTGATTTCTTTTTCGGTTCTTTTATGAGATTCTTTGCGCCATAACTCGATGGCATCTTTCTGTGACTGTCTGGCTTTCTTTTTCCATAATGCTTCTTCTACTCTCATGATGCACTCGGCATCCCATGTGCCTGACACAGGCCATCTATACTTTTCCTCTAACTCTTTGGTATACTCTACCCATAAATCTAGATATAATATGGCACTTATGCCATGCTTCTGATACATAAAATGACCTGGACTGTCCCTAGGCGGGACAGGAACTGCTGCTTCCAGCAGACCCTTTCTAGTTTTTAACTGACGTAACTTAGAAAACAAGGGCATGACTGAACTGTAACTGAGACACAATACGTAATTACACAATAAACACGATAATTACTTCACACTCATACCACAACATCAAAATACATGAAGAACATTTAGAATAACAGTTCGAACAGAATACAACCTGGAATACGGAACACAGAATACATGAATTTTCTCGAGAACAGAACTGACTAGAACAGAAACTAGATGCACTGCTGAAACAGTACGAAACTTACCGGTCTCATAAAGAGACACGTCAGGACCCGCATCCACCGAAGTGGACACTTCGTTTGTGGGTCTGTGTACCACCAACCCACGGACCAGAGTCAATTAAATTGACCCTGTCTAGATACTACCCCAGTAACGGTACTCACCGGGCAGCAAGAACGGAAGGCCTCGGACTGGACTGGACTGCTACGACGACGGACGACGAACTTCGGACTTCAGTTACGGGTGGACCTCCGGATACCTCGGACCTTGGACTCTCGGCTTGGGCTCTGGTCGGGACTCGCCGCGTTCCTCCACCGCCTCGTCTGGATGCTGGACCGCCTCCTCCGTCTCCTCCGTGGGCCTGAGGGATACTTGAAGCAGAAATATCTGCACGTGCACGGTATGGGTCCGTCACGGCTGCAGAGGGTCAGGGGGCCGGCGTGGCTTCACCGGCGCGTGGGGAAAGGGCAAGTCCCTGTTCGGGCGCCATTATGTGGTATATAAATAAATAATACCTCTCTTTTTGAATGCATAAATGAATAACAGATAGCTCAATAAATAAGAGTCAAGATTCGAGGTAGTAGGAGTTTTGCAGGTTTAATACAGCACAAAGACAGGGACAGGACAACCTGCACAGGAATAGGATGGCAAGCCCTGGCAGCGCTGCCGGGGTCAGGATCTGGAATGGCTAGCGTGGTATTTAATAACAGATACATGAGCATATATACATAACGCAAACACATAGCATTACATTGCAATAGGCGTAGCAGTGGGTGGAGCAATAGGCGTGACGCGTAGCAGTCGCGAAAGATAAGGGTGAAAAGAGGTGTAACAGGGCGTATACATAGACATGTGATGCAAACGTAACAGAATATGTCATGAATGGGGTGGAAACCATGGAGGGGGCTACCTAAGGAGCCGGGACCTCTGACCTGATGGTGCGCGCAAACTGGCAATGACGTGTTACTAGGAGAAGCTGGGGGCTATGAACTCTGTGCTAGGAGCAGAGACTGAAGTCTGGAGAGTCAGGGCGACATGTACCTAAGCAGTATCTAGTATCTGATGTTTAGAGAACATGTTGATGGAATCCAAAAGTTATCGGAGTAAAGGCGAACAGACTCTAAGACTGGAGCATGCATTATTCTACATGTAGTGCGTGATGAAGAATATTAAATGACCATTAAATGCAGTATTTCTCTTACATGGAGACGTAAAGGCTAGACAATGACGGAAACTATTGATGCGATTCAGTAGCTTTAGGAATGCAGAGAAGGAGGGCTGTACTGATAACTCGAATCATAACATACTCTTGGCAGACTCAGAGGCAGAGCCAGGCTGAACCGGGCACTGCGAGGCAGGAAGTAAGTGAAGGGTCGAGGATACAGGTGGGGGCTGTATCGCTCCTCAGCGAGGCTTCAGGAGACAGGAGCTGAATCTGGTGTCCGGGCCCTTTTGAGGCCTAGAAACGGAGACTTTACAATGGAATAACGTGCACACTGAGAAACGTGGCAACGTAGCTTTACATAGGCCTGATATTCGTAGTATTCACGAGAACTGGAAACTGACATACTAAAGGTGGACACAACTATAATTGCGTCTTTAATCGAACATGGGGAATAACATATGCATATTAATCATGCACATATAACATATGATGGAGGACGCGTAGGGACACAGAACATGGCAAAATTTACTTTTCCACAATTGGATTGGCTTTTAGCAGACATTTATTTTATACCTCTACCTGTATTTTGTAGTCTAATACTGGCATTTTGAGGTGGATTTCTTGTGAGCGAGTCACGGTTACCTTCTCAATATAATGTTTTTTAAACAGAAATTAATACAATTAAACTATTTAAAAAATAAATCAATACTCCATAATCATTCAAAAAAATTATTAAAACATAATTCAATCTAAAAACAAACTTATCTAAACTACAAACCCATATAGATAAACTAAAATATAAAAATTGTGAAAACGTATGAATATTAATAATTAAAATATTTAAATATGTATATAATTCTTTTTCAACCTTTCCAAAACTATAAACCATAAAATAAGAAATAAACTACGATTTCAAAATTACAAATCATCAAACGAGACAGTGTTTTTTTTTAATATATTTATACATTTTGAATATATTTTTAAAAGAAAAATGACAATTTTAAAATGTTTTACGTATTTCTACAATTTTGGTAAAAAAATGCTAAAATTGCAAATTATAATTGTTAAATAAAATGCATCTAAATATTATGTTTATGAAAAAACTTGTACTTTTCCAAAAACCTAATATTTTTGTAACCATTAATATATATCTTAATGCAAGAAAAGTTTGCTAAATATTAAAAAAATATTTTTATGAATGTAATATATAAATTTGAATATTTTCATAATTATTAAAAATATTTTAAATATTTAAAAAATGTCACCAACCTTATCCCCTAAAAAACCAATATCCCACTGCTAAAAAAAAATATATATATTTATATATATTAATACAACTACATATCAAATCTCAAAAAATAAACAGATACATAAAAACACAATACAGGAAATTATATACTACCTTACACTTATACACAATATTAGATAAAATTATATTTTCTACAATGATATTTTTTACAATGATATTAAAAACAACACTAAAAACTGTGGGTCCAATTATAACCCTGGTGATCTTTCTAAAGGGGGAGTGTGCCCATGAGACATGTTAGTGGTGTCAGATGTATTTGCCCCCATGCCATATGCACTGTTGCATGCACTGTTTCTCCTGCAGATCAAGCTGCAGGGAAACAGTGCACCCGACCATCTGGAGGCATTGCAGCATTTACAGCATTGACTGCAGGCTGTTTCCTAGGGCGACAGCATGCCTCCGCCATGACTGCACCACCAACAGTAATGTTTCAATGTGGCAGTCAGGATGTTACCGGCTTGACCACGTGTTTCAGAAAGCCGCCGCACGGGGCTGGTGGTGTGTCAGACAGGGTCGTAATCGAGCCCTATATTTTTACCTCGGATATTCCTGTTGAGGATAATTTTGATGTCCCAATATTCTTGACATGATAGTTTTGTATCACAATATTTTTTTCTGATATTCTGTCCAAACACTGCAGTAAGTGTATCCCATGCGCAAGAGCAATTGTTTGCCTTTCTGTGATGTAATATATGTTGCTCTTTCAGTAATTTTATATGAAAATAGTTTAATAATTTAGGGCCTAATTATGATGGCGGTCGGACAAGTGTCCGACCGCCCTCACAGCGGGTTGGAAACCGACCGACAAGTAGGCGGTGGTTCCACCCGCCAAATTAAGATACGACTGCTGTGTAGTCGGTCGGAAACATTCCCTTTTCCATTGCGGCTTATGCTGCGGCCTGGAAAAGTGCCACAGCACAAGCCGCTGTGGAATAGGGGATGTTTTGAAACATCCATGCACCGGTTTGTCAGGTACAATGTGGTGCCTGGCAAATGGGGCATGGAAGTTTGGGGGGGCACCACAGGTGCACCCCTGGCCTCAGATTGGAGGCCCACTGGATAAAGGGGCCCCCAAAGTCCCTTTCCATGGATGTTGGACTGCCATGGAAAGGCTGTCAGAAAGGGATATCATAATATCTACGGCGGTGCTTGCGTAGGCACCGCCCTTATTGTAGGGAATACGATTCAACCGACGGCCTGACAGGCTCCTTGAGCATTTCGGATGCGTCGGGCGGGCCCTCCGACCTCAGTGGTTGAACCGACCGCATCATAATGCCGAAGTCGGACAGCTCTGCTGGATGTCGATCGGATCACCACCGATTACCTGTCGGTGGCGGTCAGACCGCCATCCTAATCAGGCCCTTAGTTAAATATTCTGTTATAAATGTAATTTTACTTTGTTAAAGTAGAGAAAGCATTATTTCAATTGTTGTACATTTTATCCATACATAGGTGTTGAACATTGTCATTGTAGGTTTTCTTTTTACAGTTTTCAGTTGAAGTTGTTGAGATTTGTGTCAGGTGTCTTTTTTTCTGTTGGGGAAAAATGTCTTTCAGTAACATTTAAACATTAGGGGCATCATTAGGATGTCCGCTCGCCATCCTGACGTGAAAAGGGACCGCCCGCCATAAGTGCGGTGGTCTCGTGGGGGGTGATTAGGATGCACCCGCCTAACTGGCGGGCGCATCCTGCATTTTTAACATTGCGACGGGCGGTATTTTTAGCAGCACCCGCCGCAATGCCAAAATGCATGTTGTGCGCATGCACAACATGGTGCCAGACATGTTGTGCATGCACATGCAGGGGGGGTTCCATAGGTATCGCCCATGTGCCCCCCTTCACTCCCCCAACATCCTGGGGGCCCACAACGTGCCCCCAACTTCAAAATCCGCTTGCCTTTCTGTGGTGGCAATGCCACCATGGAAAGGCTGCCTCTCGCCTGCATCCTGATATGGATGGCGGAGTCTAGCAGACACTGCCACGATATCAAACCGTCCAAAAGCGGTGGGCGGTCTTCCCGTCTGCCGAGGTACCCCCGCCATACTAATATGGCGGGAGAAATTGGTGGCTGGCGGGGAAGGATGTAGGGCAGATCGCCACCGCCATGCGGGCGGTGGCGATCCGCCCTACATCCTAATGGACCCCTAAGTTTGGCTTGTTTGCAGGGGTTTCATGTTTATTTTTTACGTGTATGGTGCTACATGATTTTTATAAATGTCTTAATTTTAAATACTTTAACTGTGCTTTTGTCCAGGTGTTATAATGTGGAGTTTAATTAATTGTTGTGCAGCGCTTTTTGTTGCAGTTGGAGGTTAGTATCTAAAGATTGATAGAGAAATAAAGACAGAGACTTTGCTTAGTTATTTATACATTTAAATTTTTAAGTTAACTTGAATCAGTTTACACGTTTTTTACTTCCTTCATAAGGTAGTTGGTCATTTTTAGGTCGAGCTGACGTTAGCATTCATGCGAAGCATGAATGCTGTCAGCTCGACAACTAATGTGATCCGTTTTTAGGAGAGTGGACACCAAAGTGTTACGAGCGTTTTCAGTGCCGGATTTCACCTCGGGAGCGCGCAGCATTGTCTGCAGTGGCAGTGTCAGTTTCGCTTTTTTATTACTTTCGTTTTTCCCGAGGCTGGCTGAGGCTGGCTTGGAATGAACAGGCTTGCCCCCGCGCATGCGCAGAGTAACTCACAGCCCTTGCTTTTACAGACGCAGGCAGGCAGCCCCCACCCCTCTGCATGCACGCACGCACGCACACACAGGCGAGCGCATGCACACGCAGGCACACACATACAGGCACACAGACACTCGCTCACACACACACACCCCCCTCCCCCACAGTCACACGCACGCACACATACATACAAAGCCCGCCCGCCCGCACATGCTTTCCCCGCGCCCCCCCCTTCCCCGCGCCCCCCGCCTCCCCCTTCCCCGCGCCCCCCGCCTCCCCCTTCCCCGCTCAGCAACGCACTCACCGGCTTCCTTCGTGCGGCGGCTCTCCTCAGCTGCAGGGCCCGGCAGCAGGACTCTTCTTACCTCCTTCTGCACCGGGGCGCAGGGTAGGCTCCTGCCTGCTCCGGTGCTCCAAACACGGCGGCTCCGTCCAATCGCGGCTCTTCCGTGGGAGGCGGGGTAGGCTCCCGCCCTCCTACTTCCTGTTTCCTGTTGACGCGCCGGCCTGCCTGACTTCCTGGTCGCAGGCCGGCAGAGTGACGGCAGTGATTTGCGGTATGTATTTAGTTAGTTATTTATGCATTTTTATATAGCGCGGACTTTACCCGAAGGCGCTATTTATTTATTTATTTTTTTGGGACGCTACCTTTTTATTTAGTTTTAAACATTGATGGCTGAATTTTATGGCACTGTACTTCTGAAGTCCCCTCGAGTTTGGTTACAATACTTTCTATCCAAGCCGATAGCGTAAGGCGTTTGGATATGTACTGATCCTGGACCCCATATCTGAACCGAGTCATCACATAATTCATAAACCGATCGAGCACTCGAAATCAAGACACGGCCCTTTTTTACACCCTTTTTAGTTGAAGTCATTTACTTTGTCCATTACCTCATAAACCGGCTTTAATAATGTTACCGCTCTTTAGGGGCTAACATGCAGAAACCCTGCAGCCTTTCGGGGGGATCCTATTCAGCCCAAGCTCATTACATATCTGCGAGGCATGCTTTATACTCAAGAGCCTCGGGGCCTCTTCGCATTCTGCAGGGGGGGCATCATTTTGCGCTCCGCCACAGCAGGCTGCCTCTCTGTGCCCGTTCTGCATTGGCGAAGGCTTGTACCCCAGCTCTCAGGCAATTCACGGGTGCTCGGACAACGGCTTTTTAACTAATTTAAATGATAAGGTTTGCGGCTATCACTTGTTTGTTTAATATTACGGGCATGTGGGTTGTGTGATGCTGCATAAACAGATGCGTTTGGAGTTTATTTACCGATCCGCTATGGAGGGGCTTTTCTTTAATCTGTTGGTGGCTGTTTTTTTTTTTTAATTTATATTGCGTCTTCATGTACACATGATGTTTGACTTTTTTGAGCAATTCGTTACGTTGGGCTTTTGTATAATTTGATACTAGCTGTTATTTTATTTATATTGCGTCTCCCGATGGTTGTGTGATGCTGCATAAACAGATGCGTTTGGAGTTTATTTACCGATCCGCTATGGAGGGGCTTTTCTTTAATCTGTTGGTGGCTGTTTTTTTTTTTTAATTTATATTGCGTCTTCATGTACACATGATGTTTGACTTTTTTGAGCAATTCGTTACGTTGGGCTTTTGTATAATTTGATACTAGCTGTTATTTTATTTATATTGCGTCTCCCGATGCTGTGTTTGCCTGCCCCGCCAGCTCTCCAAGGTTGCTATTTGTTTCTTTCCCATCTGCGTACATCACTTGCGGGATACAGGTAAATCTGCATTCTAGAGTTGCCTTTATTGTTTTGAGGCCGGGCGCAGGGGCTGCTCCGATGTTATCAAGGCTGCTATCCCACTGCTAAGGCGGTGCTGCACTCACTGCCTTGTTTATATTTGTTTTAGTTCCGTGATGCTCCGATCTTTGCCCCTTCCGAGTGGAGCTTCCGAGTGGAGCTTCCGAGTGGAGCTTCCGAGTGGAGCTTCCGAGTGGAGCTTCCGAGTGGAGCTTCACAGTGGAGCTTCCGAGTGGAGCTTCAGAGTGCAGAGTGGAGCTTCAGAGTGGAGCTTCAGAGTGGAGCTTCAGAGTGCAGAGTGGAGCTTCAGAGTGGAGCTTCAGAGTGGAGCTTCAGAGTGGAGCTTCAGAGTGGAGCTTCAGAGTGGAGCTTCAGAGTGGAGCTTCAGAGTGGAGCTTCAGAGTGGAGCTTCAGAGTGGAGCTTCAGAGTGCAGAGTGGAGCTTCAGAGTGGAGCTTCAGAGTGGAGCTTCAGAGTGCAGAGTGGAGCTTCAGAGTGGAGCTTCAGAGTGGAGCTTCAGAGTGGAGCTTCAGAGTGGAGCTTCAGAGTGGAGCTTCAGAGTGCAGAGTGGAGCTTCAGAGTGGAGCTTCAGAGTGGAGCTTCAGAGTGGAGCTTCAGAGTGCAGAGTGGAGCTTCAGAGTGGAGCTTCAGAGTGGAGCTTCAGAGTGGAGCTTCAGAGTGGAGCTTCAGAGTGCAGAGTGAAGCTTCAGAGTGCAGCTTCAGAGTGGAGCTTCAGAGTGGAGCTTCAGAGTGGAGCTTCAGAGTGGAGCTTCAGAGTGGAGCTTCAGAGTGGAGCTTCAGAGTGCAGAGTGGAGCTTCAGAGTGCAGAGTGGAGCTTCAGAGTGCAGAGTGGAGCTTCAGAGTGGAGCTTCAGAGTGGAGCTTCAGAGTGGAGCTTCAGAGTGCAGAGTGGAGCTTCAGAGTGGAGCTTCAGAGTGGAGCTTCAGAGTGGAGCTTCAGAGTGGAGCTTCAGAGTGCAGAGTGGAGCTTCAGAGTGCAGAGTGGAGCTTCAGAGTGGAGCTTCAGAGTGGAGCTTCAGAGTGCAGAGTGGAGCTTCAGAGTGGAGCTTCAGAGTGGAGCTTCAGAGTGCAGAGTGGAGCTTCAGAGTGGAGCTTCAGAGTGGAGCTTCAGAGTGCAGAGTGGAGCTTCAGAGTGGAGCTTCAGAGTGGAGCTTCAGAGTGGAGCTTCAGAGTGGAGCTTCAGAGTGGAGCTTCAGAGTGCAGAGTGGAGCTTCAGAGTGGAGCTTCAGAGTGGAGCTTCAGAGTGGAGCTTCAGAGTGCAGAGTGAAGCTTCAGAGTGGAGCTTCAGAGTGGAGCTTCAGAGTGGAGCTTCAGAGTGGAGCTTCAGAGTGGAGCTTCAGAGTGGAGCTTCAGAGTGGAGCTTCAGAGTGCAGAGTGGAGCTTCAGAGTGCAGAGTGGAGCTTCAGAGTGCAGAGTGGAGCTTCAGAGTGCAGAGTGGAGCTTCAGAGTGGAGCTTCAGAGTGGAGCTTCAGAGTGGAGCTTCAGAGTGCAGAGTGGAGCTTCAGAGTGGAGCTTCAGAGTGGAGCTTCAGAGTGGAGCTTCAGAGTGCAGAGTGGAGCTTCAGAGTGCAGAGTGGAGCTTCAGAGTGGAGCTTCAGAGTGGAGCTTCAGAGTGCAGAGTGGAGCTTCAGAGCGGAGCTTCAGAGCGGAGCTTCAGAGTGGAGCTTCAGAGTGCAGAGTGGAGCTTCAGAGTGCAGCTTCAGAGTGGAGCTTCAGAGTGGAGCTTCAGAGTGGAGCTTCAGAGTGGAGCTTCAGAGTGGAGCTTCGGAGTGGAGCTTCGGAGTGGAGCTTCAGAGTGGAGCTTCAGAGTGGAGCTTCAGAGTGGAGCTTCGGAGTGGAGCTTCGGAGTGGAGCTTCGGAGTGGAGCTTCAGAGTGGAGTGGAGCTTCAGAGTGGAGCTTCAGAGTGCAGAGTGGAGCTTCAGAGTGCAGAGTGGAGCTTCAGAGTGGAGCTTCAGAGTGCAGCTTCAGAGTGGAGCTTCAGAGTGGAGCTTCAGAGTGGAGCTTCAGAGTGGAGCTTCAGAGTGGAGCTTCAGAGTGGAGCTTCAGAGTGGAGCTTCGGAGTGGAGCTTCGGAGTGGAGCTTCAGAGTGCAGAGTGGAGCTTCAGAGTGGAGCTTCAGAGTGCAGAGTGGAGCTTCAGAGTGCAGAGTGGAGCTTCAGAGTGGAGCTTCAGAGTGCAGAGTGGAGCTTCAGAGTGGAGCTTCAGAGTGGAGCTTCAGAGTGGAGCTTCAGAGTGGAGCTTCGGAGTGGAGCTTCGGAGTGGAGCTTCGGAGTGCAGAGTGCAGATTCAGAGTGCAGATTCGGAGTGGAGTTTCAGAGTGGAGCTTCAGAGTGGAGAGTGGAGATTCAGAGTGGAGATTCAGAGTGGAGAGTGGAGCTTCAGAGTGGAGCTTCAGAGTGGAGCTTCAGAGTGGAGCTTCAGAGTGGAGCCTCAGAGTGGAGCTTCAGAGTGGAGCTTCAGAGTGGAGCTTCAGAGTGGAGCTTCAGAGTGGAGCTTCAGAGTGCAGAGTGGAGCTTCAGAGTGCAGAGTGGAGCTTCAGAGTGTCAAGAGCAATGCCAATAGCTCTAACTTTAACAAAGGCAAAACCATTGCATTGTAAATGCTTGTTATTTTACCGAATCACATGCTCATGCTGCTGCCTGGTTTGTCTACATGCACACAGGCAGAATCACTCGGTACAAAATGGCTCCTGTTCACTCGTCAGTACGGTCTTGCGCCGCCCCACCTTCCCCCTGCCAAATACATTCATTCCAAATACTGCTTATTTTCATATCAGACTGACTTCTCACATCTGGGATAGCAGGGGCACCTTCCACAGTGATTAGTGCTTCACAAAAAATAATTCTCGGCTAGCGCTCAGAAGCCTTGAAGCTTTGATTGAATGACACTGCAGTTTGATGCCCCGCTCGTTTTTTTATGCTATGCGTTCCAGACACTGATTTTATTAAGACTCACTTGGAGCTCTAAACTGTCACTTGATCTTTCTTTGGGTCATTTCGTTTGCCCGGAAGGACTAACATATCTGTGAAACCCTCTTCTTTTATAGTTTGAGCATCGTCTTCGTTTAGCAGGATAACATTATACATTTGAAAATACAAATATCCGGGAAGAGCAGAGAGCAAATCTCCGCGATGTTGGGCATTCTCCTATCATAAAGGAAGCGTGTTGGTGGGACCTGTGGCATCTAACGCATCATTTAACCCTATATGCGTGGGCACCTACCACAATAATGTATAGGATGAGTTTGTTCCGTTCCCGTTTTTAATTTGATGTAAAACTCAAATCACTGCACACTCTCTACTACACACTCTCTACTACACACTCTCTACTACAGTCACTACTCTCTACTACACACTCCCTACTACAGTCACTACTCTCTACTACACATTCTGCTACACACTCTCTACTACAGTCACTACTCTCTGCTACGCACTCTACTCTCTACTACACTCTACTACACACTCTCTACTACACACTCTACTACACACTCTCTACTACAGTCACTACTCTCTGCTACGCACTCTACTCTCTACTACACACTCTACTACACACTCTCTACTACACACTCTACTACACACTCTCTACTACAGTCGCTACTCTCTACTACACACTGTACTACACACTCTACTACAGTCACTACTCTCTACTACACACTACTACCCACTCTCTACTACAGTCACTACTCTCTACTACACACTCACTACACACTCACTACTACAGCCACTACTCTCTTCGACACACTCTATACTAGACACTCTCTACTACACACTATCTACTACAGTCACAACTCTCTACTACACACTGTACTACACACTCTACTACAGTCACTACTCTCTACTACACACTACTACACACTCTCTACTACAGTCACTACTCTCTACTACACACTCTACTACACACTCACTACACACTCACTACTACAGCCACTACTCTCTTCGACACACTCTATACTAGACACTCTCTACTACACACTATCTACTACAGTCACTACTTACTACACTCTCTACTACACACTCTACTACACACTCTACTACACACTCTACTACACACTCTACTACACACTCTACTACACACTCTACTACACACTCTACTACACACTCTACTACACACTCTACATTACACACTCTACATTACACACTCTACATTACATACTCTACATTACACACTCTCTACTACACACTCTCTACTACACACTCTACACTACACACTCTACTACACTCTACTACACACTCTGCTACACACACGCTCTACTACACACTCTACTACACACCCTCTACTACTCTCTACTACTCTACTACACATTCTCTACTACTCTACTACACACTCACTACTTTCTACTACACTCTACTACAGACTCTCCACTCTCTACTCCACACTCTCTACTCCACACTCTCTACTTCAATCTCTCTACCTCAATCTCTCTAATTCAATCTCTCTACCTCAATCTCTCTACTTCAATCTCTCTACTTCAATCTCTCTACTTCAATCTCTCTACTTCAATCTCTCTACTTCACATTCTGTATTACACACTCTCTACTACACACTCACTACTCTCTACTACACACTCTCTACTACACACTCTACTACACTCCCTACTACACATTCTCCTACACACTCTACTACACACTCTACTACACACTCACCACTCTACTACACACTCACCACTCTACTACACACTCACTAGTCTCTACTGCTCACTCTCTACTACACACTCTCTACTACACACTCTCTACTACACACTCTCTACTACACACTCTCTACTACACACTCTCTACTACACACTCTCTACTACACACTCACTAGTCTCTACTACACACTCACTACTCTCTACTACACACTCACTACTCTCTACTACACACTCTACTACTCACTTACTACTCTCTACTCACTCTCTACTACTCACTACTACTCTCTCTACTACTCACTATTACTCTCTACTACTCTCTCTACTACTCACTCTCTACTACTCACTCTCTACTGCTCATGACAATGCCATTTATTTATCTGTTTCCAAAACCAACACATAAATAAAACATTTGTCATTTACAATGCCAAAAGCGCTAACTTTTGCAAAGGCGAGACCGTTGCATTGTAAATGCTTGTTTTTCGTTGCAGTTTTTCTCTTTGCTGTTGTCCTGGGAATCAGGCAGAACTTCGTTCCTTGCAGGTTTTGTTTAAATCTGTGCTGTAGTGCAACACAAATATCAAACATGAGTTTGATGGTGAAATTTGATGAACAATACAAATTGTATAGGTTTACGCAATTTTCTCTCGCTCGCCTAATGGGTGTTATATATATTACCTACTGGCGGTCGCCAGTAGGTATATATAGTTAGGATTTTTTCTCTATGGGATTTTTGAAAATTCTATGTCTAATAACTTTGGCGTTTGTGGACGGAATTGGCTGAAATTTTCAGGAAAATGGAACATTTTGTTTCTAAGCAGCCCCTAAAAATTTGGGGGGGTTTCGTCAAGGGGGGGCCGAGAAAAAAGGGGGGTCCCAAAACGTGTTTTTAACATTGAGTTTTCCATAGGGCGGTTGGCCTCACTTTTAGCCCGAACGGCTGAATGGATTTGCACGAAACTTGGCAAAATTGTAGGGACTGGTAGCCCGATGTGCCTTTGCTAGGTCTCAATATATGTGCTCCAGTGGATTTTGAGAAATTAACGTTCAAAAAAAGATATATATCTGTAACAGCGGACCGGGCAGCGTTCCAGTTCGCGTACTTTTCGCGGTACGGAGCTTTGTGAAGCGAAGCTGATTGGTTCTCCGGCGTCTGTAAACATTCCAAACAGTCCGTAGCGGCCGCCATCTTGTCTCTCGGTAGGATCGAGAGACAAGAGAAGGCCAAAGCGAAGGGGCAAATGACCATAAGGGGGCATAGTAGATCCTCGCTGACCCCCTAGGTTTGATGTGGAGGTTTTAAAAGGGCCCCGCGGGGCAAAAAAAATAATAATAATAATAATCGAACGGCTGAATGGATTTGCACGAAACTTGGCAAAATATTAGGGACTGGTAGCCCGATGTGCCTTTGCTAGGTTTCAATATATGTGCTCCAGTGGATTTTGAGAAATTAACGTTCAAAAAAAGATATATATCTGTAACAGCGCTCCGCTTCGCGTACTTTTCGCGTTACGGAGCTTTGCGAAGGTGATTGGTTCTCCGGCGTCTGTAAACATTCCAAACAGTCCGTAGCGGCCGCCATCTTGTCTCTCGGTAGGATCGAGAGACAAGAGGAGGCCAAAGCGAAGGGGCAAATGACCATAAGGGGGCATAGTAGATCCTCCCTGACCTCTTAGGTTTGATGTACCATTTTGCCAAGTTTGGTGTAATTCCGTTCAGCCATTCAGGCTGTAGACGTATCTAAATGTCCTATGGAAAATTGCATGGGGAAAACACATTTGAAAGTGTTGAAATTTAGAACCAATTAAAATGTTACTTTGGTTTTGTATTTGTGTGTGATGAAAGTTAATTGGTTATGTATATATCTAAAATGAGAGGAAACCACAGCCATTTTGTGATACTACTGTCTGAGGTACATTTGTGAGGAATTTTTGGTGCTCAATTTCTGGTGTTTGGTTTACACAGTACTAACACTTCTCCTACTTTTAAAAAGGTGAGTTGTTAATTTGTAAGGGGAACTATGTTGTACACTTTAAGATAATTTGAAAAATGTTTTCTGTTATTTATTTACAGTCCTTCTGTTATACTAAATACTAAAAACGATAAATGAAAGTGATTATTTTTTTCTGCAATTTACAGCAAGCAATTTCAAAATAAAATGGCTCACAATGAAGAGACCGTGGCAATTTCTTTTGAATTATCCACTACATTTATTGAAATTGACAGCACCAATAATGAAGTATTCTCACAAGGAGGAGATGACTTGAATGATTTTTTGGATCAATCTCTTGATGGCGAATTTATCGAATGTTTGGAGACCATAGAGTTACAAGAATCATCATTGCAGACTTTTCATGAGGAGGTTCCAGATGAGATGATTGAAGAGGAAATTCCTGATGAGGACATGTTACTAGTTCTTTCAAATTTTGAAAATTCAGAAGAATAAATTTATATTTTGAAATACAAAAATTGTTTGAGACATTATTCATTTTTATTTTTAATTTATGAGGTTGTAGCGAAGTGATTGTAGTATAAAATGAGACTTATAGTATAGAGTGGAACATTTTTATGTTACATGGTAAGTTTACTCATATTTACTTCCCTTCTCCCACTATATTATCTCCAATGTGTATTTGACATCTCTTCTTCATCTCCGGCCTCCTTTCTCTCACTGTCTGTCTCTGATGCATCTTATCGCTGCCATTGTGTGTAATTACAGAAGAGAGTAAAATAAAATAGTTCGGAACGTGAAAAGGGGGCAAAGTAGAGTACCCCTCACCCCCTAGGCCTTCTCAGGCGGTCCCAAAAGGATCAGTTTCTGCTTTCCTGAGAGATTATGGTATGAGTTCCATATACCACAATAACTTGCATTACAACATGCAAGATATCTATCTCCTATTACCAACTTTTGGAGATATTCGCGCTAAGCGCGAATATCTCCAAAAACTAACACCTGCCCTGAGCAGTTCTTAGCCATGTTATCCAATGGGAGGTGGATAACATGGCTAAGAGCATTAGCTCGGTAATGCATGAATATCGCTGACTTTTTAGCGATATTCATGCATTGCGGCCGTTTTTTATCGCATTTGCGATAAACCTTGATAATAGCAAGGTTTATCTTCGATAATTTCTGACGATGCTTAGCGGTAAAAAATTCGTTGCTAAGCATCGTTAGCGATAAATATCGCTTAACTTTGGCAATATGCACCAACGTCTGTTAACGTTCGATTCGAAGGAAATGAGGAAGTGTTGAAAAATATTGTCTGCGCCATCTTGCCTTTTTTGAAATGCCACACTTTTGTTGTGCACGGCAGCCATTTTAGATGCCTTGACCAGACCCACTCTCTGCACGCTGTCGATTCGTAGCATGGCTCCCCACCCTCGCAAGCATCTTCCCCAGGCGCTGCTCACCCCCGCTCTCTGTCTTATGCATGGGCAATAAACCTCCCCCCATCTGCGCTGCTCTTCCCTGAGAATCACACTCTGTGCCCGCCCGACACCTCCCTTTCGCCCTATTCACTACCGCACCCTCTGACACTCCTCTTCCTCTGTGTCCGATTGTCCAGGCCGGTCCTAGGCTATCAGCTAGCCCTGCAGATGTAGTTTATGGCCCCAGCTGTAAAGAATCACCCCTCTTCAAAGGAGTTATAGTAGATCAAGGCCCACACCCGATGAGATCCGTCACACCACACGTGTTCATACTATCTGAAAACCATCCTGTATTGTGATTGGGGAGGGGACCGAGCCTGAAGCGGAAGATTCCAGGGATGACTCTTTGTACATCAAAGTTTTTACAATTATGTGTCACATTAAAAATATATAGCACTCCAACAAAGTAGTAGGAATATAAAACTTTAATAACTTATAAATATATACAACAAAACAAAAACAGTAAAAACATTTAAACAACGAAGAGACCGTGGCAATTTCTTTTGAATTATCCACTACATTTATTGAAATTGACAGCACCAATAATGAAATATTCTCACAAGGAGGAGATGACTTGAATGATTTTTTTGATCAATGTCTTGATGGCGAATTTATCGAATGTTTGGAGACCATAGAGTTACAAGAATCATCATTGCAGACTTTTCATGAGGAAATTCCTGATGAGATGATTGAAGAGGAAATTCCTGATGAGGACATGTTACTAGTTCTTTCAAATTATGAAAATTCAGAAGATGTTGCCTGGGTGCCGCACTGATTTGGGTATCCGGCGTGGGGCGTCCCGGGGGGTGGGTTGTCAGTAGCGGTCTGTTGTGCGAATAGTTCCAAGGCAGCAGAACGCGCTGAAATCTGGATGTCACGAAGGTGATGTCTAGTAAGTTGCCGCCCAGCAAATAACGGCGTGGGGCGCCGCGGGGGGAGGGGGGAAGGCAGTCCAAAGTTCCGTTAAAAGGGCAAAGGAAAGGATCGGTGGTTTGAACCATCAGTCAAAAAGGGGAGGGGGTGCAACAATTTTTCCTACCGGGTCACACTGTGCTTTCACCGGAACTGAGGTCTGCAGGATTCTAGTCATTCAAACTGAGGCTGGCGCCAGCATGGGAGCGCCGACGTCCCGCGGCTACAGTTTCGTCACTCCACGGGCGATCATGGCAGTCATTCCCCATCGGGGGTGTCTGCGGGGGTCGGGGACTCCCGCGGCTCCTCTAGAATCTTCAAGGTCGTGGAGGACTACGGTGGTGGAGTCAACCAGTGACCGGGCCATTTCTTTATGCTGGGCCCGCTCTTGCCAGGTCGACCGCCATTTTGAGAGTTCGGTAGCTACTGGCGATCGCGGGGTCAAATGAGCGGACGGGCTCCACCCTGCCGGGCGAGACGTTGCAGCATCGCCACAGTGGAAGAACCCTTTTCCGGGCGCCTGGAGCGCTGAGGGTGCAGCTGGGAAGCCTCCACCTGGGGAGGCGGGAGAGGCCTGTTCGCACCGTCTCTCCCTCCCAGTGCACCCCACGGCGTCTCGCTTGAGATTTGTTATGGCCGGACCAGGCGATGAGGACGAGAGGGGGGGGGGGGTCGGAGGCATGTGCAAGACATCCCCCCCCCCAGGGTTGTTGCAGCAATTATTCAAGAAAGAAGAAATGTCCCGTCCGTCTTTGGGCCGGACCTCCGGTGGATGGCGGCCGGACGCCCTTTGCTCTGGCCCCATGAACGGGTTCCTTGGCTCATCGGCTGCAGCCGGATCCCGTCGGCCCCAGCCCCCGGCCGTTGGTGGCCGGACCGGGAGAGAGTGTGGAGGGACAACCTGCAACTCTCAAGGGCCACCGCGGCCGGACTGGGAGAGAGAGGGGAGGGTCGAGGACACGGACATTCCCCCCCCTGAAACTCTCCAGTGTTGTCAATCCCCCTGGCCGGGTCCCGCTGGCCTCGGCCTCTCCTCCGGCTACACCCTACGTGATGATCTCCTGGCCGAGGCGTGGCAGCAGGACCCGCCTTATATGTGTTGCTTCCGGCTGGGCGTAGCCGAAAACCTGTTGCCCTTTGGAAGTTTCTAGAATGGGGCGGATGTCTGCTGACTTCTATCTTTCCCAGTTTGCTGTTATTTGGCCGTGGCAGGCGGTGGGACAGACACGTTTTGGGGCAGTGAGGGGCGATGTTTTCAGGTTTCTTATTACGGGCTTACTTCTAACGTTTCTTGTTTCTAGGACAATAATAGGTTTTATCATTACGTATTGTTATCGTTTCTTTGTTTGTTATTTAATAAAAAGTTCATCAGTGGCCTACTGATTTTCGTTTTCCTATTCTTTTCTTTCCAGGTTGTTTCATGCTAAAGTTTCTGTTAACAGGATACAGTGATCACTTCGTTATTATTGCATATGTCCTTTTCACTAGGGGTGCTCTCTGGTCGGGCCAGATGACCTATCTCTAGTAAATGGTCCGGGTGAAACAGGTGCATCAATCAGTGGGGAGTAGATAGGCATGACAGATTACAACGGGGGAGAAAGGTCCGCATTACGTACCCTTTTACTACTTGCAAAGATTTTCCTACGTTTATTTGCAAACAGGGAATACCTCAAAAAAGAACTAATTCCCAAACAGTCAATGTTCGGACAATAAATCAATCAATGAGGAATGAAATAGGTACGATGTGTTAAAGGCTTGCGTTACCTACCCTTCACTATCTGCAAAGGGAGAGAGAATATTCCTATTCTTCCTCGTTTGCAGGCAGAGAAGATCCTTAAGAGAACCAACTTCGAACAATTCAATGCTCGATTCAAACAATCAACAAGGGGTACTGTGAACACAAATGAACGCCGCTTATGTACATACACATTGCTATTTTCAACAGGTTGTTCCTAATGTTTCTATTTTAGCGAGGTCAAAAAGAGATCCCATTAGTGGCCTACTGATTTTGCTCGATTCCTTTTGTTTTTTTACACGATTTTTCGCTATCTGCAAAGACTAAACAGAGTATTGCGACTCTGTGCTTGTTTGTAAATAGAGAATGAACCAAAGAGAACAATCAATCAAATGGAGAGAGAAGCAGGCACGACGGATTACAACGGGGGCAAAGGCCTGCGTTAACTACCCTTCACTATCTGCAAAGAGAGAGTACTCCTAATAGAAATGAGGGGTGGGGGGCAGCATTCAAAGCAGATCAGTGTGCATAAACACGAAAATGTTTTTACTTACCACGTACTTGACATTCGACAGCTTATGATATTTGCTATTAAAAAAACATTGAAATTCACTGAAAAAACCATAGGTTATAGACCATATATAGTTAGGAATTAGCATTTACAAAACCTTGAAAATTCACTGAAAAAACCATAGGTTATAGACCATATATAGTTAGGAATTAGCATTTACAAAACCTTGAAAATTCACTGAAAAAACCATAGGTTATAGACCATATATCGTTAGGAATTAGCATTTAAAAAACCTTATTTTACTCACACAAAACCATTGAAATTCCATATATAGTTAGTTGCACTAACTATATATCGCGCACCCGCAATCCACTGCTGATGATGTCACATATTACATCATTCATGACATGGTCAGTGACATCACTGATGACATCACTGATGACATCTCAAATGACATCACTGATGACATCACTGATGACAACATCCAGTGACTGTATGTTTC
This sequence comes from Lissotriton helveticus, assembly GCF_964261635.1. Lineage (NCBI taxonomy): Eukaryota > Metazoa > Chordata > Amphibia > Caudata > Salamandridae > Lissotriton > Lissotriton helveticus. Next base: position 324,742,442 of record NC_136069.1, on the reverse strand, counting down.
TGTAAAGTTAAAATGTGTCTTACATATTGAAGAATGAGTGGAAGTATAAGTGTCTGGACAAAGGATTTAGTAGGTGCATGACTGAATGTATGAGTGAGTGATTAAATGTGTCAAAATACACTTTATTCGATTTTTGTTAAAATCATAAAAGGCAGGAATAATACATACATTTAAAACATTTCAAAACATTTTAAAAATACCCACAAAACATTTATTTCACACAGCATCCTTAAAAAGGTCACTTAGTTAAAGTTAAAATTAATATATAGAGGTTCACTTTTATTTTAGAACAATACAGTTCTCGGGCTTCTTTTGTTTTTTCCTCTATAAGCGGCTGTTAAAAAACTAGCAACACAGAAAGTGACATGTGCGTCTGGTAACCGTTGAAGAAAAAGCAAGGCTGGTCTCACTTGTATAAAGCCCATGGTTTTCAAGAGAGGTAGTAGATATTTTCCCCTCTCCAAATTGTAAAGCCCACAAAAAAACATAAAATGGAGAGTATCCTGATTAGAGAACTGATCACACTCACAAGGTGGTGCATGCTCAGGTTTTCCCCATACGGGGAAACAGCCTAGTGAGTAGTGGATCAAGTTCATTCTAAATCTGGTTAATAAAAATCTATGCAGGGGTTTAGTAACAAATTGCAGATATGGTTCCATAGCGGGGGAAGAGGACAAGACCAAATGTGCTCTTACTAATGGTTTCTTGACTTCCAACTCCTCTCTATCTAAACGTATCCTCCCCTGGAATTCTTTCTTAATCCAAGCAATGTCCCTTTTCCTGATGTTTGAAGGTGTTGTATATAGGTCTGGTCTCCCGAGGGCAGTGAAAGATGACTTTATATATTTCAACCATAATATTTTCATTGCCCCCTCCCTTGCAATCACGTCTTTAAGAATTATATGGTTTAAAGACAACTCTGTGTTTAACCAGGTATTGGCCCAGAAAAGTAAAGGGGCCAATTTCAGTCCATCTGTAATATAGGGTAGGCCAACTTCTTCATGTATGGAATAGGTGGGGGTAGAATTTGGGACCGATAAAATTCTTCTAATAAGCTTGTTTTCAACCCTCTGTATGCTATCCAAGTTAGCATATCCCCACAGAGCTGCACCATATGAAGCAATGGAAACGCATTTACTTTTATAAACTTTTAACACAGCCTCCATTGGTTTAGCCCCTAATCTTTTCGTAAAGGCCATCAGGGCTGCTGTGGACCGAGCTAAGGAAATGTTCTTGGCCTTAATCTGCGGAGCCCAAGAACCTTTCTCATTGAACAGGACCCCTAAATATGGGAAAACAGGGACCCTGGAGAGAACCTTACCCTTACATGTAAAGATTTTAGTATATGATTTATTTTTCTGTGGGCCCACAATCATTGTGTGTGATTTAGTTGCATTAATTTTTAGGTCTAAGTTAACCATAAATGAGCCAAAAAGCTCTAAAAGGGTCTGTAAACCAATGCCCGTGCGGGCGATGAGAACGGCATCGTCCGCATAAAGGAGAGCCGGAATCTGTTTCCCACCTGCCCGCGGTACATCTGCATTGCCTGTTGACAAAAACTTCCCTAGGTCATTTATATAAATAGTAAATAAAAGAGGGGCCAGGATGCAACCTTGGCGAACCCCTTTCTTTGACCTGAAGCTATCTGAGCAACGCCCTTCCCTGGTAACCCGGACCTTCGCAAAAAGCCCCTGGTGTAAACTAGCTATAAGGGCCACCAATGAGTCCTCAATGCCGAGCTCACGGAGTATAACCCAGAGCTTGCTCCTATTGACCAAGTCAAAGGCCGAGGAGAGGTCCATAAAAGCTAAATATAGTGAACCCTCCCCAGCCACTGTATACTTGGATATTAGTAGATGTAAGTTCGAGCATTGCTCTAGTGTACCCCGTTTCTCCCTGAAACCGTATTGTATCTCTGCTAGGCCCCCAGAGAGCTCCACTGACTGACTGACTGACTGATTAAATGTGTCTCACTGAGTGCATGGGTTAGTGACTAAAGTGTCTTAATTTGTGCATCATTATGTCTGTTGTTCTGTAAACTGCTGCATGTGTTGATCAGTAGCTATATGATTAACTATATGGGTTACTGATTGATTGTCCAAGTATTTGTATGGGAGACTGAGTGTGTGTGTGGCTGGCTGGGAGGTGTGTGACTCTGTGCAGATCAATGTGTAACTGTATCAATGATTGTATAACAAGGTAAGTATGTGTTAGTATATGTTTGAAAATGTAAGGTGCTCTATGTTTAACTGTATAGACAAGAAAATGGAAGTGTCATTGATTCTTTACAGGACTGACTAGGTGTGTGAGTAACTCCATGGATGAGTGGCAGACTGTGAGTGTCTGTATAGGTGTATGAGTGCATATGATAGTGTTGTAAAGATGAGTGATTGTATGTATGAATGATTGTATGGGTGAATGAGTGAAGGTGTGTGTAGACGTAGGAATCAGTGAGTGCGTATGTAGTAACTAGTATTGGTGTGTCAATGGTTTCAAAAATGATATTCTGTATTTAACACTGGGTGAAACAGAGGTTATATTAAAATGTGAGGAGATGCATTGTATTGTCACATGAATGATATCATCAGTGATGTGGTCATTGATGTCAAATGAGATGTCATCAGTGATGTCATTTGAGATGTCATCAGTGATGTCATCAGTGATGTCACTGACCATGTCATGAATGATGTAATATGTGACATCATCAGCAGTGGATTGCGGGTGCGCGATATATAGTTAGTGCAACTAACTATATATGGAATTTCAATGGTTTTGTGTGAGTAAAATAAGGTTTTTTAAATGCTAATTCCTAACGATATATGGTCTATAACCTATGGTTTTTTCAGTGAATTTTCAAGGTTTTGTAAATGCTAATTCCTAACTATATATGGTCTATAACCTATGGTTTTTTCAGTGAATATATATATATACACAATGCTTCTGGGACAATTAATTGTCACTTTGATTCTGGACTTATTCCTCCCATGTATAATTCATGTTTGAAATTTGTGTTGCACTAGAGCTGTGATACTCATGATTAGGGTTGGCTACACGTTGAATGGCACACGGGGGTGTCTGTGTGGGGTGTTTTTTCTATTGGGGGTGCCTTGCACATTACTCCCGATTGGGTCATTGTGTGTTTTTAATGGTGTTGGGGAAATGAGGGAAAGCTATACTCTTGTGTAGTGTTTTTTAATATGTCTTTGTAAATAGTGTTTTTGTTAGTGTACATTCTCTGACGTAATATCTTTGTATATATGTTCACAGCCCTGAAACAATATTTGAGTTTTTGTTAATTAAGAAAGAAATGACAATATTTCTGTCAACAATATTATTTTGACAATACATTTGTGAGTCATTATTGTTTTAAACAATATTATGTCATGGATCAAGACATGCACCTCATCAAACTTCCTGTCATCTGAAAAGCTTGTATGGGTGGACAGTCTTTCACCTATTTAATAGCTAAGCACCGTAACTTCCTGCCCTTGACATTGCGACTACAGCCTAGTCAGTCCACTTTTCATTATTCTCTTTCCTACTACTATAGTATTCTTTTCTCCTTTTTTCCATCTATCACCTGGCTGATCCTCTTTTCTTAGCACCAGGGAACCTTTTTGCGTAACAACACTCTACAAATTACAAATGCATTCATTCAGTCAGTTCTCTGGAGCACAAGTCCACACTTGTGAAGCTGTCATTGATCTACAAAGGATTTAACAAGTAATCCATCAGGTTACTATAACGCTTGCTATGATTTGAATTCTTTCTCACCTCCTCTTTGAAATCACCGCTGCATTCCTGGATGGACACACAACATCTTTAACTGTAAACCCATTATTTTTGACAGTGTCAAATCCCTAGGAGTCATTCTTGCCAAAAGGCTCATCTTAGACTATTAAATCAACCCCCATGGCTAGAATCACATGCTATCAACTACGTCGTCTATGGAAAATCCTCTATTACATTCCAGAACAAGATCTGAAATCTTGTGCTCATACACTGGCGCTCTTCGGGATCGACTATCCTAACCCTCTCTTGAATGGCCACCTCAAAACCCATCTCACCCCCGGAAATTAAAAATACACTCCAAACCACGCTATGTCTATGGGGCCAAAAGGAATGACCACATCAGACCTATGTTGGTCACTCTCCGCTGTATGCCAATTGAAGCCAGGACTATCTACAAGACTGCTTGCAACACCCATAAGCCTCCACTTTTAGTTTCTTAGTGGACAAACTCAACCTATCAGGCGGCATTAGACCATCCTGAAATGCGAAGCAATGTAAATAAAAATCCAGTACTTGTATAGCGCACGAATCACCCCCAAAGGGGTGTCTCGGTGCTGGGGGCCGTTGGGAAGATTAGGCGAGCTATTGCCCAGAGTCGCATGGTGCTGGGCAGACCCCTGCCGCTGGAGCCGGGGATCGAGCCATTATCCCCAACGTCCGGCGTCAGTCCCCCTGGCCGCGGTCCCACAACCCCTCTCAGCAATGCTGCTAGAAGTCTCGACCTTTAAAAAGGAACAAGTCCTGCCACAATTCTTTTTGGGTAACACAACCAGAATTTGGAATTTATTACCTCCAAACCTACATACAATCACCTTGCTGACGACTTTCAAGACAGTTTAGGGGAGAGGGTGTAGCCTTGTGGTAGAGCTGTCGATCTCAAAGCTGGGGAACCGGGTTTGAGTCTCGGCAACGAGGCTCAACATCCTGTGATTCTTGGCAAATCACTTAATCTTCCTGTGCCTAACAAAAATGAATGTGTGCGTCTGTAACCAAACTATTGCTAACGTAAAGCGCTCAGGTACCCAATGTCTCGGGTCTAGTTCGCGCTATATAAAACTACTCTTAAGAAAATGTTTTTACAAAAAGTTCTGAAACCGTGGCAGTTCCTCTTAAAGGGCTGGGAAGCAGCTCCTCGCCTGCTGCGAGCGAAGCAGGTAAACGCACATCAAAAACATGGTGAAACTATTTTATTATAATTTGTTGCCAGCTCGTGCTGTTACAGCGCAAGTGCGAGGGCAGGGGGCAGGGGGCAGGGCTGATTCCTGCAATTGCAGGATGACTGCTGTCCCTGCCAGTGCACCTGTTGGATTGGCCGGCTGTCTTGCGATGGCTAGCCCGATATAGCATTTCAGAACCAGCAATCCCAGTGCTGTGAAACAGCCGGGGGATTGCTGGCACAGGCCCCCAGCCTCAAAATAAGTGCTGTGTTAGCCTGCTCCAACCAATCCTGTAGCTGCTCTCATGCTGAAAACAGTATAAGAACAGCTTGAGGATTGGTTGGATTCGCTTTGCACTAGATAGGAAGGCAGGCCTTCCTTTTCCTGCCATCATCTTTCCCTTTCCTGCTGACACAAGGATCCCACTGAGGAGCGACGCACTGGAGGGAAGGAGGGCCAGCAACATAGATGGTGAGATTTTTAGGCATTGAGCCTACCATATTTCAATGTTGCCAGACGCCACTGATGTGAAAGCCCTCCTCTTTCAACAATATTTTAGCTAAAATACTGCAGCTAATCTTGGCACTCACAACCTCACTACCTCTATTTCATCAGGCGCTTACAACCTTTTCACTGCTGTATATACTCGTACAATTTGTTTTTCTGCAATAATTGACCTTATTATAATTCTGAACCTTATGTAATTACTTTTGGTAATATTTGTTAATTTTGAACTCTAAGTAATTATCCATGTAACGTCTACTGTAAAGCAACCTAACAACTTTGGGTAATGGCCGCACTACATAAAAAAGCATAAATAAATACATACATGTTTTTATGTACACGAGTGCTTTGACATGTGCATATACTTCCTTGTTCAGTCTCTGTTTTGTACCTTACACTTATTTCACCCGTTTGAAAAGCTAAACAATCCTTAGGACAATGCTTTTTATTCTATACAAATGGATAAAGGAAAGTGTGTGTTGTTCATAATTATTCTAAATCACTTAATACTGCTCATTCACTACTGAATCCTGGGGAAAATCTTTGCTCAGGTGTAAAGGTGCCACGTATAGTTTTATGCTTCCTCAGATGTGGAGGTTTGGATTCTGCTGGGATTGACTTGACCTTTCATCTTACCAGGTTTACACCATTAGCAGAGACTTACATGACTTCCGGTACAGCAGCCTGTGAAACTTTAAAAGGTGCCGGTGTAATATTATTAGGTGTTCCAGTTTTCATGGCCTTTTGCACCTGTACTTTAGAGTAGCCCCCAAACACCGGTTGGTAGGGATGTAAGGAAGTGATAACAATCTAGGTGAACTTTTGTAGAAAGATGTGTCAGCGAAAAGTAGTCTAAATAGTGTCTCTTCCCATTGCTTCAAGAGCGCAGGTGTGTGGGTCTGGGCTGTGGTGGTGGTAGGAATGTTTAATACATGTCTTCTCGAAATCTTCCCAGCAGAATGGGGGCCACGAACCATGCACCCCCATAATTATTCCCTCGAAGTCACAACATTATAAGACCTTCCTTCTGACTGCCAGAGAGTTCAAACGGCAAGCGACAGACTTCCCGCTTTTGATGTGAGAAGGGATTTCAGGATTTTCTTGCCTCTTACTTTGATGATGCCTTTCTTGTGGCGCGTGCAGCCAGCAGCAGAGAGCATTAGCCATCCAGATAGACATTCAGCCCGTGGATTAAATTGGATGTGCTGACATCCTGCCTGTCTGAGAGTCTCACAGCTGTACTTAGTTCAAGTCAGAACTGTAAGCGGCGCGCCTGGATCATGTGCTGAGAAGATAATGCTTCCAGGAGCGCGGGCTTTACCTCTGCTAAACCCCACTTTCATCCCAGGCTGCCTACCTGAGTTTATATTCTGTCTGGCACTTCTTTGAGTGAATCACATTACAATGTCTTCACTCTGTGAAGTTGTCAACTCGGCCTCAAAGCACTTTTAATCTCAAGAGAGGTAGTACAAGTCTGCTTTGGCAGTTGCGTTTACAAGGAAATTCCATAAATATGTGGAAAATCACTGATATCAACAACTTTTCTTTTTAATTCACCTCAGATCCACTGTTTTACTCTTTGGCATTTTTATTAATTAATCCATTGATATATTACTTATTCTGTAGTTTGAACTCTGCTTCACTTATGTTACAGTGCACGTACCTCTAAAAGGCATACAAGAGACACGAGTGTTGACATATGCTTTGTCCTCTCAATCCCGGTATGATAATCATTCACATGTTTTTAAAGAAATTGTTATTTTTTTGGTCTTATTTGTACACCTTTATCGATTTACATAATGTATGCTCACTGTCTGCACAAATGGTGTTCCTTTATAAAGGTTTGATAGAGAGCGGGCCTACACCTGAAGACAGGGAGGCACTTCTAATTTTTAGTTGGGGGCCCACGTGAGTAGTGAGTTTAAAAACCAATGTAGTTTCCCATGTAGTTATACATTTATTCGTAGGACACATTACTTGGTATTCAAATAAAAAATGTGGGGATTAGGGGAACCCAGGCAGACCAAATGGACCAGGCCACTCCTCTTCATCCAGACTTGCAGGAGTGTAGTCATCCCTGGAGGGTTGATCCAGGGCTGGTGTGGAGAGTTCCTGAGTGGCAGATGGTTGGCCACGTGCTCAGGCTGTTGGACCTATTAGGAATGTAAAAATATGAATACATTGTAAAAGTGTGGATTACACATACAAGGAGAAATATTGCAACCTAAAAGGGAAAAGAAAATCAATATCATGATTATGCCTTTTAGTGGAATTGTAATTCTTTACACAAACAGTTCACATTTCATACAAAACATCTTTAAAAAAAAAATGTAAGCGGATATCCTGAAATGTCAACATTAGTAACCATACATGATATGTACCAGCAATTCAACACAACCCAGTAGAGAGGAGAGCTGTGAAATTTAACCAGTCCAAGGCTTAGCAGGCCACAAAACAGACATTGACACAACTTAGATGGATGTGTAGCATTAATCATCATATTAACATCACAGATACCACTAATATTCAGCATACAAATTTGCAATAATAAAATTGTTATGTCCACAAACTTTGATTTTTGTAACTCATGACATTTATTCAATTACATGACAAGAAAAGGACTGCCTACACAACTTCAACACAGTGTTCAGTAGAAAACGTTAAATAGGTATTGATCAATAAATGACACGTTGCAATATGTGAAAAGAAGTTTCAAAAGAAAGAATGAGCAAAATTACATAGCAATATGATTTTCACAAAACAGAAACAAGACACCATGTTAGTGATAGTTATTTCAATGATATATTCACTACACTTGCAAAATTGTAACTTAAACATACCTTGGGTAAATCTGCAGTTAAAAGAGAACAGACATTAACTATGTGAAACACATATGTTGTTTGTTGTTTGGAGTACGTACACTTACAGACACCATAACATCATGTGAAATATAATGGCTATTCAAATCTGTTATCTTAAATGCATCTCAATACCTTCAAACAGAAAAGCAAAACAAGATGTTACTGATATATCTAGGTTTCTGTGTAAAATAAATTGTGCTGAGCACATTAGCAACAGCTAACTTCAAAGCAAACAGGACATTTAGGTTTAGAGACATATTGCAAAGTGTATCTTACCAGTCTCCACGCCACCCACCAGGGATTCCTGTCAAGCCTTCAGAATGTAGGATCTGCAAGACCTTCTCCTACCAGGGAAATAGTTGTAAGGGGGGGCTGGGAGACCCACTACCAGTCCTCTGGGCCTCCAGGTGATGCTTGCAGGCCTGGGAGTGCACTCTCTCCCACAGGACGTTATGACTCTTCCTAATTTCCTCCTGTGTGTGCAGATTGTTTACTACTGCATTTGCCCTGACAATATTCTGGCCCACATTTCCCTTTTTTGAGATAGGAGTATATTTAGGACTAGGGCCGTCAAAAAAATTAACCACAAGGAAATAAATGAAAGAAGAAAATGGGACAAGGAAGCGGGAAAAGCAAAAAAATAACCTGACTTCAGTGACCAAATTTCCCTTTTCAAATGTTGTGCTGCTGTGGAATGGCAAAATATCATGGTCTGAAATGGAGTGTGTGTTATAGTGTGGTATGCAGGTTCAAACAATTAGCCAAAACACATCAGATGTGTGATGCTAACATACAGCCTACCATTATAACATAATGGCGTAACCCAAATACTGTCTGCATACCTGGGTATCGATTGATATAGAAAACAGTTGGTCCTAGACTCATTTATAATGCAATTGCGTCGTAGTAATGTTCATGAATTGAAATACAATTTATATATGCGTATGATTAGCATAAAGTAACAAATACGTATAAAGGTCTCAAATTTGCGCACCTTCAAAACAAAATGGGACCCATTACTTCTTTGAAAAGATAACTGTTTTTATTTCACAGACACTTTTCATGTAGGTAAACATATTACCATATTCTATAGCAAGATGAGAGGTTGCTCCAAAGGAAGGTGAGAAGAAACGTGCTCATGTGTGAGACAGATAAGGTGAAAAAGAGGGATATCAGAGTGAAGATGGGTTAAAAAAGGATGTATGTCACTACAACGCATGCTTTTACAACGCATGCCTTTACCATGCAACTTTTACAACGACTTGCGTTGGGGGGCGCTGGATAGTGAATAGTTTAATTTACTATTCCAACTGCAGTCCCCGTGGATAGTAGGGAAGGTTTTGGATAGTAAATTAAACTATTCCCTATCCTTCAGCGCCCCCCAGCGCAAGTCGTTGTAACGACTTGCGTTGTAAAAGTTGCGTGGCAAAGGTAGTGCGCGGTAAAAGTTGCGTTGTAAACGCTGTTCCCCGTTCAAAAATAATGATTACATTTATTATAAACAATGAAATACTGGTTATAGGTAACATCAAGAACAGCTAATCAGGGCCTACCCCTCATGATTCATTCCTGTTATCGTTCACAATTTATCAAAAAGAAGAAACAGAGAGTTATCATCTGTAGGTTGGGCAGGTTAAGGGTGGCGTAGGGTACAGGCCCACTTGAGAAAGAAGGTCGACGTTTCGACCCTGGCGCATGGAGAGTAAGTTATATCCTCAGCTCACAGGTCTTCCTCAGGACAAAGGGAGGGGAGACAACCTGAGGGTATAATCATAGAGTTGGATTCAGTGCCGCAAAATAATAATAATCTGTAAATAGAGGCCAAAAATGTGCCTGCATTACTGACCTATACGTAGGTGCCTGTGGGGTGGCCTGATCACAGCTCCCAGTGGTGGGTAGTCTGTAAGAAGGAGGTGCACATAAAAACTACTGATCCTAATCAAAAGGATGTAATTGACAATAGTGAACCAAAATCTTTGGCTTACCCACTCAGTTGTTGCGGTGTAGTACAGAATATCCTTTAACCTTGATTTGTTATGTCTGCCAAAAAAACAAAGTGGATTTACTCAATCGCGGGTGAACCAATCGCCCAAAGCAGTCTGAAAACACAAAACATGTAAGGACCCTTAATTAGTTCCAAAAATGCTAACCGGTTCATTCCCAAGAGATGGTTGCCCGTCTAGTGTGGCGGTGGTGGTGTGGAATCGGCTGTATATATGGCGTTGCCGACACTGCCAAGCATATTACGACATGCATTTCCACCACCCATTTCACAGTGGGGTAATGCGGGCCCCCAGGTGATTCTGCCCATGGGGGTGCATGCAGAGGGGCACATGCTGCACCCTCCTTAGAATACCACCTACGTTTGTGCACTGTGTGGCATGCACGACATGGTGCATGCCACACCATGCACAATCATGCTGTAGGTACTGTCTCGGCGGTGGTATGCTATTTAGCGTCTCTAGTGGGCCTAACACCTCCGCTGACATGACACCACGGAGGTAGCTGGGTCACAATTGTCCACCAAGCCCACCAGATGGAGACCGTTGATTTTCACTGGTGTGCTGCATGTTGAGAGGAGCCCTGCATCTTAGGTATATTGAAGATTGATACGTTAGTGTCTCTCGAGCCTCTGTTGTTGCACTCCTCTTGGGGGGGTGGAAAGGAGAGTGGTGGAGGTAGTGAGTGCCAGTATATTACTGACTTCTTTTCACTCTTCGCAGTTTTTGCATTCAGGATGGGATGACAGATGATTTTACTGTCCTTTGACCCAGATCTGTGCACTCATGTGCTGGCACAGGCCACAAAGATGTGCAGTAAGGATCGAAAAAGGAAAAAGCAAGAATTGTTCCAATTAATCTTTAACCAGGAATCGTCCCAAAAAAATCTTTCAATATCTCCACCACCTCTGGCAGTGCCTCCAAGCTATCTCTATGATAGATTAAAGCATTATTTGCATAAAGGGAAACGATCACCCACTGGTCTCCTATGCGTATTCCTCAATTCGCCTCCCTGCTATGCAACAGACAGGCTAGGGACTCCACAGCAAGAGCAGAAATGGTATAAGGGGCCCGTCTACCTAGCTCCCCTACTACTCATACCACTGGTTGGGGGTACAGTAGTTGGAGCCACTATCTGAAGAAAGGGCCGATCCCCAAACTTTCCAAGACCATCATTAAATACCGCCACCCGAGGGTGTAAAAAGGCCTTTTCCATATCAAGAGAAAGAACCGCTTGAATTGAGCTGGATGTTCAGGCATTGTCTGCCAGACTAAACAGGTGGTACAAATTAAGGAACATACTCCTCCCAGGCACAAACTATTATGGTCGGGATGCCATATTGCACTGACTACTGTTAGGAGCCTGTTGGCAAGTACTTTCCCCTATATCTTGTAGTGCAGTACCCCAGCGCTGCTAAGACCACAAACCTTCACAGTGTGCCCGAGCTAGGGCAACTGCAGCTGCTTAGCAAGTGCCCCTCAACCCCCCCCCCCCCGGGTGTGCCAGCAGGTTTTTGTGGTGGTATACTTTCAGATAATAATCTCCCCTCACTGAAACCTCATCCTCATACAGTGGTGTCGGACACATAAATCCTTTATTATCTCAAGCAGGTCCCCTCCCCCACCTGGCCTAGCCTCAACATCAATAGTTTGTCCATGGCCAGAGGTTCAGGGGGTGCCCATCCTCCACCACTAGCTGTGCTTGTGACGATGTCCCAGTCAATTTGGGTAAGGGTTCTCACAGAAAAAAATGCCACCTGAATTTTGAGGAAGAGGAAAGTGTGATCCTCATGATAATGGCCACCACCCTCGCACTTTGCCGGTCATACATCTCACCTTGCCAGACATGTATCCATCACAGCTGTGGCGTAGAATACGGACAGCCATGTATGATGCACATAGGGGTTCCAGCTGTTGATTCCAGCCATAGGACCCCTGTGGATGCCTTCCTAGAGGGTGAGCCTATCCTCCCTTTCTGTCCTGTCCAGGAGCACCATACCCCAGGAGAGGGCATCACCTCCATCCACGCCACCTTAGGACCACAACCCCGCCTTTCGTCCCTGACCAGCAGTTTCACTTGGGGCGTGAACAGCCTCCAGCTATATGCCCTGGGGCCCCCTCCTTCACACTGCTGTGAATCACCTGTCCATGGGAGGAAGTTGCTTAACCCGACTCTCCACCTCCCAGATCTTGGGCCAGCTTCTCCAGGCTACGCCACCACTGAGACCACCAATCCGGATCCCAGCTCCAGGCAGCCGCCCTGTACCCAGCGACAGCTAAGTGAGCACCAGTGGCAGAAAAGTGATGGCGACGACCCCAGACGAGTCCAGGAGATTGGTATAGGTCAGGCTGCAATAATGGATAACAGTCAGACTCGGAGGGCCCCGTGGAGCATGGTTAGTATGCAACCGCCTCCGCTGCCATCTTGGCCACACCTCCCAATGTCCTTCTCTTGTTGAGAATCCTGGTGTAGTTAATTTTGATTAAATCAGAACTTCTGGGTAGTGAAAAGCTGTAATATTTTCAGAGCGCAGCGCAGGCTGCTGGTTGTTATCGATCTGATTTGCATAAAGAACAAGTGTGACTACCGAACTGACAAACAATTGACATTAAAATCGTATTTATGTTAACCCTGGTAGGTACTGGTTGATGGGTGCTTCAAACTCAATCCCAAAGGATTTCAAAATATATGCTAACATTGTTGCAAAGTAGAGTTGATGCCGTCAAAGCAAGATGTTTCCAGATTTTTGGGGGGGACTTTGCTTCTACCAAAGAGCATTTTGTACACATATATACAACGATATTCCCAACTACACCTTTCGTCATTTCTATGCATCTAGACATCATGCCTAGAATTATGGTGTTTTTTGAGACTTGTTTGCTATTAAAAGGGAAGTTGTTGCCGATTATGAACGAGTTGGAGAATACTCAACACTGTACACATGCACCACAACAATCTGTTCAAGAAATCAACCAGAGGCAATTAAACTTTATAGCCCTGCTCGCCAACCCTGCCTGACCACACATGCAAAAAAGAGAGAAAGATTGTAGCCTTTCATATACAACAACAGTATAACGTGGCTTCCAATCAAAACCATGCTCGAGAGTTCATGAAACAGGTTTATTTAGTTTGTATGGTTAACACCCAGAACAAATCAAGGAAATTATTAACTGAAACAACTTGATATCGTCGTGTTGGCATTTTAAAGGATTCCCTACAGACCATCTGGGTCATATTAAAATGGAGTTCAGAATCCTAATCATATCTAACAAATATTTGTACTTTTCGCTACATCCTGTCATTACGCTAAGATAGCCTCATTGTTTCCCGTATACAGAAATGCTCTCATGTACATGTATTTTATACTCTAAATGCCAATAAATATGAGTTTTAAAAACATTTGGTTGAGAACCTCTGCTTGGCTGCCCCCAACTTCCATTTAATTTGGTCCATATCTCTCTACAATCGATTCAGGGAGATATTCTCAAGAACGTGCTATAATCATCGCCAAAATTGGTTAACGCAAAGTGTCATATCGCCGTCTATCGCGGGAAACTAACTCTGTGTCAAAGTCGTATTCACAACACGGCGGCAACATGCGATAGTCTCACGACAACGCGCCAAATGACCGCGTTAAAACCAACACGAGGCAGAAAAAATGCAAAATAAGTTGCGATGCCCCAAATCGCGATACAACAATCATCGATAACCAACAACAGGCCTGCAATTCCCATGGTAATGCGAAAAAAATGCACTATAAAAGCAACACACAAAACACACACAAACCAAAATAAACTGAGTAGCACCATGGATGCACCCGGACCGAGTGCAGAGGACAACTCGAACCCCACAAGCCCCACGGAGGGCCAGCCAGGAACCCCATGGCCATGGAAGGGCAAGGAGAAGAGGAAGAGGAAGACGGAGTTCAGTCTGCAGGAAAACCAGATCATCGTCACAGAGGTGATAGAATACTACCAACAACTGTTCGTCACCTCCACTGTGTCATTGGCAACCTAAACGGAAATATGGCAGTCCATTGTGAACAACGTGAATGCAGTCGGAGTGTCAAGGACTGGAGGTGGGAGACCTGCGCCCCAGGAGGAGCTGGATGAGCTGGAGGAAATGGTGGCCAGAGTCATCAGTCTGGAGACTGTGGCAGGAGTTGGAGGTTGACACAGCCCAACCTGACATGACCCAACAGCAACAGGGTAATGACCAGGAACTGGGGGGACAGGGGGAGATGGGCACAATGGCACACATGCACAATTACGTGTAGCACACTGCACACCCACAATGATTGTGGAAAATGTCCCCGATACCCTTGGAACCCTGCAGCACACATAGGAACACCAAGTAGGCCTCCGTCCACTATGTGCACAAAGGGCCCCCCGCCCTACCACTAACCTCACAACCTACCCATGCACATGATCTGAATCCTGCAAAGAAGCGGCTCTGTGAACCACACTGACAATGCAAGTGACACTGCAGGACCAATAGCATGGCTGCAGTCGAAATACATGACACAATACCGAGGTGGCCCAGTGTGGATCACATCCTCAAAGGAGCAGGTCACACACCGACACATCCGCGTGCAAATACAACCCCTAACATCAACAACACATCTGCAGACAAACAATGCACAAAAGTACAAAAACCGTCAAAAAGCACAAATGACCCAAGTCGCTAACATCTCAGCACCGTAAAAGCACACAGGTCAAAGGCACACCACCTCAAAGGGATAAGGGGCCGCTAAATCATAGCTGCAGGGGTGATTCTGACACAATGCAGCACACACACATAGCAATCACAGCACATCAACATTGCTGACGATGTGGTACAAAGTGCTATACTTTCACTACAGAACAGAGGACACAACTGGTGCCACTTGTGCATAGAAACTGGTCAATCACATCTGGCATAGCAGGAAAATGTGAGATGATAATGTACGAGTAAAACCTCACATACGCCATGTAGTCAAAATGTCACTGTCTACTATCAAATAGCCAGCTCCTCCAAAACAGACACAATGTACATTGTCATGCAGTCTGTATGTAAAAATGTACAGTGTGTCAACACACATGGAACACACTGTTAACCTGCACCTCGCCTTTACATTGCAGAGGTACAATCAACACCTCCTGCAGAGCAGACCAGACATCTCCTCAGTGATGATGAAGAGGACCCCCTGGCCATCAGCTTCATCACCCTCCAACTGCTTGTGGACAGCCATCGCACCCCTCCTCCAGGAGCAGGGCAGCCCAGCTGCATCGGGGTGACCCCACCCCCTGCACAGCCCACAAAGTAGGATGCACCCATCACCACGTGTGGCTCCCAGGACCCACATGAACAATACAAGGCATTCCAATGACGTGTGTTAGCCTGCCAGAGAGGGCTGGCTGAACAGGTGCGGGTGGGTTTTGACCTCATGGCAGCCATACTTGATGCCATACGTGAGTGTATGAGTCCTATCAGGGACCACTTATAGTCCCTAACGGACACCCACAGTCCGCTCCATGCTCTATGACACTCCTTGGCTGACCTCGCTGGAGCCATTACTCTGATACAAGAACTGTCTAGCCAGACAGGCTCCAGCGATGTCAGCCGGGAGTCGGGACACATGCGGAGGACAATGGAGAACATGGAGCGTATGCAGGCTGGAAGGATGGCTGCCACGGTTGTACACCAGCCAGATGTAGTTGGGATCTTCCATTCCCTGCATAACCTCATCTTGCCATTGCTACCACAGAGCCTGTCCCTGATGACTGGTGCAGGAACTTCGACACACATACACCTCCGTACCCTGATGTGCCAGTGGCACACAGTGAGGCAGCCATACCACCTCCGCCCCCTGATGTGGCAGTGGCACACAGTGAGGCAGCCATAACACCACCACACACACCTGACACAGAAGACATATCAGAGAACCAAGATGTGGATGGTGATGACTGTGTGAGAAAGGAGGTTGCATCATTCATCCCCGCCATATGGCCTGTTCCTGCTTGCTTCAGCCCTCTGCATCATGCCCTGGAACAACACCTTCCACTGACCCCCGAAACACTCTGCGACATTCACCTGGACCCCGACATTTATTTTAATTTTATTTATTTTAATTTATTTATATAGCGCAACAGCTACCCATCAAAGGGTTTCCCGGCGCTAATGATCTAGTAGTATAATTAGAAACAGGTCTTTTAGATGTTGAACAGCCAGGTCTTTAAGGCTTTTCTGAATTTCATGTAACTTGTCTCATTCCGTAATGTATGTGGTAGAGTGTTCCAGAGTGAGGGTCCAAGAAACGAAAAGGATTTGCCACCCATGCGTGACAGCCTAATTTTAGGAATTACAAAATGGTTGGCCGTAGCTAATCGAAGGGTTCGAGATGGACGATAGGGACGTATAAGATTTTGTAGATACTTTGGGGCATTATTAGTGGAGATCTTATGCATGAAGCATAGGGATTTAAATTTGATCCGATTCTCAATTTTTAGCCAATGCAACTCCCGGATGTACTTGGAGGTTGATGTGGAGATGGGAATTTTCCACAGTAGTCTCGCTGCTGCATTTTGCACTGTCTGCAGTCTGCGGATAGTGGCCTTTTTTGCCCCTAAGTACAACACGTTACCATAATCAAGCCTAGAGGTTATCAAGGCGTTGATAACTGTTTTCTTAGTATGTTCGGGCAGCATCCAGAAGATTTTTTTTAACCATTTTAATATTGCGAAGCAAGTGGCCTAAGTCTTCACAACTTGCTGGTTCAAGTTGAGAGAGTCATCAATGATGACACCTAGATTACGAGCATGTTTGACTGGAACCGGGGGAGTACCCATTTCGGCTGGCCAATGTTGGGGTCCCCAATGCTCTTTGTTGTTCCCCAGGACAATTAACTCGGTCTTCTCACCGTTGAGTTTAAGAAAGTTTTTACACATCCACTCCGCAATCTTACTTAATCCAAGTTTAAGGGAGGAGGGATTGTCAGGTTCCGCAGAAGACAGAGAGAAAAGAAGCTGAGAATCATCAGCGTAAGAGAACATGAGTAGTCCAGTTTCTGGACTGCCATATCTGCTCTGGTTACCAATGACACAGCAATCAGGCTGCGAACTGCATTCTTACTCTTCCGATTAACTTTTTATTCCCCAAAGGACTCTGGTTGGCCCTCCACTGGACAACCATGTAATGTGGGGTTTGCATGGCCATGTACTGCTCCAGGCCGACACTCCACAGAATGTGAATAAAACATTCCAAATCACACAGATGTGTCATGTCTATGTTCAATCAAGTATAAAAGTATGGATAAATGTAGGGACATTGATTGCACAAAAAGGTACACCCTGGGAAATGACATCAATGCGTATGTTTGACCCTGACCCACATGGCCAATTAGATGACTGTGGACGGGTATCACGGTTACACTCCTGGTGGAGGGCCAACAGGGAGCGCACAAACAAATCATAATCCAGTTCAGCTACCGTTGTGTTGGATAGGCAGACATCCATGGGCCACTCGAATATGCATGATCGACAGAGTAACCAGGGCTGGATGCAGGTGACGTACACAAGACGGAAGCTCAGACGGTAATTGATGTGCAACACTGCCAGTGGCAGTGCACCCACCAAATGCAGCATACATGTAAGGTACAGTTGAACGTGACAGGGGTTGTTTATGTGCCCAGGAGGTCCTGCCATTGCATTGGTGTGTCTCGTAGAACCAGCACTCTTCTGACCTGCAGCAGTTATGTGGCTGATATGCCACGGCTCGGAGCAATAAGTCTTATGTGTGTGCAACGTTTGGACGTATGGGTTGTTGTGTACGTAAGTGTAAAGGCCATCGCATGTAGGAGTAGCTGAAGCAGGGACGTCTGTGTGTGGAGTGTGGATACGTTGGCCTTTCATTAGCACTGTGCAGGGTGTGGGAGTCGTCATCATCTGCTGTGGTATCTCTCTCAGGGGGTGTCAGCCGCATTCAAGACCAAGGTCGGAGGTGCAGATGTCCGTCCGCCTTATGTATTGAGACAAAGGAGCTTTCATCCCAAATGTTAGTCCGACTACTGCTTGCATTCTGGAAATGTTATGTGGCCTTCTTGCTGCAAGTGATCCCAGGCCTTAGGCTTATGGTGCACCAATTGTGATGCACACACAACAGTTGATATGAATAAGCCAGGAGGCCGATTGGCCTTGCGCTCCTTGTACAATCTCTTTTTCTCCCTCTCTCTCTTTCTTTCTCTGTCTCTATGTCTTTCTTTCTCTCTCTGTCCTTTGATGAGCGCATGACACACCTTCTTATTTTGTCTTGCAGGCTGTGATTTACAGATTGTCCAGGGAAGACCCTCCATGACTCTTCAAAATAGTTGTTTTGAGTTACATTTGAATGAATTATTTTGTTTGGAATTTTAATGATGAATGAATGATTCTCCTTTTTCTGACCACATATGAATGTTAATTGCTGTAATTGTGTGACATCCGGCGAATTGTTTTGTTCATGATTTCATACAGTTGATGTGCAATATCTTTGTCCAGGGGGGTGCCCGGGGTAGGGCCCCGGGGGGAGGGAGGGGACAGGCCTGGGGGTGGTGGCGGTGGGTGTTGTGGCCCTCTTGGGCTACGGGCTGCATGATCAGTGTCTCCATGGCATCTGTTGTTCTTCAGGTGGGGTTCTAGGCTGGGCTCCCTTTTATGGTGCAGGTTGTCGTCCGACTTTACACCAGGTAAGAACAGATGTTAAATTCCTGCTGCTAACACGCCTTATCGCCTGTTTTGTGATCTTATCGCCGATCTGGCTGGTCGGTGGAAATGTTGCGAAGTTGTGTTATCACAGCTTTTTGCACGGGAATGCCTACTCTGCATCGCATTAGTTGGCGTTGTCATCTTTGGTGATGTTTTGTGCGGCTGCTATCGCAGGGAAACTGGTGATATCGGCTGTTAGCATCAGCTTGTGAATAGGGCGATACATTTATCACCACTTTGGCTGAGATAAAGTGCCACTAACTCGGCGATAAGTCCTTGAGAATATGCCCCTCACTTCTTCTCCTGCTTTCTGTCCCAATCCATTGCCACATCACCTCTGCTCCTTCCATTCTTTAGTGTTGCCGTAAAACCCACAACATGATGATGGCGAGGCCAGAAAAGCCTCATTTGCTGAGTGATGCAACACAGGCACAAAGTAGCCATTCTTAAGACTGCAAATAGTTCCAAGGTGGGATTGATGTTGGAACCACGCAGGCCTTTTTTCCGCATGCCATTACAACGCGTTTCATTACCTCGCAAGTCATTACAATGACTTGCCTTAGGGAAAGCGTTGGAGTTGGAACAGTATAATTTACTATTCCAAGTCCAGTCTGTGCAACAGTAGGGAAAGTGATAAACTTAAAGTCCAACATCAATACAACAACGTTTCCCTTAAGGCAAGTCATTGTAACGACTTGCGGAGCAAATGAACAAGTTGCAAGGACGTTTTTGTGGTTCGAACCACATTGTAAAGGCACAGCATGGTTCGAGCCATGGAGTTAAGGCTGTTTCCCAGTGAAGTGCAGACAAAGAATAGATACCTTTAATAAAATATATAAAATATGTAAGTTCCCATCGAGAAACTACTTTCAATTCTGGCTATTTCAATATAATGCCGAAAGTTATGTGTTTGCAACGAGAGTTTGTTCTTTGGAATGTAATTGGGAGTGTGAAGTTAAAGTGCAATTAAGCTTCTTTTATGTGAGCCACAATGAGTGGATCTAGCATATATACTGCTTCCATCACTGACAACCACCCAGGGATCAGAGATAAGAGCAGTGAACCAGAGGCATTTGTAAGCTGTAGATAGAGGTCAAAGGGTGTTATGTGTTTGCGTGTAACTATACCGTTATTAGAGCTCAGAGGCTTTATTAGGATCCCTGATTCATTGAAATAACTTCAGGTCAGTAGGAGTAGGTCACTGGTATACAAAGAGGAAGAATGTGAATGGTGAGGATGCGCCCGCTCAATAGAGTGGTGGCAATGGTTCTACCAATCAGAAGTCTTACAGTTTCATTTGGAGTTTGTGGACAGACATGGCATCCTATGCCGTGGCAGGTTTCAGAGACCCCCGCCTGCTTGGCAGGGTTCTCTGCAACTCCAGAGCATCCACCAGCCTGGCAGATGCATGCACCAAAAGCACAGATGAATGCTGAGCAGATGCCATTGATTATTTGGCTCACTCTGCATTTATTTCTTGTTTTTCTCTGGGTTGCCTGGTCAAGGGAAACAACTGTGTCTCCAGTTGAGATTCCATTGGTTCTTCTGACTCTAAATGAAGGGAGCGAGGCAGGTGTTTGTCAGGGCAGGGAAGTCATCAACGTATGGTGGAGCTCCTGCTCTGCAAAACTCTAAACGAGTCCCTTAGACTCATCGTGTTAACTGCACTTCTTCACAGTACACATCACTGTATTTATCTTAAGCATGTACCAGAGGGGCATGCAATTGATTGCACAGGGTAATAAAAATATAGTGCAGAAATGTGGCTGAGTTATTGGATAAACCTTACAAGCTTGGTATAGGAAGACACCTACAGATATGTTGTAACAACTTCTAGTGGACAACAAAGTGGATAGAAAAAAGACACAAACATTAGTGTTAAATGCAAAAACAACTCTGCCACAATTTATTTCCACACAAACACACAAAACAGTTTACATAGGATATTTACAAAATACAAAGAAAATAATTAAAACTACTTAGCTGTCATGCAGGTATGTGAATAGTGGTGTAAATATTCTCCTGGCTTGTGCAAACACGTATTACCAGAATAAATGCAGGGCATTCTAATCAGATTAAATAAAATATATATATATATATACATCCACCTGTGAAAAGCTTCTATTTTTTCTCACAATTATTTCTTGATGAAGGAAAATGTTGCCACAGGCGAGGATAATATTGCTCCAAAATACACAGCAGCGCACATTTTGGTAGGTAAATATTTTACAAGGCAGTTTTTGGCACAGGCAGTCTGATGAACTGTGATATTAATTGCTCAGCCTATTAGAGAATTACATTTTCCGAAGCACTGTGAAATGGAAACGGACTGATGTTATTCTTAAAGTTTATATAGCAACCTGAAAATGCAAATATCCTGGCACATCAAACAGATCTTTCATCAAGTGCACATTACATTACTTACAAGAATGTGAACAGCACACAGGAACCAGATTCACAAAGTTTGTTTCTGCAAGTAGTTGCTTCTTACTCATGACTTAGATGTGACTAAGTCATGAATTTCCAGTAGTTAGACATGCATAATCATGGGAAAAAAATCTTTGTGAAATGGGTGATGATTAGGTCACACCTAGGCCTGGAGTAAGACATAGCAACTCACAGAAAAAGCTTGGTGAATCAGGCCTGAATATTTAGGAGGTATATGATTCGAAAACAGGAGCAAGACACAGCTACTCAATAAAGTAAGTATTAGCTTTGTCAATACTTTTTAGCCATGTTTTACAGCAGCACAGCTGAAATTTGTTTTTTAAGTAATATGATGCAGCCAGCGCTGACTGCTTCACAGCAATTTTCTCTTGCTGGTAGGCGGAAGGTAACAAGAAGTGAGTAAGAAGACAATACGGAGGATCGAGGGTGTGGGGAAAAAAGCGGTGTCTGCATCACAGCACTTTTTTTGTTATGGTGGGAGGGAGGTATCCATGGAATATGGATGGAGGGAGTGGTCTGTGCAACACAGAAACAGAAGGAGGGATAATCAGTGGGGGAGGGACAATCCAACATGGACAACAAATTAAGGGAGGGAGGATGCGTGCAAACCAACTTGGACAATGATTTGAGAGATGGCGGATGGGGAAGGCAACATGGACGACAAAAGAAGGGTGGGAGGAGGCCGATCTCACAAGGTCAATAAGTGGAGGAAGAGTGGGGTCAAGCAAACACCATGAATGGAGGGAGGGATGTTGGGGGAAGCCTACATGGACAAAAGAAGGAGGGTGGGTGGGGGCAAGCAGATAGACAGGAGATAAACATGGAGGAGGGAAAACACGAGGGGCCTGCTGAAAAAAGACACCATGTGGTACAGTGCTTAAATAGAAAGAAAAAAGTAGTGCCCAAAACAAAAGCAAGAGACAAACACATAAAGATGAAGGAAGCCTATGGCAGCTGACCAAAGAGAACCAAGAAAATGAGAGTGACAATGAAGCCAACCAATGGTAAAAAACGAGTGTTCTCAAAGCCTTCTGACAGAAAACAAATGGTCTCGAAGAGACAGCGCATGCTGAACCGAATAATATTGTGCCTTTTGGGCGCTGTTCACATGCTTTTTAACAACCTAATGTACGCTTGAGAAAATATTTGATTGACAAAGCATATATAATATTTCCAAGCATAGGGAGTCCACTATAAAGATGTTGACATTACTCTTCAAAGAGTCAAGGCATTGGAGATCTGTCTTGAGGACCACCAACAAAAATATTCACATATATTCAGTGGGAAATGAACCCTAAGCACCTCCAGGCTTGGTTGAGCACTGTGCTTTTAAAATCCCATTTTACATTACGATACAAGATGATACAAGACTAGCTATATAACAACTGCACGTTCCTACTTACAGGACAGTGAGGTCCTGTTTTCCCTGGGGTTAAGCAATAGCAGTTTGTGAAGAATATAGTGTATGTACCCTAGCAGCACCACAGCTGCTGTTCATACTTACTAGGCTGCATTCCATTAGCCGCTCCTAAATTTCCCACTTGAGACCAGTATTCAAATTCTAGCTGGTCCATAATGTGGTTGCTCACATCGTACAGCAAATTGGCCATTGCAAGCACAAACCACTGACTGAATTGTAATCTGAAATAATTGATATTCAGGATCAACTACTAATTGGTATGCATACACGTTGGCTTGAACTCCTTGCAGAAATTTCTTTACCTTCTCTCAATCTGATAGTATTTGGATAGGGGTGGGAAGATTTTTACAGGTGGGCTTCTGAACTATGGACTCCAGAACTGGGAACATGCTGCAGCCATGAACCAGCTGTCCAGTGTGTTTCTACCCTTTATGAGTCTTACTCCTTCTGCTCGGCCTTTCATTGAACATCTTTCCATTAGGATTTTATGAAATTGTGATTAAGTCTAGCTTTTATTTTAGTAAAGGGAGCAGGTACCTGCCTGTCTGACATAGGATAACTCACAGTTTGAATAATAAGTATGAGTAAGAGAACAAGAATGTTGCTATAACATCTATACACAGACCTGAACTTTTTGTGACACTCCCCTTAACATGGGCTAAAAAAATTGATTCATATAAATAAATAACCATGTCCCAGTGAAGTATCATGGTGGCTCCACATAACTGTGATAACTACTAGTGCAATAGCCATCTAACATTACTATTTTCATAAAGGCCAAAGTCATGAACATAAACTTTTTACAAACTGTCCAAGTACTCTGGGGAAAGTTACCGTAATACAAGAGGTTCCTAAACTGGCAAATGGGTATCACTTGTTCTCAATGAAAATTAATGGGTGGGTGACTGTGATCTTTGCAAATGTTGCATCAAACATGGCATTTAAAACATAATACTGGAAAAACAATTGGTGTGGTTATAGTATGGTGTGACAGGCACTCAGTTTGTTATAATATCTACTTAGGGGTCTCTTGAATGGATAGTTTCCCCTGTTGAAATCATTGCTTGTTTAAAGGTGGTTACACATGTCCCAGTCTGGAGAAACCAAGTTTGGAAATGCACACAGGTAAGTATTTCTCTGTGGCCTTTCCTATCCAGAGACATAATTCTATTCTCATCGAACCTTTATTGCATTAACATTGTCATTCCTCTTCAAGTCCTCATGAACATTCATCCTTCAGCATCATAGGATATGTTCAGAAAGAACACTGACTTAATTGGAGGGAAAAAACTAAACACCATTTAAACACATCTTTCACACGCCATGACGTACCTATTTTTATGATGTCCTTCCATTGACTGTAATGGAGTGCGTATTTACCATTCTAACTCCACACACGCCTTGATTCTGAAAAAAGTTATAAAGCTGACGAAAGCAAACATTACTGTGCTTTTATTTTTTAATACATTCACTCAAAAGTACCTTATCACACTACAGGAACCAGTCCTCTGTAGCACGCTGGTCCTCACAGAGATAGTGTTTCAGGGTTTACTAACACTGTGAGGACCAGTGTGGTCCTCATAGGTTTGGATAAACATCTACAGGCGCACGCATGCACACCCACACACACACACAGAGTACATGCCACTACTAATATATATTACATATACATATATTACAGAAATGTGGATTAATAGTTGTGTAACAATTACTAATGCAGCAGAATGTTTGCAATTACCATCCATTTTCTTTTATATAAAAGTCCAGCACTGCTACTTCAAAACTGAAAAAGTGCATCATATAGATGTTAGGTTAAAATGTACTTCGCATTCCCAATTACTAATAACTTCAGAAATAATAAAAACGATCAATTACAATACTGTGCACAGGGTACCTTTCTATACAGTATTGGCACACCAAACTTCATAGAAGTATTTTATACACATCACTCTCATGCTGAATCCTATACTGTGACATGAAAAGCTCTAGGCCTTTAGCATCAGCTATCAGACTGAGTTCATTGTGTGTTAAAAGCATGGATATCAATTGATGAAAGGCCTTCATATAAGTTGTATGTCTTTATGCTCAATTCGCTCCAAAGCACAAAGCTTGAACTAATAGCTTTTGAAGTCCAGGCAGAAGACGTACTATCTGCAGTTCCTTGGCAAGCATGGTGTTTTTTGTTAAGCAGCTGCATGAAGTGTTCCAATTCCAAGCTTCAGTCCGAAGACACAGCTGCAAATCTGTATCTTGACTATTTACACGTTGGACGTGGCTGTGGGTTCAAACCATTGTTCTGTACATTCATTGAGCGGTGTTGCCCTGGCACAGCGGTAAAGCAATGCACGTGCAAGTCATTTCTCTTATAAGGTCTCTCAAGTTGCTCCTAAAGACATCTGGTAACAGCTGCCATGAATCATACAGAGCTTCTTAAAGGGAACCAGAGTGTCCTTTGTTTCTAAGCATTGCTGATTCAAATACAGCTTTGCTCCTTTAATAAGCCGCAGTGAGAACAGAAGACTTCTTGTGGTAACATTAACAAATATTTTAAGGTTCCTAAAGAAAAGACATAAAGTGACAATTAGAAATCAGAAGCAAACATCTGCATTGTAGATCACTGGTTCTTAACCTTTTGACTTCTGTGGATCCCCACTTAATCATTACTGGAATCCAGAAACCCCCCCCCCACTAAATCATTATTGGATTCCAGGGACAAACACTAAGGTGCACATGCATCAAGCATTTTTGTCTTTGCAGAATCGGCCCGTTTGCAAAGGCAAAAAATCAGATGCAGCAAGCCATATTTTGCGATTTGGTAACCTGTTACCGAATCGCAAAATGGGTTTGCGATTCGCTATTAGGAAGTGGCGTGTTTAGGGCGTCCCTTCCTAATACCGAATCGCATCGGTATGTAGGAATGTTTTGAGACCGAAATGCGGTCACAAAACATTCACATTTTACCACCTACTTTAAGTGGGAAACATCCTTTACTCTGCATGCGTTACAACACAAGTCATTACCACGCATTTATTACTTCGCAGAAACTTTTACAATGCAGGGCTTTACATTGCAAACCATTACAACGCATTTCCCATTACAACGCTCCGGTGGAGTTAGAATAGCAAGTTGCGTTGTAGTAGACAATGTGTTGTAATGTATTGCATTGTAAAAGTTTTTTGCGGAGTAAAAAACACGAGTAATGGCATGCATTGCTAATGCATGCAGAGTAAATTGTCCTATTCATTTTAAGTAGGTGGTAACCTATTCGCAAATGGGAAGGGGTCCCTATGGGACCCCTTCCCCTTTGTGAATGTTTGTTACAGTGTCTTTTATGAGCAGGCAGTGGACCCTTGGGACCACTGCCTACTCTTAAAAATGAAAAGAAAACTTAATTTTTGTTTTAAAAACTCATCCCATTTTCCTTTAAAGAAAAGGGGCTGCATTAAAAAAAATTGCTTTATTTAAGCGCAATCACAAACATGGTGTTCTGCTGACCCCAGGAGGCCACCATCCCTGTGATTTTTGCGATTCCTAGGGGGTCGCAAATTGCGACCTAATTCATTAATATTCATTAGGTAGGTCATTTGCAATCCCAAAGGAATTGCAAAAAGTGTTCAACACACTTTCATGCATGCCGTTTTGCAATTTCCTAATTGCAACTCGCAAGGATTCGCAATTAGGAAATCGCAAAACGATTTCTTCATGCATCTGGCCCTCTGTCATTATTGTAATCCAGTAACACTGAGCTATGCAATTTTGATGATTTGTACCGCAAAATAATACACAAAAATACAGAAGTCAGCATTCACCAAACAAATACACAAAAGATGATATATGTTATTTAATTCACAAACAAATTTAGCAAAAGGAAATTGACTGATTCCTAAAACCGAGATCTTTTCCTTCTCAGTATTAAACTGAAGCTCATTGTCTCTCATCCAGTCTGCAACTGCTATCATACAGTTCTGAAGGTTTTTCTCCGCCTGCTCCAAATTGCCATCTAACCTCACTAACAGTTGAATGCCATCATCACCCAAGCCAGAGATCAGGAAACCAAAATGGCAAATAAGTATTGCCAAAGGATTTGCAAAAATAGTGAACAGTGTTGGCTGACTGCTGCCAAGAAGAATGGCATTCTATCATGAAAAAAATGATCAATGGGCTTATATGCCATTGTTTCTCCTATTATTTATCATTTGTTCCAAATATTTCAAGTAGCATGATTTTATCAAATGCATTTCTCTGAAACGATGTCACAGAAAGGTACCTCAGTGAGGACAATTAGTGCAGTTTACACCTGTAATTGTTGGTCTGAGTTGATCCTTTACCTTGATAACAACCTCCCTCCTTTTCATTAACCTTTTTTATTGTATTGCTGCTATTTGAAAAAAAATACCTCGTACTTTTCATCATCAAAATGCTGTTGTTGAATTTACACTGTATTCTGTTACTAGGATTAGCACGACTTAGGGAATTTGAGAGGATGGCCTGGACACGTTATGACAGTTTTGGCTTGACTGTTTTAAAGTTTTTAGGTCTGTCCTGAACTAGCGAACACTGTGCACTGTTTTCTGGCTGAGGAGCGCAGACAACCATCTTACTGGGGCCACCAGAGCCACTATTGTTAGCAGTTTAGATGCCGCCACTTGCCCACTTTCAATCTTAGGCATCGGCCATATAATGAGCTCCGATGGGCAGATGCTCCACTTGTAATTGATGGTGCAAGATGATCCTTCACCTTGATAACCCTGTCCCTCCCATTTGTTGACCTTTGCTTACCTTATTGCTGCTAGTTTTTAGAAAATATCTCAAACTTTTAGTTACCAAACTGCTGCTATTGAATGTGCAGTGAGTTTGCACTGTATTCTGTTACAAGGATTAGCACAACTTGGAGAATTTGGGATGGTGGACTGGGCTTGTTATGACTGTTTTAGTTTGACCATTTTAAAGTTTTCAGGTCTGTCCCATACTAGTGAACACTGTGCACTTTTGTTCTAGCTGTGGTGCGTGGTCGACCTTCTTAGTGGGGCCACCAGGGTAACTATCGTTAGCAATCTAGTTGCCGCCACTTACCCAATTTCAATCTTAGGCATCGGCTATATAATGAGCTCGGATGTGCTGACGCGCTGCCGGTGCGCCAAAGCCAAACCTGTCTGTGCCCATCCGTGCCCGGACAGCTCAGGGGCCAGGAATCATGCCCCTCCATCCTCAAGCAGGTTAGTTTACCCCTCTCCTAAACTCCATGCTTTAAATCACGCTGAACAGAATAGTTGCTTACACCAGATAGGACCCCGCGGATACCTCCTTTCGATGCAAGACTTGTGGGTTCAAACCCAACACACTTAGGGGCATATTATGAAGAAAGGCGATAAAATATCGCCGCTTTAGCGGTAGGAAACTGCTGCTAAAGCGGCGATAATGGGCTTGATAATATGTCCTTGTGAATTCCCATAGCAGCCCAGGTTCTGGTGTTAACCTGGGCTCAAGTGGCGATAATTTTATCGCCTTTCTTCATAATATGCCCCTTAGATCTACCACTAAACCTACCCCTCACACTCAACCACGCTCCATCATGTTTAAGATAGTCAGTATCAATTGCCTGTGTTTGGTTCACCATCACGCTCTCATCTTAGATTTTATCCAGTACCATTCTCCTGGCATATTGTTTCTCACAGAAATTTGGCTGGGGCAGGCTATGGTAACAGAACCTGCTTTAGCACTCCCCCTTGTATAACTTTAAGAACTGTAATAGAGCCAGCTGCAGAGGAGGCGGCATACAAAATGTTTACAAAGCAACGGTAGGCTGCAGCCTCACACCAGTGTACCATTAAAGATTGTGAAAAAGCCCATTTAAAAATATTTCTCAATATCAAGTTCACCTTATGTGTGCTGCTAATTTATTGCCCCCCTCCCCCTCCCAACTCCCCAAGTCCATCCAAATTGCTTGGAGAAGCGCTTATAAACTTCATACCCCTGCTAATCATAAAATATGCGAATTTCAATATTATTGGTGACCTTAACCTCTCCTTCGATTCAATCAATGATGGCGAATTTTAGGATTTTCTTCATGACCTTTCAGCCACGCAATTATCCCAATTAGTTATAGGTAAGCAACTATGGGTCTTGTCTCCCTGGCCTAGGACATGGACTGACCACTTTATGATCCCCATGTCCATCTGCATCTCTCGCCACGACTACACTAAGGCGCTTGACACCCTCCTGAAACGTCCTTTGCAAAAACTAGACTTGCAGGAATTTGCACTTTAATCCATTCTAGCCGTCCCCCATTGTGGAGACCACTTATAATATGCTTAAATCATGGCTCACCTCAGATCTTGATGCTCTCATTCCCACCGGCCAGGCTCGGGCCAAAAAGAAACATTCTGCCCCTTGGTTCAATGAGACCCTCGTGACTGCTAAAGAAACACTATAAAGTTCTTGAGAGAGCCTGGAGGAAAACCTATGATTCCTCCGCAAAACCACAGTAAAGGTCAGCTGTTAAAGCATATCACAAACTGATTAAGAAGACTAGGGCTGAGTTTTTCTATAACAATATCTGTAACATCAACAACCCTGCCAAAGACATTTTCAATGTAGTCAACAGCCTATTGAACCCAGTTCTATCGGCTGAACTCATAGAAGCATCAAACGAACACTGTGACAAGCTAGCAGACTATCTTTAGGGCAAAATTGAGGACATTTACTCTAATTTCTCCTCTAACATGACTTCTGATCTGTCTGACTGTATTGCTTCATCAGAGAACATCAGTCCTAAGCCCACACTGAGTACTCTACCTCCCCTAAGCTTGTCCTCTTTACAAGCCCTTTGCAGTAAAGTGAAATCTGGCTCACTCAACGACCCCATCAGACCAGGGCTAATTCTAAAACTTCAGAATCTTTTACTCCCATCCTTCCTAGAAACTATTAATCCGTCTTTTACATCTGCCTCAGTGCCTTGCTCTTGGAAGCCTGACAAAGTAATTCCCTGCTTAAAAAAACCTTTTTGGAGCTCACGAAGCCGGAAAATTATTGACCCATCTCCCTTTTACCTTTCCTGGCTAAGGTAACAGAGAAACCTGCCAACAGCGTTCTGCCAGAGTTTACGGAAGAACACCATATTTTGGATATCTCTCAAAAAGGCTCTAGGCCTTCTCACAGAACTGAATCCGCCCTTTTAGCAGTAACAGAGAAACTCCGCAAATTGCAAGATGAGGGCAGGTAATCAGCCTTAATCCTGCTAGACTTAACCTCATAAGAGCGTCGAACGTTCAGCGCCCAGTGCTGAACGTTCGAATAACGAATGCTGGCACGTCGGCCAACGGTCGTGCGCAGCACTGGGGAGGTAGTGCACGCGATGACCGTTGGCCGACGGCAGCGCTTAAGGGGTTAAGCACCACGTTACTACACGGTCGCACATAAAACACTACTATAGCGCTTACATAACATCGGATTACTAGGGTCAGTTCTGACCTGGTTTTCCTCTTTTTTGAGCCAGTGCTCTTTTCAGGTAATCTCTCCCCCTTTTGCGTCCCACCAGGAATCCCTACACTATGGAGTTCCCCATTGTACTTCTCGGAGTCCGATCTTATTTAATACCTATATCCAACCAAATGCACAGGTTGTAAAATCATTTGGACTCGCACTGGTATAGTATAACAACGATAGCCAGCTGATTTTTTAACTCTCTGAGAACACAAAGCAAGACATGGACAATATTCAGAAAGGAATGCTAGCGGTTGCTAAGTGGATAAATAACAACAACTGCTTGAGATTACATGTCAACAAAACTGAAATTCTTTTGTTAGGTAAACACTCTCTCTCCTGGTGAGAACATTGGTGGCTGGCCACCATTGGTCCACCCCCCCCCAAGCGCAAACCAGTTATTAAAAACCTTGGAGTTTGGATAGCCGATACTCTTGCCTTCGAGGCCCAAGCAAAACCACTGACTGGCATCTGTTTCGGTTTCCTGAGAAGCCTGAAACCCATCATGGGCTCGGGTACTGTAATGTTATCTACCTAGGAGCTAAAAAAGCTGTTGTGAAAAGACTTTGGAATACCCAAAATGCAGCTGCAAAGTTGCACTTGTCCCTCTCAAAAGTTTACTCCGCCTCTAAGCGTTTCCATAAGTTGCATTGACTCCCTTTGGACAAGCACGTACACTTTAAGCCCTGTACATAGCCTACAAGATTCTTCACTCCCATTAGCTACCATCCAGACTGCACCAATCAGTCGACCTGAACTTGGCTATTAATCCTCAAGAAAAGAAGGCAAGAGCTGGAGGCCACTCTTTCTAAGCTTTGGCACCTATTCTGTGGAACAAACCTCCTCTTTCCCGCAGGAAAACCCAGAAACATCTGCACTTTGGGAAACTGCTCAAGACCAGAACCATCTGCACTTTGGGAAACTGCTCAAGACCTGGATCTTTTCCAACTAGCTTTCCTCCTTACCCGTTCATTTTGATGTACCTAGTTGATGTATCTCTGTTAAAGGTTCAGCGCTGGGAAGCCCAGTGGCTGGGGCTGCTATACACTATTCAGTTGGCACATTTAGTTGCCCAAGACCATTTCTGACTGGGTGAGAATGACATGTTGTGAACGAAATACTATGCATTGCTTCGCTGTAAAGATTATGGGGCATATTACCAAGGGCCATTATCGCCGCTTTAATGGGACTTTTTCCCGCTGAAGCGGCGATAATTTTATCGCCCTATTACCAAGCTGTCGGCTTGTAGGCGAAAGCGGGCATTTTGGGGCCCACTTTGCATGTCAGCGATAATTATCGCTAATTACATGCAAAGTGGGCGTGCCAAAATGTCAGCGACTGAAAACAGTTGCTGCAATCGCTATCGCCTATGATCAACACAGGCGTAGTTTTGGAAATATTCGCGCTAAGCGCGAATATCTCCAATAGCGAACGCCTGCCCTGACCAGTTCTTAGCCATGTTATCCAATGAGAGGTGGATAACATGGCTAAGAGCATTGTCACGGTAATGCCTGAATATCACTGTATTGACAGCGATATTCACGCATTTCGCCAATTTATATTGCTCCTGAGATAAACCTTGCTAATAGCAAGATCTCAGCGATAAAAACAGGTGAAGGGCGGCGATATAAATATTCCCGCTAAGCCAACACAGCGATAATTATCGCTAGTTGTTGGTAATATGCCTCTATGTTTCCTGTTGATGGTCAATCCTTGCTTTAATAGACATTCCATTCTGAAACACAACTTCCTCAATGAGTAGCTCATATGCTATATTGCATGTACCGCTCTACATTCATCCCAGAAATGCCCCTTCTGTTGGATTTCAATAATACTTCCCTTTTAACATCGACTAGGATTCCAGAAATATGCTGCTTAGACTCATTACCTTGCTATCTTACCTTGCTATCATTGTTCTGGCTCACTTTGACCTCTGCTTCGAAGTTTTCTGTTGAAGGATGTTGAACAGCTTGTTCTGTCTGCAGTGGTGTATCCTGATATTCATGGTCCTCAGGTGTACCAGCAGGTTCCAGGGATTCTTCTGAATAGGATAAAGCTGGACTGAGTCCTGCCCTTTGAGTCTGGTCACAGTCTAAGCTCATTGTGGCTGCGTCTTCATTCTCTATGCTGGCATGACTACCAGGTTCTTCAATACATTCTTCATGTGACTCACAGGAGGGAGTGGCATCTCTGTCAGATGGCGTCCCCATGAGAGGCCAAATTTCTGCAAGCTCTCTGCGGGCAAAGTGTGAAGTAGAGCCTAGGAATGGTGGGATCATTTCTACCAGGGAATCTGGATTCCTGTAAAAACAAGGAATAAAGTTGGCGAAGGCTTGGCATTTCTGTGGTTTCTTCGAAGCACATTGACATAAAGGACTGCCCAGTAAAAGCAAGTTGGTACATAATAGTAATTCAATAATTACGATCAACAAGGATACTTTTTGGGTGGAGAAATGACCAAAATCTACTAGTGGTTAAAGGGAGGCTTCATCTTGAAAAATAATTATTTGAGTACTTTTGAAAGTTCCCATTGTAAAGAAAGAGGGGCATTGAACAATATTGATTACTTGAAATGAGGAAAATACAAATTGAATCACTAAAGATTTGCAAGGATAATTTTATAATACAACGGCAAGTTTCTAGTTTTTAAGACCGAACAGGCCTTCTCTTCTAAAAGGGCCTGGATAGTCCTGAAAGTTAGCCCTGCACATATACAAAGGAAGGATAAATGGAATCCAGGTAATGGAGCACAAAAAACATTAAAAAGGTAAGTACACCCAGGGAAGAGGCCATCTACCAACTCCAAAGAACATCTTTTGTCTATTAAGATTCTAGTTTCTTACCTTTCGTGAAGAGTACTCTCGGAGTGAAAACTGCAGCAAGTCCTGTTGTGCTGAAGGCTACAGCTTTCCTCACACAAGAGAGAAGGAATCAAATGAACAGGCCCTGTAGAAAAAACCCCACAATACTTTATAAACACATCTCCACTTATTCTACTGGAAAGAAACACACAAATGAAGTTGTTTTCTAGACTACTATTACTTTTCTTTTATATACATGTGTATATTCATGAGTTCAGTTGCAAAGAGCTGGTACAATCTAGAAATGCAAATACTAGAAAGTAATGTACCCAACACTTTGTGGATCACCTGTACATCAAGACCTATATTTGAGACTTTTTTGTCATGTGCCTTGTAAAGACATTGTTCGTAACTATAGTGCCTTTAATATCTGCTCACTGCACCGAATGGGCTAATGGGGAAATAAATTAAAATCTAATTCCATTCCAATGCATTTCGGCGTATTCGCCTTCGTCAGGGAAAGGTTCTACAAAAAATAAAATATAAACATCCCTTAGTAACTAATGGTGTCCATGGGTGTATAATCATACAATCAATTAACTACGTGGCTTCTCTTTCTACCTTGCGGCTAACGGTTCTGATAACTAGTGTTCAGTGTATATCTGCCTCTCGTTGAATCTTAATGCTCCCTTGGCTATTGTGCGTTAACGAATGTCTTTCGTACTCATACCGTTTAATGCGAGTAACGAATCACATAATTCTACGTCTATAGCTCGTGTGGTTTAATGTTTCTGCTGTTCGTGCTTACCTTCCTCGTTGTGTGCCCCGTTACGTTCGCCTCGTTCGGGTAATCGTTCGACGTTCGTACTCTCGTCTATGTGTCTGCGCATGCGCGCTGTGCTTATAACTTCTTAAAGGGGCCGTTACCGGTTTCAAAAATCTTTATTGTTCCCGCGAGCTGTTAACGCTACTATTGTGTTATCTACATCGCTGTGGTGTGTGCGTCAAAATGTGATTACGTTGCTCACATTTTGACGCACACACCACAGCGATGTAGATAACACAATAGTAGCGTTAACAGCTCGAGGGAACAATAACGTTTTTTGAAACAGGTACCATCCCCTTTAAGAAGTGATAAGCACAGCGCGCATGCGCAGACACATAGACGAGAGAACGAACGCCGAACGATTACCCGAACGAGGCGAACGTAACGGGGCACACAACGAGGAAGGTTAGCACGAACAGCAGAAACATTAAACCACACGAGCTATAGACGTAGAATTATGTGATTCGTTACTCGCATTAAACGGTATGAGTACAAAAGACATTCGTTAACGCACAATAGCCAAGGGAGCATTAAGATTCAACGAGAGGCGGATATACACTGAACACTAGTTCTCAGAACCGTTAGCCGCAAGGTAGAATGAAAAGCTACGTAGTTAATTGATTGTATGATTATACACCCATGGACACCATTAGTTACTAAGGGATGTTTATATTTTATTTTTTGTAGAACCTTTCCCTGATGAAGGCGAATACGCCGAAATGCATTGGAATGGAATTGAATTTTGCAAATAAGCACAATGCATGTATATAAAGCGATAATGAAACAAAAGTTATAATGGATGTGATTAAAACATCGTCAAAATGAATACATAAAATGAAGATTGAACTAACACCAGAACGAGTGCAGTAAAGTCATTCTGAGTAAAGTTAAGCTGTTTGTATACAGCACATACCCAGTGCCCGAGGAGACCGCCCTAGTATCTATAGGACGGCTACACATTGACGTATTGGTATTACACTCCAGGTGGGGAGTGATTCCTAAGGAGCACGGCGAGAAGCAGAACATTAACAAGAAACACAGTGCACGACCTAAAACATAAGAAATTAAAATCTACCCACATGTGCCACTGGATTTACGCTAGCCTGGCTGATGAGGGGTGATGCCCCGAAATCGGATGCTTGTTTCCGGTCCAGGGAGGACATGGCTTGGCAGTTCAGTCTAGACTGTTCCCATGAGGCACAGGGTCAAGAGTGATTTGCATATGACTGGGTCTAAACTGGGGTGGCATTGTGAGCAAAAGAGCGATGGATTAACCCAGATCTATTGACTGGGGAGAACGTTTGATTTGCTCTGTATTCCGTCCATCATCTGTGAGTCTTTTGCTGACATGTGGAGAGAGGCAAGCCATCCTGCATGCTAAGGAGGACATGGCACTTTTGTAGATCCTATTGAATCCTTATGCAGTTCATAGCATGCAACAAAAGTTAAAGGACAGGCCTATCTTTTTATATGTGGAGTATCCACAGTCGTAAAATTAATATTACTAAAAATATACTTGCAATTTGTAAATAACCAAAAAATAGTAAACATACACAAAAGCGTACGTTTACCTTTGTGAACTAGGCCCTTAGCTTCTAAGCAAAAGCTGATCGAGTTTAAGGTATACTTTTTATTATGTCATGCTGAATCCGAGTTGTACTACTCACAGCCACCTCCTAGAATAATTCCTATCTGCTTGATTTTGTTATCCCTACAGAGCGAAGATCTCACAGCAGTAACTTGGATCTCACTGGTGAACAACAATACCCTCTACAGATATTGCAAGGTAGCCCAATAGCCCCATGACAAAGAGAAAGGGAGACATATTTTGTTTCATTTAAAGGGGCGAAAGTAGATGCAATATCCTTCATTCAATTGAAGGGGCTCATTCAGAATTGACTCCCCCAGAATTAGGGTTTTAAGTTTGTAAAAGTAGAAAAACCGTGGTCTTGACGACTTGTGATTTCAATATTGAAATACTGAATAGGACCTGTAACTGATTGTGAAGCCAGTGAAAATGTTACTGAATTTTATCAATATGCTTAAAATAAGAGGTAAAATAGCAAAGAGTCAGGAGTGTGCTATCTTTATGTGGTATGTGTTGGCATCATGGATGTTAGAAAGCCTTCCATAACATAAAACTTATACTGTTGACAAGACAGATCTAAGATAAGCAAATGTAATAACATAAGGTTTCAGGAAACCAGTGTAGTTTAGTCACCGGGATACTGATGAAGGTTTTTGCCAGCTTTTCAAAATGTAGGTATCAATATGAGGAGAAGAGGAGCATGGCAAGGCCCCAGATCTTTGCACACATAGAACCGTAGGCAATGGAATAATTGGAATTGGTAAGTAGAAACAGGCATTGGAAAAGCCAATAGGTCTGGCCTTGGTGGCCAGGCTTTTGACTATGACAATGTTTGTTTTGTTTTGCTTTCTTTTTAAAAAGTTTTATTGTTGGAGGATATGGGGCCCCCCAAATATTTAAAAAAATAATAAACATTAGCTCAAAGCAAAATATTTTTTAATTTCAAAAAGCGCACGTCAAAAGAGTTCCTGCATTTAAGGGAATTACTCTGTGTCGGATGGGCTTCTAGTGAAAGAGCACAATGCCATCACTCACAGTGAAGTTAGCCAATGGCTGAATTAAGCTGCCCCACTGCTCCATACTGTAAGCTCTAATGGGTGCAAGAGAAATGTGAATGAACAGAAGATCATTGAATGAAGAGGATTGGTTTAAAGCTCCTATATGTAAATACATTACATATATTGAGAAACAAAGTTAGAAGGGTCGAGGTACACAATACCACACCACACATCAAAAGTGATTGGATAAAATGTAAATCACATGTGGTGCAAAGAACCTGGAGCACAACCCTTCTCTACTCCAAATTGAAAACAAGTTTTCAAACTAACATATCCACCTAATGGTCCAGCACACACAAAAATGTAATCAATATAACCATATACTGGGAATCGGCATGGAAATAGTCCACAGGTTTGTACTTAGAGCATATCAGTCAAGAATAATGAACAACAAGTAATCACTACATTCAATAACAGATATTATCGTTCAAATATTCTTTATTCTTCATGTTTAAAAGAAACGTTGTGGATTAAAGATAGTCGTAGCCAATGTATTTCGTCCTTTATCGGACTTCATCAGGGCTCCACATTATGTGTCAAACGTATTCTATTTGTTATCCTTTAAATCAATATAGATATTTTGACGAATCAAATCCTTCTCCAAACTTTCAAACAGTATAGGTATTTTTACCAATCGAATCCTTTTGTATAATAACACAAAATTGGGTCCGTGTGCCCAGAACGCTTCAGTCTCCCTCGCGTTGTCATGCAGCAAAACAACAACGCGATTCAATTCGTCAATATATCTATATCGATTGAAAGGATAACGATTAGAATACGTTTGACACACAATTTGGAGCCCTGAAGAAGTCCGAGAAAGGAAGAAACGCGTTGACTATAATTTTCCTTAATCCACGACATTTCTTTTAAAGATGAAGAAAAAAGAATAAAGAATATTTGAACTATAATATCTGTTGTTTAATGCAGTAATTACATGTCGTTCATTATTCTTGCCTGATATGCTCTAACTGCAAACCTGTAGACTATTCCCATACCGGTTTCCCAGTAATATGGTTACATTGATTACATTATATATATTATTTAAGTAAAATCAAAAGCTCTTGGCTAACACCACTAAAAAACACGCACATTGTCATAATAGTTCCTGACAGGAACTGCTTTATGAGCTGATCTTTTCTTTGTTAAAGAGCAGAATGCATTACTCACAGTGAAGTTAGCCAATGGATGAATTGGGCTTCCCCATGCAGTGTGCGGTAGAAAGAGGAAGAAGAAAATGAGTTACTTACCTGTAACTGCAGTTCTCCAGTATTGGTATTTTTCATAGAGTCACATGCTTGAATCAATAGCCATCTTCGAAGTGGGAGTTCCACTGTACCATAATGAAGCAGTGTATATCATGATATTGGACTACAATGGTAATAAACAATGACTTAGATAGCCTATCTATGACCTTTCAGGGGAGGAGGGTGGGTTGCTTGTGAATCTATGAAACATACCAAATACTGGAGAACTGCAGTTACTGGTCAGTTAACTAATTTTCTTCTCAAGTATTGGATCTTTCATAAATGCACATGCTTGAATCAGAATAGCAAGCAATATTGTAGATAAACCTTTTGTAAGATAAGTACCCTTTGAGGATGGTGGGTAACAGTTTAACATATGAATAAATCAGCACTTTGAATATATGATAGCATATATATGACATTATATACCGATAAATGTGTGTGTGTGTGTGGGGGGGTGTGTGGGGGGGTGGGTGTATATATATATATATATATATATATATATATATATATATATATATATATATATATATATATATATATATGAAAGCTCCCTCGTTCAAAGAACGCACCTCACTCATGGGGGTTACCAGGTCAGTGCTTTATTGACAGCAGCATGCACGATAGCTTGCAGGCACAGGAGAAAGTCTCTGATGTATTCAGTGGCCAAAGTTCGTCTCGAATATAGTCCGACGCGTTTCGAAGGTCTTGCCTTCTTCTTCAGGGAAAAGATGAGCAATACTTTAAATATATTCAGTGAAAAACCATAGGTTTCAAGGACGTTATAGTTATATAACGTATAGCGCATTGCGAGGGCGCGAGTTATAGTTAGGTCTGCTAACTACAACGCCAAATTTCTATGGTTTTATATGAGTGAAATCTCCAACTAACTATAACGTCCCTGAAACCTTTCAGTGAATTTCGACGTTTTTTTTAATGCTAATTTCTAACTATAACGTGCCTGAAACCTATCGTTTTTTTCAGTGAATTTCAAAGGTTTTTTTAAATGCTAATTTCTAACTATGCCTACAAAGGTAGGACATGTGAAGAAAGAGGAAGAAAAGCGCAGAAAGAAGCAAGACAAATGCAGAAAGAGACAACAGAAGTCCAGAAAGACGAAGAAAAATGCAGGAAGAAGAAGAGATGTGCAGAAAGAACCAACAGAGGAGCAGAAATAGGCCTTGTTGCAAAATTCCCCCGCCATCATAATATGGCTAGGGGAAAACATCAGTACGATGGCGGAGGGACCGCCGCTAGCGGTGGCGGTCCCTCCGCCATCGTAATGACCCCCTATGTTCCAAAACAGAAAGGCCTGGCCCAATTTTTATGTTTTGTCCTGGTTAATGGGGAAGCTGTCGTAATAAGTCTGGCAGTTTAGGGCTGGGCGCACAGCGGATGTTGTTGATTCTTTGAGTAAATTTGTGGGTGTTTCAGAGGATTTTGAGGTGCTCCTGCAGGTGTCGCAACTGTTCGAGTGCGACTTGAGATAGAAACAAAGTTGAGTATGCTACTAGAGCGTAGGCATATCCCTGCTACGGGCACACTTGTGTGGTTCGAAGGCACCAGGGATGGTGCGTCGAATTCCAAAAAAGTTCAATTCAAAATGGAATGAATAAAAAAAAAAAATTGAAAACTTCAACGCATAACTTTTGAATTGAACTTTTTTGGAATTCGACGCACCATCCCTGGTGCCTTCGAGAGGACACAGTATTCTATTCAGGATGAACAAGCAGCTGCACAAACAGTAGCACGTGAGCATCTCAAAGGCAGGAGTGCCAGAGTGCGAGAATAATGAGCATATTTTCATTGATCTTTTTGGACAGGTTCCAAAATCGGTGACCGCTAACAACCATGGTAGTACAATAGACAGCAATATGTAGAATGCTGCACTAACACATGCAAATTCAGAATTAATACTAGCATTTACAACAATCAGGATTGTAGGCACTGGACTGTGTATTTAAAAATCCCACTTGGAACAAAAAAGATCATTTCTCTCTCTCTTGACATCTTCATGTTGCAACATGATAAGTTGGACTAAAGTCATACCAATAAAAAAAAAGAATTAAACAATGAAGAGAAGGAAATGCAACAAGAACACAGAGTACTAATACATCAAGTTATCAAAGCGTGTCTACTAAAGTATGTTGATTTAATGAAGTGCAGCAAAATGTCCTCTGGTCACTACAATGGAAGTAAAACAACATTTCCAGATCTGGCAGTCCACGAATAAATGGAACTAATAAAAATGTCAGTAAGTCAACATGCAAGTTTTACAACCAGTTTTTCAAATGATGTTGATATTTGAATTAACAGAGGCTAAAAATACTCAGGATTTGATTCCAGTGGCGCAGGACCGTCGCCCTACTGCTTTTTTGTAGTGAAACAAAGGGAAAATAAAATGATAAAAACTCGCATTTTTATCATTTTACTTTCCTCTTCTTACACCGCTTTGGTTGAGGGGGCGGGGCAGGGGAGGATTAGTAGGAAGCACCCTTCTAAGTGCGCAAGGACTGCTTGGCCGGCCCTCTCGGGCCGCCCAAAACAGTCTTGCACACTTCACATGTTCTCCATGCAAGCTGCATCGCAGCCTACGTAGAGAACATGCCTGAGCCTCCAGTCAGCATCTTAGCGCTGAACCACGGTGCTCTGACCAATCACAACGCTGCTAAGGCAGCATTATGATTGGCTGACTACCAGCCTGGGTGTACTTCCTGTGGTCGAGTGAGGGAAAACTATGGAGGAGAGACACCGTGAGGAAAAGACGAAAAGGCAGGTTTTTGTTTTATTTTTTTTTCCACCTTCCCTCCCGCGTTCCCCCCGCCCCTGCACCTCTGATCCATGCTGGACTCAGTTGCTTGATTCACAAAGGGCCTCGCACTCATGGTGCCCCACAGTTGTACCCCCTACTGGGGGTGGAATTTCCTCTATGAGAATTCTCCCATGTGAGGAGACTCCTCCATGAATGTGGGCCTTCGCCAGCCACAAGTGCAGTGAATCAGGCCCATAATGGCTGAGATGGAGCAAAAAATGCATGACTTCAACTACAGAGACAGGTGGGAATTGAACCCTAAATATCTATTTATTTATGCCATTCCAAGTATTGTAAAGTTGTATATAGATCAGGTAGATATCTAAAAGCGGGCCGCAAATTTCAGTCACACCAGGATGTTTAAATGAATTGGCGAACACATAGGTAGCTCTTTTGAAACTTACAAGATTTAGGTGACAGGGAAAGTCAACCAAAGCTGGGGTTGCTTTGACGTCCGATAGCAAAATCACAGTTCCCCCCATCCCTAAATAATTTAATGCATTCCAAATGAAAATGAGAAAAAACTAGAAGCAGCAGTCAGTCCTAAATGCATTTTCTCAGAAACGACATTTTAGCACCATTGATTTCAATTAAATGCGCAGAATAAAAGTGCCAAAGATATTTAAATGTAATAAATCAGTTTCCCCAGTTTGACCTGCAGGACATCCAGCCACCAAGCAATGTCGCAATGTCAAATTTTTGGAAGGTAAATCAATTGACCATTGATGTGTTTTGACATCTGCTGCTGTGGGGCATCATAGGGTAAGGTAAAAAAAGAATAGGTTGTTGTTTTATTTTAAATTAAATGGCATTATAGCAGTGCCCGACCCATATGTGGCCATTGCGTGTATGTGGACTTTTTAAAATTAAAGCCCTTCATAACAAAGTTTTACCTTGAAACCACAGAATAAAATTAAGTAGTGAGAATGCAACAAACATTCTCTGAGGAAGGAAAACTCATTTTTCCCTCTCGTATTTAAGGAATCGCTCAGGATACAGCCCAAATTCTGTAGCACTGTCATAAGTAATACGACAAGCGAAACCTGAGACCGATTCAATTATTGCCAGCCATCAAGAATGAATTTCACAATTGCTTGAGTTTGGTAGTGATATTAATGAAGCCTGAGAGACGCCCAATACCAAAAGTGTATGTGAAAATTACAAAACAGATGTGTGCCTGAAACACGACTTATCATGTTAGTAATGGTGTACGTTTCTACTCAACAAAAACAGTAATAAGTCCAGCAGCACACTTAGTACAGCAATGCTCACCAGTAGAAAATAATGGTTGGGAGGTAGGGCTTAAAATATAATCCAACAGGAAATAATGGCAAATTTGTTAAAATAGTTAAAAATAGAAATACATGATAATTTAATTTAAAACACATATTTAAAAATAGTGTATATTTATTATTAATTATAACATATTTTAATATCTTCTAAAATTGAAAATCAATGTACCAAATGTTTTTTCATTCTACTTTTAATTAGTTATGTACATCCCTTATAATATTATTAATGCACACCAAATATCTTTCTTTTTTTTTACTTTAGGTGGGAACTTATTTTAAGAAACAATTTAAATTGAATTTAATATATTTACATTAATTAAAAGATTTCTTTCAAAAGTAAGTTAATAGTGCTATAGCATTTTTCTTTAGTTCTATTGTAAATTATGTTATAATTAAATATGTACTGTTTTTAGAAATCAATGGAGGAAGTGCCTTCCTCCATTGATTTCAATGGAAAAATGTTACAGTTACAGTGAGTAGCCATGTATGGTGCTGAATGTACTTTTCTTGCTCACAGTAAATACAAGCAATGCCAAAAGGTCTGGCCTTAAAGGAATATCGTATGGTAATGGTAAGCATTACAAGTAAATAGCATGGGCATTGATATTTAAAAGATGTAGGTTAAAAGGTCAGATGACAGTTGCACTATCAGGCTCGACATAAAAATCTATGTAGGTTAATGACTGCCCTGCTGTGCTTCTGCCAGAGAAAAACACCATCAATTATCGAGTTATCAAAGACACTTTAATAGCACTGCAATGTCATGTGTGCCTCTCACAGATCAAGCTCAGGCAGCTGGAAAAATAGACAAGATGAACACAGCTGTGTGAAGGGCAAGCACTTTTTTGTGGAAGCACATAACTTCAGCCCAATCAAAACATGTACTCCTGGCTCCCAAAATGTGGGCAGAGTTACAGCCCCTGTCTCGGTGATACTCACACAATTATCTGGCAACAACAGCACTGTAAAGCCAACCATAACAAGCATTGAAAATACAATACTTTTCGCAATTGCTTGAGTTAAAGCTATTGGCATTGTAAATGGCAATGTCCTTTACCTATGTGTTATGGAGTGTATGTTTGCAATGTGTAGTCGAATTATGTGGGTTGGATTGGAATTGTTAGTTGTGGAATTGTGTGGCGTGGAATTGTGTGGTATGGAGTGGATTTGTGTAGAGGAATTATGTGGCATGGTATGCAGCAGAATTATGTGGATAATAATTATGTGGTATTGAGTGTACTGGAATTATGTGGATTGGGATTGTGTACTATGGAGTTTGAATATATGGATTGGGTTGAGTGGGCTGGATAGGAGTGGTGTGTATTGCATTGTTCTGGGGTGGACTGGGGCGGATTGGTGTTGGGTGAGGTGAAGTGGATGGATTTGGAATGGAGTGCATCAGAAGGACACCTACGGAACCACACAGGAAATGAAAACCATTATTAATATAGTTAGATTAAAGTAAAAATATGATGGAAAATATAACTTGAACTAGTTCTGCCTTGCAAGTATGATTAAAAAAATTCTCTCTCTCTTATGCTGACCACAATCAATACTGAAAAAGGCCACATATGAATTCAATTAATGTACAAGACAA
Organism: Lissotriton helveticus; assembly: GCF_964261635.1. Taxonomy (NCBI): domain Eukaryota; kingdom Metazoa; phylum Chordata; class Amphibia; order Caudata; family Salamandridae; genus Lissotriton; species Lissotriton helveticus. The sequence continues at coordinate 324,698,839 of NC_136069.1, read as the reverse complement.
GCACAGCAAGAAAACCTAGAAGGTTTTTACTACAACCCTAAAAAAAAGTGCTAATCTTATTGCAGACCACCTTTGTATCAAATACTTGCATGCTACGTAGCCAATTATTACATATGATTGCCAGATTTGGGTACATTTATAATCCAAGCATTCAGCGTGTTTGTAATTAAGTACATCTTAAAGAAAATAATGTATTTCATTTTCTTTGCTCTATAATGAGGTTTTGGACACTGCCACACTATACCTATTAATACTGGCATATGTGTTAAATGAAAAGCTATGTAACATATGCAACAGTTTATGAAGTTTTCAATACTTTGCTTGTAGACTCGACTTTCAAGTGGCCAAGAATGTATAATTCAGTGGCACACAGCACAGAGAAATCTAAATATATCTAAATCTTTCATCCAAGAAATATGGTGATTAGCGTCAGAACATCTTTATATATATCATGTGCTGAGCTGAGCCTGCCAAATCAGGTAACCTTTCAGAGTTCCGTAAATTGAACATAATGTGTTTTGCTAAGCGCTCCTTCAGAGTTTGAAATTTGCTTTCCCTGTTTAAATATATTTGTGTAATAGGCACTCGTGCTGCGAAAGCGCGAGGAAAGGCCTGACACAACTCAACTTTCACGGGGGCGATCAGTGTAAGATGGGGCTGAATACCACATGTCTGTGTTAACCCCTTCCCTGCGGGGGTTATTCCCCCGCTCTGCTGGGGGGGATGGGGGCGCGCACGGCGCCCGCATGCTCATGACGAGGTGAGCTCGTCATGAGGCATGGCGCTCCTGTGCTCATGACGAGCTCAGCTCGTCACAGGTGCATTACCTGCCGTGGAACGCTCAGCACAGCAGGGGAATTCTCCCCGCATGCGAGCATTCCACGGCTCAAGACGAGATGAGCTCGTCATGAGCACCGGAGCGCCGTGGCTCATGACGAGCTCAGCTCGTCATGAGCATGGGAGGGGTTAAAGGAGCTGTTGGCGCTGGTGCTCTAAACACCCTATATAATGTGACTAAAATGCACAAGTTAACATGCCATCGGCAGAGAAAAAAACCCACAAGTTTGCTATTTGTCAACAGCTCCGATTTAAATTTTGCTCTTAAGATCGCAGGCTTGATTTTTGTTCACAGTTACGTGAATGGGCTTGTCGTCTCCTGTTGCTAATTTCTAAGGTGGCTCAGTCCTCATCCTTTCGGTGACCTAAATTTGCAGAGGGCAGAGGTCACCCCGGAGGGGGCAGCCTCTAAAGTCAGAGGCATAATCGAAACACTGCATTAGAGGAAGTGACATCATGCTCCCTCCGATAACAATGACAACAGGAGAAATTAATTCACACCTTTGATTTTGATGACTGACATGGTTTCTTTTAAATAGACATTATTGCAAACTTAGGGCATTGGTGATTTAATAAATAGTGACTTATAACAGGCACAGTGTTAAACGTATCTAAGCACCACAAGCAGACAGAATGTGACCTTTGAACCTCCAGAGAATCGCCCACCGCAATCACCCAGTCAGTAATACACAAACGTAAAAGAACATCCAGAAGGATTTACTCAGACTGGTTAAAGTGATGTTGAAAAATAGTCTGACGGGGTTGAAAGGAGAAAGGTTGGCCTGCCTATAGATATGCAAAATGGCGCCCATGTCTCAATGTACACAATAGAATGTCTTAGGTGGAAATGGACCACTGTAATTCGCAACTAAATTATACCTCCACTCAGAACAAAAACGAACTTCCTTTACAGTTTATTTACCTCAGGATTCTATCTGCGCCACAAATCAAAGGTACAAAGAGCAATCACATCTTATAGGCGGGTGGACGGAAGTAGGCGCCGCATGTTTTATTTTTCTTCAGTCTGGTATGAAACTGTTATTGGTGTTCCCCTGCTTTGCTGACCCATTAATAGAGGGCACAATTGAGAAACCTACAAAAAAGTTTTGCAGTTCTTTGAGCGCAGTGAAAGTGTTCCAGGGCTGAGCGGGAGCACCAGTCTCTTTCTGCCTCACTCGATGCACACGAAAAGGGTGGGGGAGGGGAACTGCGTTTGTGCTCGTAGCGGGGGAGAGGGAGGGCTCTTAACACGAAGCCGGAGGGGGAAAGCAAAAAATAACTAGCGCGTCTGAGGCTAAAAGCAAAATAAATAAATAAGCGAGGCCAAGGCGGACAAAAAAAAGTGCTTACCCACTAATTGAAGTGAGACAGTATAACGCCGCAAGTAAAGGATCCAGTTCGGATGGGCGGAGCCAAAAGGAGACAGGGCGGTAACAAGGAGGGACTAAAAAGCCTCCTTCACAACAGAAAGCCAGTGTTTAGCCTGAACTATGACGCAAGGCAATGGGAAGAAGGGGCGGGGTGGGGCTTCAAGTCCCCTTCTGAAAGTGTATCGATAAAAATAAGCCTCGCACAGCGAGGAGCGCATGCGTGCACCAGCGCTAGGTCTGCAAGACCTAAAAATGACACTCATGATAAAAGGAAAAAAAGTCTTACATCTGTCATACAGTTGTTCCCTGTGCCTTCTGCCCATTGCCAGTCATAGCTCAGAATTGGATTTCTTTCTAGTAACAATTCATAATTGAAGAAAAGGTAGAAACTCATCCTGGGTAGAACCCACCCTAACCGGCTTTTTAGCAGCAAAGAGGGCTTTACATTACTGGAAGACCAACAACAATTGTGCCTGGACTTTTTTTGATCAAAAAGTTCAAGTTCTTTCAAATACGAATCAGTTGCATCAAAAATCGGCCAACGCGTTTCGCTCCCACACTGAGAGCTTCCTCAGGGCGAATAATAACAAATACTTTGGTCGATCCGAAATGGTGAGAACACAATCCAGTTCTTGGAATTGCCAGTGCAGAGGATGGCAACGTAGCGGGAACCCGAAATTGCTCCAAAACGTCCTGTAGGAAATGAATAGTCAATACGTATAGTTGAAACAGATGTAAATTGAGGCAAAGGGTCTATGGTCTCCGGATCCACGCCTCTCGAAGTATAACTGAAAAAGCCTCCAAACTGAAGGAAAGGCCTCTCAGCGGTATGTAAAACACCCAAAGTATGGTCCTCTTCAATTCTTAGTTTCGCCCAAGGACCACCAGAAAATTCTCATAAAAGGTCCAAAAGGGTAAATGTAATATCGCAATCTGAGCGGAGGGCTTGTAGTAGCAAGCACAACTCAGTGATCTCCTGCCGGCAGTTCACAGGAGGAAATAACTCTTAAAGACGTGGTGTCTCAATACGTTCATCAATCCGGACATCAATAGTAAGGCGCAGCATAGCGTTGCGCATAGATCCCCTGTGATCTGGAGCACAGTGACGTCACTCAGCAGCTGACGCAGGGGCTGTTTGCACAATCACTCTAAACTATTATTGGAACTGGTATTGAGGTGTGGCATCGAGGGCCCGCTGCTCCTTTTTTCTATATGTTCAGATACTATTGGCAGAGACTTGAAATCCAAGCAACATGACAAGTTCATATATGTGTACCAATAACTATACCTGGTGCATATAAACCCATCACATTTTTGTGCATTTTTAATGAGTAATTGACATGATAATGAAGTTGTAAAGAATGTACACCAACATATTTTTCCATATTGTTAAAAACATTAATTAGGCCTATTAAGACCGACGCCTGTCTCCAGCCAAACCTGACCACTGTCGCCACCAAGATGCAACTTTAAATCCCCTTGGCTTATGTGTTGACGTCTACCTTAACTTCTAGACTGATATAGCACACACTAGCAAAGGCAACTTAGTATCAACTAACACTGCTCCATAGAGCTAAACAATTGCTGCCAGAAGATTACAACAAAATAATCCTTTCAGGCTCCAGTCCTATCACATATCAATGAAGATCATACTCTATAAATTATTCCAGAGATTCAACCGCACCCTTCAAGAGAAATCTTCAAGCTGCAGCTAGCCTCGTCTAAGGTCTTCAAAGTTTTAGTAGGATAACACCAACTTTCATATAACTCTTTTGACTCTATCTACCACCCAACATCACCATCAAGGTCTGGTTCATCATCTATAGGGCAGTCACCAATGACACCCAGTCACCAACTCAAGCACCCTACAAGACCTACATTTTGATAAAGAAGGTGACAGAACATGGTTTAGGAAGGGGATTGAGGTGGTAATCAGGAAATGCGCCACTCATGAGTGACTGGTCAAGAGGGAATGTAGCTAAATGAATGGATGAGGGAATGAGGGAATGCAGCAGTGAGTCACGGCGGCATCGGAGGTCAGAGAGAGCTCCCCCCCCCAGAGACAGACAGCGGCAGAGACGAGGGCTGCTGTTACGGTTGCTGTGACCGGCCCACATCTTGCCGCGGCCATGACTACGGACCCCCCCCCCTCCCTCCAGCTAGCTTTGCAGTAGTTGTGTGGCACCGCTGCTCAGAGGAGTGAGAATCAGGAGGCTGACGGGAGTGAGAATTGTGAGGAGCGAGAATTAGAATTGTGAGGAGTGAGAATTGTGAGGAGTGAGAATCAGGAGGCTGACAATCAGGAGGCTGACGGGACCGGGAGGGACCAGGAGGGACGCCGGATCAGTGGAGGCTGGAGGTGACAGCGACATCTGTGGGCTGAGAGAGGCCCCCATCCAGACCTGTACACGATTTGATTAAGGACTACAACTGCCAAACGTTGCTGGCAAACTCAACAGGCTTACGGTGCAGCTTGCACATAAGGTATTTATTTCACCCCACCCGCCTGCTCACATTTTCTAAGCTATCTCCTTTGTTCAAAATGGCTGGCGCCATAAAACTGTAGCAATAAATCCCCCTCATGCCTCCGATGTCCACGAGGCTCCCAGCTCAACTCCCCCACACAAGACTACCAGAAGTAGAGATAAGCCTCCTTCCCATCATGCTATGAACAGGGCTTGCTCTAATGGAAAGTGAAACTGCCCTTCCCTGTGCTCAAAGTAATAGCAGCAGACAGAGGACTAATTCCCCTATCTCCCATAACGGTTCGGCCATCTTAGACTGTCTATCCTGGGCGACCATCATGGACTAATCACTCCTCAGGACTGAGTGTCTGCCTGTCTTCAGTGGTATTACATGTTACTATACTATACTATATGCCTTTCTACAGTGGTATTACATGTTACTATACTATATGTTATTATATTATATGTTTACAGTTGTATTTTATTTACGCTAGTCATTCCTCAGGACTGAGTGTCTGCCTTTCTACAGTGGTACTATATGTTACTATACTATATGTTATTATATTATATGTTTACAGTGGTATTTTATTTACAGGGGCATTATATTCCTAGTTGGATCTTGCACATATCACTCTGTCCTCACCTGTAATGCACCGATGTTACCTTATATATATACATCATATGTTTACACGCCAGACGAAGACAGGGTGTCTGCCTTTTACAGTGGTATTATATGTCTATATTCCTAATTGTATCCTGCACACTCCACTTTTTCTTCACCTGTATGCACCGATTGCTACCTCATATATTTAGGCTGCTCACTAGGGTCACTGTTGGTCTCATATGTCTATATTCCTAATTTTATCCTGCACATCCCACTTCTTCCTCATCTGTATGCACCGATTGCTACCTCACATATTTTGGCCGCTCACTAGGGGCACTTTTGGTCTCATATAATTGGGTTGCAACTGTATTTTGTCTAATGACTCATGTACCTCATTTGTTATTGACTACTCACTATTTGACTTCTATTTGAAACTATTTGACTACTCAGTATTTTGGCTACGGACTCTTGTACCTCATTTATACTGCACATCCCACTTTTTCTTCACCCTATGCACCAATTGCCACCTCATATATTTGGGTTGCTCACTAGTGTCACTTTAGGTCTCATATAATTCTTGGTTGTAATTGTATTTTGCTACTGACTCATATACCTCATCTATTTGTGACTACTCACTATTGTTATATAGCATATAACTTCTGGTGCAACTTTATCTTGCTACTGATTCATGCACCTCATTTATTTAGAAACACCCATTTTTGACTATTCACTATTGTCACTTTTGATTCAGGTATTTTACTATCTGCATTGGTATTTCAGTCTAGTATATCATCAGTATTATACCTATATCCTATGCTGTACTTGTTTGTAACCCACTATGACTTCAATGTAATGCACTGATTAATTGCTCATATTGACCTGTTACACTTATGTAACCTGCTCCCATTTCAAGTTTCATTCCTTTATGCACCAATTACTACCTCATACACTCTGGCTGCTCATTAATGCCACTGTTGTTACATGCAATTGGGTATTAGTGTATGTGTTTGTATTCTGCTCCAGTTTATCATTATTGTGCACCTTACATCTGTGCAACACGCACCCACTACAGATCTTATCCCTGTTTGCATTGACTACTACCGCATACACTTTGGCTGCCCGCTAGAGTCACTTTCATTCCATGCAACCGGCGATTACTGAGCACCCTCCCACACCTACCGACTCCGTCACCCCAACATGGAGCTCATCGGCAAGCACACATACAGAATCAACTACCCACCCGCACTCACCAAAAAAGCCGCTAAACGCTGTAAACACAACTTACTGAGGTCCCACCCTGAAATACCCTTTGCAGACACCTATTACTCACCGTTCAATGGTGCCGTAAACATTGATATCATCTTCCACACCGCACGCAGAGCTCAATGGAGAAAAACGTTCCTCTCTTTACTCACCGTATCCAATTCCAGGAAATCCGCTCATGGCCAAACACTCTCCATAACACCATCCCAACTCTTCCCAGGCAGAACCTCCATCACTATATATAACAACGGGATTGTCCTAATCCAATCCACAGACAGGAACCTGGAACTACTAGATAACCTGTTTCACACTTTCTTACAGCACCTCTCCAATCCGCGGACCCCACTCAGTCCGACCACCCTTGACCTCACAGCCCCCAACCACAACGATGCTAACCCAGCTCAGTCCCTAAACGACACGCACCTCTCCTCCACCACCGGCACCGTCGTCATCCACCCACCTACTGCAACCACTTCACACTCCTCAATCACAGACTTAGATCTCTCCCCGACATACACCAGCCGCACCCCCTCCCGTCCCACCAACACCCTGACTTCCATTCATACCACTCCCATTCCTCTCACCCCTGTCACCACAGCCCCCAACCACAACGCCTCTAGCATACCTCAGCCCCAAAAGGACACACACCTCTCCTCTACCAACAGTACCTTAGTCATACACCCACCTACGGTTGATACCTCACACCCCTCAATCACAGACATAGATCTGTCACCCATATACACCAACCGTACCCCCTCCCCCCTTTCACCAGCCCACATTCCCATTCTTTTCATCCATGACACCACAGCTCTCACCCACAATCCGACTAACCAAGTTCAGCACCAGACCGACACGCACACAGACAATCCCCACCCTTTATCCCCCCCACTCTCAGCCCCCACTTCCACACATTAACTAACCACACTGAGCACGCCTCTATCAATACAACTCCGCCTCCGCAAAAGAGAACCACATACAATCACACTCCCCCCCATTCTCACCCCCCATTACCCTTCATGCGCCCCCACCACCACTAACATACGCCCATCCTCCACCATGCACTCTCCACCTACCACCAATACCCTCCTCCATACTATGTCATCCTCCCCCAACCCTCCAATACCCACCACCAACACAAATCCCACACTAGACTACGTTATGGCCTCCCTCCTCCAGCTCAAAGAAGACATCCACATCATCAAACAACTACTCTGCTCGCATTCCAGTCACTCCTCACCCACCACCCTCCTCAAGCTCAAACAAGACATCCACATCATCAAACAATTACTCTGCACACATCCCAGACACCCCTCACCCGCCTTCACCAGCACCACCCTGCCTAACAGGACCTCCACTTGGTCGGCTGACTCTCGCACTCAACGCCCCCCGCACTGGACCTCAATCCCTGTTCGCAATCGGGAAAACCGTCCCCATCGCACCTGCAACACACTATCGGACCTCGATACAGTCACCCTCCTCCGCTCCTACGACCCAGCTCCCCCTAACAACATACCCTCCACCCTCCGCGCCATTCCAACGATTCATCCAAATCCCCTTAGACCCCCCACGCAAAACAACAGAATCTCTATCCTTAGTAACCTGAGAAAAGTCCCCCTCTCTCTCAAAGCCCCTTCCACCCTCGACACACCCCGTCTCAAATGCACCCTCCTCAACTGCAGATCGGCCTCTAGGCACTCCTCTGCAATCGCTGATCTCATCTTATCACTGGACATTGACCTCATCATCATGACTGAAACCTGGCTAACTGAATCTTCTACACCCATATTGGACATACTGGTTCCCCCCAACTATCACATCACCAGATTAGACAGGGTTGGTCAAAAAGGTGGGGGAATCGCATGTATACACAGGAGTAACCTCTCTGTCATGAAAGTAACCTCTCCCTCCCTACCCTCCCCAACCTCCTGTGAATACATTTGCCTTGATATTATCAGTGAAGGCAAACCGATTTGCTCTCTTCACGGCATTTACCACCCACCAGGGGACAACTTTACCTTCTTGCAACAAATTATGGATTTGATCACAACCAATTCAGGGCGACAACTCACACAAATATACCTTGGTGACTTCAACCTCCACTGGAACGATCACAATGACGCGGTGGTAAATAGTCTTAAAAAACTTCCTCGACGCCCTTGACCTCACCCAAATATGCAATAGCCCGACCCACGAGAAAGGCTCTATCATCGACCTTATCATCTCCAAAGAAGACTCTATCCAACTCGAATCTATCAAACCCTGTGACTGGTCAGATCATCACATTGTCACGTTCTTCATCAACGAAAAAGTCAAATTTAACCCGGTTCAATCCTTCAAGCCCAAAGTCTGGAAAAGAGACCTGAAAAAACTCAACCCAAACTCTCTACCCCCCAACAGCTGCAATATATTACTTCCTCCCATTGGCATTACGGATGTCCAATCCTTGACGGATCACTATCTCAACGCTATGACCTCTTTAGTTAATGAAGCTGCACCTCTGCAGCTAAAAAGAGCATCCACAAAAATGTCCAATCCTTGGTACAACGGGAGTCTCAATGACGATAGACGGGCAATGAGAATGGCAGAGCGCACCTGGAGATCAGCTCCCTCCGCACTGCACTTAAAAACGCTGAATAAAAAGAGAAATGCCTACTTCAGGAAAATAAAACGCACAAAATCAGATTTCTTCAGCCGTCAGCTCGACCATGCCAAAAATCGTCCGAGAAAGCTGTTTGAGCTAATCAGAACACAATCCAAGGAACAACTCCAACCACTCAGTACTCTGGGCGAAGCACCCTCCTGTGAAGACTTCGCTTCTTTCTTTATCCAAAAAACAGACAACATAAAGAACGATCTCCTCATTGACGTAAGTCTCTACCCCAAACCCCTCTGCACAGCACCCACTGAACCAAAAAACAATGCTACATGGTCATCCTTTGCCACCTACTCGGAAGAAGAAATTGGTAGACTGCTCAGTACTGTGAAACCAGCCAATCACCCCACGGACCCCCTTCCTGCCAACGCTGTCAAAGACCTTACCCCGTCGCTCCTCCCACTTTGGACTAAAATTATCAACAGCTCACTTCAACAAGGGACCATCCCCGACTCCCAAAAAGTTGGACAAGTCACACCTCTACTAAAGAAACCTACAGCCGACCCCTCTGATCTAAATAATTACCGTCCCATTACCAACATTCCGACTCTTGCCAAATTGCTCGAAAAATGCGCACAAACTCAATTGACTAGACACATTAATCAGTTTGATCTACTCAACCCTCATCAATCAGGCTTCAGAGCGGACCACAGTACAGAAACTGCTATGATACACATAATTGACGACGCCCTCCAAATCCTAGATCAAAACGATACCTGCCTCCTTATCCTTCTTGATCTCTCCTCTGCATTGGACACCGTCAAACATGAGAACTTACTTGATCTATTAAACACAAGAATGGGTATATCTGGAACTGTGCTCAAGTGGTTCACGTCTTTCCTACACAACAGAACGCAGAAATTCAAGAGTAACAACTTGATGTCTTCTCCAATACCAGTAACGCTAGGTGTCCCACAAGGATCCTCCCTATCCCCAACTTTGTTTAACCTAGTTATGGAACCTCTCACCACCTTGCTACAAGCATCCAATGTTCAATTCCACATGTACGCCGATGACACTCAACTTTATCTCAAAGTACAATCACCCAAATACATTATGCTCTTGAATTCAACGATCAGAAGCACCCAATCATGGTTGGCTGCTAATCACCTCAAGCTCAATGCTCTTAAAACAGAGTTCCTCTTGATCTCACCTCCTGCGAAGATCACTACCACTCAAATCTGGCTTAAACACCTAACCGCACTCAATGTTCAGCCCACCATTGTGGACTCAGCAAAATCTCTAAGCATAACACTTGACACCAACCTCAACATGCAGGAACACATCAACAAAGCAACTAAAGGGGCGAACTACCAGATCAATACCCTAAGGAAACTCAAACCCTTCCTTCCAGCCAAAGATTTCCAAACTGCGGTACAAGCTCTAGTCATCCCTCGAATAGATTACGGCAGCATCGCCCTCTGCGGCCTCCCCCTAACTACCACGGCACCCATAAGAGCTTCTCTAAACGCTGCAGCGAGACTCATCACCGGCTCAAGAAAACACTCACACATTTCCCCTGACCTGAGAGCCCTGAACTGGCTGCCTTTTGAAGCCAGAATTCATCTGAAAATCGTCTGCATCACGCACAAGGCTGTCCACCTGAGCTCACCCGGATACCTCGCCCAAAAGCTGACGATTTCCGGATGCTCTAGAAACACTAGAGGCACAAACAACCTCATGCTAAAGCCCCAAAGATTCCGCAAGGAAAAAACGTATAAACGCTCCTTCTCAGGAATGGCACCCAGGATCTGGAACTCACTCCCCCCTGAAATCAGACTCATCTCCTCTACCATGCTTTTTAAGAAAGAAGTAAAAGCTATCCTCATGGCTAAATACACTTGAATTATTACTGGGGATGATATTTACAGACGTTGTACCATTCAGATTTACTAATCTTTTTTGCATTTTTGTATGACGCGCGTTATTGACCTGCCTGAGTGTTTACGCTATCAATTATTTGTACTTGTATCATGATTGATGTATCTGGCTGACTATGCTCCCACATGTATCTTCCCCACCCCAATTGCTATTTACTCACACGTTGTTCCTTTCGTCTGTAAAGCGCTCTGATATCTGCAAAGATCTTGTTCGCGCTATATAAAACTTTCAAAATAAATAAATAAAATAAATAAAGGCAAACACAGAAAATGTCAGTGCTGCTGTTCATGAGATGAGATGAGAGAGTCAATTAGCAGTAGTACTGCCCTGAGCCAGATGGTCTACACCCAAAATCATCACATTACATAAGAACATTAGTAGGAATGGTGGTAACTGAGTTTGGGCGATGAACATGAATTTGACTGGTAAATGCTGAGAGATGGAATGGAAGCTAAGTTTTGACATGCTTACTGAGTAGGAATATTCCCAATCATAGGTCAAAAGGTGCTACTGGGTTTGAGGTGAGGGAGTCACGATTGATGACTTGCAGAAATGTGGCCTTGCTTTCCATTCCATTTCTAATAGATTCCTTGTAGAAACAAAGCAGTTGTGTCCCTATTACTGAACTCCTTTGTGGGGGGTGCAGAGCAAGCAGGTTGCATGAGCCAATGTATATATGTATATCTCGTTTTTTTTTAAAGCATTAATGTAATTTGGTGTTAATTTAGCACTCAATGGGGATACATAATAGCTCAGTACCATGTAGATATATGAGGATAACTTGAAGAAAGGGAAAAACAGGAAGACTCTTTTGAGTTTAGGTCTCTTGACTTCTGGAGGTGGATATCATATAGGTTGTGAATGGGGTGCTTTTTTGAGTCTCGCCCTTTTATATCTACCTTGCAGACAGATAATTAAGCAAGCTTCAATGTTTAAATGAAAAAGTAACACCTACAGTCATCTTTTTGTGTGTGTTATACAATGTTTTGTAACAAACAATTCTATGAGCTGAATCATTGAGCACAGCCCTGCTTTGACTAAGGAGGTCTACTCAACAAGATCAAAAATTTACCAACAACATAAAACACAGAACTTGTCTAACTGTGGGGAAAACTTCATTTGTTAATTGTGCTATTAAAATGAATATTGCTAAAACATACCACCTTTAAAATCATAGCACCACGCCACGATTGATAGGAATGTTTTGTGTCATATAGTAACTCTGAATTACAGGTTTTTAGAAAGGAAGATATCAAGTAATAATCCTACCTGGCAGTTTGTTTTAATGAGATCAGCAAACTCAAAACAACAGCACCTACTCACCTGGAGATTGACCATTCTAGGAAGGTAGGGATCCACCCACAAGAAGTCGAGAATAATTGGACCACAATGTAAAGAACTATATAGATCGAGGCATCCAGGCTTGAATTGCTGCATGAATGTTCAATTTGGTATGTATATTTTATTGCAGAGTACCCTGTGCATCCCATGATGTGCTTCGGAAGAAGCTTCACTCACCACATGCTTGAGCCAGGTCTCGTGGGCACTGATGGCATGGCCTTTGGCTGCACCGAATAATCCGCTGTCTGTCAAAGCAGGATAGTTCAGCCCCTTTGCACTGCACGTCTTGTGCTCTCGCAGACCCTAAGCATCAGACAGTAGGAAAAGTAGACATCAGATTTGACCTCCTTCTGAAATTTCTCAATCGCGTTTCACAGAAACACAAGATATCACAGTTCAGGTCTTCATTCTCACAAGCAGCATGGGTGAGTCTTACCAGCACGCATTGCTGAAATTGGTGTGTGCAAGTCAGTTATATAACCCTTATGTATGCAACTATAAGCGGTACAAGCTTTGGTGTTCTAATTTAAAATAAAGCATTTGCAAACACAAGTATTTACTGAGCTGATAGTTTAGAACATTTGTTGTACGGTTTTGTGACTAAACAGGTCTACTGCCCTTTTTAAACATATGTAACACACCAAATCCCAGCTCAGTTTCTACCTAGATATGCATCTGTGTTTGCTCAACAGATGTCAGCAAACTCCGAATTCAGCTGATTGAATTTTGGCTCTGGTTGTCTCGCAAGTTTATTACTCAACAGTTTTCCACCGGATCACATTTAAGGCCGTACAGCTGGTTCACAGTCCATTGAATGACCTTTGGCTCCCCCTTCTTATTAGCACTACTTTCTCTATTGGCAGCTGATAACATCATCAGTTCAACTTTTGTGTGTCCACACGGGTCTAGAAGGCCCATGCTGTTTTCTCTGTGCATGCAATAATCATTAGGATCACACTATGATCATGCCTTTGGGAGTTTCCCCAGATCAGATATGGTTATTCACACAGGTCTAGGACACTCCTCGTTCACGCCTTCTGTACATCTAAATTTGTTATCTCCTGAAAGTTACATGTATTCTTTCCACTTTAACCCCTAAATGACTAGACCCCTGATCTCTGTTTGTTAAGGGGCTCACCAGAGAAGAACCAACTCTCCCCATATCTGGTCAAATAATCCCTTAATATTTAGTTAGATACTCCATTTCTAATGCACTGCCTATTTGACTCTTGTTCAAGTGTTATTACGGAATCCTCCTAGCTTCTCCCCCACCATCTCCATTAAACATTATTCCAAATTACTCATTGACCACAACAGATGCCTCCACAATTTCCTCACTCTGGTCTGTAAAGCACACTAAGGCCTAGACCCTTCCTCAACTTGGCCACCTTGCTCTGCATTCCCGACCTACCACTCTCCTCTCTATCCAAGCTTTCTTCTGCCTACCCAGATGTGGGCCATTCAACCTCCCCAAGCCCTCTCTCAGATGCTCTTCAACGTTTGATCCTCAGCCTTTCCTCATGCCTTCAAAGTGGCCCTGCTGAACAAGGCATCAAGCCAGCCAGACGACCTACTTCCCAATTTCCGGATCAATGTATATAAACTGCTATGGAATATATATGTACTACCATGGACAAATACGTGGTGTTGTACATGGCATTATTTCAATCACATTCATGGTCACTAACTAGAGGTAGACAACAGGCAGTCACTTCAAACCCTGACTTATCTTTTGGTAGACCTAGTACAGTCTTTACTAACCCTCATCGCGGGAGTCATGAAGGCCGCTATGAGAACAACAAGCATTGGGAAACACAATAGTTTAATTTTTGTGTTGTGGGGATTGGGCGTGGACACGTTATACAAAGGTCAAAACTACTGTACAGAGACTTCTGTCACTACTCTGTCTCCATTGCTACTGGGCTACTCACCAACCAATTATTAAGGTGGTGGCAATCTGGGAAACAAAGGAATAATAGAGGATGTATAATGCTGTTGCAAAATGGTCATATTGTTTATAATAAGTCTGAGTGTGACACTATAGCACTGGGGAACAAGTGCTAACAAAAGGCATCTGGAAAATAGATGGTACAAAAATAAACCAACTCTTTCTTCCTGTAGCATCCATTTTCAAAAGCTTTGGCCCAAGATCCCTCTTCATTGTTGCTGGGCCGCTCAGTGCCTGGTTTCAGAAATAAAATGGTGCCTCGTGTATTACAACTGAGGTAATAGGACTAGAATGGTCCTGTGGGCTGATCCAAGATATCAGTGGCAATATCTCAAGTCAACAGCGGACGTTTCCAGGGAGGAACGCACCTTAAAGTAAGTCTAGAGTATAATATACTTTTTATGATTGGCATAAGGAACATACACATAAAATCTAAAAAGTGTCTCTAAGTGCCCAGTTTACTTTTTAGTTTTATACTCTTTCACCTTCTCCAAGCCTGTCAGCACCACAGTTAAAGTTTCTATTCATGTAGCTGCCCAGGCACAATCTGCTGCTCTTTGACAAGCTATATATGCATTCCATAAGAGATACTCATCACTCAACAACATATAGATTCAGGTGGAGATCTACCAGACCAAAGAATAACTGTTCAAACATTTGTAACTATTAAAGCCCGCCCTTTAACCAAAAAGGTAGTTTGGTGGTTTTTTTCTTTTTTACAAAATATCTCTAATTCCCATTAGGCGTTATTCTAAAAACCCAACTTTGTTTTGCACTCTATCAATATGCCTTTTCAAAGTACAAGCATATAACATTTCTTTTGTAACCTAGATCCACCTATTTACCTTCCATCTCATAATCCCTTAAAACCTAGTTCTGCAGGCTAATAGACCTACGTGCTAAACCTCCCTTAGCACACTAAAATGAGTAATCTCTACTGTGTGATAAATTGTGTTTAACGCAGGTCACTGTCAAAATGGACATTATAATAATACACCCCTATTCTGAATAAACATACTGTCCAGAAAGCTGGAACACTGCCAGCTACATTATTGAGGTGAACAGATAATTATGTACATTGTAAGAAACGCAGGGACAGAATTACCTGGCAAAATCGCTAATCTGTTTTACTGAACACATTTGAGACAACAATGCAAATGGCCAAAATGTGCTAATAATCACTAAATGCATAGCAACTACACTGTTTCCAACTCAATACTTGTAAATGTACAGGGTAGCAAGGTAATTTCAGACTTTCCAACAGATTTTACAGATTCGATGCACTGTGCAGGAAATAGGGGACAATGCCAGACTGCACTTACCACCAGCAAATACATCCAAATGTGCCTCTTTACAGAAAGACAGCACAGAATATTACGCCCGCCAATCTAGAATAATGCACAGTCAGAGGTTACATGCATGAACTACTTACAAGTGGGCTTCTCCATGAACTGCCTTTTGCAATAGATGATGCACAGGATGAGCAGGGCGAGGAGCACAGTGGATAAGGCGCTGCATATGACAGCAGCCAGGGCGGTGTCACGTGGGCTCGAGGCAGTGGAGGGTATCTTCACTAGATTCACTTTGGTGTGACCTTGAAGAATAAAACAGACCTGTTAGAGTGACTGAACAAACAGCTGTCCATACATTTATACTTATAGTTCAGACTGCAATTGTGTTTTAAGTTGCTCGTGTGCGCACGCGCGCTCACACGACAATCTGTATTTATGGAACGGGTTAATTTAATGTAATGATTGTAGGACTCAGGTAAGCAAATAATTGGCTATTGTATTGTATTTGCAATTATATAGAGCTTACTACCCCTGATGAGGGGTGGATATGTTAGTCAGTTATTTGGATTGAGAAGGGTAGCAGAGGGATAGAAGAGGGACAAAGGTTTGCATATATATAGCGCTTGTTACCCCTGATGGGATGTTAAGGTGCTTTTTCGGCGAGTAGCACGCTACTCCGGAACCCATAAAGGATTAGTGGTGAATTAGTATAGTGAAATATGATGGACATGTTTAATTTGCTCAGGCTAACTTGGAGCCACTACCTAGTTTGCAAAAATTCTGAAAATGATTTCCAACTTAAATTGTAGAGCTTTAAATTGAACAGGTCTCATTGTTTTTTTTTTTTAAATGTAATGGTTAAATACAAGTTCTACCCATTAACATTTCTGTACATAGATTACAATTTAAAACATTTAAAAAAAACACACAATCATTTCCAGTGGTGGCTCCTCCATTAAGGAGGAGGAGTGTCGTCCCTCTGCTTTTAGAGCAGTGAAAGAGGGCAAAATAAGATTATAAAAGTTTTCATTTTATTTTTAGTTGCTGTGGGGCTGGGTTAGGGTGGGCGCGGCTGGTGGCTCAGGGAGGAGAAATGAACTGTGCACACTGAGGGGTCGATTAGGATGGCGGACGGACCTGCGTCCGTCCGCCACCCCAGAGTAGGAGGGACCGTCCGCAGGGGCAGCGGCGGTCCCTCCTGTGCAATTAGGATGTGACCGCCACCCTGGCTGTCACATCCTGTATTTTTAACATTGCGGCGGGTGCTGCTTCAAACAGCACCCGCCGCAAGGTTAAAAATGAAAGCAGTGCATTTGCATGCACAAAGCGGCAGGCACCTCGAGGTGCCTGCCGCTTCGTGCACGCAAATGCAGGGGGGTACCATAGGTACCCCCCATGTGCACCCCCTACCCCCCCTTCACCCCTGGGGGCCCGCAACGGGCCCCCAAACAAAAGTCCGTATGACTTTTCACGGCGGAAATGCCGCCGTGGAAAGGCATAGAAATGCTGACATCCTAATATGCCTGGCGGTGTCTGATAGACACCGCCAGACATGTTAGAGCTTTTCCGCCGTGGTCGGAAAGCGACCGCGGCGGAAAAGCTGAGGACGGTCTTCCTGACCCCCCAGCCATCCTAATCTGTCGGGGGGGTCTGTGAAGGCTCCGCAGCGGTTTTTCCGCATCCTCCGGGCCGGCGGACTCTTCCGCCGGCTCGGAGGATGCGGAAAAACCGCTATCCTAATGAGGGCCTAAGTGTGCATGACTGCTTGTGCGCACTTTACGTATTTCCTACCAGGCGGTAATAGACAGCCTGGTGGGGAATATGCACAGGCTTCCTGTCCCGATTGGAGCGCCGATCCACGGCGCACAGACCAATCACAACACTGCATAGTAGCATTGTGATTGGCTTAGTGGAGCCTGTGTGCCCGAGAGCTTCCTGCTTCTTCTTCCGGACCAGACTGGAGAAGAGAAGTTGAGAAGGAGAGGCATAGGAAAAGGTACGTTTTCTTTTTTAATATTTTCAAACACTCCCCCCCCCCACCCAGGGGCTTAACACAGGGCCCTGCAGCCCCCGTGGTGCGGGGGGGCCCTCACCCTGCAGGGGGCCCGGTCAGCACCGCACTTCTGCTGGGGAGCTCTAGATTGAGTTCGGAGGGGGCCCCTTCACATACCCTGCAGGGGCCCCTCACGGTTCGTTACACCACTGCCCCCCCCACCTGTCCCCCTTCCCGGCCACCCCTGTTGCCTACCAGCCGCCACTGATCATTTCATGCTGATTGTACTACTGAATATAGAAGGCAGAATAGCGACTGTACAGAACATCCTAACAAGATACCTGCTACATGTTCATTCATTCAAAATACTAGACCGGTTTAATGTCAGAAAATGTGGTAGTGGTTGAGGGGAGGCTTTCGGAGTGACTGGTAACTGGCAGACAGAGTAGGATGGGCACACATGCGCACACTCACTTCCACCCATCCACAAGCACACACATTCACACCCATCCATTCACAACCACACACATGCACACGCATACTCACAGACACATGCACACATACTCACACCCATCCATTCACAAGCATGCACTCAATGCATACTCGCACCCAGTGCTTAATTTGTAAAATATAAAGTGCCAGGGCTCTGACCTGGAGGCCACTGCAGCTTTCAACACCCATCGCCCTTGTCATCGCTGCCAAAACAACGACTAATCCTCTTTCTCGCATGTAAATGCGACAATTCAGATTATTTCAGGTCCCCTAAGCTAAAGGAATGGATGGGAAGGCAGGGTGCTTAGCACCGGAAAGCCCCGGCTCAAATTAAACACTGATCACACCCATCCATTCACAAGCATATATGCATGTACATATACTCACACCCACCCATTCACAAGCACATACATACACAAACCCGCACTAGCCAATAAGAGGAGGACCTTCCCTAACTAGTGGGGTGGGGGTCAATGACACTTGCTGATTCCACCCCACTTTGTAATGAGTTAGGGAAAGGTGATATGAGGTGTCACTGAAAGACAGTCAGACCTGGGCACTTCAGGGATTAAACATGAAGCATCCACGGCCGACTCTATCAATAACACTCCCCTCGTCAAGAGGGTGAGGATCCTCGCAAAACGTTGCCGGCTGATGATGTCAGTGCCCTCAGGCCTGTTCATTCAGCCAGGCATGTGCACATTAGCGCACGTAAAGCACCTGGCAGCCTGACCCTGACATGGTGTGTGTCTGTCAGACTGCCCTCTTCCCAGCCTGATTAGACACTCATTGTGCTATGGAAAAGGGAGGCGGCGAAGCCCAGGCGCCCTTTATGGTAGTCCGTCACTGGGCTTTAGCCTCTTCTTTCAACAGGAAAGTTACTTTAGGTTGCAAAGAAAGACCAAAAACGGTGTTGAAGGAAGCTTTGAGATGCAACGGTTGATCTTTAAGAAAATTGGTTGGATTATGCTCTGTCCACCTATGTACTTCCCAATTATGAAGACAGAAAATACAAGTAACGGGAGTAGATGACCTTAAACCCATTAAGAGCTAATACAGAGGAAGTATATTTGCATGAGACACAGTACTTATCCTTTAAAAATGTGCTAAGGAAGAACTTTTTTCATTGCTTCCTAACAGAGCAGCATGAATGGTATTTGCAGTGATCGGAGGATCAACATATGTAAGGATTCTTCAGGTTCGGAACAGTAGATCGAACGGTGATACAGAACCATCGATTCGAGAAGCAAGGCAACAACTTCAAATGTTGTTGACCATAGGTGCTGGAATTAGGGGTGAAGGGGGTGCTGCAACACCCCCAAAAGAACATGGCTGGATTTCAGAAGGTGAATGAGCAATAAAGAGGCTGTTACATTTTGTTTGTATCTTGTCATATTTGTTGTCTGTTCAAAGTCAGCCTATGTCTTCTAACAAATTTCATCTTAATCTTTTAACATGGACACTGGAGTTTAATTTTCTTTTTTCTTATTGCAAAGTCAGAGGATGTTGTAAAGTGAACTATGTGACAATCGTACTATGGTGCAGGGAATGTGAAAGGAAAGCCTCTGGAATGTCAGTTTTATTCTAACACACAACAACATTTAAATACCTGTAAATTAATTGTATAAGTATTTCGAAATATATCAGTCATTAGGAAGGCACACATGGGGCACGTCTGCTTTTGTAATTCTGAATTGTGCAGTGATCAAAGATTTTATTAGGATCAAAACAAATCAAGACACTTTTCTTGGTGATGTGCCAATGGTACAGTTTTGCTGAAACCCTACTTTCAAATAATCTTGATAGTGCACTGTATATTTTTATCTGGACAACTGAATCTCTGTCAATTTAGTGGTCATTTGAATAGGAAATGTGTTGTCTGTATACAACAATGCGCTACCACTCCATGATTTAGCAATACAATTGCAACAGTGTGCTCCAAAATGCACTATGAACTACCGGAACCACTCTCCTTCTGAATGGGTGTGACTATTTTCCTACACTTGTTCTTTGTGTGACCTTTGGAGTTTTCACATT
Source organism: Lissotriton helveticus (assembly GCF_964261635.1). Taxonomy (NCBI): domain Eukaryota; kingdom Metazoa; phylum Chordata; class Amphibia; order Caudata; family Salamandridae; genus Lissotriton; species Lissotriton helveticus. The sequence continues at coordinate 324,678,663 of NC_136069.1, read as the reverse complement.
CCCTACGACTTTAGTGATGTAACATTGATGGCAGCACCCCCACTCAAGAAATTGTTATTGAGGACAGGCTGGAACACCATGGTTAATGTACTAGCGTTTTAATGTGGTGCAGGCGGCAACATTTGCTTCTGGAAGGGACTTAACGAACATCCGGGCCCTCTGTGTGCACCTGGTCAGATGAAATGGATTTTACAATTAAAATTGGCGGATTCTGTCAGTGGTGAATACCAACAACTGAGCTGTCTTCAATCAGACAATAACAGAGCAAATTCCGGGAAACCATCGTGATATGATCAGGTGTCGCTATCCACATAATTAAAAACACATTCAGGTCCATGGGGGAACACGTGGCTTCAATTGCAAAAGATACATATATTTCCACTGCATTCTACAGGTTGATACTATGTTTTTACCTGTATATACATGTCTGAAGCCTCCCGGCTGCAATGGATAGCAGGGGTGGACGTCAACTGCATACTGTGATCGCCTTAATTATGTGCACAATTGCTACTGTAAGCGGTTTTCAGAAATTTGGTTATGGTTTTTAATTTAGAAGAAAACAATAGTTTCCTTTCATCCATTCCTTCTGACTCATCAGAAAAATATAAGGAGAGCTGTAAAACTTTAGACGGTCTATTGCGGCCATGACTGTTTCACAGCCTTGATGGCAGAAACATGATTTGTAATTAGAGTACCAGAACAGCTCCTTTCCATGTGTGAACCATCTGCCATCCATTTCTGAGTGAGCCGGCACGTCCCTGCGAACCAGACTGAAAAGTCTGCACCAGATTAGCGCAAAAAGATCTTTAAATTCAATCATGTCCAATGGGCTGCCATATTCCCCATGAATGAAAACTTGAAGCAATTATCCCGGTATTCAGAGAGGCTGCCAAACAGGACAGAAATCCAGCAGCATCTGCGTATCTCTGCAGCTGCTAGAAACAGAGCTTCAGTAAAGAATGTGGCTGCTGTTTCCCAAAAGCTATGCACCAGCATTCGGTGGGGCTTGGAACCAGAGACGGGTGCGGCCTGTAAAACAATCCACCGCCACTGGGGGCGGTAGTAGGCTGGCCAATGCTCTTGCATTTTTGTGGTGTGAGTACTGCATCCGATGCACCCGCTTGGAGTGATTAAAGGGGTTAATAGGTGGAGGAGGGAGACGGGCTGCAGAGGGCAGACTGCACAAGTAGGGTGAGAGTGAGGGATGGACGTAGGAGCCTTCTTTGGTCAAAATAGGGGATGAAACCGCTTTCTGATGCTGGGAAGCAGAGGCCTTCAAGTTCAGACCCCTGAGACTGTTGGTAGGAGCGGGACACAAATCAAAAGCTTGTGGTTGCCTTAGTCAGACGTTCGCCATTGAAAAAGCCTCTCATCCTTCCAAGGTCAGTCAAGTGATCACCATTATTAGTAATAGTAGCTTTTGTTATTCACACTGCTTCGAAAAGGAAAAAGTTAGGTAGGAAGTGCTATAGTAACATAAGTCGGACAGCCTAAAATGGTGTTATCCCACCTTTGGATTCGAAGCATTACTGTGTCAAGAAACAAATCTTAACCCAGACTAAAAGCACTGTTCCAAAAACTTCAAAAGAGAAACATTCGCATATTTATAACTAATAACTAAAACAATTCGAGTATGGTCAAGCAAAGATTTTCAGGTGGTTTCTAATTCTATTTTTGATCCAGGAATTATTAACAATCATTCTCTATATTTTCGTTTTTTTTTGCTTTTGTGCGAGATGTAATTGAGGGCTGCCACAGCAATGCTTTGCCCTTGGCCAGAGTTAGTGCCCCGAGCAGAGTTCAGACAACATCTGCTGCTCTGCAAATTCCAGCAAGGATCCCGTGTGCACCCCCTCCCCCGCCCACCCCCCTCCGAAGCTCAGGGGGTTGGGGCCCTCGGCTGAGTCCCTGGGTTTTAGGCCAGGGCAATGTATCAGCCTGTTCAAGCCTCCTGCCCAGTAATGTGGGGGTCACTGTAGACGTTGACACCAGCACCAGAAGGTTGAAGGGCTGTCAAAAGCTTATTATTAAATGAAAGACAGTCTGTCAAGAGCAACAATAAAACCCTTATCTCTGCAGTGGCCGGTACCAGTAGACTCCGAAAACATCCCCCTCACTTCTTACACACATCATCCTTCAGCCAGCCGACCTATTTCCTGATAAGATATGATTATATAAAAACAGCAGCTAGTACAGTTATTGGAATTCTTGTAAAATACTACATGCTTCATTAGTGAATAGAAACATCGTATACTAAAAACAAAGCACCGATACTGTGACTCACTAGGTGACATTGCTTAAGAATTCTTTTTGTTTGCAAGATGTTTTGTATTTTACACACAAAACAAGCCACAGTGCTGGTAAGTGAGGTAAGTCCGGAACTCTACCATAGTATATAGGGGTAAAATCCCACTTCAGTTTGCAACACACATTCACATATGAGCTATCTCATTCACTCTCTTTTTTAGCCCCCATTCCTTGCGCCAGAGATCACTACATTAAACTTATCTGAATCCAAAGTCCTCTGCTATTCTATCAGAAGTTAACATCAGTTAAGTGAGAGCACACTTTCATGTTGGCGAGGAGGACTGCGTTGTGTGCCACAAACATTTTACACAAATATTTGAGTTTGGCTGAGATCAGTGATATTTTGGTTGTGTTTACCCTAGGCGAGTCAGACACATTTTCGACCTCAACTTAGTGTTTTGCTTACCATCAAGAAAATATTGCACCCAGTGTCCAAATATCTCATGTTATGAATGACATCAACTGAAGTTTTTTTTGTTACAAAGTAATATCTATAGCGTGTGCATCAGCCATCGCTGTCTTCAAATGGTTGTGCTCTGGAGATACATGTTTAGAGCACCATACTGATGTAGCAACATTATTGTGTATGGACTTTCTAAAGTGGAACATGAGTATGTTATGATCGCAAACCCCAGAAAATGTATTGGACTGCCTTCAAGTATGGTAGACTTTCCTTTCTGAGATGACTTCCTGTTATAGAGAACCTTCCGTTACTTACACCATGACTAATGCTGGAAGCCATTCCTGTCTTCTATGGCAACCTTTCTAGGAAAGCCAAAGTATCTTTAGATGTTCATCATTAGCCTACCGTCATGGATACGTTATTTCAGAGTGACACCCATTCGACTGAGCCAATTAGATTGGATGCTTCTATTTCTCAAAATTCTTAGTTTCCTTGCTTCACTTCAGCAGCATGGGCATTTTTTCCTCCTTAACTCGCACTTTTCTCTTGATAATTTCACCCAATGTTACAGGGTTAATCCCAGCTATGTCAATAAAACTTATTTTCAAGATGTGTTAGGATGGCTATGCTTGGCGGATTTTCATGTATTGGCTGAACAAAAATAATAAAGGGAAATGATCAATCAAATTTTATGTAACAAGTCGTGCCATTGTCCTATTTTTATTTCTTCACGTCTCCGACCAACATCAATGAAGACGCCACTTAAATGCTGCAACATTAGGCATATAAAAGCACTGCAGTGTCAACTGCAACCTAATGAACTGGGGAAATTGCATGAACAGGCAAACAACCCATGTTGGAGGTGGTCGATCAATCGAATAACCGAGGTAAGGTCCCTCTAAGTTAATTCAATCTAAAGATTCAAGTTCCAAAAACCTGCTTACATAACGTTTGATGGTATTAGAGAGACCTCACCCATGAAATTTCTCGCATGCTTCATCATTGTACCCTCACCCTATGCCTGACTCCGCATTAGAGTGGGGTCACCAGTGAAATGGAATCTCTTAGATATTGTAGGGATGAGAAGAGACAAAATTACCTAGGATGTAACCATATATACATTTATTTCATGATGGTCATCCTGATAAAGTTAAAAACAAGCAGTACTATAGTAGGACAGAGGTGGATGGGCAGTAATCACTTGTACGTCCTTTGCATGGTTTACATGTTACGCCCATCTTGAGTTGCTCAGATGGGTTATGTTGCCTTGGTGATTATTGTATCAAAGGATCAAAAAAACATGCACACACTCATAATTGCGGGAGGACACACTGGTCACCCCCAACTAGGAGTATATACTGGCCCCATTGGGTGCTTGGTCGGACCGGCTTCGTAAATACATGTTTGACAAGAGTTCCGGTCGGAGGATATCACCTATTGGGCCATCTGCACCCCTACATTAAGCACTCTCTAGGCACTCTGTCAGCTGCCTCATTTCATAACCGATGCCCTCATTTGCATAATTGCAAAAGGTCTCTTTGGAGAAAAGCATGTCTCATATGGACAAAGAGAGCCAGACTTATGTAAACCAAGAAAGTTATTAGTAAGATTACAACTGCATGTTAAAAAAGTATGGAACCCAGGTTGAGACATGTGGGGACTTGGCACGTAAGCGGCGTCTGCTGATACAATGTAAACCAGCTGCAAGCCTAACATTATCCATCCAAGCAAGAACAAAGTATAATTTCTCTCCATAGCAAAAGCTCACTTGAAAAGCCACCAGAAAGGAATTTAATTCAGCTAACCTTAGGGCTGAGTAGGCATACATTTCAGTAGACTAGATGGGTGAGATTTTAAAAATGGCTGGAATTTGGGAGACTCATTTTATTCCAAAAAGGGATTTTTATTTCATAGCAACAGTTTTAAGGTTTGATGGAACAGATTAAGATTTTAAGGAATACTTATAATCTTTTTTATTGTCAGTCTGATGACTTCAAGTATGTTATTCAGATATTTTGTGGCACACAAGCAATGACTGAAGCAAATGAATCCCCATGGCGTGCTTTGAGCATGTTAGTTCGAGGTGGGAAGAACCTTTTTTGTCATAAATGGATTTTTAGCATTTTCATGCGCTGCAGAATGCAAAAATGGCCTTTGTCAAAATGAGATCAGCTTTGACTCCTATACTGACTGTACAGGAAAATACTGTACTATATAGTATTCACCGGTACAACCTTAACCACCTACACTTTAGAAAACTCCAGAAAACTGAGATTTAAGATGGGCCTTCAACTAAAGAAAATCTAAATGGTAACAACTCAAGAATTCAAGTGGAAAATAGTAAAATAATAACAATGTAAGGCCTGGATATGGATTTATATCCTTTGAAGTTGCTGAACCCACAACGGGTTTCCTAGTTTGTGAAATTTCTAAAATGAATAACTTTTTGAAAATAAATTTGGATACAGCACGGGTAGACCAAAGAATCCTATTTTACCTGAGGTGTTCTTGGACATTTCTGCGAAGTACATATAATAAAAGACACACATGGCAGAGACTGTAGGTTTATTCACACACAAGGAGATCTCTTTAGCCAGCCAACAGAGCCCCAGCTGACTAGGGGGCTCATTATGACCGCCCGCCATCATAACGGTGATGGGACCGCCTGCCAGACGTGTGGCGGTCCCACCAACCCAATTAGGATGAGCCCGCCACACTGGCGGGCGCACAGCACCGTCCGCAATGTGAAAATGCCACAATGTGCATTTCCATGCACCACGTGGCAGGCACCACGCGGTGCTGCCACCTTATGCATGGAAATGGCACCCCACAGTGCACCCCCCGCCCCTCCCAGAGGGGGCCCGCAACGGGCCCCCAAAGCCAGTCTCCATCTGTCTTTTTGTGGTGGGATATCCGCCACAATACGACAGGTGGAAGAGCTCATCCTAATCACTACGGCAGTGCCTGCACGGCTCCGCCGTAATGATGCCATGGTTCTGGGTTCCGCAAAGGTGGGCGGAAAAGGACAGCCTTGGGGGACTATAGCGGACGGACTTTCTGTCCGCCGCGGAACCAATGTGATTCTCACCGCCATTCTAATTTGGCGGTGGGTGAATCCATTGTGATGGCGGGGGGATCACCACTGCCAGCTCGGCAGTGGCGATCCTCCGGCCATCATAATGAGCCCCTAAGTTCACTGTGGTAACCAAATAATCACTGATGACCTAGAATCCCATAAGGAAGCAGTCTACCATACAACACAACTGCGAATGTGGGTGAAAGTACATTTCCACTGTGCCAATCCCTAAACTATTCTTTTGTTCATACAAGTGGGGTTACCAGACTTCATTTATGAAGCTGGGAATAAAATGTGGTATCACAATTCATTCATAAACGAGGTAGTACTTAGGACAGGATTTACTGCACAATCCTTTGAGATCTGTACCGGAAATACAATTATGGGACATTTATCTCCCGTGTAATTAGCTCATCATCAGCAACAGCAGCATTATTACTAATGTTATGAGTATGTGACTTTCAATAATTGATCTTCACCTGGAGAACTTGGGAGTGCATACCATTCTTAGGCTCTCTATCTATTAGTATACTTTCTGTATGTCTCCCTGTCATATTCCTGGAAGTATAAAGTCATTCTTTCCACATACTTGTTTGTTTCACATTTTAAAACCTAGGAGTGGCAGCGTTAGATATACATTTCACATGGAGTATGACTGTTCAAAGAATCACTTCTTAATCCCAAAAACCACATCTCTCAACTCCTTCCATGTGTCAGATTGCCCTGTCAGTGCTGATCTTAGAAATTGTGACCAAACGTGAATATTAAAGGCTAGGGTAAAAGGAAGGCCTGGCAGTAAACTTCCAACGTCTGCCTTAAAATAACTTTTTGCATGCGTGGACCAGAGCCAAGGGTTCATGTCAGACCACAGGAATCAAAATTGCTCCAAGAGCCGACCGAAAAACACAGTGTGGGGAACCAACAGGGAAAGGGACTTTCGAGATCTGTTAAGAAATTCTACAGAAAAAGAAAACGTGCTCTATGTTTGGGAGTATTATGAAAAAAACGTTCTTAATGCAGAACATTGTTTCAAATTTAGAAAATCAGAGTGTAAGTTACTACTAAAAAACAGTAGTAAGTCCAGTGCCAAACACAGCCAACCACAGGTAATGCAACATCCTCGGATATTTAGACGCATAGAATTAATTTCATTATTTATAATAAAAATTATTGTTCCAATAATTTAACCTTATCTCCTATGGGGTTTTACTTAAATTCCCTCCATCCATTTTTAGGTCTCGTGACCTATCAATGCGCATGCGCATTGAGAGAAGCGAGACTATAGGGCTTTAAACAAAGTTTACCTAACTGTGGCGATTTTGTGCTGTGCCCGTGGCTTTTAGGTCAATGCGCAAGCGCATTGACCTAAAATGCGCGTGCACATCACCAAATCGCCGTCTGTTCCCTCAGCCGCACTCCTCCCACACCTTTGAAGTGAAGCTTAGCTTCACTTCAAAGGCCCCGGCTGCTTCACACCCTCATGCCGCTCTCCCCGCTCCGCCCCCTCCCCTGCCCGCCGTGTGCATTTCTCCTCCCCCCCCCCCTCCCCCACAGCACTGCCCTCCGTCTTGTTTCCTTTCTTGTTTTTCTTTCAGGTGAGATATCTTTTGCATCATTTTCGATAATACAGTTCTCATATGCATTTTTTAATTATTAGCAGCATATACACAGGCGCCCCTTCGGCGCTTTTGCTCTCAACCCTACTATCCTGTCAGCCGCATCTCTATAAGTTACTCGAAGCATGGCCTGACATGTGCACAGCTTATTCCATCTGCCAGACGCTTCTGCTTTGTTCGCCAACCGCATGGCCCTATTTGTGCACATTTTACTTTCGTGCATACCCTTACCCGCAGCCTCTCCTTCCCCACTTCTGCCTTTTCGGGTCTCGCGCTCACCGCAGACCCCTTCACATGGCTCACACCCACCTTTTTTTCAGGTTACCATGCCATTCCCCACCTATCCCCCAGTCATTTCCGGGTAGGACGCGTGCACCCAGTGGACTCTCGGCCTTGGCCCGCTTATTCTGCCAGCCGCTTCTGCTTTGGTCGCCCACCGCATGGCCCCATTTGTGCACATTCACTTTCGTGCACACCCTTACCCGCAGCCTCTCCTTCCCGACTTCTGCCTTTTCGGGTCTCACACTCACCGCAGACCCCTTCACATGGCTCACACCCACATTTTTTTCAGGTTACCATGCCAGGTTACCTCACTCACCCTCAACCCCTCACCCTCACTCACCCTCAACCCCTCACCCTCACCCTCACTCACCCTCACTCACCCTCACCCCTCAACCCCTCACCCTCACTCACCCTCACTCACCCTCAACCCCTCACCCTCACTCACCCTCAACCCCTCACCCTCACTCACCCTCACTCACCCTCAACCCCTCACCCACCCTCACCCTCACTCACCCTCACTCACCCTCACTCACCCTCACTCACCCTCTCACCCTCACCCTCACTCACCCTCAACCCCTCACCCTCAACCCCTCACCCTCAACCCCTCACTCTCACTCACCCTCACTCACCCTCAACCCCTCACCCTCACTCACCCTCACCCTCACTCACCCTCAACCCCTCACCCTCACCCTCACTCTCACTCACCCTCAACCCCTCACCCTCCCTCAACCCCTCACCCTCACTCACCCTCAACCCCTCACTCACCCTCACCCTCACTCACCCTCACCCTCACTCACCCTCAACCCCTCACCCTCACTCACTCTCACCCTCACTCACCCTCAACCCCTCACCCTCCCTCAACCCCTCACCCTCACTCACCCTCAACCCCTCACCCTCACTCACCCTCACTCACCCTCACCCTCACTCACCCTCACCCTCACTCACCCTCACTCACCCTCACCCTCCCTCACTCACCCTCACCCTCACTCACCCTCACTCACCCTCACCCCCTCACCCTCACTCACCCTCACCCTCAACCCCTCACCCTCACTCACCCTCAACCCCTCACCCTCACTCACCCTCAACCCCTCACCCTCACTCACCCTCAACCCCTCACCCTCACTCACCCTCACCCTCACTCACCCTCACCCTCACTCACCCTCAACCCCTCACCCTCACTCACCCTCACCCTCACTCACCCTCAACCCCTCACCCTCACTCACCCTCAACCCCTCACCCTCACTCACCCTCAACCCCTCACCCTCACTCACCCTCAACCCCTCACCCTCACTCACCCTCACTCACCCTCACCCTCACTCACCCTCACCCACCCTCACCCTCAACCCCTCACCCTCACTCACCCTCAACCCCTCACCCTCACTCACCCTCAACCCCTCACCCTCAACCCCTCACTCACCCTCACTCTCACTCACCCTCACTCACCCTCAACCCCTCACCCTCACTCACCCTCACTCACCCTCAACCCCTCACCCTCACTCACCCTCAACCCCTCACCCTCACTCACCCTCAACCCCTCACCCTCACTCACCCTCACCCTCACTCACCCTCACTCACCCTCAACCCCTCACCCTCAACCCCTCACCCTCAACCCCTCACCCTCACTCACCCTCAACCCCTCACCCTCACTCACCCTCACTCACCCTCACCCTCACTCACCCTCAACCCCTCACCCTCACTCACCCTCACCCTCACTCTCCCTCACTCACCCTCAACCCCTCACCCTCAACCCCTCACCCTCACTCACCCTCAACCCCTCACCCTCAACCCCTCACCCTCAACCCCTCACCCTCACTCACCCTCACCCTCACCCTCACTCACCCTCACTCACCCTCAACCCCTCACTCACCCTCACCCTCACTCACCCTCACCCACCCTCACCCTCACCCACCCTCAACCCCTCACTCACCTTCACCCTCACCCACCCTCACCCTCACTCACCCTCACCCTCACCCTCACTCACCCTCACTCACCCTCACCCTCACTCACCCTCAACCCCTCACCCTCACTCACCCTCAACCCCTCACCCTCACTCACCCTCAACCCCTCACCCTCACTCACCCTCACTCTCACTCACCCTCACTCACCCTCAACCCCTCACCCTCACTCACCCTCACCCTCACTCACCCTCAACCCCTCACCCTCACTCACCCTCAACCCCTCACCCTCACCCTCACTCACCCTCAACCCCTCACCCTCACTCACCCTCACCCTCACTCACCCTCAACCCCTCACCCTCACTCACCCTCACTCACCCTCAACCCCTCACCCTCACTCACCCTCAACCCCTCACCCTCACTCACCCTCACCCACCCTCACCCTCACTCACCCTCACTCACCCTCAACCCCTCACCCTCACTCACCCTCAACCCCTCACCCTCACCCTCACTCACCCTCACAACACATATTGTGTTACAATAGGTGTCACATTTGCGAAAGATAACACTATTGGCATTGTAAATAACAAAGCTATTAATTTCGCTATTTTCAAAACAAGCACATACATAAAAAATGTGTCCTTTACAATACCAATAGCTCAAACTTTCCTAATGCGAGACCTATTGCATTGCTGTGCTTCTCTCCCCTGCTGCACTCTCCTGCTCTCTAGAGATGTGGCCTAACGACCAGAGCTGCCATCTAAGTGACGTAAATACAAAACATGTTGCATTCCAAATGCTATAGGTGTCACATTCGCGAAAGTTATAACTATTGGCATTGTAAATGACAAAGCCATCAATTTAGCAATTTTTTGAAAACCAACAAATAAATAAAATTGTATTGTATTGTATTGTAAAAATATTTATTGAGCGCGGTTGCTGCCCACAGGCGTCCAAGCGCTGGGTTGAAGGGAAAGTGACTGGAGGGAGCTAAGGTACATAGGATTGAGCAAACAGCAATGTCTTTAGATTTTTCCGGAATGCAAGTAGGTCTGGGTTGGAACGGAGTGAGATAGGAAGAGCATTCCAGAGCCTGGCGGTGTTCAAGGAGAACAACCTACCTCCAGACCTAGCTCGCTTCACTCTGGGAACAACGGCGAGGAATGCCTCCGTCGACCGAAGGTTCCTCTTAGGGTGGTAGGGGGTAAACAGGCTGATGTTTATGGCAGGGCCCGTTTTCCAAAAAGTGCGATGCGCCAAGCATAGCGCCTTAAAGGCCACTCTCTGCCTCACTGGCAACCAGTGAAGACTCTTTAAAGCAGGTCTGGCCGACTGGGTGCGCGGAATTTTCAGCAGGGTGCGTGCTGCGCAGTTTTGAACAATTTGCAATTTCCTAAGGGTCATCTCTGGGGCCCCCAAATGTAGCGCATTGTTCGAGTCCAGACGGGATTGGATCAGACCTTGTACTGCCACCTTTTTGGCCTCCAGGGGAAGTAACGGGAGCACCTTCCTCAGAACTCTAAGTAGGCCAAAACAGGTGGCAGACAGCTTTTTTGCCTGGGTGGAGAAGGAGAGTTTATGGTCTAGCCATACTCCCAGACTTTTAACACTTTCCTTGTGAGCGGGTGGAGAGCCCAGGGTACTGGGCCACAAGGAGGTGAAAGCCGCAGGGGAGGTTGGGCCTAGGAGCATGAGCTCCGTCTTATCTCCGTTTAGTTTAAGGGAGGAGTTGGTCATCCATCCCTTAACGTCCTCTAGGCAATTTAGCAGGTCTGCTGGAGAATGAGTGCTGTTCTCCGTGGCCAGTGAGACCACAAGCTGGGTGTCGTCAGCATATGACACGATTTTGATGCCATATGGTTCGACAACACCCGCCAGCGGCCTCATGTACACGTTGAACAGCACCGGGCTCAAAGAGGAGCCCTGTGGAACTCCGCAGCTCAAGGGTTTCCTGGAGGATACTGTCTTTCCGTCGAAGATCTGAAACGACCTCCCAGACAGAAAGGAGTCAAACCACCTTAAAGCGTCACCTGAAACTCCGATGTTATAAAGGCGGTCTAGCAGGGTGGTATAGCTGACCGTATCGAAGGCGGCACTTAGATCAAGGAGGATCACTGCCACTTACAAGACCAATAACTCCAACTTTTCTAATGCGAGACCTATTGCATTTCCAATGCTTGTTTTATGGTAGGGTGGTGGGCCATGTGTGGTGCTGGACTTACTGTTTTTTCTTTAGTAGTAACTTTACACTGATTTTATGAATAGCAAAATGCAGTAAATTTACTCAAATTACTCAAATGTGTAAATTGATCAAAAGTGTAAGTTACCTTTGTGAAACCCGCCCCTAGAATATTGAAAATTACTTTAGAAAAAAATTAAAATGTATAAGTCTCTATTACCATTTACAAAATGTAGTTCAAGCACATTTTTCTACATAATCATCGAATCTCCTCCAATGGTAGGACCTCAAAATACTGAACAACTAATTTAGGAAGCCAGACCACAAAGCCCAAATAGCATGCAGCACAAACCCTTTGTCATACTGCATGTTAACACCGCACCACAGTGTCAGATCTTCCTACTGAGATAAAAAGGCAATTGACCAATCACAGTGATAACTACTGACAGGTGTTAATGTATTGTCCATGGATCCAAAATAACACCTTGAACTTTGCAAAACAACCTAATGCTTTTAATAAACAGGTCTATCTGACAACCTAAAATTCTCTTTTTGATGAAGAGGCTGCATGCAGTGGGAAAGAGACACACAGCTGTCGCTCTTTGGACTGTGATGGGACATTATGAAGGGGAACCGGCATAGAATCTGGCAGGATAAGGAACCACAAAGAGACCTAAAGACATTAATGCTAGTGTATCGAAGAGTCAAGAGCAGAGGAAGAAAGTGATCTTAATGGAGGAAGATCTTGGTATTGCTGCGACTTCCCGAAATCGCATGTGATCTTTGGAACCCTACAGGTGGCATGTACCATTACACCGAGGGCTACAAAGCAACCCCAGTGACAAGAAACCTTTCACAAACTAAACATATGAATAAATAAATATATAAAAAAATAGGACATTTGTTTTTTCGGCACCAGAATTCTCGTTTATGAAGTCACTTATTAGTTCGCAAATGCAATTACAAATATGAAAAAAAAGAACTCCGCATCAATATGTTTATAGAATGACTTGTGATATAACACAATTCTCTCGGCAACACAAAGGAACTCATCGCTTTTTAACATAAAGTGACTACATAGATATTCAAGAGCATTTACTATAATGGCAATATGGAGGGTGAAGAGCTACCGAACACTCATCTAGTTTAAAGGCCACTTACATTTGAGCCTATCTTGTAATGCAATGTTCCATTTGCTAAGGGAGTCTTAAAACCTCAGAGACATGAAAGGTCTTAAAGGTAAGCATAACACTTCAGATATTCTTAATACTGGAAATGTTAATGCCTGTACTGCTATGTGTATGGTTAAACACTCAGACATTGATATATCTATGCCCAACATAAATATTGACGTGGAAAAAGAGACCGGCACAAATATAATATGAATTTATGCTTCTTTTGTTCTGAGTACCTACTTCTCATTGTCACAAAGAAGCCACGCTGTTTCAGGGCGAATTGGTCCCTTTGAAGGGAATTTATCTTATCAATTTCCATATAAATGACTCAACCAAAGTCAATATTTTCAGCGAACGCCAGAAAATTATCAGCACAATCAATAAACTGCACACAATGATGTTGATAAGAAGTTATTAAACCTAGATTAGCGATTAATTCTTGATTTAAAAGACATCCAAGGTTACTGCAACACCACGAGCTGAAAAAAAGGAGTTCAGTCTGCGCAAATATTGATTTTGGAGCATTAATCAGTGGGTTAACCAGAGGTTTGAGCAGTTTCTTCTGAAATCAGAACAAAGATAGAGAGGGAAGCACACTTTCAACAAAGTTTCTTCAGCTGCAGTGAAAATATAAAATAAAAGCAAAAACACAACTGACTTTTTGCATATTGATAAAGTTGTTTGGTGCAGACTCTTGGGCACAGTGATGATGTCCAACCACTAACAAGCTCCTGTTCAGCTGCATAGAGAGCATGTCTAACAGAGAGGGCATGGGTACCACATGAATGCAAAACGCATCCAGGTCCACAATAGAATTCAGAAGGCAGGGAGGCCGAAAGTTAGATGTGTACTCTCTCTATACATGTCCATCACTGGACGGAAGGATAGCGCTCAGGTGAGTGGAACACGCTTGGAAGCATGGGACCTGTAGTCTTCCCCAATGGGTTACTGCCTTGAGAATTTCAATGTTAAAAATAAAAAGGCAACAGTCGTGCCACCAAACGCCCACCAGTGACAGCCTCACCTTGCTCCGCAATTACTGCCCCAATATCAGCAGCAGACCCACCAGGATCTTGTGGCGGTGTGGCTCATGGCCCGGGCAAGGACACACATTGATAAAAAAATAATTGCCGTTTTCGTGAGTCGCACTCGCATGGTGAAAAGCATAGTACCACTGAAAGGCAGCTTGTAAGGTGACGTGTGCCTCCGGCTCCTGCCAACGCGTTTCGGGATTTCCCCTTCTTCAAGGGCATTACCGCAGTCAGGAGGCAGACAAGGACCAAAGGTTACTCTGGTGAATGGAACACGCTTGGAGACCTGTAGGCTTCCCCAGTGGGTTACTGCCTCGAAAATGTCAATGTTAAAGGTCCCACGATTCCAAGCGTGTTCGGAAAATCCCAAAATGTGTTGGCAGGAGCCAGAGGCGCACGTCACCTTACAAGCTGCCTTTCAGTGGTACTATGCTTTTCACAATGCGAGTGCGTCTCACGAAAACGGCAATTATCTAAAAAAATATATATTGTATATATTCATTGTTACAATGATTTTAGTAAATGTCTTTTTTGAGATTTTAAACTTTATATTTTATTAAAAATATATTAATTAAAATAACGTTAAATATATCTTTTAATAATGTTGTTACACTATGTGTGTGTGTGTATATATATATATATATACACATATATACATACACACCAAGTAGATCTCGCATCGTCCCACGGAAGAAATCATGCCAAACTGGTAGAGCAATTTCATTAGTTGTTTATTACGGCAAAACGAGGATAACGCGATTTGTCCTAAACAGGTCTTGGCCACATGATATGTATATATGCATGATACATACATATCATATATATAAATATATATATATATATATATATTACCTACTGGCGATAGCCAGTAGGAATATATAGTTAGGATTGTTTTCCATAGGGAAATCGCAACATTCTATTGGGAATAACTTTGACGCCGGTTGAGGAATCTTCCTGAAATTTTCCTTAACTTTGCCTCCCGGCGCTCCGCTCCTTCCCTGAAAGTTTGGGGGGGATTCGTCAAGCGGGGGCCGAGATAAAAGAGGGGTCCCAAAACGTGTTTTCCCCATGTTAATTTCCATAGGGCGGTTGGACTCACTTTTAGCCCGAACGGCTGAATGGTTTTCCACCAAACTTGGCAAAATTGTAGGGACTGGTAGCCTGATGTGCCTTTGCTATGTCTCAAGATATGTGCTCCAGTGGTTTTTACGAAAATTAACTAGGAAAAAATATATATTGGGCAACATTGGGCTATATATATATGTTCGAGCCCAAATGTAGCCCAATGTAGCCCAAAGATGGCCACCAGAGACAAAAAAAACAAATGTAGCCCAAATATCAGCCAGATGTAGCCCAACTATAGCCCAATGACAGAATGTCCCAGAGTGTTCTAAAGAACAACGAGAGCGCTAACAGTCTTACTTATGACAAAAGTATGGCACACCTGAAGTAATCTTGATTGGAATAAAGTGTTAACACTTAAAACATTTAATTTGCAAAGGAACAAAATGAGGGGGTTCATTTTGCCATAGAAATTATGATTAGTGCTGAAGAAAGAAAAATTAGGGCACATTTTGAGTGACTTCTCAAATCCTCTTATATTTCATTAAACAAATTCTGATATGCAGTCTCCCAAGATGGCCACCAGAGGCAAAAGAGCCCAAATGTAGCCCAAATATCAGCCAGATGTAGCCCAACTATAGCCCAATGACAGAATGTCCCAGAGTGTTCTAAAGAACAACTAGAACGCTAACAGTCTTACTTATGACAAAAGTATGGCACACTTGAAGTCATCTTGATTGGAATAAAGTGGTAACACTTAATACATTTAATTTGAAAAGGAACAAAATGAGGGGTTTCATTTTGCCATAGAAATTTTAAATATATATATATATATATATTCACTGAAAAAACCATAGGTTACACACCAGTTATAGTTAGGAATTAGCATTTAAAAAACCTTTGAAATTCACTGAAAAAACCATAGGTTTCACACCAGTTATAGTTAGCTGGAAATTTTACTCTCATAAAACCATTGAAATTCCCATGTTATAGTTAGTTGGACTCACTATAACTAGCACGTCTGCAATGCACTGCTGATGACGTCACATATTACATCACTCATGCATATATTTAAATATTTAAACATTACTCGCTAATATATGCATTCACTAAGATACACTTAATAAGCCAGTTAACCAATCAATTTTTTTTTTTAAAAAACACAGAAAAAACCATAGGTTTCAGGCCTTATATAGTTAGGAATTAGCATTTAAAAAACCTTTGAAATTCACTGAAAAAACCATAGGTTTCAGCCCTTATATAGTTAGGAATCAGCATTTAAAAAACCTTTGAAATTCACTGAAAAAACCATAGGTTTCAGGCCTTATATAGTTAGGAATTAGCATTTAAAAAAACCTTTGAAATTCACTGAAAAAACCATAGGTTTCAGGCCTTATATAGTTAGGAATTAGCATTTAAAAAAACCTTTGAAATTCACTGAAAAAACCATAGGTTTCAGGAGTTATATAGTTAGGAATTAGTTTTTAAAAAACCTTTGAAATTCACTCAAAAAACTATAAGTTTTAGTGGTGTTATAGTTAGCTGGACATTTTACTCATACAAAACCAATGAAATTGCTCCTATATAGTTAGTTGTACTCACTATATTTCACGCACCCGCAATCCACTGCTGATGATGTCACATATTAGATCATTCATGACACGGTCAGTGACATCACTGATGACATCTCAAATGACATCACTGATGATCCTTTTGTACCCTTTCCTTGAATTTTTCCTGAGTTCAAGTCTGTGCTAAACCAGCAACTTTTTAGGAAAATCGAGACAAGAACCCCTGCTGGCCATGACCATTGGCTTTGAAGATGCTCATTGATATGGCCCCTGATCCTTTTATACGAAAGGATGTGGCTCGCATAGGCATGCTTTTTATATCATCATCATCAAGTAAATCTAGAAACAAGAGTGTTGGGTGCAGTGTTTTTGGGAGGAAATTGATTCTGGAGTTATGCAATGCACAGTGGTTTTTGTTGCTACAATCTTGATACCAGAGCTTTGAGGAAGCAAAACTCTTTAATGCTCTCATTGAAGGAGAGCAACATGGAGGTTCCCCTTGCCCTGGACAGAGAAGCTGCTCAGAGTACAGCTGTGAACCTGCTGTTCACTACATAGCAACATGCAGTGAGGAGTGAGCTGAAGCAACATGAGATGATCCAGGCTCCAAAACCTGGAGTCATGTAGGTCCTGGGAGTTCAGGGACCTAGTGGGTAGTCACATGAGCATATTAAGTGGCTTACCATGGCCTAAGTGAGTCACAGTGGGTGCATCCATCACAGGAGAGAGCTTGGAAGTGGAACTGCACGTATGTAGTTTGACATCAGATGGTGCCAAAGTGGTAAAAGTGCCACATAATATGGGATTTCCCTGTTTCCACTGAAAAGTAAATAGTCTTTTGGTAATATTGTATTGGTTATAGTTGGTTATATTGAGCTTTAGCTCAAAACTGGAATCCCTATATATGTTAATATTTACTGCAAGTGATTTTCTCTGTGGAGCGTGACCTCTGAATGGGAAGATGCCCCATACCCCAACCTTCTTCTCCAGATATCCAGTAGTGATATTGTGATTTTGCTAAAAGAATCCCTGTCCTCTGAAGTGAGGCTTTGCTTCTAATCCTGGTTACAAGGGACATGAAAAAAGGATAAGCAAAACCATTCCCAAATATAGAAAAGGGTGGTCTGGATTGGCAAGAGATCATCAATCTGCCTTCTAGCATTTATTGGAAACTCCAATCAAAGCAAGTGACAAGGGAGTCAGGGTGCTAGCATTTGCAACATTGCTACCAAAGCATATAATAATATAACAAAATTACATTCTCTTCCAAAAAGAGAAGGAAAGAAGTTAAAATGTATTTTCTGCTTGAAGAATTAATGTTTGCGACCATTTTGAGTAGAAAATATGAGGGTTCTGGTTCAAAATATTTTAAACTTTGGTTGCTTCATTAAAGGATGTCCCTTGAAAAGAATGTAAAAATGTATTCATTCACTCAATTAAGTCAAGTCTGGTGATTTATTTTACTTTATTCTATACTGTATGCATACAAAGTTGGTTGCCCAAGCCAGTTCATCTTCATAGTGTGTCCTGATGAATCGCTCCCTTTTGATGTTTTTAAGACATGTTGCTCAATGTCCACCATTTTGAATATCTTGAGCATATGTGGCATCATTTTTATATGGGTCCCAGCAGAAAGGATGCCCCAGTGTGTAATTTGTTTAGAGATAAGTCTGTCCATATTTATCCAGAGAGGATATTGTTACATTCCCCCTTTGGCAGAGGGCCACCATCATCAGACACCAAGGCCTTTGCTTAGTTTCAATAATCTTTTGACAGGTTTATCATGAAGCTTCAGACCTAGCAAAAAGGGCCCAAAATGCCAAAAGTTGTAACCCAATTCCCTTCAGTCTCGATGTCTTCGATGTCTTCAATGTCGGAGGATGGAAGATTGTAGTTCATCTTGGAACTTTTATAAGAATGGGGAGAAAAATAAGCAACCTATGCTGAATGAATGCTTGGATGAATGTGTCAATCGCTTGTGACAACAATCAATTTCAGAGCCTCCTCATGGCGTTTCTGATCCAAATCAGAGCATATGTAAATGTGTATCTCTTCATCACACATGTTTGTACTGAAAATGTATGTATGCTAAAATGCCATCAAGAGACAGTATTGACATGATAAACCAGGACACTGAGTAATAGCTTCACTAAGCCTTAGTACATGACTGATATTTAATTAAGATGTCTTTAATGAAAAAGATTTACGCAAAGGTTTCAAAAGACGGGTAGCATTGCCAGGCATTTTCTTCTCAGCACACAAGTATAAAACCTCTTCCATACAGGAATGATGAGTCACTTATTTCTTATGAATACACATTAATACTATGCAGACAGCCTCTGGCAAAAACAGATGCAAACTGTAGAACTGATTTTGAGATCAAAGGCTCCACAGGTTTTTACTGGAATTACAAATGAGCACTTACAAATAATCACAAAACAAGTATGACTGGAATTGTAAATATGATAATTTTTTGTATGTAATTCTCATCCAAATGTCTCAGTAAATGTCAAACGTTATGAACGAAATGAGAAAGCACTTAAAAACAATCTTTCTAAACATTGTGTAAAGAAAGGGCTTTATCATGAGACTACTGCAAGAAATGATGTAGCTAGTTAGGACACGTCACATGATGATTCCAAAAAGGACAGAAAGTGGATCTGTGTTTTCTGAACATCTCTGAGAGATCATGGTTTGGTTTATAAAGCTGCACTGATACTAGAACTGTCGTAGGGCATGGTCACAACTTCTGCTCGGAGTATCGAAGCATACAAATAGTTCTGCATTGGATTTGTTTTAACATGTAATGATTGTGCCTTTCTTCTAGGAATGAACCCATTGACTTAAGGACAGGAGGGCACTTGGAGGGTAACAGCCATTGAGGGCTTGGCAATGTTTTCTTAATACTAAAAATTACAGTGGATATTTTTCATATTTAATTTAAATACACAGTTATATATAGCATTTAATACACATTTCAATATTGGTTTGTGGATGACACCATAAAACTGGTTACAATTGTAAAGAAGGCAGTCTACTTTAGGTTTACCTCTCAACCCATAACCCACTTATTACTTAATCTAGAAATAAGTATAACCCTTCAGATAGCCCTTGTAATGTGTCAATCCCAATCACAAAAGAAAAAAGATTTTGCGGAATGCATTTGATACACTGTTTCTGGATTTACTATCATCACCACAGTCAATGTAGTTTTAGAGCAATAGTCTTCCACTATTGAGCCTCCACAAAAGGGTGAATCTGTAAACCTTGTGTTGGGAATGACACATATAATTGGGATTTTTGAACACTTTGATTGTATTTTATGTTGTGGAAAGTGTGTTACATGAGGAGAGTATGTGTGTTGTGAACAGAGCATCCTTTGTGAGAACACAGTGACTGTAACAGAATATGTTGATTCCTTCAATGTTGTTGCCCCTCGTGTCTCCTTCTGGGAGACACATTTCTGTTCACTTGCTGGGGTTTGATTGTAGACTACTTGCAGATACGCTTCGATCTCACAACAAACAGCTCTAGGACCTTCACCTAGGAGTTCATGTTTGTTTTTCTGATGTTTCAGTTGGGATAGCCAAAAAATACTTTTTCATTTATCTGCTTTTCTCCTCCATTCCTCACCTGCGTCCAGAGTAGAATGCTGAGGAGAAGCGGAGAAATAAACCTCTGTTGTGGTTGATGCACCAGCAGGAATTCACAGGGGGCACAGAAAATGATTAGGCCCTGCCTTCCGGGCAGTGGCCGAAGTTCAGAATAAATACCAGTCTTCCAGAAACAGCATTTTGTACTTGTTTGAACTTCATCAGAAGACTTTACGGCCCAGCTGATAAGGGGGGTTGCCAAGAATGGAACTCCAACGCTGTTGTATTCAAGGGAAGGCCTAAATCCAAAAGATATGAGGAATACTCAAAAGCAGGTGTGCACTAAAGGAAAGGAGCTAGTTTGTTGTAATAGTGCTGTCCATGACCCCTGAGGACAGAGACAAGTCCCATATAAGCAGCATGTGTGGAGCACTTACTCATGAAAGAGCAAGCATCTGAACCCTATCACCGGCAAGCCTGCATATCAGGAATCATCTATTTGACACACGTTCCTCAGGTGTGATGATTCATTGACTCTACATTAGACACCTTCTTATCTATCTTTCATCCAGACATCTGCTGAGGACACTACCCTATCCGAGGCTCCTAAAGAACTGTGCGCTCATGCTCCAGAGGCGTTAAATGTATGTGGCCAGGGGGGCCAATAGCCTCCTCTTGAGTCTGCCATGTCATCCGGGTTGCGTGACCTTTCTTTGACTTACTGGGGTACTTGCATCTGTAGCTGTCAGGCCCAAAAGTAACATTAGCTTTGGCCCTTCTTCCCAAAACATCTGGCCCTGTTACACTGAAAGTGCTGTTCCTAGTGCAGGGGCAAACTGGTGCCTGCAATATAAATAACATTAATGAAAGGAGGTCCGGCTGTTTGAAGCTGCTGGTCCACCTTTCACTACAGGTGGGAACCAGGTCTGTATTTCAAAGGGTGACAAAGATTGCTCTGCAGGTGGATGCAAAGAATGACCACACATGACTCCTGGGGATGCCTGGGGTCCCTGGGACTCCCTCAACCCCCTTTGAAGCGGAATACTTAAGGGAAACACTTTAACTGGGCACCACCTCTATGTGGCACAGTCAGTGCTCCTCATGACAGTCTCTTTGCCTCTGCCCCCACATCTGTGGTGTGGGCACAATAACAATCGATGTATTTATTTGCATGGGGACACGATCCTATGCAAATATGTGCACTTCCCCTCAGGATCAACGCCACACTCATATAGGGCTGGTATAATGTGTATTTCAGAATTGGGTGTGCAAGCATCTGCAGTCCCTTCTGTAAGTGCTCTGGGGGCACACAAAGTAGGCACACACACCTGTTGCACCCCAGGAACTTCCTGCAACATTGCCAAAAGAATGCCATTCAGTACATAGCTCAGATACTCCTAAAATCCCTGAGTTATTGCCAGTGGAGGATTTGAAGCCATCACATCCCTAAAAAACACACGTCTGCCTATCCTCAGGGTTGCACTCTATGCCACTGACTGAACTTGGTTCCCTAGGTGCCACGGCACTAGAAATTCCTGAGGGTGACCTGTAGTAATCTAGATCTTAAAATTACTTGACAGCCTTCAATGGCAAGGTGTTAACTCTCTGGCACAACTTGGCATTATCGATTGTATCCTTTGACCACTATGTAAACCCAAGAGTCTCCTGGGCCCCATTGAGTACAAACCTACCACCTACATTCTTCCTCATCATTATCAGAAGACTTAAGTCTCAAGGACACTAGACAGCCTCCCTAACACCGCTACAGATGTGGTGCCCATTCTTAGTACCAGAGAGCGCACAGTTTTACTATGGACTTTGGTTTACTTTGGATAGATTTTGTGTCTAAATAAGAAACTTTTGCTAGACCCCTTGGTTGCTTTGGTGAAGCCCTTCCCATATACGCAGGAATCCATCCCAGACAGCATCTCCACGTTGTATCATTCTTTGACTGAGGGAGTGGGAACTAAGGTCATGCTATCACTCAAAGGCAGAGTCAATCCTTTGGGAGTTGGATCAAATCAGAGTGGTTTCCAGTGATCGCTCCCATTGAGCCCCATGAATGAATAATAACTTAGTGGTTACTCGCTCTAAGTGCGACTGTGGTTACAGCTCCATTCCTGGAGAATAAATCATAATTGGGCATAATCTTTTGAAATCATCTATCTTTCGAAAATCAAATATTTTTTTAACATGGCTCTTTTTCTTTTCCTCCCTACCACCCACATGGGAAGACAAGTCTAATTGGTGCACTTTTCCACAGTGTGAACGGTACTTACCTGGATCTTTCATGTGGAACTCACACAAAGAAAATTGTGGTGAATACATTTACAAATGGCTATGACCACCAATTCATTTACGTCTCTGGGTCTTCACTACATTTGCATTGGATTTCCCTAACCATTCCTCAGACAGAGCCCTAGAGACATCCACAAATGTAACAAAAAATCAAGAGACAGAAATTTACGACCAAGTGTATAACAATTGCACTCACATTTTACAGGCTTACACCTGTGCTTACAACTTTGTAGATAAGGGATAATCAATGCACATGTACGTTTCACATTTTTCTGTACATAACACTGACTCACACTAGCAAAAAAAATTGCACATCTCTACAGCTTTAAAAGGGTGATACATGTGGGTTTTTAGTTCCAATTAGGGTTTATTTTCACAGACTGAAAATGATCTTAAATAGTTACTAAATAGAGGGTGGTAAGCCAGAGGGAAGAAGGTGAGTGCAATCAGTGCTAACATGGGCGTAAATAGAATTTACACCTGTTTTTTAAATATAGGTTAGTTCTATGTTACCTCTTTCATTCTTACATAGACGAATGCTTTACATAAGTTCTAAGCTGAATCCATATCTCCATATTTGCTCTTCGCCAATGGATGTTTTTCAACCAAGCTTGTAACAATGAAATAGGTGGTCTGAAAATATCCAGTGTATCAACCCTAAATGGGTTTAAAAAACCACAGAGGGCCAGTTCAAACAAAGATTGCAATTTTGGTCACAAAAGGTCCCCACAGATGCAGTGAACTACATACATTCTCCACCTTTACTAACATGAATACAGCAATATTGTATTTCTATGCACTTATGAACCTTTGCACAAGTTATGTCTATTTTAATACCAATTTCATAGCCTGATCGTTTATGTATTTTGCAATGAAGTTAGTACATGCTAGCAAAATACTCCAAGGAATGAGTTTGTATTTTAATAGCCTTACCGTTTAGTGCCTGCATTCTGCAACATATATAAAAGTTCCTAAATTAGTCTATACGAATAGGCCTTGAAGAACTCGGATTCCTAAAAGTAATGTGCCATTATAGCCCAAGATAGTCGACCTCAGTAAGACATAAGCTCAGAAGCAGTTTTGTATTTCAAGCTAACTTTCCACTCGGATTAGGAAACAGGAGCAGTGCCAGCTAGTAGCAGGACCAAAGATCTGAAACTTGGACCTCTGCCCTGGCTATCACTATGCGTGGACTCCAGTTAACCTTTTGAGTTCCCCAGTCCTGGCACTTGTGTTATTTAACAGACTCCCCTTTGGAGCCGGCCAAGGCAGGCCTAGGAAAAGGTCCCAGTGACTGCAATCTGAATAAAGCTACTGTGGCACACATTTACAACTAAGCACACTGCTGCTCCCACGTCCTGCCCAAACCTCTTGAATATGTCACCATCACCTCGGGACTTGCCATGATTTCGGAAATATGAATTCAATGGAGGAACTTTATATGTTGTTTTCGGAATGTGTTAGCCTCAATTTACTTCACCTTTCGACCTAGAGTGTTTTCTGTACCTTAGTCTGGCTTATCCGGTCCCAGACACTTTCACCAGAACTACATGTTGTATATCTTCAATGAATAGCCATCACTGAAGACAAATAAGAACAAAAAGCAGCTTGCAGTCATGCTGCACAGGTAAGAGGAAGGAACTAAAATGGGGGTCTTAAAGGACAGCAAACAGACGTATTACTAGAAAAAGAGTGTATCCACCCGGTAAAATATTATTTTGCCCTGGGTTCTGAAAATTCTCGCACTAAAGCTGGGTTCTGGCAGCATTCACCTGAATGAATGGTTCCTGAATGGTGAGTGTTTGTATCTCCCATTTGAGTTCCTCCATAAAGGAATTAACCACAAGAATCATGAAAAGGAAATAATGTTCTCTGTTCTGCATGTATGCAGCAACCACATCTAAATGGAGGCTTACAGAGGTGTATGCAAGACCTGCCTTCTGCAGCTGTTGTGTTGTGTGAATTTGTAGAGCGGGGCTAATCATCCTAAGGGTATCCAGACACTGAGTAGGGCAGGACTGAGAGAGGAGTAGTAGTAAAGGGTTAAACATGGCGTCTTCAACCTTTACTTTGAAGCGGTTTAGCCTCTTCCACTTGGCTGCATAGCATGTACATGTAATGGCCTATGTGCATCGTGCAGTGTGGTCATACACTCCTCAGGGAGGTTTAGGTAGCCAAACTCTATGGCCTCAGGTGCCAGATTGTTAGGTTGGGATTCTTAGGATCTGGATGCCTGATCTGGCTGTGTTGTTGTTGCTTGTGATCATTGCGTCACATACCACTGTTGGAGCGGGGACATGTGTAACCTGACATGCAGCACAACTGCTACGCCAGATACCATCACACCCGAGAGCTTCATTACATCTCTTATAGTTAGTGGGTGGGTCGACAAAAGAGGTGCAGCTGTTGGAATGCCATCGCCATTTGCTGGCTGAGATATGCTTTCCCTGGAACAGTATTTAACAAGCATTGGCAATGCCAATAATTCTGGTTTTAAAAGAATGCTATATAGTAAGTATAACAAGTAGATAGCGCGGGAACGAATATGTATTTGTGTAGAATGTTATTGATGCAGGTTAAAAGACCAGGTGATAGTTGTATTGACAAGCCAGACTAAAATATATGTAGGTTAATGACTGTCCTCCTCCCAAAGGTGCTGTTGCCTGAGAAAATCGCAATAAATTATCTAGGTATGTAAGACAATTTAACAGCATGTGTGTACCCTTGGAAGTTCAACCTCAGGCAGCTGGATAAAAAACAAAACAACATGATCACAGCTGTGTGGAGAGCACCACCTTTTTGTGGCAGCAACAACATCTGCCCAATCTAAACATATACTTCTGGCTCCTAACATGTGGGCAGAGCCAAAGCCCCACTTCTGGTGTTCTCACATAATTGTCAGTTTGACCCTGAGATGCAAAGCTGTGTATGGAGGACAAGCTGGTATTTTTGTGGTAGGGAGCAATAATGTTGAATTCTTCTGCCAGTCTCTCCAGGATGGGAGCCTTTGGTGCCATTCAGGCTAGAGGGGTATCTGCCTTAGAATAGGGGATCTAAAGTAAGCAGGGTTTTAGCCTCTGGTTTTGCGCTGGAGTAAAACTGACTTCCCTCTTTATCTTCTTGCTGAGGGGCACTGTTGGTGTCGACACTGAAGATGCGTTGTACTGATCGTCTTCCTCTGAGGTGCTTGAGGACAACATCTCATGGCTGGGTGTTACTTGAGCCACAGGGATTTCCGAGGTTCCTGCCTCTTCCTATCTGATACCAAGAGCGCCTTCCTCACCGAAAATCTTGAAGTATGACTGCTACTGCCTTTTTCAAGTGTGACCCTACGACTTTACTTTTAGTATTTCAAGATCTTTTTACACTGAACGGTGAGGGAAAACACACAGGGAGTTTCCTTGTGGCAGGTCAGAAGCACAGGTTGGAAAAGCTGTGCCACAGGTAATTTGCATTGCACCCTGGACAAAAGTGGAATGACGTATGTTCCATCACTCCCTTCCTACCTGCATATTGTGGGGTGAGCTCTGCGGAGATCAAAGAGGACTTGACCGAGTCAGAGATCGGGAGCAGTAAAGAGGTTGCAGTCAGTATGAGTTGAGTGGTGTTCCGGTTGGGAGGAATGTCAAGGAGAGTCGATCGTGCAGTGATGGCTTTCCGAGTCATTGGTTTTAAAGAGTGGAGCAGTCAGGTCTGTATAGGCCGCGAGGAACAAATCGATCTCTGAGCCGTTGCTGAACACTTCTGAACCCCATGGAGGAAAAATCACAATCTTATGTGGAGTTGATGGCCATGGACATTGTGAACTAAGGGTAAAGTCACGGCATATCCTGTGACTCTAATACTCTTCAAAGAAAAACAAGTTGTAAAGTCCAGCACAACACTAGATGACAGGAGTATGCAGAGCATATGCACCTACAGACACATGCTACACATATATTATTCAAATCCTAATGAAACTTCTTATCACATAAAATAAATATTTTTATTGCTTTCCAAGTCTTTGCTTTATACTAATATGACACTTAAGTAACCAACGAAATACTTCAATGCATTGAAATGCCTGATGTTGACAAATATAATTCATATATAAAGATCCTTTTTACAATTAAGGACAACACATTAAAAGCCCTAGTACGAGTAAGGCAGAACAAAAATAATGCTCGCTTTAAAGTAATAATTTAGTTCCTCGCAATTATCAGTAGTTCGATTTTTCTGCACCCGTTTTTACTGGGTGTGGAAGAACCTGACCGGATTTTTTTCGGCTGGTAAACGGGGCAGATGTTTGCATGAGACTTTGCCTGCAATAGCAAGCAAGTCTCATTCCTATTTATTGTAACATTGGAATAATATAATGCTTCCCCCTGCTAGAAATATTTGTCCTCTTCCATCCTCTATTCAACCACATCCCGCCGTTATCCCCCACCCAACATAGAGCTCGCACCAGACATGTGTATATACGTATCTGTTAAACCCCATGGAATTGGGAATTCTATGTGGATTTATGGATGGAAAAACCAGGTCCACAAGGTAATCCCCAATGGGGTTTAACTTGTAATTGCATGGCACTGAGCAGATTTAGTGCATGATAACTGTAACTTTGAAAGCAGTAATTGCAAAATAATACAGCTCTCCAGTTAATGTGCAAAGGTGGATCTTATTTACTTAAGCAGAAAGCTCCTTGAGAACAATTGCACAGGTCACCTCCTAATTTGTGTTTGCTTCTACCTTTTTCGTTTTGATTGCTGGTTGCAGGCTGTTTCTTATGGATACTGGACTCATTGTGAAAGATTTTTTTGCCCCTTTGACTTTGATGAAGTCTCCCTAAAACAATTGCATATGAGTCAAAATGCTTATGACTCACCATTACATGAGTATGAATTATCATGAACTTTTGCCACTAATGGCTGTAAACCCCTTCCTGTGAACAGTGATGGAGTGCTTTCTATTTATAAAAACCTGGCTCAGTGGACACCACATTATATGACACTTGTACTCTTTCTCAATTTATAAACTCTCATTTAGGATTCATAATGCTGATTTGGGGGTATCCCTGTACTTTTCCTTAATCCCCCAAAAACGTTCACACATTTTTATTTTGCCACAGTTTTAGTAAAATCTGCACTGCTGGCCCAACATACTTCTCACACAGATTGATTCAATTAGTTAATCTCATGTATTTTTTTCTTGCAGGTGTTTTTCTGACGCATTGACCGTCGTGGGTAACACGGTATCCACCAGAAATCGACAGTTCCACTGTAAATAGAACGCCTTGGAGTCCTCATGCATCCACACTTAAGCATTACTCGACATGGCTCCATTTTTTTGTTTTTACTTACGCAAACGCACTCAGTGTGTGAGTGAGAACATGGAAGGTAGCCTGAAGCTGAAAAAAATCCCCTAAAAAAAATCACTGGTGCGTGTTAAGAAGTCATATTTCGGCCCCTGTGACCTCTACGGTAGCTGCAGTCATGCACAGACACAAAGGGATGGCACCCCGCCACTGCATGGCTCTCTTTGTTCCACAGTGCACCATGGAAACAGTAAAAGGACTTGACCAAATGAAATCCATGCAGAACCCTCCCAACCTATCCGCGCATTATGCATGCTTGGCGCGCTCTTTGTCCAGCTTCACATTACATTTGTGCCTTTTGTACTAAGATCAATAAAAACACAGTCGAGTGGGTCAGTAGGACACAAAGGGGTTCTTTCAAACATTGTGTTTGTCCACAGAAAGGACACAGCTTGAGCCCAACACAGACTATAATGGAGAGAGAGTGTACACTGCTGGTGGGAAGCGCCTCGTTTTACTTTCTCCAAGCACAATCTTAAAATAATGATGTGAAAGAAACCAAAGTGCCACAGAAATGGGAGGGGAATTAAGGAATTAATTAAGGAAAGAGAGGAAAATGAAATAGAAATTATATGGTGCAAGTTCTCCCTTAAAGTCAGAACTTGATCAACGATTAAAGGTCGATATTTTGGTGTGGTAATACAACCTGGTAAAATCCATAGTTGTTAGGTTGAGTTTTTCCCCTAGGTGATAGTGCCCCATACTCACAGTTCCAAGCATTTTCCTCATTTTGTGCTAAGGAACTCTGATTATTACTGCTTATCCCTCTCACAAATATAACTCATTTTAACCTAATTAAATCTTCATGGGGCAAAAAAACAGTCAGGTCTGTGCCATAATTGTGCACAAACTGCAAACCCAATTCGAGATTACAGGCTCGATCTGAATAAAGACTGCACTCTTTCATAGACAGGGTGATGTCTTCTGAGACACTCTTAAAAAGTCCAGTGAGGACTAAAGTAAAATGTTACAGGTCGGATCTGTACAATAGTCAGTAATGAAAAAAGATATCAAAATGTTCTTTGCAGATTTGAAGAGGATAACTTCTTGGTCACGTTAGATCAAAATAAAAGTTAAACGGTGATGACCAGGTGTAAACCATAGTTTGTCCCTGGACACAAAGCAGGAGCACAGAGATGGAGATGATTTTGTTTACTGTTTAATTGGAAATGCTCGTGAACAGAAGGATGAAATTTGTTTTTTTTCTCTGGGTCCCTATGTATATAAAAATGCAGTCTTGTATTGCCTTAAAAAGATAAAATGATGAGCTTTGCTCTGGGCCATTTATTCAGTATAGTAGCCTCTCATATATGTTTTTACATATTAAAAATTATTCTGAACGGAAACATTCAGCATTAAATTAACGCTGAGAATGTATTAAATATCTTCATAAAATGTGCTTGAGTGCATGAAAAATATAATATACACATCTGCATTAATCGCTACGGAAGGCAATGGTGAACACTGATGAGTAGCCTCATAAAGTTCAGAAACAGAGCTGAACGTATGCAAACGGAGGGGCATACACACGTTTAAATACATTTTGCACAGGTGCATGTGATGTACGAACTCATGGGAAATGTAATATGACCGAGCATCTGTGCTAATCCTAAAAGAGGGCACGTGCATAACCCGAACATTAGGCAAATAAATCACAGAAACACCGCTGAACATGTGCCACGGCACAAACCGATTTTTGCACAAGTGCAAATTATTCACGACAGGGCCCATGATCTTCACTTCACATTAGAAGAGACTAGCACTGTCGATGCACACGTACCTGCAAAGAAGAGCAGCTGATCACTGTTAATTACACGCCCTCACAACATGCTTCATTTTAAAACTGTTAGAGTTGTTTAAAGAGTGACAACAGCAGACCGGAAGCGCACAATGCTTTACTTAAGTAATACCATGTGGGCTTTAGGCTTTCCAGGAAATAAAAACACAACAGGAAATGCCTTTTATTGGGGGGTGGGGAGCATGGGGGAGCAGAACATTTCATGGATATATTTATTTTGGCAGATTAAAACTACATTGTGCCCAAGTTGTCTGCAGCGAGTCAGAGAGGCCCTTCGACTGCAAGAATTCAGGAGTCATTCTCCTCTGGCACAGACCACACACTACTTAGGGATCCTCTTAAATGGGTCTTGAACGATGTAAATGTATTTACATCTTACGTAATAATGCGATTCTTTAACATACAAGTAAAGAGCTGAAGCGCGAGGGCAGATCTACGGCTGCGCGTCACAGGCTCGAGCCTTTAAAACCAAGCACTAGAAACTTTCCACGCTTGTCTGGAAACGGAGTTCTCCAGGGGGTAGGTAAGTTTTACTCTCTCAGCAAGCGTAGCATTGTCTTAAACTGAAGGCACAGACATGTATATTGTTTAATTTAAAGAAGACGAGGCAACAGAGACACATACACATCGTGAGAGAGTTTTCAATGCAAGGGCAAGCGTTTTGGGTGAGATAATACTTATTGTGTGCAGAGAAAAAAATAAAACTACAGAGTAGGCGCTGCAGGCGCTTGTGAGGTAAGGGCGATCTGGAAGAAGGCAGAGCTATATCACTAGGCCCCATGACAGATGCTGAAGCGATCTCTAATGGAACCGCTTACTGGTGAAACAAGCATCGACAAAACCAATAAACCTGCACTTGATAAGCTAGTTCGAGGGTTTAATTTTTTTTAATTTTTATTGCAAGCCTATGCCACAAACATGAAAAGAGAGAGGAGAAGAGTTGGCCTAACGGCTAGGGCGGTGCGCTCTTTGTCCAGCTTCACATTACATTTGTGCCTTTTGTACTAAGATCAATAAAAACACAGTCGAGTGGGTCAGTAGGACACAAAGGGGTTCTTTCAAACATTGTGTTTGTCCACAGAATGGACACAGCTTGCAAGCCTATGCCACAAATATGAAAAGAGAGAGGAGAAGAGTTGGCCTAACGGCTAGAGCGGTGGGCCTCGAATATGGGGAACTGGGTTCGAGTCTCGGCAATGACGCTGAACATCCTGTGATTCTGGGCAAATCAGTTGATCTCCCTGGGCCTAACAAAAATTAATGTGTCCTCATGTAATGCAGTTGGTGCTATGTAAAGCACTCTGATACCCGATTTGGGACAAGCTCACGCTATATAAAACGCTGTAAAAAAATATATATATGACATAACCTAAACATGGCCACCAAATGCTTGAAATAAAACATTTAATTTAAAAAGCTCTCACTGATGTGGCTTTTTTTATTTTAAACAAAAAAGCCTTTCGTTTGTACTTGTGAAGCATCTGCATTGGATGGAGCAGGCTGCCTCAGCGCTCCAAAAGGCACTGGAGGCCTGTACCTGCTCTCCATTCCAGTTGCCTAAGACAGCTGGTTTGGACAGGTTTGAATTGCCCACGTCAGCCTGGCTGTAGCGGGACAAACCTACATGATCACTTCAAACAAAGGGGCCACTCCTCATTGCTGCCAATCAGCAGGAATGATGCACTCGCCGCGCCCCCACACTACGTTCGGCAGAGAAAGCTCATCTTGTTTTGGACTCGAAATTCTAAGACGACCTCGAGCTGAGCCACAGCCAAGCATCTAGCTACAATATTACAATGTCACTTAAGCACTTTATAAGATCAACTATCAAAACACAAGGTGGAAAATTAATCACCACCTAACCGAGCATCCCAAGTGCAGGTAAAATAAATAACCGTTATTTAAAGTGGATATAAAAATTGAATACTATCAAATAAGAAATTATGACCCAGCTTTGTCACTGAACAGAAAGGAACTATTTTTAGATGAATGGGATCAATGACGCACAACTCCACTCACATAATCAAAGTTTACACATAATGAAAATGTAATTCTTTCCACAATCAGGATGACATTGGCACAAAAGCCAAGAAACTGATCTTACACAGTCTTAAAACCAACCAAAGGAGTAACTAGTTTACCTACTTTTAAGACATGAAATCAACCCAAATGCTTTGAAATCCCTATGAGTCATGAAATAGACATTAGCAATAAACCCTCATCTACATCAGCCATAAAACATCCACATATGGCTCATGGAAACTAAACTCCAACTTCCTCAACCAGTCTCATCCCCACAAAGCACTTCTCCAGACAGGCGAATACACCAGATTCAGGCGGGAGACTGGATTTTTAAGTCAAAAATGGCTTTATTTTAGGTATCTCCCACCTAAGATTGCTTCTGCTTCAATATAAGCCAATTGGGAAAATACATTCCCCCGGTTTTGTTTTCAAAATCTCCCACATCCCAGTTTGAAGATGTCGTCATGTATGCTTCTCCAACAGCTCATGCGGTGTGACAAAGGCAGATTCCCAGTTTGCTCTTGCTTTGGTTGAGAATAAATCTTCTCTGCCGTCTTCTCCCTCATGCAAGGAGAAACGCAAGAGCTCCAGAATGTTTAGGAAAAATCAGTAGAGCAATAATTTCTGAAGGGATGAGAGAAACTGGGCTTAGGCCAATGGCACAGCGAGAACCAAGGAGAAGACACTGTTTGACTGCTGGATTGCCTCTGAAAATGGACATATGCCCGCAACAAATGTAGTTGGCTTCTGTTTGCCCCAAAACTGTCCACATGCTGGCTTGCTTGAACGGGTGGGATGAGAGTCAATCAGTCAAACAGTGTTCTTGTGAGGACCACTCCAATGCTTCAATAACAGACCTATAACAAAAAGGTTTACCTTTAAAAACGATTGTGAATGAAGCTCCTTGTGTGTTTTATACTCTAGGTGAGAGGAAGGAGCAAAAGAACAAGAATATTTTAAGTTAACGTTGCATTTCCACGCCTCACCTTATTTTGAGGCCATTACTGTCCTATTTTGTGGCTCTGTTATTGCTGAGGAGTTATATAGAAGATATTGCTTTCCCATTTTCCCAGACTGCATTTCCAAGATGGAAAACATGCATGCATGTGTCAAAGTGAAATCAATGAGATGAGGACAAAGTTTGTAACATTCAAATTCCCAGTATAGATCAAATGATATCAATTGAAAGGGAAATAATTCCCGTTCCCGAAGAAGGTTTCCTAACACACTTGCACCCATTCCAAAATCCACATAAAAGCTAGCACATGGTTTGTAATCAATGAGTGAAGTGGTTCTCAAGTCATCTGCAGATTTATGTTGTATTTACAGAATCAAAGCCATTGTGTAATTCATCCAAGGTTCATTTTGTTCTGGCTCAGATTTGCAAGGTATGTGCAGCTTCATCAGAGCTTTGCAGAGCCTTTACATGGTGGGTGTGCCCTACAATACACCACAGAGACTTAGTAAGTAATATAAGTATATACTTATTCCAAAAAGTGAAAACAATGTAAGGGTTCCTGCCAACACTGGCGTAGGCTTCATGAGCAGGGTAAAGAGTACAGGAAACTGTTACAGTGCTACAGAAGGAATTGCAGCTGGAGGGCTTTGAAGAAGGAGAAGTGCAGAGGGGAGCTGAACTGTTGATTCGTGTCGAGGGCACCTGGTAATTAAGGCTAAAGTGCGTCATGACTTGGAACAGAGAATGACATTTAGTGGTGGTGAGTTTCATGGATTTGTAGAAATTCCCTACCTTATCGTGGCATAGGGCTATTCTTACTTGGCCCGTGGCCATCTTCCATGACAATATTGTCCATGGATCCAAAATCTTGAATATAATGCAAATCATACCCCAGGGGCAGGGAGGTTGCATCTAAACTAGTGACAGGGCCTAGAATAAATTATGGTATGGTTCTCATAACTGCAATAATCAAAACAGACATGTCTTTGGTAGCCACACCTGCAATTCATTTCATTTTCCCTAAAGAAATAATACAATCAAAGTGCCAGAACCTGATCCACTGACTAAACAGATTTTAATCGGCCAGAACTGAATCAGCTTGAAGTCATATGTAGGCGATAGATGAAACAGAACAGTGGGTGCTGGAAAGGGTGCGTCCTGCACAAACATCAGATCAAAGATTTCGATCAGTTTCAATGCATTAATGTATGTGCATAATTTACAATAGCTGACAATTGAGAGGTTTCCTAACCTCACTCACCACTGGTCTGAAAAAGTCTTAGGGGATATTCGCGAAGACGGGCGATAACTATTGCCATCGTCAGTCAGCGCAAGAAAAGTTAACGCTGCCTAACTCCGATTAATATCACCATGTTAGCGGGGTATTTTCAAGCCCGTGGTACATGGTGATTGTAACAGGGAAGGGGTGTCAAAACTCGCGTACTATTCATCGCGATGGCAAATGAAAATCGTTAGCCGCGATACGTTGTGAATGGCCGATAATCGGCTGAAAAGTCCCATTATCACTACTTTTAGCTCCCGGCCCAACAATGCCCCTGCTGGAAGCCAGGTGTCACTGTGAGACTGGCAGCATGGTGACCGCGGCAATCAGCTTCTCGACGTTCTGACCATTTGTTTTAATAAAAAATACTGTCATTTTAGTGGTGCTAACTTAGGCAGACACCTTCCATCTGGAATACCTGCATCTCAAAAGGCTCCTGGCTGTGTTCCCTTCCATGCTGCAGGTAGTCGTCCTGCTTAACACCACCAAAAGGCAGGTGTAAATCCCTGGTGCTACCGTGGGTTATCCCCTGTTTTTGCTTCGCTTCGCAGATCTGGCAGTTCGTTGTGAATGTGGTGTTGTGGTTTTCTCCTGTGTTTTTTCACGGGAACGCCTACTCTGCATCTCATTAGTGTTAGTTGGTGGAGTCCACCTTGGAGATAAATTTGGGGGCAGTTATCGCGGGAATACTGGTGTTGTCTGCAGTTTGCACCAGCTTGTGAATGGGGTGTTAATTCTATCACCACTTTTGATGCGTTAAAGTGGGGATAACTAAGAGATAAATCCTTGTGAATATGCCCCACAGTCTTCCTTGAACTGTCAATTTGATAACATATGGTGGGCCTCGGGATCCTCCTTAATCACGTGTTATGCTGGGCTCCCATCTGAAGAAAAGATGATAGTTTTTGAGATCCTTCCTGTTAGCTTCTAAGCAATAGATTAGAATAAGGTGCTTTCGGATCCGCTCAAAATTATGTGAACCTTAACATATTTATACATTGTTGCAGCCTACTTAATGCCACACCTGGTTTGGAAACTGTAAAGGAATCTAGGGTGTGATGGCAAGGAAAAGCAATATGACACACTAACTATTTCATTGAGGTTTAAGGATTATTGTTAAAAATCTATATTTGAGATACAGAATTAGAATTAGATGGTGGTATATCAATGAAAAGATTTTGTACTTCAGCAAAGTGACACTTTACTACAGAACGGCAACCCGATTCTCAGTGAAAAAAACTAAGCCTGGCTGCAGAAATCTATGGTTTTCTATATCCTTTGACTTAGTGTAAATGCCCCAACTAAAGTGTCCTTGGGGAGGAAAGAAGCATGCTTTTTGGTAAATGTACACAATAGAGTGAGCTATATTTTCTGTCATAGTTTGCATGGGATAACTCAACTGGTTTGGTTTCTAGGTTCCCTTCCAAATCATTACAGTTTCCTCATGAAGATATCACAAATGTTTGAACAATCACATCGTGAACTTTACATACTAACCAGCACAAAGCATGCATGTACAAAGGCTCAGAAAAACAATAATCAGAGAAATGAAACAGAAAATGATTATAGTGCTAAAGAGCATTCAGCGGGAGGCAGACAGGTGGGGGGGGGGTGAAGATTAACATAATTGTAACAACGAGCACTCAGTTTTGCCTCAAGATAAGTTCACATGAGATAAATACCTTTATGGGTAGACATGCAGAGACAAGTCAGAAGCGTAACACCGCAAAGTGAAATGCTAGGGAAAGATGTACTTTATACACACACGAAGATGTGTAAAAAGTTTAAGGGCCTAATATAGAATGCCCATATAATGAGATTAACTTGAGTGCCAACTGAATGCCTGTAAGTGATTGCATTCCGCTGAATGAGAGTGATGTGGTAATACCACATTGCGATAATACAATATTCCACATAAAAATGGAGAATAACACCATAAGAAATCTGGTGGTAGCTACTACTAACATGAATTCAGAAAACTGCAATAAACATTACTAATATAAGTCATGCCCATTTATTTTTGGAAATTGGTAAGCGTGTGGGTATATCACTGATCCGGAATACCTCCTGAATTACTTTGCCAGTTTAAATGTGTCCCATGATGCAAACATGAATGACAAGGATATCATAAATGCTCATGTTTTGAATGACTTAAATCTTTAGAAATGAATTGAACAAACTCATGCGACTGACATTTTGCATTCGAAAGAGAAACAAATGCATTTTCGGCAAAAAAGGAAGATTAATACCAATTTCCAGTAAACAAAAAAAAGAATTAAATCCTTTGAACTTTTGAAACCCTCAAAATATATATAAACAAAGATAGGCTGTGATAATTGAGTGATGTTGTCCATCTGTTATCATTGTAGAAAGTCTCTCTACAAACATAACAGTCCAGGTTTTTGTACAGAATGGTAAGAAAATATTCTTGCATCTTGAAACAAGCAATGGCAAAGCCAATAGGCCTCGAGTATTAGAACTATTGGCTTTGGCAAGGTTTTGTAGACATGCTACACAGCAGTGCGGATTATCTGTAGTGTGGCTAAAACTAATTTAAAAAACGATATGATGCACCCAGCGCTAATGCACTTTTATTTTTCAGTGCATTAGCGCTGGATGCATCATAGTCCTTTTTTATTATCATTTTTTAGTCATGCTGCACAGCAACCACGTAGGTATACAGCAAGGCTACAAATCATTGTCAAAGTTGACAGTGCCCATGCAGTACAGCAGAAACAAAAAGCGCCAATAGTCTCAATGGTGAGACCTATTGACTTTGCCACTGCTTGTTCGGTCTCAGCACAAAACGCCTCTGTGATTCTGAGCAAATCAGTTAATCTCCAGAGGCATGACAAAAAGAAAATATGTCATTTGGCAAAAAATTCCTATGACATAAATAAAGCAATTGCAGCGAAATCTAATTTTGGAGAAAATACATTTAGAAGCAGATAACATCTGGTGTCAAAATAAACGCAGATAACGTCTTTGAAGTGAGTGTGGCATAGTAAAACAATCTACAATCAGCAAAAGGTTCAACAAGGACAACAAGGAAGAAGAAAAAATAAAAGGAGTACCTCAATCACAGCTCGATCGGCAGGACGGCAATCAAGCTCAAGCAATCAGTACATGGTCCATGCTCCAGCCGAAAGAAGAGGAAGTGAAGCCAACACATGCTGGCCAATAAGAAGGCAGCAAATAAGAGTGACAATTAAGCCAACAAATGTTAAGCAATGGGCAGGCTGCAAGCCCCTTGTTGTATATAATATCTCTCAGAAGTGAGAGCGCATGCAATACATGCCTTGTAGCAGGCGAGACCTAAAAAGGGCTTCTGCTTCCTGGACCACAGTAGGCTTAGAAAGAAAGTTTAGTGGCCTTGAAATATGGTCTCATTTTGCTAAAAAAGAAACTCAGCTACCCCAAAAGATAAAAATAGGGAAATATAACGCAAAGCTTTCATAAATGTCTAGCAGTCCAGGCTAACTGACTGTCACACAGTTTGAATATCCTTCCCGGAAGGTGCTAAATGGCATCTTTAAGTAATAGCATAACTATTCATACTAGGAAGAGCAAGCAAAACTACGCTTTAGAGCCTTTGCACCGCTACACCCCATATGCCTGACCTGGGCCTATTGTGCTATTGACTTTTCTAGGAGGTATACTTAGGCATGAGGCACTGACTGGCCTATGGGACATAACTATGCCTTTAACATAGAATAGCTTATGAGGCAAATGAATAGATGAGCAATATCTGTGCACACAAGTCTTGACTGCTTCAGCTGTACCTGGTCACCTGCTGTTACTGTCTAGGATACAGCACATACAAGACTACTAGCCATTGGACTGAGTGATTTGATTAGCTGTTGTGGAATTACACAGTTTACGCATATTCCGAATACACACAAAAATATATTGTACAAATACGCTTCATATCTTTTTCTTTTGCAGTTTTACATAGTTCGAACTAGACATCAGAGGCTACACACAAGCACCAGATGACATTCCACAAGGCCAGTTTGTTTTTGCGCTTTGTTTTTGGGTTTCGCCTGCCGAAAGGCTGCGCTCTGCGCAGCTTTTCAGCGCAGGTGAAATCCTATGTCGACACTAAGCACTTCGGGAACGTCCCCCGGCTCTCATTGGCTAGCTCCATAAATGGAGGCTAGCCATTGAGTGCCGGATCTGTCCGTCAAGGCCGGACCAGATTCGGGGGCGTTCCCGAGATTTTTTCCCAGGGCGGAGTTACGTTTTTTCCCGTTCCCTCCCCTCCCGCCCCCTCCGTG
This sequence comes from Lissotriton helveticus, assembly GCF_964261635.1. Classification (NCBI taxonomy): domain Eukaryota; kingdom Metazoa; phylum Chordata; class Amphibia; order Caudata; family Salamandridae; genus Lissotriton; species Lissotriton helveticus. Next base: position 324,640,485 of record NC_136069.1, on the reverse strand, counting down.
TGCCTCCCCGCCCCCTCGCTGTCCTGTGCACGTTTTCCGCCTCCCTCCCGCCGTCCGTGTCCTCTCCCGCCCTCCTCCCGCCGTCCGTGTCCTCTCCCGCCCTCCTCCCGCCCTCCGTGTCCTCTCCCGCCCTCCTCCCGCCGACCGTGTCCTCTCCCGCCCTCCTCCCGCCGTCCGTGTCCTCTCCCGCCCTCCTCCCGCCGACCGTGTCCTCTCCCGCCCTCCTGCCTGCATGAACCGCTCGTAGGCTATTTAACAAACTATATAAGCGCATTTGTTTGAACACAAGCTTGGTTAAACTTCGACAAACAGGGCCGCTCCGGCGTGCCAGGACGGAGGCACTTAAGTCTGCTTTGGTTGAAGGACGCACTTAGGGCTGCGCTCTCTCTCGTCTCAGACTGGATGCAATAAAAGCCCCCCGGGCTGGGGGCCCTGTCCTATCCTGGGGTCTGGCCTCCACCGGGGGGCCTCTTCGAATTCTTAAAAAGGATCCTCTCAGCTCGGAGTCCCCCTCCATAACCTGGCCTCTCAGCGGCGCCAGGCTCGGTGTCTCCGTCCCCTGCTCCATAACGGGGCCTCTCAGCGGCGCCAGGCTCGGTGTATCCATCCCCTGCTCCATAACCTGGCCTCTCAGCGGCGCCAGGCTCCTCAGCGGGTGTGTCTGTAGTGATGTGTCTCTGCTATGAAGGGCTCACTGCCCCTGTCCGTTGATCCATGTGGGGCCCTGAGCAGTGCCCAAGAGAGGCCTGAAAGGAGTCTCCGATGCCCCCCGAGGCCTCTCATTGGGAAGGGTCGGCAGTGCGCGAGCAGGTGACGTCAGCTCATCAGGACCACGGGGTGTCGGCCCTGGATCTGCAGCCCCCGCGGCTCAGGGGACTGACTACCCTGCCCCCCCCCCCCCGGGTCTCAAGGAAGGTGTACGTGTGAACCCCCCCGCTGTGATGACGCAATCCTTCCTCCGTTTCAAACGGCCTGCATCTTTAAAGTGCTGTCTGCTGTGGGTTGTGCGGTTCGGAGCCGCCTTTATGTCCTGCGCTTTGCAGCACCTCGAAGTCCCTCATTCGCCTTCGGGGCGCTAGAAACGGAATGTTCTGCCTGTATCTTGGCATGCCTGCTATGTCTGTCTCCAGAGTTGTTTTTGCATTTGTAACTCAACTTGTAAATTATGGGCACATTTCTGTGCGTTTCATTTGCTGCGCTCAAGACGCCAATCAAGGTTATACTTTGTCGAATTTGTACAATTCTCGGATGCGTGGTTTTGTGTCAGTTCATTTTTATCCCGATTTGACGCGGATGTGAGGCGCACAATTAATCGTTACAAGGCGCTTTGAGTAATATGCTTTGTTTGCATCATGGCTGTCAGGTGCCGCCTCATTCGCCCCCGTGGGTCTCACACCACTGCTGGATGCCTGCTTCACGTCCATCGCACTCAATTAAATTAACACCCAACCCCGACCCCCTCTAGCCGTGACTGCTTATCGCTTCAATGGACACTACCGAATTTGAGTTATGGATGTAATGTGTATGCGGGTCCGACTCCTGCCTCATGCGGAACGAGCGGGCGTGTGCCTCACAGTTCTCTTATTGGCTGCAATGATTGTTGTGCAACGTGTAATTATGGAAGCGCAGGTCGTTCTCGCACCTCAGGCTGCCACGCAGTATGTGATCCCACGATGGACCCGACACCACCGGCCCCCTTGCGAACTTGCTGCCTGGGCAATAGGCGATAGTAATGGTAATTATGGCAGAGCTTGCGCGTCCTTGGTGGCTGCAACCTGACTCAACCACAGCCAGCGCGTGTGCAGCAGCAGCTGATGGTTATCAGTGCTAGACAGAATGATGATTGCGGTGAGAGACAGAGTCTTGCGGCCACAGGGGGCCCGCCAATTGCCAGTCCTGTACCACAGCCCACCTGAGCAGCCCCCCCCCGCACCACTATTCACATGTGTGGAGGGCAGACGGCAGGTAGAATGCTAAGTCTCATCTGCTCTCCAGCCACGTGTGGGCTTGTGGTAGTCCAATCCCATGCCAGTGCCCACACTCTTTTAAAAGGGTGAGTCAGTCTGCCTAGCCTCTAGCGGTCATAAATCATCCTCCAAGCAGCAGCAGCCACTGGAGTGTTACTGTGACTTCACCTGAGCCTGCAGCAGCACTAGAAACAGCCTGCAGTGTAGCATGACCCTCAAGGGCAGCACACGCAAACTATGCCTCCTGCCGCCCGCCCCCACCTCCCTCCAGGACCTGCTATCCCACTTCCAAGACGTTCTCTACTGACTCAGCCTTCCCTGTCCGTTATTTCTGGTTGGCAAAGGTGAGTCCAGCAACGATGTGGGCATTGTCAGAGTGTGGGTCAAAGACGTGGTTAAAAAGGACATTATTCTGTACGTATTTTCATTGGTCTTTTGCTTTTAGGTATCTAAAACAAGCCCTCACTTTAAATGAAAGATCAATGCAAGCTCAAGGAATCCTTGGAAAATACTATCGTTCATTGTGAAACCTCAGTTGGTTAATTCAGTCTGTCTGCAGATGTCCGTCTGTGTTTAAAGAGAGAGAAACATAATTGAATCCTGTTTGGCTCAGTAGGGCCTGGTGACTTGTCTATTTGTGGTGCTATGATGTCCCCTTCTGCGACTGAGAAAGCACTTTATCAATGCAAGTAACTGATTGTATGCATACAGTAGTGGGTAAGGGTCACTCAAAGTGTCAAAGATTTGACTGTAGAATGTCTCATTTTCTCAGTATATGTACCATTTGATTACTATAAACGATCTATTGTGTGTTAGTTGTGTGAATACATGTTTCGTGTTGTCTTAGAAATGTTAGCAACCGTTTTCAATATATCAAATGTATCTAAGTGCTCGTGAAATGTGTTGTTATCGTTCTACCTTTAATACAGTGCTTAGAAACAATACGTGTAAGGTATCGTCCATTTGCGAGAGATTAAGCTATTGGCATTCTAAATGACAATGCCATTAATTTATCTGTTTTCAAAACCAACACATAAATAAAAAAATTGTCATTTACAATGCCAATAGCTCTAACTTTTACAAAGGCGGAACCGTTGCATTGTAAATGCTTGTTTAAGTAAGGCGAAGATTAAGGAATTTGCCCAGAATCACATGATGTTGAGCCAACGCCGGGACTTGCTCTCCAGATCTCGTCAGCAGCTCTGGGCGTTAGGTCACATTTCCTCCTCATCCACCATAAACATAAAAAAGTGAACTATCCCCGTGATCATATCAACTACTTCTCATTTAAGGGAAGTACCCCCATTCCTCGTGTTTCCAATTTCCAGACTTAACTCTCCCAGCCAGTCTGATGTTCCTTCTAATGAGACCGGATTTAAATTGATATCTGGGAAAGGCAGTGGATGAAAGAGAGGACTTGAGATTTATGGCTCACTGGATAATAATCAACTGCTACCAGTTCTCAGAAGTCTCGGATCAAAGTCTTAATTGACTGGCTGTTCAATGGGAGTGTTTAACGCAGGAAGTTCACGGCCTCTCGACAGTGTTCACAGGCAAACAAAAACTTGCCACAGTATCTCACTGATACAAAAGACACTGTTAATTTATGGCCTCCCAAAGATTGAAACTGCCCCCTTACATCAATTACAGTTCACCAGAGCCAACAGTGTACTAATATTTGTCTTTCGTTTTTAGGCCCTAATGGATAAGGCATATGGCGCTGTGAAAGAAAGAGGAAGCCAAGACGAAGTGCAATAAAAAAAATCTATTTAAACACAGGCATTCCTTAGATTTTCAGCCTGTTAATAAACTTTGCTTTAATTATTCAGCTGTTGCAAAATGGACTTTACTGTTTTTGGGTACTGTGTTTGAGAGAGAAAAAACTAGCAAGAGATTTGTATTAAATAAAAAGAAGCCTAAAAAACGAATCCCCGACTTTAGGTTGCCCAAACGATATTTAATTCAAATCACTGTATTTGCTGGACGTAAAAGAACAACAAAAAAAACGCCTTCATAAAGGGCCAGTCGATTCTAGACTATTTTTTATGTAATGTGAGTCACTCCCCACATTTTTAATAAAGTAATTCAGCAGTTGTTGAGTTCCTGTAAAGCACATTTTGGTTTGTAAGTAAAAAATATATGAATTTTCCAAATTCCTGTATACAGCGAGCTAGGCATTACAGAAAGACACGAAGAAAGTGGACTTGGCAAACCATCTTCCCATTCATGCCCGGTCAGTCTGTCCTAGAGTGGAGACCGCACACAGTTACACTGCAGGAAGCCGTGATGGAATTCTGCCTAGCGCCGGGAAATCCTTTGTGGGTAGCTGTTACGCAATATAAATTCAAATAATAATTATAATAGCAAGGGACCCATTTCTGCCTTGGACAGGAATCTATCTGCCTCTGGCCTGTTACATGTCACATTAAGTATAAGACCCTAAATCTGAGTAGGATGGTGAAATTGGGTACAAAATCCGCCTGGGAACAGTAATAGCATTTCCCTGCACATTTTTTGCACACATTTCCAAATTTTCCCATTGAGATTGGGATACAGCATGCAGTTATGGATTCAAGGCTGCTATTACCTCATGGTATTCCATCTTCCTCATTGCTTTGTCCATGCCAGTTCCTTTAGGTATACCTGGAGAATCTGTATAGCTAAAACGTCAGGATCCAGCAAAATCTGAGTCCAACTCATAATGCGATTTTGGGCCCAAACGCTTTTTAACCCCAATTTCCATTGCTAAAAATCCAGGAGCCAGAAAAACCTGTACTCAACTCATAATCCGATATCAGGCCCAAACACCTTTTACTCCCAATTTCAGATGAAGAGTGGAATCTGTATTGAGGCTGTGCGTTGCTTTTTAGTACAATAATAGTAACTCTAATACTAACCCTTTGCATGAATTAATTAACCTTGGTCATACCCATCAACATTGTGTCATAATTTATCACACACATCACCAGACAACACTAACTCATCACATTATTCAGTACGTAGCCTAATTCTCTGAAATGGCCACATGACAATATGTCAGCAATACACAAATGCACCAAAAAAATAAATTACCTATTCAAGTTAATGAAAATATTGATATCTCGGGCAGAGTCACCATAATCTGCAACCGTTCCAAAGACCAGTTGTTACTGCCCCATCAAACCAATTGCATGCACATTTATAGGAAGCGCAAGATATTTTAAAACTAAACAAATCTTTAAAGCGACAATAGTGACACAAGAGTTAGGTAATAGCAAGGGGCATTTAAAGCCCATGTAACTATATATAAAAAATCTGTCAAAACTATCAAATTTTGGTGGGAAGTAAATATATATGGCCCGATTTAGAGTTTGGCAGGCAGGTTACTCTGTCACAAAAGTGACAGATATCTAATTTGCCTCATTACAGTGGCCATGGGATATAATACACTTATAGACGTTCAGATGGATCCCCACAGAATCCAGGAAGATGGTCACCCGTGCACTCATTACCAGCAGACTCAGCTACGGCAAAGCACTCCTCTCCGGTGTCACCCAGAAACAGCTCAAGAAACTTCAGTACGTCCAAAACGCCGCCACCAGACTGGTACTCGACATCCCCCACCACAGCCACATCACACAACATTTCTGACAACTCCACTGGCTCCCATTCAACAAGAGATCACTTTTAAGCTCCTCACGCCTACAAATCGATACATGACGAAGGACCAGCATACCTGAAACACCGCCTCACAAACTACGCATCCGCCAGACAACTCCGATCCTCCCAACTTGCCCTTGCCTCCATCTCCAGGATCCACAAGAACAGAACCGGAGGAATGTTTTTTCCCCACCTCACCACCAAGACCTGGAACACTCCATCCCTCCACTTTCGGCAATTCCGTCGCTAGCCCAATTCAGGAAGGACTTCAAGACCTGGCTCTTCGAATAATCCTCCACCCAGTCCGACCAGCAACCCCCCCTCCCCCAGCACCTTGATACACTCTCGGGTGAGTAGTCAAGCTGTACAAGACCTCGATTGATTGATATAGTAAGGTGGACAGGATATCAGTCACATTTAGGACAGAGTACCCCATCCGGAAAACTCTAAATCAGGCTTATACTCTGCAAAGAAAGCTGCAGAAACTGTAGTGAAAATGTGTATGTCAACATAGCAGCAAAAATAAATCATACAAATTGCATGAAACTGCACTCAGCGTAGCGAGTTGTTTTCAACTTTGTTTGATGTTTGCTAATCAAAATAAGTATGGTCTTTTTTTTCCACTGACTAATGGCTCTACATCCCTTTGTGTGCCGTGATACCAAAGTCTCTATTGCATTCCACCACATATCCTTTCTACCTCTCTTTCCTGTTGCCAGGGTTAGTCCACTCTCTGCCACCTTGCCCGAGATACCTGTGTGTGTATATTGCCGTGAGATCACACAACACATCACCACATTTATTCATAAGGTATAGAGGTGAGCATACAAGGAATAGTGAGAAACTCTGACCGGACAGCTTCATTGCAGAGACTTACTCAGCAGGTGCAAACTATTGAGCTATCATGCATTTCGGTCAGCCCTGATCTTTTGTTGCTACAATATACTGCCGCATAGACTCCAGTCAACCTCCCCATCACTCTGAAGTGTTTGTAGACTTCTGGTTTGCTTAGAAATCGAGGGAAAAACTGAAAATTAATAGGAAACTTCACTTTTTTTTAAAATCCGCAGGGCTTTTTAAAACATTTCTAAAATCCCCTGACACTTTAACAGAACGCCAATCCTAAATTGACCACCCATGCTGACATGTTGCTGCACATTAATTATTTATTGAACAAGCCAGTAAGTGCAGTTGTCCTCTTTTCCAATAGTAGCACCCCTCACTGTACTTGAGAAAGAGGAACGGCTTCAAATAATACGACAAATTAACAAAGGTTGTACAACTTTGATTTATCCATTGATCTCAATTGACCCTGTATACAAAGGTAGATTCGGTCATGAACATTATATTTGCCACCAAATGTACCTTTTATATGCTAGACACGAAGGTATTCCTGGCATGCATATGGCATTTGCAAGAGCGCATTTTTATGGTTGTAAACTTTCCCAAACCTCTCTTCCTTCCCCTTTCCACTCTGAAAATGATTAGAGATTTACTCCAGCCAGTGCATGGGAAGGAGAAAACATCAGTCCCAGATTTGCTGTGGGTGTTTGGGAGAAGGGTTATTCCACTGGGAAGAATATTTTCCTCATTGATAAAAAACATTATAAAGCACATTTGCACAGGAGGATATATTTCCACAGAAAATCATGTTATATTCCAAGACGGATGCCTAGAAACGTATGTCTGGTACACTTTTACGTATGTCTGTCACACTTTTCTAAGCACACTTTTGGAATGCTTGCAAAATAGAAAAGAAAATTAGGAAAATATGCCTAGGTAGAAGCATGTCCGCCCCTACTTCCCTTTTCTGTGTGAATAGTCCAAATTTGGTGGAAGTGTATGAAGTATCATGGCTTACTACAATGTAGAGCAAAGAAAGTTAGAAGCATGTCTATTAAAGCTGTTGCTTCTTCTTCAGCAGGAATATAAACCTCCTGCCAAACTTGGCAGACATACAAGGCAAGACTTAAAATCTAAGGGCAGTTGAACAGAGAGTTGCCATGTATTCCTAATTCTGTGAAAATATGATTTTGACTCATCTTTCTTTACACTCCACACAAGAAAAATGTCTCCCATGCTCTTCAATGGGGTAATTTTCCGTGAAAGCCTTGATTACTCTCCAGAAATGTTTTCATCTCCATTGATGTCAATAGCATCCCCCTGAAGAGTCACTCAATCCCAAATCTCATTGAAAGCTTAAAAGGTTGAGAAGTGGGTGAAACTGTGGGTCACACTTCATACAACTAAGGTATAAGGAGGCCAGCACCTGTTTTCATTTGCTCCTAGTCACATAATGTCAGCCTTGCCAATGGATAGGGCAAGCCTCTGTCAAGAACAGTACCAGTTTTAGATTTGTTAACTATTATACTCAAACTAAATATTCGACCTCTTGGAACACCACCTCCATGTCTGGGACACATCACACTGTCTCAGATGTGTTAGTAGGGTACTAATATGGATGGTCTTCGCCACTATGTATTTTTTTTTGACAAGAGGGTGCTGCCGACAGTATGGGTCTTTCATATGCATAGCTGATATGTACAAGTGTCAAGTCGTGCACACCCCACATTTACAAAAAACAGAGTATCTTCTCATCAAACTATTGTACTGTACACCTGCGTTCCACATCCTATTAAAAACCTGTTAGGAGGACCACGGAATCAGTTATCCATCATAAGCAACTCAGCTTACAAAAGTTTGGTGCACAAAAAGCAATGCACAACGTCATCAGACATGCCCTGGCATGTCACAACTAAAACATTGTTTGAACGGGGAATTCCCAAATATCCCACCAGGACCTCACATGTAATAGACAAAGGAGCTTCTTGTTACAGGAGATGAGAAAGCATGTAAGCGATAACCTACTTCGGTGAATGCGAAGCAACAGATAGGGATTGCAGTTTTCAATGAACATGGCATAATGAGAAGACATAACAACAATATCACTAAAGTTGAAAGCTATCATTTTATCTCCTGCAATCAACCCACATTTGGTCATTCATGAAAAGTACAGCAGACTGCATTGAATGGAAAATGTTATGGAGCCCCGCAAAAAAAAACACATGTATATGGGAACGTTTTTTAAATTCAAATAAATAAAGTGCTGTTTGCAACATGTGATTTTATGCTTCAAAAACAGACCACAAACCAAGAAGACACAATATCAGCTTGAAGCCATTTTGTGGCTCCCTGGACATAACCAGTACATTAATCACCACCCAGAACTTTCAACAAAAGGCAACGGAGGGTAGCCACTGGTCACATCTCTAACTGGAAATTAACATACTACTCACATACCCAACACTTGAAGAGCATACATTTGTACTAGTAGGGTGTGTAAAATGACCACAGACATGGTATGCTTTATCCACATGGTGAAGATCTAGACTGCACACCAACAAAAAAATATAAGCCTACCACCCGGCTGGGCCTGAATCGGTATAAAAGTCAAATCAATACTCAAAGCTGCCTTTTAACATTTGTATTCTAAAGGGAAACCTCATTGACACCACCTTCGACACCACTCATCAAATGCATGAGAAAAGATGTAGGGAACAAGTGATGCATCATCCCTTAAAAACTAAGACCAAAAAAAGCCCAACAGGAGGGAGTACCCCCCATTAATAAAATGGATCACAGAAAACTAAACAGAAGTAGAAAAAAAAGGAAGTGGGATGCAACTTGGAGGCTGGTCACAGAGCCAACCCGGCTCCATTTTTGTTCAGTACCCGCTCACGTGACGTTGTTCCCTGCCTCCACTACCTCTGTCACAGTTTGATGCTCTTTCCAGAAATTAAAAGAGAGGAAATGGAGGTGGGCAGCAGAAAATAGAAAAGGATGCTGTGAGGGTAGCAACTGGGCTGCTGACCTGTATTTGAGGGGTCACATGAGACCCGCTATTAAAAAAATTGGTGGGAAATGCACAAGTCATCCATACAAGTGTATGTGTTGGTGCACTTTTTCCTGTGAAATTACCAAGAACCAAGAAACTGTTGCCTAGCCATCACTAGCCATCAAGCTGAGTGGTGTTTACTACCACTCCTTGTGCTAGTCTTAGCCCCACAAGAGCTACACTTGCCAGCAGGAAATACAGCTTCTGCTTTAGAACGCAAGTTATTGTGCTGTACCCAGGTCAGAGGAAAATACACGCCTGTAATGAGCTTCTGATGAGTGACAGGAGTGCAGAAAGCAGAGGAGGAAGGGTTGGGCATGGTTTCTTTGAAATGGCTTGGGGCTGGTGCAGCTCATATCCATATCATAACTAAAGAGCTACACCTAAAGTATACAAAAGAGCTCAGTGTCATATAAGCGTTACCGCAACATATACAAACGACTCCAATTTCACTCACAACCAGTTTATAGATATTATCTAAAAAGCCTGCTGAAATTACACACTTCTAATTGCACATCTGAATAGACTTAGTAATGTTAGGTAAAACCTAAGTTATATTTTCCCTTGTGTGTTAATGCAAATTATCTGAGTTCCTTTTTTACATCTGCTGACAGTCAATGGCAGACCAATTGGTTTTGCCGGTACTTGTTTACATCTGCTTGCAGTCTCCTCCTTAATTTCTTTCTTGTTTACCTTGGTGATATTAGACTGGTTTTAATGAACACACCTTGGTTGTGTGATTCTTCCCAGAGACTGCTTTGAAAACTATGTTAACTTATTAACATAATTGTCTGTAGTTACTGCCAGAACGCCTACGTCTGGGCTGCCGGAAGGGGTTTGGCATGGGACTCTAGGCTTTAGTTTGCCCAGGCAGTTTTTTTCAATGCTTTAATTTATTCAATTCTTCCTCTTACCTCTTCTGAATAGCTTTGGATATTGTTGTCTAGTCCTACAGCTTCATTTGAGAACAATTTCAAACAATCCCTTGAATGGAGTGAGCATAGGGTACTCCACTGTCTCAGAGCCTGTGGGAAACATGCTCTGGTCTGTTCACTTTCCAGTGATCCACCGGTTTCTCTATTTATGGGGATATGGGAACTCCACACTTATGTGTACCACAAGCTGCTAAGGAGCACCAAGTATGTTAGCATACACCAGTGTGATGAATCCACTAACAACAGCAAGCAACCCGGATGAAAAGGGAGCATACCTTTCATGACACAAGCTGAGTCTCAACCCCGACGAAATTATGAGGCACTGCCAGCAACCTGATTGGACACACTTTTTAAACCTCATCCGTTTCATACGTGGACCAGTTCTTCTAAGCCTAGCTTCTAATTTTGAAGGTGGCAGGTTTTATTTGCACAGGGCCATGGCAGTGTATTTGCTCTTTTATCTGCTTGTCTTTGTTTTCATCTAAGGCAGGACATACATTTGTGACTGACCATCCCAGCAGCACACGAGGGAAGGGCAAACAAGGCATACTGTTCTTTTGGAGGTGATACACTTGTAGTTGGATTGAGGACTTAAATTTGTGAGCTGAGGTAAAAAAACATAAGTTCATAGTTTCAAACTGGCTTCAGGAACACTCAGTCTCTTAATTTACAAATCAAATTGAACAAACACCATGGGCCTCATTACGCCAACAGTTGGAATTTCCTAGACCGCGTCAGAACCCTTCCGACCGACTTGGTTATTTTACATTCCGCCCGACTGATTACGATGTTTGTGGTTGGAAAGGATATTCGGAATTGGTTTTGACTTGCTCTCAGAGTATTCGTGTCAGTCGGAATCACATCGTGTAACTCAATGAACAGCGTTTACGACTAACCGATTACAGTGTAGATTTCCAACAGCCTTTCTGAGTTGTCCTCTCCGACACAAAAAGGCTGTTCGAAGAGACTTTGGGGGCCCATAGCAGGGACCCTGAATCCTGAGGGTTCTGATTGGGAGCCAAGGGGGTACCTAGGTGACCCCCCTTTCAACTGTTGGGTTACTTCATCCCTGGACAGAATAGCCCCTATTAAGACCATGAAACTGGCTAGGAATAAACCCATGCCCCTTGGTTCACAACTGAACTCCGCTTGGAGAAAAGCCTCTGCAAGAAGCTTGAGCGTGCCTGGCGGAAAACCTATAACTCAGAGGCCAAGTGCGCTTACAGAGCAGCACTAAAAAAATTCCATGGGCTAAAGCGCAAAACCATCAGGGACTATGTTGCTAATCAAATTAAATCCTCTGCTAAAGAAGTTTTTAAGATTGTTCAGGGTTTTATTTAGAGCACTATTGCCCCTTAAGTCACCCTGTGTGAAGGAAGATCTCTCCATCTTCTTCCAGGGGAAAGTTCAGGCTATCTACTCTTCGTTTACCTTGATAGGTTCACTAGCTACACCATTACCTACCCCCCCAATGGAAAATGCATTGGTCCAGCCAATCCTCAAGAAAGAGGACGCAGACCCGGCTGAACTTAAGAACTTTAGGCCTATTTCCCTCCTGCCAGCGCCGGCCAAAATCCTTGAGAAGGAAGTTCAGAGACAACTATCTGAGTTACTGGAGTCTAACAACTATCTCCATGACTCCTAGTCGGGCTTTAGATCAGGCTACAGCACAGAGACAGCTCTGCTTGAAGTGGCGGAAACGATACGGCGTACTGTAGACCAGGGTAGCTGTGCAATGCTAGTGCTGTTGTTGGACTTGTCCACAGCTTTTGACACAGTTTTGCATCAGATCCTTCTAGAAAAACTCGAGCTGATGGGAGTGACGAGAACCACTTGAGCCCGACTCTTTTTAATGTTTACCTCGCTCCCCTCGCTTCGCTAGTCGAGCAATGGGGTGTAAGGGTTGTCTCGTATGCTGACAATACTCAGCTTGTGTTCTCTTTTAGGGATCACACCGAGGCAGCATTCACAATTTCAAGCAATGCTTGACAAACATCACAACTTGGATGACTGACACCTACATGAAGCTGAACACTGAAAAAAATGAGGTTCTATTTTTCAATCAACCTACTCCCCCACGGTACGAACTTTGGTGGCTGTTGGAGCTTAATCCTCCCTCTCTTCCAGTTGCTTCCGCTAGTAATCTTGGATTCAAATTTGGCTCTAACCTCTCAGGCAAAGCCCAGATATGCCAAGTTTCCTCTTCATGCTTTTGGAAACTGAAAACATTGCTAGGATTCCTCCATCTCTTGCCTATGGATTGTAGGAAACGGTGGTCCACACATTGATCACGTCTCAGCTGGACTATGCTAACAGCCTGTACTTGGGTCTCCCAGAATATTTGATCAGGAAACTACAACTACTACTGTATCCGCTGCTAGCATCGGGGCACTTCCGTTGGAGGTAGCCGAGCACTCTATAAGCTGTAATAATACTATTAATAAAATCCTGCACTGCGTGGCAGGCACAATGGGGTGCCTGTGACAGGGTTCAGGGCTTTACACACACACTCCATTTCTCCATAGGAGCCTGTGCTGTAGGGCAGAACACGGGCTCCCACAGGAAACAATGGGACTCCGACTGAACACTGTTTGGTTGCGTCATAATCAGTGGGGCAGAACTGCCAACAGCGAGTCAGTTGGTTCCCGAATCCAAGACTTTGTTTTACATCGTAGTGAGGCTGTACATTGTGTGCCTGTTTTATTGATTTAAAAAAAGAGTTTTACTCCATTACTAGAGATTTGCTTTGGGCACAGTAATCACAGTGGGGTCTACTGTGTAAAATATTGTTTGGGTCCCAGGGAAACTGCAAAATGCAAGTCAAGAACGACCTTAAACAAGACTGGGTTCTTGCCCTACTACTTTTAACTTAAAGGTTAGGTGACACTGAGGAGACCCTGAAGAATTCAATGGCTTGTCCCCTCAACATCAACATTGAACTTCCATCATTCATTTTGCAGATGACACAGTACTCCTGGATCATACAAGAATCAGTCTCCAGAATGTCTTAAAAAATCTATGAATATCCTGGGACACTAACCAGTTAGAAATAAATTATGAAAGTACGAAAGTAATGTCCTTTGCCTCACAAAAAAATAAAATACTTTCTTGGCATGTGGGAAGGTAAATTCTGGAACATGTTGATACTTACACCTATCTAGGTGTTATCCTCCAAACCAAAGGTGAATTTAAAGCTTTAAAAAGGCGATTTTTCTCAGGTCTGGGTTGCTAAAATTATCTAAAAATGTACATGGGCCGTCAATTACACCCTTTTATATTGTCATCAAGACTACATTTATTCTGGCATTAAGCTGTGGGAATAAGGTTTCCGGATCATTTCTAATAATTGGTTTACTATTGAGCACAGCAAATAGTTTAGAGCAATCTTCCACAATATTCTAGACCAGCCCAAATTCGTTTAGCATTTTGAGGTATTGATCAACACCTGACAGCAACTGTAGCCCTAGCACGATATTGGTTCAACATGAAGAAGGCAGATTCCAGTATTCTTGTGGGTTTCCTATGTCAAGTGTTTGATAGTCAAATACTACAAGGAAATATAATGTGACATTTAAATCGCACCACATTTTTAAATCGGTTGAATATGGAACACCAATAGGACCAATCTTTTTCAAAATCTTTATTCAAGACTGCCCTAAACAAATATATTTTCCATCTTTGTCAAACTATAGACCTTCAGTTCTTGTGATTATTTCTGCTCAAAGACTCTTATTCTAATAATTAATTACTGTCCCATCATGCAGCCTCAATCCTATGAGCGTTAAGAACAAAGGGCCCGATTATGACTTTGGCGGTGCTGCACAGCACTGCCAAAGACGTCCAGGGACCGCCCGCCAAATTTCGAGTACGACTCGTGTCTGGAAGGTTTTTTTTGCTGTTCTTACGGCGGTGACCAGAAAACGGGCACTGCAATGGGAATGCAAAAGAAGTTCCAGCATGGCATGGACTGAAGTCAATGTTGTACTGGAGCTTGGGGTGCATGCAAACAGGGGGGCACATGCCCATGGTGGTTTCCCCAGCACGAGCCTTTTCATGGCGGTGAGCCTGCCATGAAAAGGCTAGCGGTGGGGAATGAATATGCTACTTACCAGTATGCATCTGTTCTTGGCATGTAGGGCTGCTAACATTTATATCTTAGCATTAGATCGCCGCCTAGTGTTGGGTCCGGATGATCGCACATTGTTGTCTTGGAAGAGTCTTCGAAGTATCCTGAGATAGGTGACTCCTCCCCTGGACTACAGTGCGCATGGGCATCGGCTCCATCCCCAGATTGTTTTTCGCCATTGTGGCAGAAGATGGAGTGAAAGGTGTAAAGGATGTCCATGCTAATGATTGAATACAATAGTATATCTGCAGCTGGGACAGGCACCGGGGAGGAGGGTAGGCGATATGAATGTTAGCAGCCCTACATGCCAAGAACAGATGCATACTGGTAAGTAGCATATTTAGTTCGAGGCATGTGGGCTGCTAAATTCATATCTTAGCATAGAATACATAGCAGTCCCTCCATCAGCGGCGGTTGCCCGTGCCAGCTGCAGAAACCTGAAAAAGTGTCTTGAGAACAGCCTGTCCTACAGCAGCTTGCTGCTTGGAATGCGCATCTACACAGTAGTGTTTTGTAAAGGTATGTGGTGTAACCCACGTGGCTGCTCTGCAAATGTCCTCTAAAGGAATGTTCCCTAGGAAAGCCATGGATGCCCCCAATTTGCGTGTGGAGTGCGCCCTTGGGGGTATTGTTAAAGTGCGCTTGGCCTTTTGATAACAGATTTGGATGCACTTAACGATCCACCTGGCTATTCCTGCTTTGGAAATAGGGTTGCCTTTGTGTTGTGGTGAGAAGGCAACAAAAAGTTGTTTTGTTTTCCTAAAGGGTTGTGTCCTGTCTATGTAGTACATCAACGCCCTCCGTACGTCTAACGTATGGAGCATTCTTTCCGCCACCGTTTGTGGGTTTTGGAAGAATGCCGGCAAGTCAATAGTTTGGTTGAGATGAAACTGTGACACCACCTTTGGAAGGAATTTGGGGTTAGTACGTAGCACTACCCTATTTGGATGAATCTGAATGAATGGCTCTTGGATTGTGAGCGCTTGCAGCTCACTAACACGCCTCAGTGACGTAATAGCAATTAGGAAAGCTACTTTCCACGTTAGGAACTGGAGTTCACACGAGTGCAGTGGCTCGAATGGTGGTCCCATCAGTCTGGTGAGGACCACATTGAGGTTCCACACCGGAGCTGCCGGTGTTCTTGGGGGAATGACTCGTTTCAGACCTTCAAGGAAAGCTTTAATGGCAGGCACTCTGAAGACAGAGAGATGCTGCCTATTCTGAAGATAAGCTGCGATGGCGGAGAGATGTATCCGAATAGAAGTGAACGCTAGATTGCACTTGTAAAGATGTAGCAGATAGCAAATGATGTTAGGGATAGATGCATCTAGCGGGTTGATGTCATTGGCTGTACAGTAAATGACAAAACGCTTCCATTTTGCAGCATAGCATGCTCTGGTAGTTGGCTTCCTTGCCTCTTTGATGATGTTCATGCATTCTGGAGGTAGGTTAAGGTATCCAAACTCTAGGACTTCAGGAGCCAGATCGCCAGGTTGAGCTGTTGCGGATCTGGATGCTGAATTTCTCCATGGTTCTGCGTCAAAAGTCTGGGCGTGAGGCGCAGTCTTTGATGCGGCACCACTGAGAGTTCGAGGAACGTGGTGTACCATGCTTGGCGAGCCCACGTTGGAGCAACCAGGATGAGAGTCATCGCGTGCTGCCTTAGCTTTCTTGCCACCAGCGGTATCAGAGGGGCTGGTGGAAAAGCGTACGCAAATTTGCCTGACCAGTTCATCCATATCGCATTCCCCTGCGACTGTGGGTGATGGAACCTGGCGGCAAAGTGTTGGCATTTTGCATTTTCTTTTGTTGCAAACAGGTCTATCTCCGGATGACCCCACTGCTGGAAGTACGGGTGGAGTACAGATGGGTGTAACTCCCACTCGTGCATTTGATGGCTGTATCTGCTGAGCAGATCCGCCATCTGATTGTCCTTGCCCGGGAGGTGTTCTGCCATGAGGAAGATGTTCCTCTGAATGGCCCACCGCCACATGCCCTGAGCCAGATGAGACAGCTGTGGCGAGTGGGTGCCCCCCTGCTTTTGAATGTAGTACATCGCGGTCATGTTGTCCGTCCGGACTAACACTACCTTGTTGCACAGATGTACAATGAAGGACTTGAGCACCATGAAGATTGCCATCAGTTCCAGATAGTTGATGTGCATCTTCTGTTGCTGCGTCGTCCATAGTCCCTGCACTGTGTAAGTGAGCAGATGAGCTCCCCATCCCTGGAGAGATGCGTCCGTTGTCAGGATAATCTGTGGCACTGGGTCCTGGAACAGTCGGCCCTTGCAAAGGTTGTGTGGATTCCACCAATGCAGAGAGTCGTATGCCCGACTGGTAACCAACACTAGGTCTGTTAATTGTCCCTGAGCCTGTGTCCACTGATTTGCTAAGCACTCATGGAGCGGGCGCATATGTAACCGTGCGTGAGGGACTATGAAGATGCAGGAGGCCATCATGCCTATCAACTGCATGAACACTCTCGCTGGAAGTGAGTGTTGTGGTCTGAACTTCTGGATTAGAGACTGCATGCTGTCTATCCTGACTTGGTTTGGTTGAGCCATGGCCGTCAGGGTATTGATCGTCGCACCTAGAAACTGCCGGACACGTGCCGGCTGAAGATGCGACTTTGGGTAGTTCAACGAGAAACCTAGATCGTGAAGGAGGTGAATGGTAGTCGACATGTCCGCGGCGCACTGTTGTTCCGACTTGGCTTGAACGAGCCAGTCGTCCAGGTAGGGGTAGACATGTATGTTCTGCCTCCTGAGGTGCGCTGCTACTGTCGCCAGACACTTGGTAAACACTCTTGGGGCTGTGGTGACTCCGAAGGGTAGGACCTTGAACTGATAATGCCTGCCTTGGATAGTGAACCTGAGGTATTTCCTGTGGGACGGGTGTAGTGGAATGTGGAAATAAGCATCCTTGAGGTCTAAGGTTGCTAAGAAGTCCCCTTGGTTTAACAAGGGAAGAATCTGCTGCAGTGTAAGCATATGGAAATGTTCTGACAGTATATACAGGTTGAGGGGACGCAGATCCAGAATGGGTCTGAGAGATCCGTCCTTCTTTGGAATAAGGAAGTACAGGGAATATACCCCCGTGCCTTCCTCTCCCACTGGCACGAGCTCTATTGCGCCTTTTTGCAGCATCACCACCACTTCCTGCTGCAATAAGTGCAAGTGCTCTGCGGACATAGGCCTTTGCCTTGGTGGAATGTTGGGTGGAGTGGATTTCAACTCTAGACAATAACCGTACTGGACAAGTTGTCGCACCCACCTGTCTGTGGTGATGTTTCTCCAGACGGGCAGGAACTGCTGTAGTCTCCCCACGACAGGTGTTAAGTGGTCGGGGGGCAGTGACAGAGAGTCACTGTTTGCTTGGGGTAGAGGAGCGGGAGTTGTTGTTCCCTCTGCCGCGTCCTCTGGTGCTGTTTCCTCGGTAACCCCCCTTGTTCTGTTTGGGGAACGAGGATTGTGCTCCACCTCTAGAGAATTGTGATTGTTGACCCATCTGTCCTCTGGTGACTCCACGTGCACCTGAGCGACGAAAATTATTGCCACGAAACTGTTGTGATTGTAGGGCCCCCATAGACTTAGCAGTTTCGGTGTCTTTTTTAATTTTTTCTAAGGTGGTGTCAACATCTGGACCAAACAGTCTATCAGGATTGACTGGCTGATTAAGTATGGTTGTTTGAATGTCAGGTTTAAACCCCGATATGCGGAGCCACGCCTGTCGTCTCAGCATGACGCTAGTGTTAATGGCCCTAGCGGCTGTGTCCGCGGCATCAAGTGCACACTTTATGGCTGCGTTGGAGATCAATTTTCCCTCCTCTATAAGCAGTTTGGTGCCCTCTTGAAACTGCGGAGGCAGGTGTTGTAAAACTTGCTCTAGGGTGTCGTAATGCGCCCTATCGTAACGTGCCAAGAGTGCCTGTGTATTTGCAATACGCCAAAAATTGGCAGCCTGTGCAGCTACTCTTTTGCCTCCAGCCTCTAGCACTTTGGACTCCTTATCCGGGGGAGGAGCTTCACCCGTTGTTTGGGAGTTGGCCCTTTTGCGGGCATTTGCGACCACCAGGGAGTCAAGCGGCAACTGTCCCCGAATGTATGCAGGGTCTGCAGGTGCTGGTCTGTACTTTTTTTCGATACGTGGATTGACCACTCTCGCCCTGGTAGGTTCTTTAAAGATGTCCGCAGCATGCTTGAGGACCCCTTTGAGCATAGGCAGTGTCTTTACTGTCCTTTCAGAGACTGAAAAAGTGTCAAATAGAAAGTCTTCTTCTACCGGGTCAGCATGCATGTCCACATCATGATTAGCAGCTGCCCTCTCAATGAGTGCATGAAAACCTGCAGAATCTTCTGTAGGGGATGCACGTGCACTGAAAGGCTGTGGGTCTTGCCCCACATATTGGGTGCCTTGGTCACCAATGTCATCATATGAATCTGGCTGTGCATCTGGTTCATTGATGGGGAAAGTGTATTGGTCATCTTCATCATATCCCTCACCCTCAGAGTGTTCTGGAGAAGGAGTTGGGCTCCTTCTTGGAGGAGGCTGGATAGGTTCCATGAGGCCTGAAGCGTCTTGGCGAAGCTTTTTCTTCTTTAGGGGGATGACATAGGAGTCCACTGGCTGTGAAGTGATCCTCCTCTTGTAAAGGGTCAATTTGCCTGTGTCTGCGTCGATAAAACGCTCAGAATCCTCTTCTGAGTCGAGTACCCGACTTGAAAGTGCCCCTGCCGTTGAAGAATCCGACTTCTTAGGCATCGATTTTGTTGAAAAGGCCTTTGGCGCCTCTTTTGGCGGCAGAAGGAAGAGAAGGTTACCCGCAGGCTTCACCGGAACGACCATCGGCTTCTGTGGCGATGGCATCGGAGCCGACGTAGCAGAGGCCTTCTCCCTGATTCTCTGTAGTGAAGAGGCAATGAGGGACGCGTCACTTACAGTGGCCTTTGGCACCGACGAGGAGGTCTTGAACTTGCCCTCGGATCCGACGTCCTGTCGGCCCTTCTGTGTTTTGGACGATGATGCCGCAGCCGCCGACCCAGGGTCCTTGGACCGATGCGCAGATGTTCCAGCCTTCGATCCTTGTGATTTTGTCGGCTCCGTTTCCACCACGCGTCCGACTAACGCAGTCCCAGTCGGAACCGGAGCCGTGTCGCTGGCTTTGGCGGGCTTTGCCGGCGTCGCAGCGGTTGACCCGTGCCGACCACCCTTCTTAGAGGATCCCTCCTCTGGCGCCGATTTCGAATCGACAGATTTCTTCGACTTCTGTGGACCGGAGGCCGACGGAGTCGATGAAGCAGCGGGTTTAGCCGTTTTTGGTGGTACGGCCGCCATCTTAGGGACGCTCGAA
Organism: Lissotriton helveticus; assembly: GCF_964261635.1. Taxonomy (NCBI): domain Eukaryota; kingdom Metazoa; phylum Chordata; class Amphibia; order Caudata; family Salamandridae; genus Lissotriton; species Lissotriton helveticus. Next base: position 324,620,571 of record NC_136069.1, on the reverse strand, counting down.
TCCATAAGTTTCGGTTTCGATTTTGGGTCGGCCATTTTAGGTGTAGTCGATACCGTAGGTTTCAGTTTCGGTTTCGATACTGGCTGCGCAGCAAGTATGTCCGTGGCCGGGCCTGAAGGCGGGGCCGTGGCTTGCGGTACGGGGTCTTGGGTAAGGCCGACAGGCGATCCCGTGACCCGATCTCGATCTTCGTAACCTTCGGGGCATAGCTCGTCCCCTGAGCTATCTTCCGCGGCCCCATAAACCTCTTCGACGTCCCCTACCTCGTCGACGTATTCAAGGCCTTGACCCACGACTCCGTCGTCGTCTTCCGGATCTGCCTCGACCTCCGTCCCGGGCGGGGAGATTTGAAGATGATGGCTCTGGTCCTCCTCTTCTTGGTCGCCGAAGATGTTTTCTGGATCCGGGGCCGCTTGTCTGGCCTCAAGGCGCACCGCGCGCCGAAGCTTGAGTGTCTTCTTGGACCTGAATCTTGCGCAGGCCATGCAGTTGTCTTCATTATTGTCTGGTGAAAGGCATTTGTTACAGACCGGGTGCACGTCTATATGTGGGTATTTGGACCCACAGAGCGGACAGTTCTTAAACGGACTCCGCTCCATGCTGAAAAGTTGCGGTCGTGTCGCGATGAGAGGGCCTCGATGTCCGAAGAGTGAAACTACTCCGCTGCTTCCGACTCCAAGAGACGGAAGAACTCGAGACCGTGCGCAAACAATACCGACGCAAAGAATATAAGGCCTTTTGGCCGTAAAAAAGCTAGTTTTTCTCGGTTCCGACAGAGAGACGTCAAGACCGCATCCGAACCCAATGGCGGAAAAAAACAATCTGGGGATGGAGCCGATGCCCATGCGCACTGTAGTCCAGGGGAGGAGTCACCTATCTCAGGATACTTCGAAGACTCTTCCAAGACAACAATGTGCGATCATCCGGACCCAACACTAGGCGGCGATCTAATGCTAAGATATGAATTTAGCAGCCCACATGCCTCGAACACTATAAATACTCGGCAGTCTGCGGTGGTCGAGCCTTGTCTATTGAATAGGCCTGTCTGCTGCACCACCCGCCAGGGAATCGATATTCCCTGGCACAGCAGTGGACGGTCCAAAAATCTTCCTTGTAATATGGCAGTTGCAGGACAGCCACCGCGAGTCTGGCTGTCAAACACAGCCAGACTCTAAATAGGCCCTATATTTTTGGTGGGGGAAAATAAAAATAATATGGAAATAGCTACGACCCCATTCAGTCAGCAGATTTTGTAATTATTATAGAAAAAGCCTAGGGGACCTAGCCACTTACTGCCCAAAACTTGCGTGGGAACAAAAAATCTTATTAATTGCAATAATCAAGATAAAAAAAATACGAACATGCAATAAAGCAGCATTATATTGTTTTAACAATAATGAAGAACTATCAATCAAGTTCTTTGTTAGATATAGGAACATGATCCAAAGTGAACTTTGAAATTCGAACAACCAGTTTTCAGACACTTTGCTCCTTACCAGACAAGTTGTATTTTCTTGTTAATAGATGTTGGCTAGTTATATGATCAGGATCTAAGACAAATCTAAAAAAATGCACTAAGCTCCTATCCAACACTTTGCACTTTTTATGGATAACCTGTAAGTCCTTGTCACTGCTATAATTCAGTATTGTGTAATCCTTAAGATATGAAAAATTAGACTATGTAATGAGGTAATGTTGAACTGTTTTTACAAAGACTAATGTGTAACATTGCTGGTAGATCAATGAATAGAACGCACTGTTATTTAACACTCTGCACTTTATCAGTCAATTTGTAATCATCTGTTTGTGCAAAATCCATTGGAATGCAAACATATGAACAAGGTATAAGATGAAATAGTCAAATGTGTTACATATTGACAGCTAAAAGGCATAGAGTTTTAACGAATAAGCTGTAATAAGCAGACCTTTGAACATCTAGCTTCCCATTCTTTGATCATGCAAGGTACATCTCAAATAAAATACAATAGTTCTCTTTATAAAAGACAAAAATCATTTCCCCAAATCTAAAGCTATACTAGGGGTGTTCGCTATCATCTCTACCACAATTGCCCTAAACATATAAGTGCAAGCATTGTGCCACATTATGCATCAAGAAGTCGTTGTAGAGTTGCACAAAACAGCTGTGCTATAAGAGGAAAAATGCATTCCTATAAATCATTTTCTTTGGCTCAAATCACTGTTAAATATACATTAAAACATTTATTACTATAGTTAAAAGACCAAATTCTATGTCACTACCACAGCGTAGCTTAACTAACTTAAAAAATTACTCTTTACAGACTCACACATTCTCAGTTAAAATCATTTTACCATGCTTACCTGGCCTATATAGTGAGATTTACCTCAAAGCACAAAGGTAACTCCTTTTCCTCAAGGTTAATACCTCTGTTTACAATTTCTACACATGAAAACTAATAACTTAATCCATACTTTCGGATCTGCTGAGAGTAATATGTAATTACCATTGCTGAGGGGTGTTATGACCCAATAAAGGTAATGCATTTTAAGACATAGACCCTTCCTACACTCAATAATGATCATTACTTGCATATCACACTCAGTACATCTAAGTGTACACTATGCCTTTATAGCAAGTGAAACAACAATGCATTGTCAGACAACTGGGGCAATGTATGGGACATCTTTTGTTTATGAACAAAAAGGAAAGTAACAAATCACCTTTGCTTTAAAGCTCTTTATACAAAAGGGATACACATTCATAATATCAACATGTACTTACAGTGAGGCTCATAAGGAGGAGGCGGGTCACCACATGGAACGCACTCCATGTCTTGAAATCCACCCAACTTTGTCTTTCGGTAAAAGCTAAAGGGAGATGGAGCAATGCCAAGTTAACAGCTGCAGTAAACAAGTCTATCACAACATTTCAGAAGTTCCCTTTTCACACGACACAGATTCTACCACATAGACAGAAAGCAGCAACATATGGCTCAAACTGTGAACATGTTTTTCTCTTTACCAATGCATCTAAAAATATTATTTTAGTTGGGATTTTTATAATTGAGTATGTCAGCTTTGGTAACACGATGCAAAAAGTGATCTTACAATTCATTAAAACTAAAGTGCTGCATTTTCTTCAATTTCATTATTTACAACAGCTTTATGGTGTACCCTTAGCCTGAAACCCCATATTTGTTTGACAAAATATAATTTATCAAAGGTTTGTGACACAAGAATATGGTGTCAAAAATATTTTCAACAAAAATATTAGGGTTGCTTACTTTGGTGCCGATTACGATCTTGGTCGGAAAGACTCCGACCTTAAGTCGAAGGCTTTCCGACTGAGATCGATGGTTTCATTTCCGACCACCTAATTACAATTTAGGCGGTTGGAAGCTAAACCGGCCAGTCCTTCCTGCTGGCTTTTGACGGGGGATCAGCCCGGAATTCATATGGACAGATTACAATGCTCAGTTTTCGGCAGGCTTTCCATGCCGGGTTTTCCGACTTGGAAAGCCTGTCGGAAAGCGAATTTGAAGGCACCTACCAGGTCTCCCTTCAACCATCTGCCTACAGTTGGTGGCTGAGGGGGCACTGATGGTAACCCCCTGTTGAAACCTGCACCCTTCTCTGTGTGGCAGGCACCATGAGGTGCCTGCCACGTGGTGCAGGGATAAAAACAACCTCCTATTTCTCTATGGGAGCTTGTGCTAAGGCCAGTTTACGACCGTAATCGTGATTAGGCGGTCAGTCGGACCCGTATCTGCACAGGTGGCCGCACTACATCGTAGTACGCCACTCTGTATGTAAACTACCAAAATACTGTGTCAAAAATACAAGGCGCGGACTATCTTTAAAAAAGCAAGCATTAAGAAGGATTCATAGACACAGCATTAAATGTAATTTATTTAAAATATTACACCAAACAATAATAATATATTTAAAAATAGTTTTATCATTAATGTAAATTAAATAAAAAAAATGCACATGGAGTAGAAATGTAATATATACATTCTTTAAAATATACAAAAACAATACTTAAACAATAAAGATACACTAATCTTATTAATACTTAAAAGAACTCAAATTAACAAACATATAATAAAACATATGAAACTTCATTAAACAATAAAATTAATATAAACAATACTTTGAATTATTGTCAATTACTTTTATATATAAATAATAAAACATTGAAATACATTACATTAAAAAATAATAAAAGCAAATTCAATTCGCATAAACAATTATATTTAAATAAAAATATATAATTCTTTTATAAAAAATGTAACAATTAAACAAAAATATAAAAATAACACTAGCATAAGTGTTAGACTCTGAAGGATTCAGATTTGCTATTCTAGCTCCAATTTAAGCAAAAGTAGGGAAAGCAATGGAATTTGGAGGGATACATTTAATGTTCCCACTCTGATCCAAGCAACAGTAGGTAAAGTGTTGTACTTTGGAGGGGTTAGATTTACTATTGCCACTCCAATCCACGCAACAATAGGGAAAGAGTTGCACATTTGAGGGCTTAGATACTCTATTCCCACTCCTAAACAACGGCAGACTTTGATGGGGTTGTATTTACTATTTCCACTTCATTGTATGAAACTGTAAGGAAAGTGTTGGACTTTGAAGGGGTCAAATTTACCGTTCCCATTCATATCTAAGTAACAGGAGGGAAAATGTTAGACTTTAGAAGGACAGATTTACTATTCACAATCCAATCTATACAACATTAGGCAAAGTGTAGGGCTATGGAGGGTTTAGATTTACTACTCCTAGACCAATCTAACCAACAGTTGGTAAAATGTTGGGCTTTGGAGGAGTTTTACCATTCCAACTGCAGAACATTTTGTTTTTAAATTACATACATAACAAAATAAAAATATTTAAACACACTTAAATTAAATATATGCAATATAGATAAATACAATTACATGTAATGTATTTCATAATACAACAATAATTAAAAAAAGAATATTTAAAATAAATACACTTCCATACCGACTACTAAAAACCCACAAAACTAAAAAGGTAAATGAAAATCATAAATAAAACATTATTATTCTTAAATCAGTTATAAAAACAAAACAAATAACATTTAAACAATACATATACATATCATTTAAAAAAGATTGAATAAAATAGAATTATTAAATATTTGTTTTTTGTCAATTAGTTAACATAAAATGTAATCAATCAAATAAATTACAATATTAATCATCAACGAATATTTTAACTACCCCAGAAAATTCATTATAAATAAAAAACAATAAATAATTTCAATCCGTTCCTAAAGTAATCCCCTACAAACTCAAAGACCTGCTACTAAATTACAAAATACTGTAGAAAATTTAAATAAAAAAATACAAATCACACACTAGACTAAACAAATATATTAAGCACTAATAAACTAAATATTTTACCCAACTAATGACAAATTAATGATTTATAGAGAAACAACAGAGGAGTGACTTCACACAAGAACCTAAAAAAGGCAACCTCGGTTCCCTTAATGTGTGGTGATGGTTAAATAAACTAACACCCCTTTGTGTACTGTGTCTTAATCTTAAATAACGTGGTACTTCCTGTTCCACTAGTATACCAACTGGTACATAGCTCACCCTCTAAAGGTAGCAATCTGCAGTGGAGGAGCTCTATTCTTTAGAAGGACCCTCACTCACCACTAGTTGGTGACATGCTTCATCATCGGGTCCCCGCTAGGGTGACCGAGTATCACCCTAGCGTGCTACAACGCCTGACTACAGCGGAGCAGGATGTGGTGAGTGGAACAGTGCCCAAATTAGAAGTGACTAAACGTGTAGTGTTAGTGCAGTTTAAAAAATGCGTAGGTTGTAACCAGGTCAAAAACTTTTAATGATGGTCAACCCGCATTGGTTAAAAATTAGTGAGTGGACTGAGCAAGGTTCTGAGTTAGGGAACCCGAGTCCTAAAAATTGGTCGACATGTTTCTGCTGTTTTTTAGTGCTTTTTGCTCAGCATTCTTCAGGACCTAATATCTAGTCCTCCGGTGGTGTGCACGCGCTAAGGCGTACCCTCCCGAGAGGCTCTAAATGTGAAAAACAAATTAAATATAACTATCGTTTCCGGGAGGGATTGGACCAGAAAGCAGGTTACGGGCGGGGAGCCGTGAGTGCAGAAAAAGCCACCACGTGAAGTATACCCGCGCCACCCTCACCGAAGGGGCATGTTTATGTCCCGTTTCTTGTTGCTATGATTGTTTCTGCAAATGGCATGAGATAACATGGTTACTGATGTGTGATGATTTTTTCACACATTTTTATATTTAATTTGTTTTTCACATTTAGAGCCTCTCGGGAGGGTACGCCTTAGCGCGCGCACACCACCGGAGGACTAGATATTAGGTCCTGAAGAATGCTGAGCAAAAAGCACTAAAAAACAGCAGAAACATGTCGACCAATTTTTAGGACTCGGGTTCCCTAACTCAGAACCTTGCTCAGTCCACTCACTAATTTTTAACCAATGCGGGTTGACCATCATTAAACGTTTTTGACCTGGTTACAACCTACGCATTTTTTAAACTGCACTAACACTACACGTTTAGTCACTTCTAATTTGGGCACTGTTCCACTCACCACATCCTGCTCCGCTGTAGTCAGGCGTTGTAGCACGCTAGGGTGATACTCGGTCACCCTAGCGGGGACCCGATGATGAAGCATGTCACCAACTAGTGGTGAGTGAGGGTCCTTCTAAAGAATAGAGCTCCTCCACTGCAGATTGCTACCTTTAGAGGGTGAGCTATGTACCAGTTGGTATACTAGTGGAACAGGTAGTACCACGTTATTTAAGATTAAGACACAGTACACAAAGGGGTGTTAGTTTATTTAACCATCACCACACATTAAGGGAACCGAGGTTGCCTTTTTTAGGTTCTTGTGTGAAGTCACTCCTCTGTTGTTTCTCTATGAATTAGCCCGGGGTCTAGGAGTGTCTACTCATACCCTCTCTCTCTTGTTGCTGATATACTAAATTAATGATTTAAACAACATACAAAAAGCTAAAAATAGCTTCCCATACTAATCCCATACAATCCAACAATTTGCTACTAGACTACAAATTACTCATCAATTGCTTAAAAAATAAATTACACTTGAAAGATTACGACCTAGATCAAAATAATTACATATAACATTCTATTAAATAATTACCAATTAGTTATTTAATTTAAAAAAAGGATTTAAAGATAAATAACAAGAATTCATATTTACAATAACGTACTACTCCCCTTCTTGATTTTAAAACATATATAAAAAGAAGTGTTATTTTTCTAATTTGGGATCAGATAAAAAATGTTAGTGTGTGTCTCATTTATTGCATCCGTGAGTACAGCAACTGCTTAGCACTACTAGTTGCGGCTGGTACGGAAAGGGGGAGGCAAGGCAGGGGAGGTGAAAAAAATGTCACTTAACTCTGCATGGCCGCCATCTCCCCTTTGTCGTCTCTCCTCCACTTCTCTTCCTGGAAGCAGGAAGCACACAGCCTCCCATAAGCCAATCACAATGCTGCTGTCATCAGCTTGACCAAAAAGGCGTTTAGCCCATTGACGGGAACCAGGTAGGGCCAGAAATACAAAATATATACAAGAAGACCCGGAATCCCACTTTTCAATATAACGATAACCACACTATATTCTTTTGTTGGTTAGGCTATATTCATCAGCCTTTTACTTTTAAATTTTTCAATGTTTTTAAATAGGAAAAAACTCATCAATTCTCAGAGCCACATACAATTTATACAAACTCAACAAGAATTCAAAACAAATACATACATTACAGCCAAAATAAATTAGACATCAAACATATACAGTGTACATCAATTGTTCAATTGCTCCAAATTTCAATGTGCAAGCGCTACTCAACATATTGTTTCTCAATGAAAAGTGTACCTACAATCTGCCTATTTGTAAGGTACTAAAACAACCCAATTTGCTGTGAGTATACAACTTTTTGAATCAATATACAAAATTTAATTGGTTCCTGCACTTCCACATATCAGAACCTGCCGACGCGTTTCCAGCACCGTATAACCTCTTCACGGGCTTTCCTCAGGGCTTCTTACTAATGGTAGACTTGGTGATCTATGAAGCAAATTAAATTTAAATTAACTATTCTGCACACCCTTCATTACCCTTATCAGCTACCACCAAGTGTTTAAAAGCTCCTACCTTCTTGGAGCGTCTTAATCTATGGGACTTTCTGGGCGATTGACCATGTCAGTGACAACCTGAAAATTAAAAAATCCTTCAATGACTTATCGTATCCACCATACGGCGAGTGAATCCACTATCTGTGGACCAAAAGGTATGACCAATGGGGGGCACTGTAAAAAACACAAGCCAAACCAAATCTTTGTGGATCTACTCCCAATGGGCTTCCTTTCTCATTTACTCAATGATACAGGCACTGTCCTACCTTAACTTGTTTACTCGAAGTTTGTGGACCCGACTGCCATCCTCATGCGATCGGTCCTAGTTCAAATGGAGAGGTCATAATCAGTACAATACAAGTGGTTTTTGCATAATTCGGCGGCATTTCATTTCATTTGATCAGATCATATTACCTTGTGTGGGTCTTATTAATAATCGAACGTTTAAGCTATCTAAAAGCCTCATGTTGTTGCACTAAACTAGTGGGATTCTTTTTGAAATTGGAGATTTTCAGGACAATACGGGCAAAAGCGAGTGAAGTACGACAAACCACGGGACTACATGTCCCAGTGTGCTTAGCGGCACAGAAACCTACATAGTTAGTGATTACTTCCGGGTTCTTCACAAACTGGCTGAGGACCGCGGAGAGGAAGGCTAGAAGCGCTCAGGTATGGTGAGATTTTAAACGGACATACAAAAGTCTGCTTTGCGTGCGTGAGCCACTTACTGATTATGACGCCGTTGTATTGCAGAACGGCAATGAAGGATCGCGGGGAAGCGCTGCATTAAGTGCATACAGTGGAGCAAAAGTACGGGGAGAGGCGCCAGGGGCGTCTTGCACTATTTAAAGGTGAGGGCACGCCAGGTATACGAATGGTAGGTTGGCGGCAAGTGAAGGGAGATTTAATATTATTATGAATATCCAACATCTCCATTTGAACTAGAACCGATCGCATGAGGATGGCAGTAGGGTCCACGAACTTCGAGTAAACAAGTTAAGGTAGGACAGTGCCTGTATCATTGAGTAAATGAGAAAGGAAGTCCATTGGGAGTAGATCCACAAAGATTTGGTTTGGCTTGTGTTTTTACAGTGCCCCCCATTGGTCATGTAAATATCTTGGAATTCTACCGCTGGTTGCAACAAGCTGTCGTTCAAGGTAGGCTACACCTTTTGGTCCACAGATAGCGGATTCACTCGCCGTATGGTGGATACGAGAAGTCATTGTAGGATTTTTCAATTTTCAGGTTGTCGCTGACATGGTCAATCGCCCAGAAAGTCCCATAGATTAAGACGCTCCAAGAAGGTAGGAGCTTTTACACACTTGATGGTAGCTGAGAAGGGTAATGAAGGGTGTGCAGAATAGTTAATTTAAATTTCATTTGCTTCATAGATCACCAAGTCTACCATTAGTAAGAAGCCCTGAGGAAAGCCCGTGAAGAGGTTATACGGTGCTGGAAACGCGTCGGCAGATTCTGATATGTGGAAGTGCAGGAACCAATTAAATTTTGTATATTGATTCAAAAAGTTGTATACTCACAACAAATTCGGTTGTTTTAGTACCTTACAAATAGGCAGATTGTAGGTACACTTTTTATTGAGAAACAATATGTTGAGTAGCGCTTGCACATTGAAATTTGGAGCAATTGAACAATTGATGTACACTGTATATGTTTGATGTCTATTTTATTTTCGCTGTAATGTATGTATTTGTTTTGAATTCTTGTTGAGTTTGTATCAATTGTATGTGGCTCTGAGAATTGATGAGTTTTTTCCTATTTAAAAACATTGAACAATTAAAAAGTAAAAGGCTGATGAATATAGCCTAACCAACAAAAGAATATAGTGTTGTTATCATTATATTGAAAAGTGGGATTCCGGGTCTTCTTGTATATATTTTGTCATCAGTTTGACAGCAGCGTTGTGATTGGTTTGAGAGACCTGGTTTGGCGCTCAGACAGAGAGTAGGAGCCTGTGCATGTTCTCCACACAGGCTGTGAAGTACAGCCGGATGGAGAATATGCTAAGTGCGCAAGACTGTTTGGCCTCCCCAAGATGGCCGGCCAAACCATCATGCGCACTTAAGTGCGCCAACTACTCCTCCCCCTGCTGGCTGTGATGACAGCCAAGTCTCTCCCCAAAACTGGCTTCAGCACAGAAAAAGAAAATGATATTAACATTGTCTTATTATCATTTTATTTTTTATTTCTTGCACTGCTCAAAAGCAGTGGGGCGCCGCTCTCAACACGGAGCGCTACCCTCTGATAAAACTAACTGCTCGCCCACATTACCACAAAAGAGAGCGTTAGTATTATCTACTTTAGCCTCTGTAAACAATTGGGGACCCACTGGACTCTCTACACAGTATACTTATTTTTAGTACACTTTATAGAGAGTCAGTTTCCTAAATTAACTTTGGTATTTGGCAACCCTGGCTTTTGGCAGTGCCTCTAGTATATTTTGAGCACCTGTACTAACTTCATTACAAATTAAGCACTGTAAACGTCAAGCTAGTGAGATGACTGCACAAATAGGTTGATGGTACAGTCATGAAGGCCAATTCATCAAAACATCAAGAGTTGACAGAAGTGGCAGACATTACATACCCTTTAAGTTTTATAACATAAAAATGTGGACCACTGTCCCAGCTTTAGCTGTTTAACCTCTGCCAAAAGGGATAAGGGGGAAAAGGGATGCATTGGGAAAAACAGAAAGTAAAGATGACTCAGAGAGTCCTATATAATTTCTGATATTGCAGGCTGGGCAAAATGTTGTGTTTTCATTCTGTAGTTATTGAAGGTAAATCTGACAGGGGTCTCCACCCTTTTCTGTATTGAGAGCTACTTATGTTCAATAAAACACATTAACAGCTACTAATATTATTAGTGTAGTATAATTTCTTTATATGTATATTAATTAAACCAAGCAAAATCTTTCTAATTTAATAAGCTGGGCTGCACACAGGTGAGCTACTCAGAGTTAGCTCAAGAGCTACAGTAGCTCACGAGCTACTGGTTGGGGATTCTGAAGTATATTGCTGATTCACTTCTACCTGCCATGGGTTTTGGCATTTGTGACCTATTGTCTTTGCCTATGTTTTTTGCCAATGCTCTACAGCATTGGTAAAAAACAAAAAAAGAATAAAAATGTGATGATGTGCACACGAGCACGTCTGAGTCATAACGCTGCTGGCAACTGTGTTATTCACAAAGCGCACACACACGCTCAATGACATGTCTGCTTACACGAGTGATGACAGATGTACATGTCTACTGAATGAAGTAGGCGCCATTTTATTAACTTCTTTATTTACTGATTGAAGATGGCGGACGTCAATTGGAGTGCTAAATAGAAAAAACTATTCTCATACGCGAAATCACATTTCTGAAAGCTCTGTAAAAATCACCACATTCCAGCTGCTATTAAAGAGAGCTTCAGCTAGGTCTTCCTTGCTGTTTGCACAATGCACTTTATCACCGGGGGCGCAACTGTATTGGTGGTTGGGGGAATGGCTATTTTTTTGCCAAAATTGAAATTGACTCCCATGTCAAAACTTGAAATTCTGAATCACATGACAGTTTTCGGAGAGAGGAGCGCCATTTTCACTTCTTCTCTCGGGCCACGTAGAGGCACTATATTGGTTCCGTGCTCTAGCCCTAGAGCTCGTTAGGATCCTTTCTCTCCATATAAGAGATGATATACTGTGTTTGTGAAGTAGACACGTGCTACAGGCGCGCCAAAGGCAAGCCCGTCTGTGCCCGTTGGCATTTGGAACGCAGCCAGCGCCAACCCTGCTGCCCAATCTTCCACCCATCAGGTCAGCATGCATTCTAGAGATTCCCTTCTCACCTTAAAATGTCAATCCTTGTTGCTCTCAGAATGCACTCTCCATTTTGTGGGGTTCAGAGAATTTACTCTTGTGAGGTCTGTGGCATACGTTTAAACATTAATGGAACTGCTGAGTTGGAGCCGAATACCCGGGAGGTTGGAGTTCCCTCACTGCTTCTGAATTGCAAGCCCCTGCAGGATATTAGACATGCCTCATTAACTACAGGTCGCTACCCAAACATATGTACGAAATGTTCTTCCTCTTGATTGACAACACATGGGATTTTGTATTCCTAAATGAAACATGGTTGATGGGATAGTTCTAATCTGGACCTGGCCATGGCGATTACGCAAGGTTACCTTAGTCTGTCTGCCAACCGATGTGGGGACAAGGTGGGTGGTAGGGTGTCAATTGTTTACAGGGGTAAATTTGTAGCGTTCACCTCACCTTTAAGCCAGTGTGGACATTTTGAGGGTCTTATCTTCAGTATTAAATGGACACCCTCCTTCTATTTCTCTATCCTTCTGGGATTTAGGTCTCCCGACTACCCCAGCAGCTGCTATACCGCACTATTTAACAGCATTGCACAATCTTCCCTGCAGTGCCCTAATCTTACCATTTTGGGAGATTTTAATGTTCAGGCAGATGACCCCAACTGTGCCCAAGCCACCCAGCGTATTCAAACGCGTGCTGGTTTGAATGTTATACAACATGTCCATGCCTCTACTCATAGAGCCGGACATAGGCTGGATTTGAATTTTTCTAATTTTCCCAGTATGTAGTTTAACTCCCCAGAGCATCTGGTCTGATCACTATATTATCTCATTTACATTCCTCCCCTCTACCCCCGGAGATGAAAAGAAAATGGCAGAATCTTTCAGAAGAATCCTTTGCTCAGTGCATCAGGTCTTCCTCGCCGACCCTTCTAGAGAGAGTTGACTCGGATTTCACTCTTTTCAATGAATGGATCACAAACTCCTTGGACCTTTTAGCTACTTTGAAAAAGCATGTGGCGAAAAGATCTAGACCTTCAGCCCCTTGGTTGTCCCATGCCCTAAGGCCTGAGAAAGCCTCTTCTACTAATTGGAGCGTAATTGGAGGAAACGGTATGACCCCAATGCTAAGACCCTCTATAAAGCTCTGTAAAGCAGATACCGCAAGAAAACGCATAACACCTTGACAGATTATGTTGCACTTCGTATTTAGACAGATGCTAATTCTTCTAGGAAAATGTTCAAAATTGTCAAAATCTTTCATCTCGCCTGAGGCAGCTAAAACTGCCATCATTCCTTCTGCCGCACTCTGTGATAAACTCTCGGTTTTCTTTGATGAGAAAATTCTGAATCTTTATGCCACCTTCCGGGCGGCATCTAAAGGGGACAAGGATTTCATTCCGTCTTACAAGGGGGATATGCCCTCCATCGCACCTGTGAGTCTCAGTTCTTTACGGAATGGGACCCTTAAATGAACTTAAAAAGTGTGAGCCAGGCTCCCCAGATAACTCCTGTCTTCTGCACATTTATATGATGATGGCCCAGTATCTCAACCCTTACCGTAATACAATCTGGACTTCCTCTTTGACGTTCAGTGTTTTCCCTACATTTTGGAAACATGTCCTCTTCTGCAGCATCTTAAAAGGCCGAATGCAGAGTTTGTTAGGGAGAATCATGATATTAGCACAACTGTCATGACGTTGCTTCTTGACCTGTCGGCTGCATTCGACACGGTGGCCCATTCCATCCTTTTGAACAGACTCACTCATCCAGGAATTCAGGGCAAGGCCTTCTTGTGGCTCAAAGCCTTCCTAGACGGCAGATACCAATGTGTGTGCCTACACTCTTTTTCCTCAGAATCTAAACCACTGAGAGTAGGGTACCACTGGGATCAGCCGTCACCTCGCTTCTATAGAAATAGTACCTCATCCTGCTGGCTAATCTCATCGAAACCTGGTGTGTAATGGTAGTGCTTTACGCAGACGACACCCAATTACTATTTTCTTTTCAAGATGGCTCGGAGGCAGCCTTTTACAACTTCAAAGATTGCCTTGAAGAAGTTGCGACTTGGATGGAGTCAAATTGTCTGAAACTACATTCTGACAAAACAGAAGTTTTGCCTTGCAGTCAAGGAGGGCCGCCGCAGTCCAACTTCTGGAGGCCCGATGAATGTAATCCCCCCCAATACTGACACCTTCTGCCAGGAATCACAGCATCATATTTGATGCAACACCCTCCTTCGCCACTCAGATCAAACAGATTTCTTCAGTCTGCTTCCTGACACTGAAAACCATAAGGAATTTCCTTCATTTGGTCCCAGAAGAGAATCGTAAAACGGTAGTCCACTCTATAGTAATTTCTCGATTGGACCACTCGAACAGTCTCTACCTCGGCATAGTTGCGAGCTTGATACACAGGGTACTGTTAACCCAGAACGCAGCAGCCAGTCTTGTACGGAGAGTCCCCCACGTCAAGATATCGATTCCCATTTAAGACAGTTGCACTGGCTTCCTGTAGCACAGAGCATTCAATTTAAAGCTCTGACGCTGGCCTTTAGAGCTTTCAGCAGAGCTGTCCCCGGCTATTTGAAGAATAGATGGACCCCGTATACTCAAGAGACAGTACTAAGGTCTAATAACCTCAACTTGATGCGAATACCAAAATTCTCGAAGACACGCCACGGAGAAAGATCATTCACAGTTCTTTCCGTCGTGCTATGGAACAGTCTGCCACCTAAACTGCACTGTTTGAGTCGCTGGCCACCCTTAAAAGAAAACTTAAAGCATGGTTGTTTGTTGCAGCCTAGTTATTAAGATAATACGGTTGGCTCTCTGTTGTCTGCTTGAGCACCGGAACGTGTCTGTTTGAAGCAGCTGACCGCTTAGAAAATGCCAATTGATTGAAAGCGGTCCTGCAGCAAATGGGAGCTGCTAGGCCCTCCACAAAATGTAAAGAAAAACCGCCACAAGGTGTGGGGCAGCAATGAAGGAGCAGGAGGTTATAGTAGGGGGGTGTGGATACGGGCATTAGATAAAGATAAGAAAAAGCCAGGTGGGGGAGAAAGCAGAAAGAAGGGCAAGTTGTGGGAGAAGAGAGCAACATGGAGTGAGAAGAAATGAGTAATTGGGGGGAGAAGCACACGAGTTAGAGAGCTGTAAAACATAAGAACTTTCATGGAGGGCTTCAGGAAAAAGAAAACAATAAGTTCCCTAAATATGAGCAGTGGAAGGATACAAGTTAGGCAATCAAAAGGATGAAGGATGGTAAAGAGCCTATGCTCCAGGGGTGGGACATACCCAAGAAGAGGAAGACAAGCCATCGAATGAGAAACAAGAGAATAAGTGTGCCAATAAAGCCAACCAATAGAGAGCAAGAAGCAAGTCAACTGTACGTTTTTGGTATGTTTTTGCATATAGAGTTAAAAGGCTTTTGCATATAGAGAGTTAAAAGCTATTTGGTAGCGAGACCTACAATAAATGGGAGGCAGCCAACAAACTGCCTTCAACTGAGACACTGCCTGGTTCATGGGTTTGCAGTTGTGTATGTGGTCCTCTTTGGCCCATGTCTGCTGGCCAAAGAGAAGCACACGAACCACACAAAATGCCTGCAATCCGCCTTTTCTCATGATTCATCTGTGGCTCACATTCAGCTCATTTGCCCAATGTTGCTCCACAGATGAATTGAGAAACTCAGGCCCACCACTGTTTATAACCAAACTAAGGAATAACAAATGCAATTTTTGTGGTAGCATATTGCAAACCATGAGTTTGAACCACTACCCCTGGCTCCTCATAATTGACATCCATATCTAGTGCACTGAGCATGATGAAGAGCTAAGATCTTTGCTCACACTTAAAAGATGAAAATGTTGGTGGTGTTGACATGTCACAGACCAAGGCAACCTAGAAAACGTTAACCATACAAAGAGCAATGGCTCCTTCTGAACAGGGAGGCTGGACTCACCCGGGTAAGCAGTCCCCACACGCCGTGTTGCTGGTGGCGGAGCAGTTGGCCTTCAGGTAGCGGTTCACAAGCGCGCAGTCCTGGCAGGGCTTGCACTTCTGAAAGCCCCAATCCTCCTTGAATCTGTTTGGTCTGCATGTCATGCACTGCGCATCCTCCTGGTAGCCAAAGCCGCATTCCTGCAGGGATTAAACAAGCCCTTCGGTCATTGTACAGCTTGAATGGGGAGCAAGGGCCTGTATGAAATGAAGAGCCGGTGAAACCACGGCGGAGCCTTTCAGGAGACAAAGGCGCCCTTTCTTCAGGTTCAAATGTGTCCCCCACCGCTAATCATCTCTCTTACTTCATCAAGCACCACTCGAGTCACCCACTTTATTCGAGAAAGCAAGCAGCGCTTCAGTGAACAAAGCCCCGGGAGCCCCCCATGGCTGCATTATTACAAGCTTATGGCAGAATTATTGAGCTGTCTGTTTTCCAATTAAACCAGTCATGTGAATGTTTGGAGTCCCAGTGCAAGCCTGGTATTCAGACAACCATTCAGTCGCAGAAACAGCCAAGGTGCACTTTGATATTAAGGTCCATGGCTAAGCTGAACAAAGTTAATTGCTGGAAAGAGCTCCCTGGCATTGATGGCCCTTGAAGCACAGTGATCACATGCAAAGTAATCCTGCTTGCTCTGACTAACAAGGCAGCGTTGGAAATGTGGGCTGCCAAGAGCAAACCTAATTAGAGCCAACCCAATCTAGAGACTTCCACCCAAGGTCTTTCAATGGCCCAAATGCATCTGCCTAACTTCAATCTATTCAAAGTAAACTTTAATAAGAACTTGTACTATGTAGTGCCTCATACTCACTTCTGTGGTTTCTAAACGCTACCAAATTGTATGGTACTCAGTTTACATACCTTGGAACAATGGAAAGCGTGAGTTTGCCTTGCTAGGATTTGAACTCGTGATAGCGACAGCTAACTCAACCTTGCTCAGTGAGAAAACTTATCTTTGCCTACCTTCTGTGCATATCGCAATATCATCAGTATCATTGTAACTTGGTCCTGCACACAGATACTACAATCAGTCCCTATCTGTGATTTAACATCAGATGCAGTGATTAATTTTAGGATGTAAAAAGGGTGAAATCTGCATTTTATAATAATGTTGCAGGATGATATTGGCCTAACTCAACACTGTGACCCGGTCCTTTTTAAAATATTTTACTTTTATTCAGTAAGATTTTTTAGTGCTTCCTATATGTGTTATTTAGACTGTGTAGATGGCCTGTTGGTGGCAGCAAAGCAAATGAACTATATTTTACGATTTTATTTCATACTGAAAAATATATGATTTTGAGTAACCAATAATCTTAATTAAGAGAATAAGAAAATGCCAAATACAAGTAAATTGCATTTTGGAGGATAACTCTATTAATCAGCATATTAGAATTCTGAGAATTATACCAGGCAACCTAAATTCTTGTTACATAATGTATTATAAGAACTTTTGTGAGATGTGTTAAAATTGCAATTGTGCAGTTTGGCATCCTTTGCATCAAACTCCATGTCTATTCTCCTGTTCAGCGCTCTGATGCCTTTGTGGACATGGTCTGAGCTATGAAATATACTGTAAAAACAAAAGAGCTTATTCAAAACGCTGTGGGATGTATTATGACTCTGTGGGATGTATTATGTGCAGGTATTCACCAGCGCAATAATGAAGCAAAACATTTTACACCATACCCTCTCTATGTGTAAAATGGAGCAAACAGTATACGCCCTAACAAAGTTTTGCAGCAAAGCCAAAAATCGAGCAAACTGGTTTCCCACTACTTCATTATTTACTTAATAAGGAATGGAGAAAAACAAGAATTTGTTAAGAGTTTTGCTATGTATTTAGTAAAAACACCGCACCGTAGGAGTGCTGTATTTTGTTTAAGACGTTTAATTGAGTTGAGTTTCTATGTTAAAACCTCGATTACACGTGTGAAACCAAAGCTGCTTTCAAACCCATTCCTTTATTTCTACCCTTCTGCAAAAAGCATTTTTGTATTATGCAGTGAAGCATAATCTGTTTACTCCAGTCCCTATCACAAGATCAGACAAACCTATTTGGTCTCCTTTTTTCAGAGCTGCGTTTCAAAGTGTGTGTAATATTTGCCCAAGTGTACTGTCTCTCACAGTGGCAACGAAATTTATTGCCCATTTGTAAACAGGGAAGGACGATTCTTTCGTGCCATGCTGGGGAGCCACGGGCTCATACGTCAATAAACTCGAACTGGTGTCAACAAAACCAAAATGTACAACTAAATCTAACAGAGGAGTTAAAAAAAACACAAATGCATGTACGAACTTGAAGCACAGTAAACTTGAAAAGTACCTATCCGGTTACTGCAAGACTTATGGACGAGAAAGAAATATAGCTTTTAATTAAATTTCACTGACATTCTGTGCATTTTTGTAAGGTCTAAATACATACCTCAAGAAGAGTATCCTGACCCTGGGTCACACCATTTATTTTAAAGACCTCACCTCCTCCCCAAGTGCCTTGGGGCATTAAGGGATTAGGCAGGGTAACTAAATACAAAAATAAAAACTAACTCTCCAATGAACATCCCTATTCTCAGATCACTCTCAACCACGCAGCACTGATGACCCGAGGGTACCCACAGCTTCACACTGATGAGAAATAAATGTTAGCAACGTAAGGGCCAGATGTTTCAAAGGGTTTTAGGAACCCTAAGACCCTAAGGGAAAATGCTTTAGTACATATGGCCCACATTAGCTTTGTTCATACAAACAACACTTGACTTTAACATTCTATAGAATATGTTTTTGTAACATTCAAAAGAATGCAAAAAGATACAGTTTTTCCCCCCAGTTTCACAAAGGCCCTGTGCATTCGCAGATTGTTAAGCTATTTTATGTTTCCATGGCAGTTACTTTTCTAAAGATATCCACAATGAATATCCTGTAATTGTGATAGACAATGTATATGTTGTATATATCCACATGACGACACTTTTAAAAGTTATTCATCTTTCTAATACATTTTATAGAAAGGAAGAAAAACACGAAAGATAACTCTATGAGTGGCTCCAACAGCATTTTCCATGACCACAGCAGATGCAGAGGAATGCAACTAGGCTGTTCCTGAAGGTACAAAATAGCATCCATCTTTAATAACCACACCGCAATCATGCACAAAGAATCGAGAAAGACAGGGAACAAGAGAACGCATTAGGAAGAATTACAAAACACTCTCAAACTCTATTTTTTGACCTTTAACATAAGCCATCCCTAGAAACCAACATTTCTCTATCTACATGCCAGTCAACACATATCTAATGTCATTGACACACAATAGGGAGTCCAGCCTCTTCGATGTTACCTTTATTATTGCTATAAACCGTCTTGGCCAATGACATTTTAGTATTTGTAAATTGATTTAAAAAATTCAATTTGATTGGTGGTTCTGCAACACTCGAACCCCACAAGAAAAGTGCTTTTAGACCTATGAAGACATATTCTGTGCAGAAAGGGAGGGTAGCCCTACCTGCCTCTAGAAGAATGAAATAAAAGACGTACCCCCCTGCTCCGCCTTACCCCATAATGAAACCTCATAATCACCACCTTCACTGCCTACTCCTCCTTCATGTGCCTCCAACCCAACCTAATCTACACGCATCTCACCAGTAGAGAGTATGATGACAAGCGCCTCTCATTCATATACAAAACTGATTATGCACACCGGCATTATGGATGCCACCTACACCACCCATTATTCAACACTGCTAGAACCTACCACCTACTGCATGATTCTTAAACTGTGGGTATAAAAACACAGACATTTGCAAGGTCTCAAATTCCCCTTCAATGCTCAAAATCCTGAGGCACAAAAAATCTATAGTCACTTCTGAAACAAAATCAGACCAAACATTCCCCAAAGGCAATAACTTTATAATCAGCCTACCATACCCACAACATTTGTCACGAGAAGCAGCCTATAGAGAAAGATGAAAAATCTTTCCTCCAGATTTCTGAATTTTGTCAGAACTATGTGAGGTCTCCTGAAAATCAGCTGACCTTAATCAGTAGTTGGGAGCTTTGAAGAGGGATTTGTTCATTCGGTATCCCATGCGGCAAGCTGAATCTGGCCGGCACAATGAGAAGATTACAGCTCCTCCTCTAACTGACATGTCCCTGAGAGGGAGGTATGCCAATTTCTAGTTATTAGACCTAACTGAGAAGAGAAGTAGTTAGGAAAACTTCTTTACAGGGATGTACGATTGAAGAATCTATAAAAACTATAAGAATACTCTGGAACTAAAGGAGGTGGTACTACAATTAATTACAAAACTGCAAGCTTGCCTGAAAAATTCAAGCTACCATAATGAAATACTCAAGTAGAACAATGTATCATGTCTTGTGACTTGGAAAATTGTCAGGCAATTTTGGAAATACTTTTTTTGCCACCTCCTTTGTTCTGTTGGATTCTTAGGTTTTGTTATGAGACGAACCTTGAACTGAAGTTTCTAGACTCAATTAATGTGACACATATTTTGTTTGTTTAAAAGTAAGTATGCATGAATTTTCAAAACAAAAAAAGAAAAAATACAGCAACCTACACAATTTGGCCTTACTTCACAGTGTGCTTCCAACCCTCATTGTCAAGCTTAAAATCTTGAGAGGGATGCATAAATGACTCCAATACTCCAGCCCCAAAATAGGAGGTAATTTACAAGATACAGAACCAGAATCATGGACCAAGCATGTTTTTTAGAGATATATTGC
The DNA here is from genome assembly GCF_964261635.1 of Lissotriton helveticus. Lineage (NCBI taxonomy): Eukaryota > Metazoa > Chordata > Amphibia > Caudata > Salamandridae > Lissotriton > Lissotriton helveticus. The sequence goes on along the minus strand of NC_136069.1, from coordinate 324,599,830 downwards.
CTCTGGAGCGCAATAATAGATGATCTACACCAAATGGGATGATATTTTTGTAAACAATGTTTAGGACAAGATTGTGTCACACAACATTTTCGCCAATTACATTTTTGTTGTGTTTATTTACAAACTGTTTTCAATTGAATAGACCACAGGCAAGAATATAATTCAATGTCCATGGATCAAAACATAATAATGGACAAGTTCACAACAGTTTACTGAAAAGAGAAATGTTTCCTCACAATACGTTTTACTTACTATTCTGAATAAAGTACACAACATATCTAGGTTCCCCTCAACATCATTAATGCATAAAGTGTTGTAAAGTATTTTTATTTCACTGCACTCACATTCATCCAGCCATGCATTCACTGGTCAAAGTAAGACAGAAAAATCTTAGAAGTGTGGAAAAATGGCACAAATGCCAAATACATACCTTGAAGTAATTCTCTAGGGAAATAATGGGGATGAGCTCTAGTCAAAGATCTCATATTGAGAGAAATAATATGAAGAAGAACGAGAATGATGAAGAGAAAGATGAAGTTCAGGGCGTTTTATGAGGAAAGGAATTTCTCTGGAATATATGCACTTTGGCCACGTAAAGACAATTTCATATACAATATGAAATTACCCAGGGAGGCCAGTCACAGCTTTTTTCAGATAGTTTCAATACTCACTATATTGTTGTTTTCTCAGCAGTGGTGTACCACCAGCCAGAAATTAGTAAGGACTCGCACCACTATAGGAAGATATATGAGGCATGAACGTTTGACACCAGTGACTTATTTAGAGTTTGGCAGATCGCAATATCCACCAAGCAGTGGTGGATGTTGTGTCCACCATATTTATAATGTCACTGAAGACAATACACACTTAACATAGCAGATGGCCCCATCTGTCACGTTTTGGAGTATGTCCTAATCCGCCAAACTCCAAATAGGGCCCTTTATGTTCTACATTTCTGCGCAGTCTGCGGATGTATGGTTTTAATATTATTCCACAAGCTCTGAAAGAAACTTTGACTGCACTTGTCATAGACGGGGACAGTAAACAAATAGCGATCAAGAAATGTGTTTAGCATTCACTGAATGAAGAAATTTGTTCCAAATGTTAAAAGAGTTTTAAATATTAAAGAGATTCTTTGCAAATACTAGCCATACAATTAGTTCTGGATGAAACTTGGAAGTATTTCATGTTTTCTTTATTCATTTAAATTCAGTTATTGCCTAATATCATCCACTACAAAGCATATATAACAGTTAAATATAGGGTGCAATGTTTTTCATTCAAACCTTCAAAATTACAGTGGGTGCTGCCAAAGGTTCAGTTAGTTTCAGGGAAGCCATCCAATAATAATCTGAAAAAGCAAACTTCCTTTCATAAACTGCACATTATAGTGAATCATGTTTCCAGGACACAGCAGCCCCAAGGAAAAGTAGTCTGCTCTGAAGTTCTTTTCTTTTATTTGCGGTAAAATCTATCAAACGTTAAAAAAGTGTTTTGTGGTATCTGATAGGTATCACATTTTAAATAGGTGTTTTGTGGTATTTTTAAAAACTTTAAACTATGTTAATCAGAGAAAGCTGATTCTAAAACTAGTTTTATTTTTCAATCCAAAATGAAACTTAATGGAATGTTGAGATTGGCAAGTCAGTTCTTGATAGGACTTAATAAAGAATGAAGTGCTGTCTGGAAAAAGTCAACCTGGGTGAACCAGAGTACGTTGTCACAGAAACACAGTTGTTTGATGATCTTGTGAAACAAAACAAGATGAAAATGATAATCATAAATATCTGAGTTCATTTGTGTTTCAAGGATCGCACAATCATTTGAATCCACGGTTTAGCAATGCAACAGAAGAGGCAGGTACCATAATTATCATATTTTCTATTCACTATAGTGATTTTCATGATTTACAATAAGATTGTGGCCTGTCTTTTTTTGGACTTTGTGCTGTTTACTAAGATCACTTAATATATAAATATGTTAATATTCTAACATATAAGGGGAAATGGGAAAAATCCACCATACATGTGGAAATGGTACACCTGTATACACACTCACACAACAGGGAGGGACATTTTAAGGATTTCGGGGGCCCTGGCAAAAGGTATTTTCGGGCCCCTGCTCAGAACAGCTTCGAATTAATGATCCGGTTTAAATCTCTTTTCATCTTATATTCAGGGATAGTGACATGTGTTTTTTTTTTCAATATTATAAAGCAGCATCACCGCTTTAATATTATTGCAAATAATCATTATGACCGCGTCCTATGTAAGGTCCGGTTGGGGTCTAAAACAAGCTTTTTAATGGATATAGCATGGTCATATCCCTCACATAAAAAAATCAAGGACAAGAGTATTTAAAGCTATCTGTTTAAGAACTGCTCAAGGTCATCAGAGGAATACTCCTTACAGAACAGAGCTATTTATTTATTTATTATTTATTTATTTATTTTTGTGTTTTATAGAGCGCAAACTTGACCCGTTAGGGTGTCAGAGCGCTTTACAGAGTCGCAGAGTTGTACAAAAGGCATGACAAAATAATAGTGTATCATCAACAGCGAGGGGGCTGGGTGCAGGGTACAAAAGGGATGGAGGGATAACATAGACATTTTACAATCCATTTACTCAAGACAAGGTCCCAGGTCGCATACCTTTAAACGCCTCTGTCACACTATCTGCCCATTGTTTGTCTCAGAACAAAGCATATGTGAACAGCATATTAAACCAATCACCAATGTATCTAGTATTTAACATTTACAAGGTCCTACTACCAGATTAGATCATCAATGTAGTGCTGGGTCGCCATTTGTACGACAATGAATCTCGGCTCGACTTGGCAGTGAATAGCTTACCCCTAATATCGGGCACTCACATCTTGCTTGGATTTAAATTGAATCAGACTTGTTGACAAACATCATAAACCCATATAAAGCATCCATTAACTTGTTTATTTGATAAGACGTGACAAATGGAATAAATGACTAACAATCTTTATGTTTTATTAGATTCATTTCTTTATGCTAACATTGAGCCTAATGAATGAAATGCATCTCCAACTTCATTGTGAAAATAAAATCTTCCTATTCACTGCTAAATCAGACAAGGGCACAGTAGCAGAAACAATGATAGATTATATTTGACTACTGCAATGTTTTATTGATTTACCAAATACATCTATGTCCCTCCAGCAGGCTGGAAATGTAGTAATAAGTGATTGGAAGCCTGAGTAAGCAGGTGTCTTGAGTCTTGCACTGATTGTCAGTTGCTGTGGGAATTCCATTTAATGTGGTATTAGTGATTCATGAAAGCTGCACACGTTTATCATTAAGATTATGAATGGGAGGAGCCAAGATGGCGATGTGAACGGACGTGAAGTCTCTCGGCTCCCCGATCCTTTGTTCCTCTCGCCGAAATCCTGACGTTATCCTGCTGCGAAACGCTGACGAGGGGACGGAGACGGTGTGCGGAATTGACTGGTGCTCTCCCGCTGTTCCTACCTGCCTGGAACCCACTGCACGGCCGAGAGAACTGCGGAGCTCATCTCTACCCTGAGACCGAGACCCAGACGGACGCGCTGACATGGCGGCTGCCGGAGCTGCCGAGGCTATGGAGGCGGAGTGCCTATAGCGCCCTGACTGGCGCCTCTACCTGCGATTATCTGCGCCTGCCCTTCACTTATGCACGGAGTGCCTGCCGACCGGGAACATCCTCGGGCGCCTCCACTGCCGAGCTCTGCAAGTGAGGTACGCAGCGTCACCCCCATGATGGCGGACACTTAATCACCGCAGCTCTCCCTCAAGCCTGATCCCGACCACCGTGAGCCTTTCATCGCGGGTCGCCCACTGATTGTATGTCTGCGTTCGGACAGCGACCTACATCCCTGTGTTCTCTGTGGCACTTGCGCCCCTGCGCCCCTTTGCTCCCCCGGCGGGGCTCTTGCACTGGCTAACCTGGCTGCATCTCCTGCTAACGCTGCCTCGGATAAGCCCTGGACTCTGTTAAGGTCCCCTGGACGCTGTCTTGTCTGGGGTCAGGCGCCTGTGATCGAGACGCATATGGAACCCCCGGCGGCCCCAACTTATGGCTCCATTCTTGCTGCTGTCCGTGACTTGTGGGCAGAGATGCGTGTAGGCTTTTTATCACTGTATGGGAGGCTTGGGGCTGCTGCGCCCGTGGTGACCTGCACATCACCGATCTGCCTCTCTCACTGGGAAGCTGTGTCTGTCGTTACTCCTGTCCAGGCTACTTTGTTGCCGAACAATTGCTCTCTCCTTCAGCTTCCCGGCAGTGTTGGCGGACACAAATTGATGCCTATTTATTTCACCGGCGCTACAATGTTGCTACCTCCACCAGTGCTCACAATTTCCTTCGAGACTTTGCTACCTTTGGTGATGCCGTCGCGGGCGCGGCAGCTAGCAGATCTGCTTGCCCATGTTCATCTGGCCCTGTTGCTGCTATTCATTCTCTCGCTGTCCAGTGAGCAACCATTGGCGCTGTCTAGTGGGATACATGGAACTGATCGTGGACGGACCCGTCCATTTTGTTGTGGACCACCATCTTCCTGCCGAGAGCGGCCATCTTGTCTCTTTGTTCAGCCCGTCTGGACTGCCATGCGAGGGTTTTGGCTGTGGGGGCGAATACGTACTGGTCAGGGTTAGCGGACTTTCTTGGTGGACTTTGTCTTCCTGGCTGACTACATCTCGGTTTGCAATGATTCATGCATTATGCGACTGTAACTCTCCTTGCGTTGTTCTTGTTGGTACACATGGGGGATGGGACGACTAGACTTGTTAGGCGGGTGGGGCCTCGGGATGAGACGCCCTTTATGTGCGTACTACTTTGTTGCGTGTGATCTCTCCCTATTTTGTTTCATACTGCACAAATTATACTCCTTAGGTGATATATAGGATGGGAGTTGCTACATGGATGGGGTGTCCGAGAGACTCGGTGTTTAATGGGCTCCTCCCCACACTTTTTTCTTTCTTGGGAGTTATAGATTAGGATTTTCTATTCTTTCTCCCTAATTCCAAAAAGTGACCTTTTTCTTTTTTCTTTTCTTAGGGTTTTCCCTCTCATTTTTCTTTGTCTATATTTCGGGTTCTTTAGCGGGCGATAGACACACTGCGGGGGGGGGGGTAGGCCGTAGCCTCTGCGATGGTGTAGGGTGGGGGGTAGGTTTTAGTTCTCATGTTGGTTTCTATGGGCCTTATTTTTATTATTTCTCTGCGCTTTTCTTATCTAATTTCTGCTCTGGTCCAGGATAGGGACGTGTAGGGAGTGGGCTGCTCTGTACATGGCGTGGAATTGCTATACTGGCGACTTTGTTGTTTTATTCGTACCCGCCATATTGCCTGGAATTGCTTTAACGCTTGGTTTCCTGATACGCTCTTGCCTGCTCACGCTGTGATGTAATTGTATGGGCTCAGCTTTCCTGGATGTCTACTCTCTCTTCCTTTTCTTATTCCTCTCTCTTCTCGTTATTATTCTTTTTCTTTTTCTATATTTCGGGTGAATCTGGGCGACAGGCACGCTGTTCAATGGGGTAGACCGTAGCCATTACAGTGATGTAGGGTGGGGGGGTGTTTGTTGTTTTAGTTTGTTTTGTTCTATGGTCCCTTTTTTGCCTTCTTTAGGGGGTGGGCTGTATCCCTTGTTGTTCGCTCCTTTCTTCGTTAGCGTCTGCACCTTCTCCTTTTCGGGGCGGGTGGGCTGTACGTATGGCGTCCACTTTATTTGTTTGTTGGTATTCTTTGTCTATTTTGCTCCTGATGTGGGCGTGTGTGGTCTTTGGGCTCTGCCCTACTGTGTCATCTGCTTGCGTGGGGGGCTGCTTCCTCCCGCCCCCCCCGTTTTTCTTTTCGATATATGTTGCATGACGCGCTAGTAGATATGGTTGCTACCTCCTTTAAGTAATGTAAAATGAAACCTCTATATCCTGGCGCTGGCGATGTCGTGATTTTTGTATTCATCCTGTATTCATCCTGTCGTATACATTGCTATGTTTCTTTTTTGACTCTCCTGACTTTGCGGCCGGCCCCTGTGGTTGTAGGCCAGCGCTTGTACTTCTACCCTTCTTTTTCAATAAAGGTTTAAAAAAAAAAAAAAAAAAAAAAAAAGATTATGAATGAAACAAACCTTAATTGCATTGTTTCTGATTGGACCCTGGCATGCCTTGTAAGTGTATATCCATCTATATTGTATTTCTACAGTGCAAACCGAGGCAAAAGGCTAGGTCAAAAGCAAGCTTAAGATCTGTAAATATAAGGAAGCAAAATTGGGGACGGCGATGGTCAACTGGCTGTCGCTCCTTTTATCCTTTCCATACTGGGTAAAATGATCCTTTGAATGAAAGGTGCACTCTGGAGGAATGAAGTTCCTTTAATATCAAGAAAGAAGAATCTTCTCAGATTCAAAAAAGTTATAAATAACTTCTGTTTCTACAAATTGTTCACTGGTTACTTTGTTCTGTTCTTATTTTCTCCCCTGTGGTAACCAATTCTTTGCGTCAATATGACCTTATTATAGCACTATACAAAGTGTACTTTTCCATTCCAATCCTGAAACCCGTTAGACCAAAAGCTGTTTACCACTTGCAGACTAGAAGTGCTTCATACTACAGTATATCCACAATTTCTATCAGTGAATACACCATAGCGAAGTTCATGTTAAGAAGGTGGGAATGCACTAGCCCACTGCCAGCCCCATTACTGAACACACATCGCAGCATACATGTGGAACAAGATTCCAACTTAAAGTCTGTCAATACAATACATTTTCCCAAAAGCAACATGTTCTGAGGATGATATAATGTGATAGGTCTCAAAAACTCACAGGATATGAATCTAGTGTATAGTACAACAATACTGAGTCCTAAATATAATTTAGAAATATTTCTACCCCATAAAGTTAATACTAGAAAAGCTACACCCAATAGATCCCAATAGACACCCTTAGCGCTGCCGAACGCCTGCACTTCCAGATCCACATCGATTCCAACAACACCCTCAGAGAAACCATCGTCTACAGATCCCCCGGACCCCGGCCACAGTTCAGCGACTCCATCACCGACGTCATCGTCACACGCACGCCTTTGCATCCACAGACTACATCCTCCTCGGAGACCTGAACTTCCACCTCGAGAACGCCAACGATAGCAACTCCACTACCCTGCTTGCCAACCTCAGACTCAAACAACTCGTCACGACAACCGCCCACTCCGCCGGACACACGTTCGATTCCATCTTTTACACCAGCAACCAGATCACCTTCAGCCACACCACCGAACGCCATTGGACCGACCACCGCTGCATCCACTTCTCCTTCGAGACACACCACGCACAACCACCCACAATGAATCCCCCACCGCAGCTGGAACAAGGTCACCAAAGACCATCTTATCACTACCCTCGCCCAAGACCCATCAACCAACCCCACAGACACAGCCGCCCGCAACTTCAGACAATGGATCGACGACAGCGCCAACACTCTCACCCGATCAAGAAACCCTCAAACAGACACACCGACAGAAGAGCCATCTGGTTCACCACCGATCTCCAGGCATCCAAGCAGACTTGCCGAAGACTCGAGAAGAAGTGGCGCCACGAACAGACACCGGACAACCACGCAGCCCTCAAGAACGCCAGCCGCAAACACCACCAACTCATTTGAACCACCAAAAGGACCTCCTTCAAGGGACGCATCAACAACAACGCGCACAACAGCAAAGAGCTCTTCAACATTGTGAAGGAACTCGTCAACCCCAGCTCGAACGACATCCTGCAGTCGCAAGACCTCTGTGACTTTCTAGCCACCATCTTCCACTGCAAGATCGCAGACATCCACAACGGCTTCAACACCCAGACCTCCCCGACAGTCGCCAACACCTCAGACTCACCATCCCCCAGCCACACCGGCCTCCTGCTCTCCTGGAACCACGTCAACGACGTCATCCAAATCATGAACACCATCCACTCCAGCTCACCATCCGACCACTGCCCTCACCACATCTTCAACAAAGCAAGCTCCATTATCGCACCCCAACGCCTGAAGATCCTCAACAGCTCCTTTGAGACCCCCACCTTCCCGGAGAGCTGGAAACACGCCAAGATCAACACCCTACTCAAGAAACCCAAGGCGGACCCAAAGGACCTCAAGAACTTCCAGCCCATCTCCCTGCTCCCGTTCCCGGCGAAGGTCATCCTGAAGATTGTCAACAGGCAACTGACCCGCTTCCTTGAGGAGAACAACATCCTGGACTCGCCCCAATCCGGAGTCCGCAGCAACCACAGCACCGAAACCACCCTCATCGCTGCCACCGACGACATCAGGATCCTGCTGGACAATGACGAAACCACGGCCGTCATCCTCCTAGACGTCTCGGCCGCCTTCAACACTTTATGCCACCACACCCTACGCACACACCTCCACGACGCAGGGATCCACGACAAAGCCCTGGACTGGATCACCTCCTTCCTCACCGGCAGAACCCAGAGAGTCCGCCTCCCTCCATTCCGGTCCAAAGCCACCAAGATCCCTCAGCTTGACCCTTTTTAACATCTACATGGAACCGCTTGCCAACATCGTGCAATCACACAACCTTAACATTGTCTCATACGCCGATGACACAAAGCTGATCCTCTCCCTCACCAAGGACCCCGCCACCACCCAAACCAACCTCCACGAAGGAATGAAGGCCGCCGCCGAATGGATGAAGAACAGTCACCTGAAACTGAACTCTGACAAGACGGAGGTCCTCATCCTTGGCTCCTCTCCCTCCGCCTGGGTCGACTCCTGTTGGCCGGCCATGCTGGGAGCTGCACCGACACCCACCGACCACGCACCCAACCTGGGGTTCATCCTGGACTCATCACTATCAATGACCCAGCAAGTAAACGCCATCTCCTCCTCCTGCTTCAATACCCTCCGCATGCTTCGCAAGATCTACAGATGGATCCCCACAGAACCAGAAGGGCGGTCACCCAAGCCCTTGTCAGCAGCAGACTGGACTACGGCAGCGGCCTCTACCCGGGAACCATGGTCAAACTACAGAAAAGACTTCAACGCAAACGGAATGCCTCCACACGCCTTTTCCTCGACATCCCCCGCCACAGCCACATCACTGCCCACCTGAGAAACCTGCACTGGCTCCGCCATCAATCAATCAATCAATCAATCAAGACATTTGTAGAGCGCACTACTCACCCGTAGGGTCTCAAGGCGCTAGGAGGGGGGGGTGCCGTTACTGCTCGAACAGCCAGGTCTTGAGCTTCTTCCTGAAGGAGAGGTGGTCTTGGGTCAGGCGCAGGTCGGTCGGGAGGGAGTTCCAGGTCTTGGCGGCCAGGTAGGAGAAGGACCTTCCTCCTGTTGTCGCTCTTCGGATGCGTGGGACGGCGGCGAGGGCGTGGCTGGTTGATCTGAGGTGGCGCTTGGGAGCGTAGAAGTTGAGGACAAGAACAAGAGGATCACCTCCAAGCTCCTTACCTATGCTCACAAAGCACTCCATAACGCCGGACCAACATACCTCAACTAACGACTCACCTTCTACCCCCGAACCGCCAGCTTCGCTCTGCTGACCTCGTCCTCGCCACCATCCTGCACATCCACCGAATGACCACCGACGGCAGATCATTCTCACACCTCGCCGCCAAGACATGGAACACCCTCCCTATCCACTTGCGACAGACCCAGAACCTGCTGACCTTCAGGAGACTTCTCAAGACCTGGCTGTTCAAGCAGTAGCAGCACCCCCTCCCCCACACCCCTATCCCCTTAGCACCTTGAGACCCTCACGGGTGAGTAGTGCGCTCTACAAATGTTTGATTGATTGATTGATCTGTATTTTTATTAACAATAATTTGGCCATTATTTACTATAGATATTCTGATATACAGTCCCATCTAGATAATGTTCATGTTCAAATCATTCTTATTCATGTGGCTTTTCTATGTGAACATACTATTCATGCCATATCTGAAGTCCTTGTCGAGATAGCGGGCATACGCCTTTACTTAATATCCCTCCTAATCATATGTTGGGGATGGAATATATTAACTCTTGTACAATACATTTTACAGACACATCATCTATGGATAGTCCACCCAACAAGATCACAATGGACAATCAGCAGATATTTCATGAGTCTCCAGATCTATTACTGCCTATTCAGAGCCAATATGAAGTAGGCAAAAGGACCTGGTCACCCACCATCGCCTCAAAGACACTACTTCATAAAATGTCTGGAATGCAAAACATAAACATACTTAGGGTTATATTATTTACATTAAATATATATCTTTAAGAGACACCGCTGCAAACTGCAAATTGTATATAACATAAGGCAAATTAGCCATTTATTTATTGTTAATAACCAATCTCTTCCCAAAATGAGTCAACATCTTGCACTTCCAGTAATCAACTTCCGTGTGCCCCTTAATTAACTTTTTACTCTTAATTTAGGGATCCCTTTTTGCCAAAATCAATCCCAGCATCTGGAGTGTTATTGCTGCCAATCAACAATCTCCTGAACCTTGTTTCCAGCTAAATTATAAGAAATACTGTTGGGCAGGTTAATCTTGCTCACTTCTGCCCAATAGTACTTCTCAAAGTGGCAGAACATATGATCTATGAAAGCATGTGTCAAACTGCATAGTGTTATTTTTGCATATATTACGAGTGCTCTTCGCCTCATGCACATGACTAGCTGAACAATTATTGGACTAATACTTCAATCCCCTTTACCGCACAGTCTGGAGGATTCAAACTTGATGTGCCACAGGGAGCCTTCGAGATTAATTTATGCTGGTGGTTGTAAGTGGAACAGGAACTTGTGATTTGGACCTGGGATATATACTTTATTCTGAGACTTTGACCCAGAGTAAGAGAGAGAAAAGTAGAAAAGTGAGAAGGAACAATGAAGACAAAGATCGAAAAATAAACCTAGAAGAATGAGTGAAGAGACATGAAGTGTAGAATGGTGGCAGAAAGAGGAATGAGTTGGAACCATTATATGCATAGGGTAGTCCCTGTTACTTTATCTTAACAGGGTAAATGCAATTTCTAAAGTGTGAAAAATGTCAAATAGGGATCGATCAACTGATTGTCTATAAAAGCTTGCACTAATTGTCACCTGTTAACTTCTTAGAGCCACCATTATTACATGTCCAAACTGTATAAAGAGAAGTCAGATGCGAAGCTATCAAGGACAGTTACTTTGTACCTTTCTAGATTTCCTATCAAAATTATGCACAATATATACAAACATATATTTACAATATGTTATCATACATGTGAAGAATCACAATGTCTTTGTATACATAATATCCGAGCAATAAGTATATGTATTTCTTTTAAGATGTGCCTTGATTGCTAATAGAACTTTTTTATATTTGGGGAGGAGACGGTTTTGTATTATCTCCTTAAATGGCTGAAAAAATCCGCTTTTCATTGTCTGAGTCAGTAGTTTGCCACATCTCCAAAAGATATACTATCATTCCTGGAAATCAATAGGACAGTTGTTATCAAGAACCTAACACTAAGGACACTCAATTTGTGTGTCTGTTGATATATTCACAGCTCCTTAGTTGTCCCATTGTAATGTATCAGAAATGCTTTCATTTCAGCACAATCAGTAAATCCTGATTGTAGACCCTTCTAAAATGCTTTGGGATTCAAGCCTAATCACAGCCGAGGAGTGTGGGACACCATGGCAGCCTTGGCATTCGGCAACTTCATTATATGTCAGTGCCAACATCAAGCTCCTAGAAAATCTTTCATTAAAGCTATCACAAACCTTTTTCTTTTCTTCAAGTCATTTCTGCCATTCTCTACATGTCTGACAAAGACATGATGTTTATTTATTTATTTATTTTGTCAATTTGTAGGGCGCAACAGCTACCCAAGAAGGGTTTCCCGGCGCCTAGACACAGCTAGAAGCGAAGAGACAGAAACGGAGGGAACATTGAGGGATTATTGTTCGAACAGCCAGGTCTTTACAAGCTTTCTGAAGCTATGGTAGTTATCTTCCTTCCGAATGCTTGGAGGAAGCGTGTTCCACAGGGAGGGTCCAAGATAGGCAAAAGATCTGCCCCCTGATCTTACACGTTTGAACCTTGGCATGCAGAACCGTGCTGCTGTCTGGGACCGGAGGTTTCTCTTAGGTGTGTAAAGGCAAGCAAGGGATTGGAGGTATTTTGGGGCTCCTCCTGTTTTTATTTTGAACATGTAGTTCAAGGCCTTGAAGCGAACTCTGTTCTCAATCCTGAGCCAGTGAAGGTCTCGGCGATGGTTCGAGACACCAGCGTTCCTAGGAATCTTACACAGGAGTCTAACCGCAGCGTTTTGCGCCACTTGTAGTCGTCCAATGACAGATTTATTTGCGCCTAAATATAGGATGTTGCCGTAGTCAAGCCTTGATGTGATAAGGGCATTGACTACGGTCTTCTGAGTTGACATAGGCAACATCCATAGGATTTTTCTCAACCATCTGGTTATGGTGAGACACACTCCAGTAACTTTGCTGGCCTGCTTATCCATGGATAAGGCGTTGTCTAGTACAAAACCCAGATTTCGAGCATGGGACACCGGGGTAGGAAGAATGCCCATCTGTTCTGGCCAATGCGCGGGGTTCCAGAGATCTTTGTCTTTTCCCAAAATCAGAATTTCCGTCTTGTCCCCGTTCAGTTTTAACTGGTTTGCTGTCATCCAGTTCAGTATTTTTAGTAATCCTTCCTTGAGTAGTGACGGGGAGTGGGGACAAGAATTAGACAATGAAAAAATGATTTGGGTGTCGTCAGCGTAGTTCATGAGTGTGAGCCCTAGCTTCTCAACAAGTTCTACCAATGGTTTGAGATAGATATTAAAAAACAGAGGGCTCAGAATGGACCCCTGTGGTACTCCATGAGCTGCGGGTAAGGTGTCTGATTCGGCCTGTTCTGATGCGATCTGAAAGGTTCTGTTTGCCAGAAAGGATTTGATCCATTCCAGAGCCTTTCCTCTTATGCCATTTGTGTGTAATTCTCTAAGGAGCGTTTCGTGGGAGATGGTGTCGAACGCCGCGCTTAGATCCAGCAGCACAAGTGCTACCGTTTGGCCTTGGTCAAGACGTTGTCGGATGTTTTCAGTGACACCTAACAGGGCGGTCTCCGTCGAGAAACCAGCCCTGAAACCAGATTGCGAAGGGTGGAGTAGGAGGTTTTCTTCTGCAAAAGTGGCTAGCGTGGAGTGTACGTGTCTCTCGAGGCACTTAGAAAAAGCAGGAAGCAGAGATATAGGCCTATAGTTGGCCAGTATTTCTGGGTTAGCATTAGGCTTTTTCAAGAGGGGTGTCACCATGGCGTGCTTCCATAAGGCCGGGACAGTGGCGAGGTCGAGGGACAAGTTTAAGAGGTTGGCAATGATATTCAGGGACTGGTCATCCAATTGTTTTATAATTTTAATAGGGATGGGGTCCCTAGGGGAACCGGATTTAACAGTTTTTAGGATTCCTTTGAGATTCTCTAATGAGAGATTCGGCCAGGCTTCCAGCAGGTTGTTGCCAACAGTAGTGGATTGAGGTAGGCTGGGGTTAGACAGAGGGGGAGGATCATCATTAGATATTTTAGTATTGATGTCTGAGATAGTTTTGTCGATTTTCTCAGTAAAGAAGCAAGCTAATGCCTGACATTGTTGAGCGCTTAAGGGGGGTGCAGCGGCTGTAGTATGTGCGCCCGCCAATTCCTTAACTTTGGTAAAAAGAGTTTTGGGCATGTTAGTTGCTTCGGTGATTGCCTTTGAGACAAAGGCCGCTCTTGCCTTTGTACATGCCGCGTGATAGTGGTTTCTGGCTTCATGATAGCATTTTTTGGCATAAGGGTCGTACTTTTTACGCCATTTACGTTCTAATACTTTGCATCTTGACTTTTCGGTTTTAAGGCTGTCGTTGAACCATGGAGCCGGGGGACGATGTCTACTCCCTTTGGTTTGAGTAGAAGGCAGACAGCTATTAGCGGCATATGTTAGCCAATTTTGTGTCTCAATTGCTACGTGGTCCATGTTGGAGTTTGGGCTAGGAGGGTTTAGTTTGAGTGCCTCATTTAAGGCGTCTATGTCGACTGACTTCCAATTCCTTCGATTAGTGGCAGTAGTATTTTGTTTCGCTCTAGGGGAGGGTGGAAAAGAGATGCTAAAGCTGATGAGGTGATGGTCGGACCAACCAGAAGGTACGGTGGCGATGTACGTGAGTTCACTGATGTTAGTTATTATGGGGTCCAACAAGTGGCCAGCTGTATGAGTGGGGCTGGAGTTGATAATAGATAAATTCAATGCAGCTAGATCTTCCAGAAAATTATGGCATGAGGGGATGGTGGGATCTTCCAGGTGTAAATTTAGATCACCTAGCAGAGAGAAATTGCTAGATGACATATAGTAGGGGGTAATAAGATTTGCGAAGTTTGATACCCATTGAGAGGGGTTACCTGGTGGACGATATATCAGAAGGCCTGACATAGTGAAATTGGGGTTCAAGGTAATTTTAAAAAGACCCGCTTCACAATCTGGAATTAGAACAGGTTCCAAAGTACATTTGTAGTCTCTGTTAAAAATGATGGCTATCCCGCCCCCAACCTGTTTTTCCCTATCGAGTCTGGCAATGGCGTAATTGTCAGGGAGGGCAATAGCAACGTCTGGGCCAGCACTGTCATGTAACCATGTCTCGGTTAGGAAGATGGCACTCGGACATTCTTCAATGAGGAGATTAAAGATTTCATGCTTGTGCTTGGGCAATGATCTGCAGTTTGTACTGTAAAATACGTATGTTGGCTGTACATTATTACGTGGGATTTTACATTTCCTGCGTCTCCTAGGTGGGTCAGAGTAGGGTTTCCGGACGTCAGTGGATAGTTTACACTCGGAGCAAACATGGGTTCCGACTATATGAAGGTTGGACAGAGAGCAGTTTGGTTTAGGGGTAGGGCGCAGCGCTCTCAAAGCGGAGGAAGTTCTTACCAATCTGGGAGGTGCAGTGGGAGTGAGAGCCTCGGCCTCGTGCCCCGTCCTGACACGGACGGGCACAGACGGGCTAGTCTTTGGCGTGTCTTCGGCGTGCTGAAGGTGTGCCCGCTGCGCTCGACCGCAGCGCTGTCGGGTAGTGGGCATAGTAATAGGAAAAAGAGGAGTGGGCGTGGCTAACGAGGGTGGGCGTGGCCCCGTGTCACGTGGTGCAGCGACGCTGAAAAGGGAAATTGAGGTCTTCCCTTTCAGGCGCTGTTAAAGTGCGTTATGGCAAGGATCAATCAGCATAAAAACAAGTACAAAGTGCAAATGAGCAAAGTTTTAAAAAAAAATTACATGAAGTTTAGTAGCAGCCCAGTCACCCCGGCTTTCCGCCTCAGGGTACCAGCTGGTCAACACCGGCTTCAGACGAGCGCGGTGAAAATATACTTCCTGGAGTGGGCGTGGCTAACGAGGGTGGGCGTGGCCCCGTGTCACGTGGTGCAGCGACGCTGAAAAGGGAAATTGAGGTCTTCCCTTTCAGGCGCTGTTAAAGTGCGTTATGGCAAGGATCAATCAGCATAAAAACAAGTACAAAGTGCAAATGAGCAAAGTTTTTTTAAAAAAATTACATGAAGTTTAGTAGCAGCCCAGTCACCCCGGCTTTCCGCCTCAGGGTACCAGCTGGTCAACACCGGCTTCAGACGAGCGCGGTGAAAATATACTTCCTGGAGTGGGCGTGGCTAACGAGGGTGGGCGTGGCCCCGTGTCACGTGGTGCAGCGACGCTGAAAAGGGAAATTGAGGTCTTCCCTTTCAGGCGCTGTTAAAGTGCGTTATGGCAAGGATCAATCAGCATAAAAACAAGTACAAAGTGCAAATGAGCAAAGTTTTTAAAAAATTACATGAAGTTTAGTAGCAGCCCAGTCACCCCGGCTTTCCGCCTCAGGGTACCAGCTGGTCAACACCGGCTTCAGACGAGCGCGGTGAAAATATACTTCCTGGAGTGGGCGTGGCTAACGAGGGTGGGCGTGGCCCCGTGTCACGTGGTGCAGCGACGCTGAAAAGGGAAATTGAGGTCTTCCCTTTCAGGCGCTGTTAAAGTGCGTTATGGCAAGGATCAATCAGCATAAAAACAAGTACAAAGTGCAAATGAGCAAAGTTTTTAAAAAAATTACATGAAGTTTAGTAGCAGCCCAGTCACCCCGGCTTTCCGCCTCAGGGTACCAGCTGGTCAACACCGGCTTCAGACGAGCGCGGTGAAAATATACTTCCTGGAGTGGGCGTGGCTAACGAGGGTGGGCGTGGCCCCGTGTCACGTGGTGCAGCGACGCTGAAAAGGGAAATTGAGGTCTTCCCTTTCAGGCGCTGTTAAAGTGCGTTATGGCAAGGATCAATCAGCATAAAAACAAGTACAAAGTGCAAATGAGCAAAGTTTTTAAAAAAATTACATGAAGTTTAGTAGCAGCCCAGTCACCCCGGCTTTCCGCCTCAGGGTACCAGCTGGTCAACACCGGCTTCAGACGAGCGCGGTGAAAATATACTTCCTGGAGTGGGCGTGGCTAACGAGGGTGGGCGTGGCCCCGTGTCACGTGGTGAAGCGACGCTGAAAAGGGAAATTGAGGTCTTCCCTTTCAGGCGCTGTTAAAGTGCGTTATGGCAAGGATCAATCAGCATAAAAACAAGTACAAAGTGCAAATGAGCAAAGTTTTTAAAAAATTACATGAAGTTTAGTAGCAGCCCAGTCACCCCGGCTTTCCGCCTCAGGGTACCAGCTGGTCAACCAGATGTCAGACATCATGAAAAAGGTACAGTCTTAAAGATCAAATTGCACAATTCTCCCATATACTCTTGTTCAGTGACCATATAACATATGGATGAAAAGATCCTGATTCAATTCAACACATAAAGTGAATAACCAGAAAAAGAATCCACATGCACATACCTAGTGATAAACAGTGTATGACACTCTTTACCTGGATGGCAACATTAAATGCGTGGCATATTAACTTTCGCCAGCATACACTTGACTTGAAATACATCCCAATCTCGAAACGTTATTAACATCAACCACCTATTGACAAGCCTGTCACTCGTACCTTGGAAAGCCCTCATATAACCATTCTATTCCACACAAAAAATGGCATTAAATGCTGCAACAAGCTAATATCAAAATACATCACTTATTACAATGCAAACCGTCCAACATTATCCCAGTCAGTAAAGTTTCCTTGCTCATAAAACAACATTGCTGAAAAAATACTGCCTGCTTCTTGTATTTCAGCTGTTATTTCAGTAGCAAAACTGACAGAAAATCCATAACTAATTTATCTCTCCTATGTTCCAGCAACCTTTGATTTTGAGAAAAAAGAAGCGAAGAGAATCCTAATTGTGTACTTAACATAACACCAAGAGTTGTCTTTGCAGAACCATTTGAAAGAACTCAGGGTTGCAAGTCATACGTTTTTACCCTGCACTCCAAATGCATCAAAGGGAAAACACGATAGTGAGCGACACAACAAATCTCACAATTTCCAAGGAACAGCACATGATCGATAGCTATTGAAAGGTTCACTGTACATATTAAAAGTAGAAACTTTTTTTTAAAGTCAAGATTGTCTTTCCCAGCGACGGCTGACAGGGATTGTGGGTGGGGGTGGAGCGGGGGTTGGAGGGAGGAGAGAAAGAAAACATAATATGCACTTATCTTTAACCGTGTCTCTCCTCCGTCGTCTCTCCTGGCCGGAACAGTAAGCAGGAAGCATCCAGGCTCCCCATAGCCAACCACAATGCTGCAAAGCTGCGTTGTGATTGGTCCGAGCGCTGTGGTTCGGCGCTCAGACAGGCAGTGGAAGCCTAGGTACGTTCTCCACCCAGGCTGTAATGCAGCCTGGATGGGGAACATGCAAAGTGCGCATGAAAGTTTGGCTGGGCCGAGACTGCCTGCCAAACATTCATGCATACTTACAGTGTGCCCACCACTCCTCCCGCTACTCATGTGTGAGGAGCCCACTCCGCCGCTCCTGTAAAGCTGCCACAGCAGGAACACATAAAATGATAATAAAATCATGTTATTATCATTTTATTTTACTTTTTTACACTGCTGAAAAGTAATGGGGCGACAGCCCTCCGCCTTAGTGGAGGAGCCCCCACTGGTCTTTCCAATTAATGTTTTTTAAATGAGATGTTAGACATATTATGCTCAATTCACAAGTGTTTTGTCAGATGAAAATGTATCTTCATGGCCGTAAATACCTTGTTTACAGCTTTCAGTAAGATTTGGGGGATTGGGGGTCAGATTTCCCAACAATCAAAGTGGTTAAAATACATGATATGAGATGCAGGGCATGAGGAGGGCTTTAGGAGTTAAGGAGCAGTGGAAAGGAAGAGTAGTGTGGATTGTTAGGGGTACTTAAAACTCAATCGTTTTGTAAAAGAAAACAATTTTAAGACCTTTAAAACAGAGAGGAGAGGCTGTATTTTTTTGGCTGTGTGTGTATGCAAAAATCCCATATGAAATCGGACAAAGATTGCACAATACTCGACTTAAAGCACCTGTACCCATCAATTTACTACAGAATGCATTTACTGGGGGTGCAACACCCCAAATACCACCCCTGTACTACGCCCCTGGATATTATTTGACTCGTAGGTTTTCGAACACCCAAAATCATGTATATTTGTGGTCATTCACAAACTCTGATCCAGTCCTTTCCCACCCCAGAAGTGGTCAGAAAGTTACTTCAGCCAAGGTCTGTAAAGATTCACCTTCGAGGACATGAAGGGGAAAGGAATCTCCCCAGATTTATTAGGGTTACTCTAGGTGAAGGTGATGAGCTTTCTACATGGGGATTTTTTTCATCAATCAGTATTTGTATAGCGCAGTACTGTAATGCCTAGCGGTATCTGGGTGCTGTATTTGTGACGCCTCTGTCGAAGAACCAGGTCAGAAACTAGCAGAAAGAGGAAAAATAAAAGGTCAGAAACGTGCAGAAACAGAAAAAATTAAGGCAGAATGAGCAAATGAGGTATATGTAGAGAGTAGAAGTGGGCAGAAATACAAGCAGAAAGCGACTGAAAAGGAAGCAGAAAATGAGCAGAGGAGGCACGAACCTAAGGCAGCAGTGGGTAGCAGACTGCGGGCAAGCTGGACAGGAGAACCGAGGGGAAAAAAAGGGTTTGGGCTATTCAGCAGCCCTGTCCACTAAGTGAAATTTATGATATGTACAAATATACACCAAGGTAATAGGGGAGTCTTTGAAAGTCACATTGGCAGATGCAACAGTATATCTGGAAACCTGCACATTGTGAGGTTTTCCAAATTTACCATCACACCTATTTTATAAATCGCAAAAAGTGGAAAGATACATTCCTGCTGTACCATAGAACTGTGCCCGGACTTTTACATCTTTTTTTGTGACTCAGGAATTATATTTATTCAAAAAATAATATATTTAAAATATCACTAGGATGTTTGTTTTAATGCTGTTAGCATATGCCTGAAGCATGCATCACAAGCTGGGTACACTTTGCAGACACTCTTTAACCCATACCTGGTGCTGCTGCATGCAGCAAGGCCCAGCATGCAGGCCTTTGTTTTGTAAAACTGGCTGCTTCAGATCTCCCAAAAAGCGTCTGTGGTATGGACATTTGATAGCAGAAGAGATCGTGGCAAAGGTATAAAACAAAGATGGGGACCCGTGTGAAATGTAACCGATGCTGGCTGACTCACTCCCATACAAAGGCCTCAGGCTGGAACGCAAGAGGATGCTGGGACCTGTGTACATTACGCCCCTGCTCCAGGGCACCAGTCAAGACATATATTTGCCCATAATTATATCACACAAGGTGCAAACTCATTCGCATCTTCACCATATCACATTTCTGGGTGACAGCACGAGACTCCATCTTTTCTGAGGGATCATATACCACTTGTCGAAGTAAACACCACAGTTTACGGTTACCTCAGACTTGTTCAATAGCAAGGAAGCGAGCTCTTGTTTTTTTAAGCTAACTGTACATTTTTTAAATAGCAGGCAGTAAAAATGGTCAAGCCAGCTATTTTCCTAATGTAAACCAAGAAAAGCAATGACAAGCAAATCCCAGTCCGAGAGAATGGGGCTATTTCAAAAAGACTGGTTAGCATGACTGGTTAGCATGTGGCTTCTTTTCATAAGTTGCTATTAAAGAAGTCCTGGAACTATTAAAGAAGTAGAATCCTGTGAAGGTAGACAGAGAAACTTCTGAAACAGATGATTAGCTACCTCTGGAATTCCCCATAAGTGTTGGCCTTCACTACAAGGGTGACAACCAATACATTTCTAGTCTCGTGAGGGTTCCTGGGCGAATGTGCCTAGCAGAAGAAACAGGGATCGGAGTGGGCAGAGAGACATCAAAACGCAAGAAACCATGTAAATGGGACATGCTGGAGGAGAACTGGAGAAGGACACTGGAAAAAAGTCAAATGACTTAGATTGCACTTTCGTTTCCCATTGGACACACAGTATTCTTGTACTACTGTGAGTGTGCTAGAGTTGCACAATTGCAGTAAAGTACAAAGCCCAGGTTAGACACATTTTCATATGCACCCAAATGTTCACATCAGGTTAGTGCATTGCTGACCCCAATAAATAATTAAAGGAACTACATTTAACATCTACGGCTTATATCCATGATCCACTGGGGTACTTGCACTGTTGGGTACAACAAATGCAAATATTCATTCTGCCGTCTCTCAAAGAAATACAATTAGGAGTAAAGATGTAAGGCAAGTGGTGGCTTCTTGCAGTCCACATCACAAAATAAACAAGCACTGACAAAGCCAAAAGGTCTGGGTTAGTCTTGGAAAGCATGCATTTTGTTGCAAAGATATGCTATATGTCAAAAAATAAACATTAGCAAAAATATGCGGGTCATGAACACTATCACTGGAACTGAAGTGCACTCCTTTTCAGGAGGCTCTGTACATGTGATCAGGTAATATGCCGTCACTCACAGTGCACGACAGCCAATGGTTGAAGTACGGTCACCCACTGCCCCTCACTGTATGCTATAATGGGCAGAAGCAAAAACTGAATGACATCTCGTCAGACCAATGAATAAAGTGGGCTCACTGACAGACTGTACGTAAGTATATGTATTTTCATTATGTAGAAAAACAAGGGAGGTGGGAAGCTTAATTGGGTCAACCCTCAGCCTCCCTTAACCCCCTGGCTGCGGCCGTAATTCTGCGGCTGTGCGGCACATTCCGATCGCGGGCGTGGTCATGACGGCTCCCGGTCGTCATCAGCACACGCCCACCGTAACTGATGATGACCGGGAGCCGTCATCAGCACCGAAGGGGTTAAACCTTGTAATCAGTACACAAAAGTACACAAAAGAGGGAAAGCCTCACAACTGATGAACTCCTAACGTTTTAAGAGGTCAAATCTACTGGTGTCAATACATATCAAAGTGGAAAGGGATCTGCACCCAGGTGAATCGGTGCGACTCTTGCAACACATGGATATATTAGTAGGATCCTCACCCACCACCAGTGTCATGCTTCATCATCCTATCCTCATCCACTGCACCTAGTCTGAGTGGGATAGGCTCAACACGGTTTGGAAGTCATTAATATTCCTTAGTACAAGCACTTTATAAAAGCCTGTGCATAGGGGATTCCTTTTATAACCGGAATACGCACACGAGAGTTCCAATCTAAGTTTGTATCTTTTAAGAATTACACGTGTCAGCTATTTCGCAGTGTAACATTTTGCACCTATGCTGCTCTTAGCTGTGCTGTTTTTTCAGTATATTTTTATGTATGACTAGTGAAGTTTCCGTTTCAAACTAAGCCCCAATTTTTCAGATGAGTTATTGCTCATCATGTAAGTATTGTTAACAATTGTTGTGGTTAGTTAATAGGACTGGTGTACAGAGTGCTCTGGTGCTTGAGAGGTCGTGATTTACACGCAACAGGAATATAAATAAATAAAGGATTCAGCTAAAAGCAGCTCTTTCTAGTTAATGTAACAGAATCACTTTATCCCAGGTTACCAGATTTCCATTTTCCACACTTGAAGCTTCCTGGTACTTTTACACACTGAGCAATATTTTGCCATGTTACAGCAAAATCTGTAAAAACAGTATACATCTACAAAGCAAAGATTTGGACAGAGGTAGGAATGCTAAAAATGGCCCTTTAACACATCCATTCATAGCCAAATTCATTTTACTATAGAATTTGTCACGTGCTTTCAGTGTGATTCCCGCCTACTCGCGTCCGACTGCACTGAGACTTGTTTTTACACGCTTAATTAAACCTTGCAGAATTGAGTTATGTGTCACCAATCCGTTAATAGTAGGGTATTTTCTTGTTTTATTGGCAGTCGTGTCAGTGTGCCTAAAGGTACTTAATCTGATTGACAGCTTATGACATTCAGCACACACAGATATCTGACTTTTTGATATTGTATCCCTTCTCTGAGGAAATCGAACTGCCATCAAATATGAAAAAAGGTTTTCTATAACAATATGTTTTTTTACTTGCTGTGTCTTAAAACACTTCTGCTGTTTCCAGGCACGATAAATAACTGAGGTCATTAATACCAAATTTAATGGTACTCAATTTTAATAACTTTGGTCGAACGAAAGGCGGGGTTTGCCTTGCTGCCATTCAAACTCGTAACCTTTCAGATCACTGCTGCTAACAAAGCTCAACTCACTGAGAAATCCTTCCATACCTCTGCAATAAAACCCTCTTCGGTGTAGGCTAATACAATGGTCGACATTGACTTCAAAGATGGCATGTAGACAGATCGCGTATAACGTCTAATGACTTGCTAGACTCAATAGGACTGTCATGGATGTTTGAGGGATGTCAACATAACAACCAAAAGCACACATGTTTAAACCACTACCAACCTCCACAGCTGCAAGTGCTAAAGTATCCCTGGAAGTGGAAGAGTCCCCCACACCCTGGGGTGTCAAAACTGAAGAGAGAAGACCCGATATCTTGAACTAAAAATTGAAAGATTTCTCACTTCCACCCTGAAGCAAATGATTGTCCTAATAAAAACAGTGGCCTCAAAAGAAAATGAAACAATTAGAGAGGATAGAATGTGAAATAAGGCAGAGGTAGGGTCTTATTCCCTTGTGCTAGTGCACTACAACACACTCGCACGTCTACAAACTGAGATACTTGACAGAATACACCTACCAATTTTGTGGAGTTCAAATGTTGTCCAACAGGATTTCTTTTTAATGATACCTTGGAAGCTGGGATAACCTACTATGGTGTAGGGTTGTGGACACAAAAGACCATGATGTAAAGGAGATCTTCTTACAACAGTGACAAAGTAGAGTGTTTCCTAAAATTGACGACAGGATAAATTAACTAAGACATTTAGCAACATTGAAGAGTCACATTTGCTGTGGGAGACAGAGATGCATTTTTAAAAGAGGTTTGAGGTAAATACCTGAATAATTATCAGGGAAGTCTTTCTTCTGACCACCCTCCTCAAATATTCTTTGGACTTTATTTTGATGTGTACTTCACATTGATAAATGTTTAATAATAGGAGATTCTACGGCCTTAGAGCTTCTAAATAAAATATTCAGCTGTCCCAATCAATACACTATTCCAATAATGTCTGATAACTTTTTTCGGACTGTAGCGGGTGCAGCATTAGGACACTGCTCCTAACAATAAACCTCTTAGTAGCCCCCAGGTGCCCAGAAGTGCCTCATTCCCTTACTTCCTCATCCGTCCATCTCCCACCCTGTACAATCAGCACTCTTCAATAGTAGATTGGAACATTCCTATGGAACTATTTACATATAAAACCATAATATGCTGCATTTGCATATATGCTGCTGTACCATATTCCTCGTAGTGCAATGTTTCATAGTCACATTGCAAACTGCTTCATTTGCTTCTCTGGAAGTTGACGTTCTACACAAACTGGAGGTTTTAAAATCATTTGGGGACCTCTCTGTAACCATAGACAGCACTACATCAGAGAAGTGCACATAAACACCAGAGGAGAAACAGTTTCAAAGACATACACAGCAATATGTCATAATTAAACTAAAGGGAAGAGAAACAGGAATCATTTATTTTTCGCATAAGCATCCAAAGGAAAGTTGACTCGCAATGATTTATAGAAAGAACAGAGGCCTGGCGGTCCGTGTTATTGATCACCTGTTGCAGAAAAACTCTGGTCTGTGATTTCTGTCTTTTTGTCCTTGGCTATTTTTTGAAGGTTACTTTTGCCTTCTGTGGACTTTAGATTTTTTAGCACACAGCATTAAGACAACACTTACATTTCAATTAGTAGGAGACCACCAATTGATAACAACTGCAATTTAACCGTTGCTCTCTTCCTAAAGATATCATGGATTTTAAGAGCCACTTGGCGAAAATAGGTCAACACTTTGGTGTTGTTAATTCTTTTCAAACAGCACTGTCCTTCAGGATCAAGAGAAGACATCACATTGCCACAAAGTGCGCACACACAGTACATGGCATCTTATACGCCAAAATCTGGTGAAATGAAAAAATATATAAAGGCGCCATTGTAAATGGCACGAGTCAAAAGTAGTGTAAAGGCCTTTCACTGGTACAATTGAGGCAGATGTGGATACATTTAAAAGGATCAGAGCATTGACAAAGGATAGTCAACCAGTGCATTTTCAGTCCACAGAATGAACTAAAAGAAGTGGGTACCAAAGAGTAATAAGGATGAGGTTAGCGATTACTTTGAGCATCAGGGAGTACATTAGGAATTGTTGTGTGCTCAAGAAAACACATTGATTAGTCGTCTTCAAACTAACTGGAAAGCTGGGGGTGGAAAAGCTGATGACAAATAGCTAGGTTCCTCAAACATTTTTGCTCACTCAGTTAAGGCGTTACTTGAATGCATTTAAAATCAATGTATCAGGATTGCGAACTTTTCTCACCGCAAATCTTGCACGCTAGTGAGTAATATCAGCGTCTATGCCTGATTTTATGGTAGCCATCGCAGGATTAGTAGTGGGAACATAAGTGACCGTGCATAAACCCTGCAACAGCCTGGAAGACTCAAACGTTTGTAGGCATTCAAAGATTTTCCATTTCTATTCCCTCTCTGAAACTCATGCATGTTTATCCATACACAAGAGAGGCAAAGGTGACTTTTGAGGATAGAAAAGCGTACACAATCCTTCCCAGACCCGCCCAAAAGGGGCACCCGAATAGAGAATGCACTATGATGCAAGAGCAACAGTGATTGTCAGTATGCAAATGAAAATATTTAGCAAGAAATATTTCATGGAGGGAGAGTGAATGGGTTTCTACAAGGGAAGAAAAGAAAATACTACTGCACAGTTCCACAATATTTGGTCCTGCAATTGTCAGTATCCTGACAATCCACTGAAGTGAGTATAGGGCATCAGCGCTAGGCTTGGAAATGTACAATTTGCTGTGGTTTACATGCACACTCCTGGGCAGATTTGTGAATCCGCAAGGGGTTGGCAATCTAAGCAAGTCACAGAATGGGGGGTCATTGTGAATCTGCCCCACAGTCAATGAAGTGGTAAAGCAAACATGCAATACACATTTCATAGAGCGTGCACCGATGCGTCAGAGTATTTTTCCTAGATCCGAGATGCTGGAGCATGGGCAGCATGAAATAACATTCTGCCAAGAACTTTAGCAGGTACCCGAAAGGGAACTATCAGGCTTTCACCAGAAACTCTACTTTAAAGGAGTGTTTGTTCGGAATTGTACACGCGGCATTTTTCACATTCTTCCATTTCATCTTTAAGAAGTTTAACATTTGCAGGTGTTCACACAGGAAGTAAAATCAACACCTGACTGTTGCCGTTTTAAGCAGTCATGTGGGAGGTCATCACTTCTGGGAAACATTCCAAGTGCACATCAAACCCATCGCCCTGTGCTCCTCTGGGAGTCTAAACTCTACACTGAAATGCATGGGCCAGACAACGTGTTGGGCAGGGTCTCTGTAACCTTAACATGAGGGTCGCACCTTTCCAATGCGATCTTATTCACAGCAGCACGAACCATGGCTGAAAATTACACCGGGCCGGAGGGGGAACCAGAAGCAACACTGGCAAAGATGCTCAACCTCAGCGGCGTTGCGTGGGTTGGACTATTAGCACTTCCCGAGTCCCTTCCACCAGTCTAGTATGGAGACCCTCAACCCCAAGCACATCTATTAGATTTTATGGAAATGTTTATATTTTTGCGCCCCTTACAAATTTGCGCCCGGGGCAACTGCCCCTGTGGCCCCACCCACACTACTGCTCAAACCAGGCTCACTCCCATTGTGTCATCATGCTATGCCACTGTCTCTCTCTCTGGCTGCTTTCCCCTACCTTCCCACCCCCCTCTCCTGAACCCTCCCCGTGCCTGCTGCAGTTAGCCTCAGGGACCTGGGGGAAGTGACAGAGGCACCAGCAGGCCATGGGCTCTTAAAACTGGCCTCTAAAGGCTCCAGCCCACCGGGGAAATGCCCGGCGGATTAAAAGGATTGCCCCGTCCTGATAGCAAAACGCACGAGTCATTATTTCAGAGCTACAATAAATAACATTTGGAAACAGCTTCGGGAGTTGTACCATTTTAAGATTTGGTCGAAAAATACACTTTAAACAGAGTACGTAAAACAATATGATAATTCGTCAAAAGCAGTAAAGGAAGAGTAAGGACACATATCTTTTTAACTCAGAACTGTGACGAAAAATGTTCATGTTTGGAAGCAGGGACAGAGGCGAGTTTGAGTCGGTTCTTACGGCTGTTCACACTATTTTCGTTAGGAACTTTAAAGGATTGAGTGCACAGTGTTAATGTCTTTCCATCCTGGTAACAGTGCCTCGAGCATCTGTTGCAAGAGTAAATAAAGAAACAGCAGCTCTCGCAAGGAGAGAGTGGGAAGGGTTTCTGCTTAACAATTGTTGGAATTGTTTTCAATCTCGGCCTTCCTCCTCTGCCCTCGGAGCGGCCGCCGGGCCTGTCCCACTTCGGCCTATGCTGGATTTGTATCTGTAAAAGCTGCAACTTGTAAGCAGACGGCCGGGGATGAGATGAATTACTCTATCAATTCACAGCAGGGCAATGTGATCTCACTTCTGGTCAGTTATAGGCGTATTGGTTGTTGTATAATAAACATAGCGCTGCATTCCCGCAGTATCGTTTCTACGCACTCTGAGCACATATACATAGTTTTCTAGCGCTCAATCTGACAATTAAAGTAAGGAAAGCTGCGTTGACAATGTGAGGATTTGAACTTGTGATCTGCAGATCACAGCAGATGTCAGCAATGAGCTTTTTAACTTACAAAGCCATCTTTGCAGACTAGCGGAATATCACAAGTATTCCTACTGGGTTCTTGTGATTCTAAGGACATATTCCAATCCAACTAACACATTATAAACCAGACTGACAGACATTGTTAGGAACCCTGCCATGTGTTTGTTAAGCAGAGCCACGTGTAGACAATTGGTTGAATTACTAAGGCAGTGTGACGTGCAGGTGCAAGCTGTCACCTTTCACCTGTCCTAGCTTGCGGCGTTGAAGTGCTGACGGCTGCTGCTTCACCTTGTCACGTAGGGGTGACTTGAAAGGAACGACAGGTTAAGGGGCAAGGGTCACGTATCATATTTCAGCTTTCACTCTGACACCGTGCATTGTGACATTTATCTGACAATGATCTGGCTATCCACTGTAACAGGCTGCAAATGAGATGAAATGTATACCCACAATGCTGTGCTCGTGTGGAAGCCAATCAGCCGGAAATTGTAAGTGGGTTAGGACACAAGAAATCAAAATAAAAGTATGGATAAAGATCAAATGTGAGATTATCTATATTTTAGTCATAATGTCCTAACAGCAGTTCCTAAGAACCGTCTTTGCATTGAGTAACCCCTTCCACGCTCATGATGAGCTGGGCTCGTCATGCAGTAGCCTCTTGCTACACTGATGACGAGCCCAGCTCGTCATGAACAATGATGTTCTGGCTTTTCCAGCACAGGGGAAAAATCCCCATAGCATTCAAGTGGTTTTGAGCAACCCTCTTCCAAGCACTTGTTAGGATGCCTTTAAGTATCTTATAAAACAAGACACTTGAGAAACACACGTAAACCCCTCGACCCCGAAAATGCCCCTTGTGTGCATTGGTTAGCTTAATTCAACCATGGCAGGAAGTAAATGTAAATGTAAATGTATGTGTCTTGTAAAGCGCACTGCTGCCCTGAGGCGTCCTGGCGCTGTAGACCACTGGGGAACCCGTCCTGGCTATCCCTGTGAGATGGTCCCTACTGGGTATCTCCAAGGTGAAACCAGGCATCCCCAGCGAATGTGGGGGGCCGTTGTAGAGATGAGGCAAGCTAATGCCCAGAGTTGCCGAGTGTGATCCCTGGTTAGAGTAGGCACCGAGGCGAGAATTGTCGAGTCCGCTGACCCTGGTCCACGACCCTGCCGCGTCGGGAATTGAACCCTGGTCCCGGGCCGTTCTCTGCTTCCGGGTCTGCCGCCTCTAACCAGTGAGCCACACCACTTCACCAAAGTGGCCAATTGACAGCCCTGTTAAATTTACAGAACATTCAACAAACATTATTGGTTCATGAAAAATCCAATTTTAGAAGAAAAGGAGCATGTAAAAGTCCATCCTTGATTTGTCTTGCCAACATTCAAAGAATAATACTATTCATTCCTTAATTATGATGATAATTAAGGAATGAACAGTATTATTCTTTAAATTTTGGCAAGACAAATCAAGAATGGACTTTTACAAGCTCCTTTTTTTCTAGAATTGGATTTTACATGAGCGTGGCCCTGGGGCAGTGTGACCACTTAAAGTTGAGTGTGAGAGTATGCTAATTGAATTGTCCTGATATTACACCAGTGCGCCCTTGTTCTTAGCCCACACTGTCAGTTGCAGAATTTTGGGTAATTGGTTCATGACTGCAGATAGTTGTAGAATTTTGGATAATTGGTTCATGACTGTAGATAGCATTTGTTGGAAGAGAAATGGTTCAGTTAAGCAACGTGTCTGATATTAAGGATGATGGGGCTAGTTCTGGCTGTAGGAGAAGGAAGATGGAAGCCATCTTAACCTAAAGTTGATGCTGAATCTTGGCGGGTGAGAACTTGTTTCTTGGGTGATGGCGAGTGCGAAGTTGTTACTTACA
Source organism: Lissotriton helveticus (assembly GCF_964261635.1). Taxonomy (NCBI): domain Eukaryota; kingdom Metazoa; phylum Chordata; class Amphibia; order Caudata; family Salamandridae; genus Lissotriton; species Lissotriton helveticus. The sequence continues at coordinate 324,570,699 of NC_136069.1, read as the reverse complement.
TACCTGCCAACTTACAAATTAATGTCACCATCGGGGGCGGGACCTCATATGGAGAGCTACCTAAACCCCCATACTCCTCCCAAAAAAACCTAACAACTGGTTATTGAGGCTATCGCCGATGTTCTGGGGTGTTTTCACACCTATTAATGAACATCCGATGGATACTGCCTCCGAAAATGAGCTGGCAATCTACCGTTTACAGTGGTTTTCATTTTGTTTTTCCTGTCATTATGTGATTTCGGCTCCTCATCGCGTGACCATGTGATGGGACACGTAATCGTGACACCCAGTGGCACCTGTGTGTCACCGTGTGAGTTGGCTGATCTGTAGCTGGTGGGTTGATAATGTGGGAAGCTTTTTTGTGGTTGTAAGCAAGAATGTCCAGGATAAGAGATTAGCTCTCTTTCCGAGATAAAAGTCAACAGCTGAAAGTTGATAAATGGTAAATAATAAATAAATGATAGATAACAGCTGCACACTAGAAGACAGAGACTCTGGGAGAGAAAGGCAATGGAGTACACAATGGAGCACACATAAATTCCAAGATACAAACTGTACAGAAGACATAAAAAGTAGCTAAATAGACCCTGGAACACACAGGCACTGAAATACAAACACACTCACTGTCCTATCAAAATAAATTGTATTCTGCTACAATGTCAACACCCCAGCAGAAACACACCATTGAGAAAGCCTACACCGCAACTAGGCCATAGCAAACAGAATTATGCTGTAAAAATACAAAGTAACACAAAATAACCACATTCTCTCAATTTTTTTGACTATTTCCAAACATTATCCCGTCTAAATGTGAAAATGTCAGGGCGCCTTCAAAGCATGAATCTGTTTGCACACGTATTATCTGGTTCAGTCTGTTTCCACTTACGAATGATGCCAGGTATAGGACAAAATCAATTAAAAGAACTGTAAAATAGTCCTTATTTCCTAGTGTTTCAGGCCAATGTTAACTGAGCCACGTTCCACTGGCAGCTGGTGCAGTAGAGTCTGTGACGAAGGAGGAGGCGTGGGCTGGTGAGACTGCCAACTCAATCCAAACTCTTTCCACCACATGTCAGTCACCCACAATATCCATGAAAGGACCGGAAGACATAACTCACTTAGAACCAGAAGGGCTATGCAGAACTGATTTCTAGAATATGATACAGGCAAATCCATACACTGAAAATTGACAGTCAATTTGGACAAGCTCAATGAATGCATAAAGCTCTGAAAGAAAGCAAGCAGCTGCTGGAAGAGTCCCCTCCCCCCCCCACGCCATCACCCCATCCCACCCACCCCACCCCGTTCGTGGCCGTCGGATTTCCCCAGTGACACCAGGCACTATTTCTCCTCTTGGCTACAGGTCTCCATTCCGCGAGTCCCTGGTGTTTGTTTTCAGTCTTTCAATCCCTGTTTACATCTCCTCCATTCCTCTACCTTAGCCCTTCTAGGTCTATTTTTGTAAATTTGTCGCTGCTATTTTCTGACAAGCACGGCCAGCCAGCATCTCTTGTTTCGATGGAATTAGAAATGGACTCCTGAGCTGCCCCGTCTAGCTGTCCCTTGCGGCGGTCCGCACTTTGAAACTATGTTTAGGGTTAGTATGCTTGTGGGTGTCAATTAAGGGAAACCGGGTGTAAAAGCTGCTACCCCTGTTTTGCTCTGTGCCATCGCCCTGTCTGGGGGAGTGTTAGACCTGTCTGCTTCTGGGAAGACTCTAACCACCATGATTTATTTTTTTTTTGTCCCCCTTAGCCTCCCAGGGTTTCTATTTTTATTTTTACATGTGTCCATCAGGAGTTTTCAATGCTGTCAGGGGGCTAGGTGCTCCTTGGCGATGACGCCATTTTTCCCTTATAACCTGTGAGGCCTAGTCAGGCCCCTTGAAAATCTAGGGACATCCAGAAACCTAAAATGGTGTCCACCAACTGCCATAACGGACACTACTGGAAAACAGGCCATAGGCTAACATAGGGAATTTTCTAGAAGCAACCAGTGACTTCTGCAGGTCCCAGGCCACCCTATAAAAGGCCAGTGACCAGCAGCCATTTTGTGCATTTCTTGGAATGACCAGTGTGGAGAGAGGCGACTGGAGGAGGAGGATTGTGCACTAGTTGTGACAAGATCGACCTGCGGGGCCGGCTGTCGCTGTACTGGGAAGTGCCCCCACCTTGGCTGACCAAACCCCACTGTTTCAGCAATCATCTTCAAGTTATCAGAGACTCTGCGACGAGTCCGTTAAGGACTGACATCCCTGAAGTGTGGCTACCAGGGACCTGTTCCACCCATCCTGAAGGTCGTGGGTATAGAGTTCAATTGAGACCCAGCCCAAGCTAACTGACCCTAAATTCAGGGGGTAACAGACAAAGATACGCGTGACTGCAGCGCTCCAGTTCAACACCCTCCCCTGTGGGTGAAAGCGGCAGAACCAGCTGACGTCCCTACCTGGAAGCGACGCTGCCGCCGAGAGCATTTCCTGACGTGAGGGCATCGGAAGAGGGAGAGCCCAGCTGTCTTGCCTCGTCATTTGAAGAGCTCCGTTGAGGCGCCGGAAGAGGCGGGAAGCGAAGCAGAGCCCAGCTGATCGCCTGCGAGGTGGTGAGGAACGCCGTCGCATCGGACGAGGTGCGCAGAGCCGGAACCGGCAAGAAGGACCCAGCGCGTCGGAAGAGGCGGGCGCTAGGCGGAGTCAGGAGAGGTCGGTCGCGTCATCGGAGGTGCGTCAAGGCAAAGCTCCAGCCAGCGGTAACACCGAAGAGGCAGAAGCGCCGCATCGGTCACCTCTGTGAAGCGCCTCGGTCTGAGGTAGGCTTCTCGGACACGCCTCGACATCTGCGGGAAGACTTCCCTGGCACCGCGTGACCCGGGCAACACCAGCTGCATTGACCAGAACCTAAAAGTAAGCCGGGTAGAGAGGGAGCGGGAGGCGGAAGCATCGGGTGTCTAAAGACATCAAAGCGGGGGATTTCAAAACAAGGCAATTGACTTGAAAGCCGCCAGAACTACATACGAGGAACTGAGTTACAGAACTGCCCAGACCACTTAAAATCTATCTCCTAACTAGATAAGAGGGGGAGAGCGGTGTGCAGGGAAAATTACAAGGCTCACTAGTAAAAACCCTTATAGCCTGTTATTAATTGAAGAAGTAGAACCTCCACCAGTAAGGTGCAGCCGGTGAATTGACCAGGGGGGAACCTTGTTGATTCTGCTTTGTCTTCTTTTAGCCACATGGTTGGGGGTTTATGCTGAGAAGATCCACCCCTGTGGTAGAGGTCTGTTGAGTTGAGAAGAAGGCTTAGAGCTGAGGGGTAATGTACCTGCTTAAGAGTGGTTAAATAACATATTGAAACTGTACAGTGCAATCTCCTATCTGTAACCTCATAGTGGAATAGTGTTTTGTACCATAGATAGCCACTTATCACAAATGTAATGTACCTTTGAATCTCATATATTGACCTGGAAAAGTATTGAATGTGATTTGAAATCTATGAGAACTGTATAAATTAATTATACACTGCTTTTATTCTAAACAAGAACAAGAAAGTATATTATTTTTATAAAAGGTAACGGTATTTTTCCAAACAGAGGTGTTGTGTCTTTATTTTAGTGGTTCATCACTGTGTTACTGTGAGTAAGACTTGTAAGTACTTAGCCAACGCCTTGAGTTAGCTGTAGACCACTACTGTGCCAGGCTACCATATGTAGGCTTGGGTAATCTAGGTCCAACATAATTGGTGTTTCAGCGGTGGGATCACGGATTTGTACTTACACTCACTTATTAGTAACGCAGTGCCAACCACGAGACCTCACCTGGAGTTTTCTCCCTGCGGCCCTCCTAATTTATCTTTTTGATTTTTCTAAATTTACTTCTGGTGGTGGGTGGAGGTTAACCTCAAGTCACTTCGTGGTTTTCCCCTGTGAGTAATTTTATACCATGGCAAAGCTAGGGGTGAATCTTAAAGAGTTGGAAGCCAATACTGTGGCCCAACTCAGGGATTGGTGTCAGCAGAACGGGGTATTTTTCAATAAAGGTGCCAAGAAAGGAGAGTTGCTGACAAGCATAAGGGCATGGTTAGAAGCTCGCCTAAGGGAGGAACCAGAAATGGAAGTGGGTGATGGGGACACTGTTACTGAGGCTGCATTGCTGAACCAAATGGGGAGAGGGAATCTTCTGACAGGTCCCAGGCTACCTTCCAGGGCAAGCAGCAGTGTTTCAGACAGGGGCTTAACCGAAGCCGAGCTGGAAGATAGGAGGGAGGAGAGGAGGTTGAAAATAGAACTAGCCAGGATGGACATGGAAAGGGAGGATAGGAGGTTGGCACATGAGCGAACCATCAAAGAGATGGATTTACAAGCCCTAAACCGAGGATCCCCCAAATCAGAGAATGGTGGCAGCGATACCCAGACCAACATCAAAGAACCTAGACCGTACCTACCAAAAGATATTATGGCTTGTTATGTACCCAGTGACGACATTGCTAAGTGGCTAGCCGCCTACGAGGTCTCGCTAAGGGCCCATGGGGTTCTGGAAGTCCACTGGGGAGGTGGGTTATACAAATACATGCCCCCCACTGGCAGGGATACTTTGTTGGCTCTTGACCAGAGTGAACAGACCTACTATCCGGCTATGAAATCAGCGCTGCTCAAGAAGTTTGGGTTGACCCCTGAGAAATATAGGCAAAAGTTCCGGGGTAGCTACAAGCTGGGCACGCAAAACTGGGTAGATTTCTTGGACTACGCCAGGAAGGCCCTGGAGGGTTGGGTAAGAGGCAGCGAAGTAGGAGACTATGAGGGACTATATGACCTCATACTCAAGGAACACCTACTCGAGAAGTGTCTTCCCGAACTAAGACAGCATCTGGTGGACAGCAAGCTGACCAGCCCCAGGAAGCTTGCTGAGGAGGCGGACATCTGGGTTAGTACCCGGGTGTCAACTAAGGGGACTGGAGGGAATTCCCAGAAGCAAGGACAGGGCGCCCCCCAGAAGAAAGAGGGAGGGGAAACTAAGAGGGAGTTCTCAAAAGGGCCACAAAATACTTCGCAAGGAAGGGGCAGAGGATTCATCCCCAAGAGTAACCCCCCTCGCAACCCTACCCCTGGCCAAAGCCAGCAGCCAAGGGTTGTTCATTGCTTTGAGTGTGGTGGTGTGGGACACTATAAAGGAGATGTGAGATGCCCAAAAAGACCACCCCCTCCCACTGGAGGAAAAGCCCCGGGAATCACTAGTGTAGTGCTCGGGGAGGAGATGCCTTTGGTTAATGGAGGGGAGCGGGCGGGTGTCACTTTAGTGTCCCTGGGAGATAAGGAGATGGTTCCCAAGACCCAGCTGCCCTCTAATACCATTAAGTATGAGCAGTGGGTCACCATCGATGGCCGTAGAGGGGAGGCTCTGAGAGACACAGGAGCCAGCATGACTATGGTAAGGAGTCAGCTGGTGTCTCCGGAGCAGGTCATCCCAGATGTACTCCATCCCGCCGTAATGGCTGACGGCAGATTGGGCCACTATCCTGTGGCTGAGGTTCCCTTTGAGTGGGGAGGGGTTGCAGGTCCACTTCGAGTTGCCGTAAGCCCTGCCGTGCCTGTTGACTGCCTGTTAGGGAATGATATGGAGCACAATGCTTGGAGGAGGGTGGAATACCAGACTCACTCTGAGATGCTGGGACCCCCTGACTGGACTTGTGTCAGCACAAGGTCCGCGACTGCCCGAAGGGGGAGTTCATTGACGCTGGAGCCTGGAACAATGGCCCAGCCGGCTGCCAGAGAGGAGAAGGACAGGAGGCCGGAGGACCCTGCCTCGACATCTCCACCTCGTGAGACAACTGGACCACCTGCGGAGGTGGATCTGGAGTCCACAGGGGAGAATGTTGCTTCCCTGGAAAACCTACCCATCCCTACTGAATGGCATGTGGAGGGAGGTCCTTCCAGGGAAGAGTTCTGCAAAGCTCAGAAAGAGTGTCCTACTCTCGAGGGGCTGCGGCAACAGGCCAAAGCCCAGGCAGCAGGAAACATTGCAGGGAGCTACCAGATTTACTGGGAGGATGGACTCCTCTACAGTGAGCCCAAGGCACCTGGACATGGATCATCCAGGGCCTTGGTGGTCCCTCAATGCTTTAGAGCCTTTCTACTGGAACTGGCTCATGAGATACCATTGGCAGGACACCTAGGACAGGACAAGACCTTTGCCCGGCTTGTCCCCCATTTCTACTGGCCTCGAATGAAAGTGGCGTCGGATACATATTGTCGGACGTGTGTGTCTTGCCAAGCCAGTGGGAAAACTGGGGTGAAGCTAAAAGCTCCCCTGGAACCACTACCCGTCGTTAGCACCCCCTTTGAGAGGGTGGGCATCGACATTGTAGGGCCATTGGATCCACCAACTTCAGCTGGACATCGGTTCATACTGGTTTTGGTGGATCATGCCACCCGGTACCCAGAGGCAATACCTCTGAGGACCATCACTGCACCTGCAGTGGCAAGGGCCCTGATGGGGATTTTCACCAGAGTGGGTTTCCCCAAGGAGGTCATTTCCGACAGGGGGACTAACTTCCTTTCAGCATACATGCGGGCCATGTGGAAGGAGTGCGGCGTTACCTATCGGTTTACTACTCCCTATCACCCACAAACCAATGGTCTTGTGGAAAGGTTTAACAAAACCTTGAAAGGTATGATACGGAGTCTTCCTGAGAGCCTACGGAAGAAATGGGACATCCTCCTACCTTGTCTCTTGTTTTCCTACAGGGAAGTGCCACAGAAGGGAGTGGGCTTCAGCCCCTTCGAACTTTTGTATGGGCACCCTGTAAGGGGACCTCTCAGCCTGGTGAAAGACGGATGGGAACAGACTCCCAGGAAGCTTCCCCAGGATGTGGTGAGCTACATGCTGGCCTTCCGGAGCCAAATGGCTAAGTTGTGGAAGCAGGCTTCAGACAACTTGGAGGCCAGCCAAGCCGTTATGAAAGAGTGGTATGACCACAACGCTCACCCAGTGGAACTGGAGCCTGGACAGAAAGTGTGGGTAATGGAACCTGGAGAGCTAAATGCCCTCCAGGACCGTTGGACAGGCCCCTTTGAGGTTTTGGAGAAAAAGGGGAAGTCTACCTATTTGGTGGATCTTAAGACCCCGAGGCAGCCCCTCAGGGTGCTGCATGCCAATCGTCTCAAGCCACATCATGAGAGGCCCGAGGTTGTCCTAATGCTGGTGACCGATGGAGCCGAGGAAGAAGAAAGTGAACCTCTCCCTGATCTTCTCTCGTACAAAGAAAAAGATGGATCAGTGGAGGGAGTGATTCTCTCGCCAACCCTGACTTCTGAACAGCAAAATGATTGCCGCCAGATCCTGGAGCAATTTTCTCCCCTGTTCTCCCTTGTCCCAGGTAGGACCCACCTGTGTACCCATGACGTGGACACAGGAGACAGCCCACCTGTGAAATCTAAAATCTACCGGCTGTCGGACAAGGTGAAGGCCAACATCAAAAGTGAAGTCGCCAAGATGCTGGAACTAGGGGTGATTGAACCTTCTGGTAGCCCTTGGTCTAGCCCGGTGGTTTTGGTACCAAAAGCTGCCCCACCAGGCACCACACCTGAATTGAGATTCTGTGTGGACTACCGAGGCTTGAACTCAGTGACTAAAACAGATGCACATCCTATCCCACGGGCGGATGAGCTTATTGACCGGCTGGGAGCTGCCCAATACTTAAGTACCTTTGACCTAACTTCAGGGTACTGGCAGATTTCCCTTACCGAGGAGGCGAAGGAAAGGTCAGCCTTCTCTACACCTGAGGGACACTACCAATTTCGGGTGATGCCCTTTGGGCTCAAGAATGCCCCTGCCACTTTTCAGCGGTTGGTGAACAGGGTCCTTTCTGGAATGGAAGCTTTTTCTGCTGCCTACCTGGACGACATTGCTGTCTTTAGTAGCAGCTGGGAGGACCATTTGCAGCATCTGCAAGCTGTTCTGCATGCCCTGCAACAGGCTGGATTGACCATCAAGGCCAGCAAGTGTCAGATCGGACAGGGGTCGGTGGTGTACTTAGGTCACTTGGTGGGCAGAGGGACGGTGCAGCCCCTCCAGGCAAAGATTGAGGCTATCATCGCCTGGGAGCCCCCCAAGACTCAAACAGAGGTCCGAGCCTTCCTGGGCCTCACTGGATACTACCGTCGCTTCGTGAAGGGGTATGGCACTATCGTGGCCCCCCTCACGGAGCTTACTTCCAAGAAGCAACCCCGACGGGTAGTCTGGACGGAGGCTTGCCAGCGAGCCTTCATGACCTTGAAACAAGCATTGTGTTCCGCTCCCATTCTCAAGGCCCCTGATTTTGCTAGAGAATTCATTGTCCAAACGGATGCGTCAGAACATGGCATTGGGGCAGTGTTATCGCAGCTAAATGATGAGGGCCTGGATCAACCCGTGATCTTCCTGTCCAGGAGACTACTCCCCAGGGAAAGGAGATGGAGTACAATTGAGCGAGAAGCCTTTGCGGTGGTTTGGGCTCTGAAGAAGCTGCGACCATACCTGTTTGGTTCGCACTTCCTAGTTCAGACTGACCATCGCCCCCTTCGTTGGCTGATGCAAATGAAGGGGGAGAATCCCAAGTTGCTAAGGTGGTCCATCTCCCTACAGGGAATGGACTTTAGGGTGGAACACCGACCTGGGGCGGACCATGCCAACGCAGACGGTCTATCCAGGTATTTCCGCCTTAGTGATGAGGACTCCCAAGGGGTTGGGTAGTTCTCCCCACTTTCAGCTGGGGGGGACGTGTGTTAGACCTGTCTGCTTCTGGGAAGACTCTAACCACCATGATTTATTTTTTTTTTGTCCCCCTTAGCCTCCCAGGGTTTCTATTTTTATTTTTACATGTGTCCATCAGGAGTTTTCAATGCTGTCAGGGGGCTAGGTGCTCCTTGGCGATGACGCCATTTTTCCCTTATAACCTGTGAGGCCTAGTCAGGCCCCTTGAAAATCTAGGGACATCCAGAAACCTAAAATGGTGTCCACCAACTGCCATAACGGACACTACTGGAAAACAGGCCATAGGCTAACATAGGGAATTTTCTAGAAGCAACCAGTGACTTCTGCAGGTCCCAGGCCACCCTATAAAAGGCCAGTGACCAGCAGCCATTTTGTGCATTTCTTGGAATGACCAGTGTGGAGAGAGGCGACTGGAGGAGGAGGATTGTGCACTAGTTGTGACAAGATCGACCTGCGGGGCCGGCTGTCGCTGTACTGGGAAGTGCCCCCACCTTGGCTGACCAAACCCCACTGTTTCAGCAATCATCTTCAAGTTATCAGAGACTCTGCGACGAGTCCGTTAAGGACTGACATCCCTGAAGTGTGGCTACCAGGGACCTGTTCCACCCATCCTGAAGGTCGTGGGTATAGAGTTCAATTGAGACCCAGCCCAAGCTAACTGACCCTAAATTCAGGGGGTAACAGACAAAGATACGCGTGACTGCAGCGCTCCAGTTCAACACCCTCCCCTGTGGGTGAAAGCGGCAGAACCAGCTGACGTCCCTACCTGGAAGCGACGCTGCCGCCGAGAGCATTTCCTGACGTGAGGGCATCGGAAGAGGGAGAGCCCAGCTGTCTTGCCTCGTCATTTGAAGAGCTCCGTTGAGGCGCCGGAAGAGGCGGGAAGCGAAGCAGAGCCCAGCTGATCGCCTGCGAGGTGGTGAGGAACGCCGTCGCATCGGACGAGGTGCGCAGAGCCGGAACCGGCAAGAAGGACCCAGCGCGTCGGAAGAGGCGGGCGCTAGGCGGAGTCAGGAGAGGTCGGTCGCGTCATCGGAGGTGCGTCAAGGCAAAGCTCCAGCCAGCGGTAACACCGAAGAGGCAGAAGCGCCGCATCGGTCACCTCTGTGAAGCGCCTCGGTCTGAGGTAGGCTTCTCGGACACGCCTCGACATCTGCGGGAAGACTTCCCTGGCACCGCGTGACCCGGGCAACACCAGCTGCATTGACCAGAACCTAAAAGTAAGCCGGGTAGAGAGGGAGCGGGAGGCGGAAGCATCGGGTGTCTAAAGACATCAAAGCGGGGGATTTCAAAACAAGGCAATTGACTTGAAAGCCGCCAGAACTACATACGAGGAACTGAGTTACAGAACTGCCCAGACCACTTAAAATCTATCTCCTAACTAGATAAGAGGGGGAGAGCGGTGTGCAGGGAAAATTACAAGGCTCACTAGTAAAAACCCTTATAGCCTGTTATTAATTGAAGAAGTAGAACCTCCACCAGTAAGGTGCAGCCGGTGAATTGACCAGGGGGGAACCTTGTTGATTCTGCTTTGTCTTCTTTTAGCCACATGGTTGGGGGTTTATGCTGAGAAGATCCACCCCTGTGGTAGAGGTCTGTTGAGTTGAGAAGAAGGCTTAGAGCTGAGGGGTAATGTACCTGCTTAAGAGTGGTTAAATAACATATTGAAACTGTAGAGTGCAATCTCCTATCTGTAACCTCATAGTGGAATAGTGTTTTGTACCATAGATAGCCACTTATCACAAATGTAATGTACCTTTGAATCTCATATATTGACCTGGAAAAGTATTGAATGTGATTTGAAATCTATGAGAACTGTATAAATTAATTATACACTGCTTTTATTCTAAACAAGAACAAGAAAGTATATTATTTTTATAAAAGGTAACGGTATTTTTCCAAACAGAGGTGTTGTGTCTTTATTTTAGTGGTTCATCACTGTGTTACTGTGAGTAAGACTTGTAAGTACTTAGCCAACGCCTTGAGTTAGCTGTAGACCACTACTGTGCCAGGCTACCATATGTAGGCTTGGGTAATCTAGGTCCAACAGGGAGGCATTGGCATCCGCACGTGGCCTAAAAATTATCAAATTAAATAGTACCATTAAAAAAAGGTAGCAAGGTACGAGCGATGTTCACTTTCTTTATTTCCACTCCTCACGGATGTATGACATTACTACGCATGCTTTTACAACGCGAGTTTTACAACGCATACCATTACAACGCATAGTGCTTTGGGGCGCTGGATAGTGAATAGTTTAATTTACTATTCCAACTCCAGTCCCGGTGGATAGTAGGGAAGGTGTTGGATAGTAAATTAAATCTATTCCCTATCCTAGAGCGCCCCCCAGCGCAATGCGTTGGAATGGTTTGCGTTGTAAATACCGCGTTGTAAAGGCACTACGTTGTAAAAGTTGCGTTGTAAAGGTTGTTCACCCTCCTCACCCTTGGTCTAGACCAGGGTTCTCCAAAGTCAATCCAGGAAAGCCAGATCTATGCCAGGTTTTTAAGATAACTACATTTTATCTAAATGGGGATATGCTAAAAATCTGGCATGGATCTGGCCTTTCGAGACCGACTTTGGGGAACCTTGCGCTACACCCTTAGCAGCACCTCACTGGAGCCTGATGGGGCGGGGTGTCATTTTCACTTTCCCCGGCATTTTGGTAAATCAATGTTCATTACCATGCCAGGGAAGCCAAGACTATTACACTACCCGGACATGCAGTCCAAGACAAAAGGCATGAGAGAAGTGCGTATCGATGTGTAAACAGTGAGAATCTTAGATGCTCTTGATCGCATACCATAGGAGATGCAGAGACACCAGTGGACCCCTTACTGAACTAGAGACACGCAACATCCTTCCCACTACGTGGTTTTACACTATGTTATTTGGTACAGAAAAAATCAATAATACACATTTTGTCCATATATATAGATGTTTTTAAAAAAAATGAAATGGACACTGCAAATCTACCTGGAATTTATAATAATGGCTATGTACCAAATCATATTTTGCAAATCAAGCAAGATCTCGATTTAAATGATTAGAGACTGGATTGTAAATGGTATGTAAGGCATGTGTGCATAGCAAAGTGGAAAGGTGTAAATACAGGGTTCAATGCAGGCTGCAGTATGTTCTATTGAAGTGGTTCGACTCACTAAATCACAGAATAAAGTCATTACTCATTTACTGTCAACCCATCCATTAAAGCAATGATTCGTGTGCTTGTGGTGCAAAATGGGCTGTGTTATTGATGGTCACCTTCTAAACAGACATATTACAGATTTAAACGGCTTGTTAAGAGTAAACATCAAAAGAGCAAGATATGGAGGTGTACTATTGCTTTCTACCTAGAAGGGAGCTCAACCCGGCCATACTCTTGAATGCAACTCACCAGAAATAAGATTCTGGAATCCTACCATAAAGTATTAGAACAGTGCCCTGTTGTAGGGTAAAGAGATGCCCAGGAAAATGCTTATGCCATACCACGCTACTGCCAAACCTGATGTTTCTAAGTTTACACTGGTGAAGCAGAATCTTCTAACCCTGCTTTTCTTAAGTTGATTTGCTCTAGACATCCTTTAAACTTGTGAGACACTTTATTGTCTTACTTGCTATTTATACAGTCCAGTGAAACTTGTTTTATCAAATTGTGTGATCATCATTCTTCTGCCACTGAAATTAGGCAAACAGTGTGCACATGCCTCAGGTAGGTTCCTCCCTTCAGAAAGAAATCAACTTGCACCAAGATTCTGGAGCCAATCATTCCCAGAGATCTTTCCACGTAAATGCAGAGCTAGACGGCTGTTTTTAAAGTGTGATTCTGTAGAGAGGACCACTCATAGGGAGAACTACAACTACCTGCGAAATAGCTAGGTCTAGATTTCCAATGTTAGTTCTCTGCAATAACTGCACAAAAGTTTAGGGTTATTCTTTGTGATTAAAGTAATTCCCTGCATATAATAAATAAACTGGTCAGATTTTCTTGACGATAAAGATATTTTTTAACATTCTACAAATTTAAATAGATACATCATTTTAAAACAACTAGTAGTAGTGTTTTCCAGAACAATTTACTAATATTCCCAAAGGTTTCATGAGGCATACAACAGCTGCCCTTCAGGAATAAACCTGTGCCTCTATGGTTGAAACTGACAAAGGGGCTCTGACCCAGCTCTAGGTGGTGGGCAGCATGGAAGACACGCGCCGATGTCCAGCACACATATGCACACTGGCAGGACCAAGGGACAGTGGGGATCCATGCAGTGATAACATGTCATTTCTACAGACACGCAACCCATACAAGTTCTTCATGAATTAATCTGTAAATCTGGACAAGGCCAAGCATTGGCAAGTTCTCCCTCTTCTTTTGAAGGAAGGTGCAGCCACAACAAGATGGATTTCATCTCAGTCCATCTTGAGTTTATCTGCCCAGCTGGCATATTTCACAATGCAGAGTTTTGCTGCACAATCATACCAGGACCGAGGTTCACTGATAACACAATCGTAGAGTAGGTCTTCTGGTAGGCTTTCTCATGCCAGACACACTTGAGGTAAACATTTGGTGAACCAATGAGGAGAATGTTTACTTCTGGGCAGAACTACTTGCCCACATAGCCTAGGTTATAATTTATGGGTAAAACTTGTCACAGAAGAGCCAAACCAAAATATATAAACAGTGCGTTAGAGTTTACTGATACAGCTTAACAATAGAAAGGAAATGAACTAGAATGTACTTTACCTTAGACAACTCCTGGCCTGGTCCACACTGTTTGCAGGGGATACACTTCCCTGAATGGTCCATAAACTCTTGTTCCCTGCAGTCTCCAGTCTCGCAATTTACTGTACATGACTAAAGGGGAAAAAAAACGAAAAAGGTAGTTAGACTTATAGGTCTGTGAAGAACCTTCCAACAGTATATTTTACCATTAAAAATGCTCTCCGTTACAGTAAGAGGTAGCTGGCCTACAAATGGCTCTACCCTGACAAAGTGAATGACCTCCTAGAAGTTATAGCTCCAAGTACTTCCCACCAAGCAACAGGCCTACCTGCCCGCCACTCGAAGCCAAGGTTGAGAATCAGGCCAGCAGACCTGGTCCGACTGACGAATACTGCCTCTGAGTAGAAAAAAGTTTAATGAGTTACTTTTATTATTGTCATAGAAATGGCACAAGAGTGCCTAACGGTGCATAAAGTCGGTAAAGTGCTCTATAGCAGCAGAAGTGTCTTACTGAGTAGGAAAATCTTTCACTGTAATACATAAATGCCTTTAATGGTTTAAGAAGAGTTATTTGTTTTAAGTGTTTCATATATTTCAAACCTTAGTTGATGTTATTTATGCTTCTGGCTAATAAATGCCAACAACAACAAGGTGATGATGGATGGAATGCTTGAATTAATTTCAACCACTAGGAATCGCTTGGACGGTTTCCAATCCATTGTTTTTGGCCCACCATGCCACATAAGTTTGGACCCAGCCATATGTAAACCAGTCTTGACCATGCTCCAATGGGAACAGTCCAGCCCGAACTGCCAGGCCAGGTCCTCCCTGCACCGGAATACAAGCAACCTAGCACCGGATTCTTCCTTATAAAGGCTCACCAACCAGAAGCAGCTTGATACCAATGGAACAGTGAGCAGGGTACACGTGTGGGAATACCCATCGCACTGAAGGCCTCAACTACAATAAGTGGATGGATGGAATGCTTGAATTCATCTCGCCCACTGACAATCGCCCGGGTGGACTGAGGTGCGGCCACGAACAATCGCCAGTGGAGGAGATTAGTTCATGTATTCCATCCATCACTTTGTTTTTGACGCCCCCTTTGGCTAACAAACACCAACAGTGCAATGACCAATGTAGAGAGACATAATATACAGCAGCCTTTATATAGGGATGGGTTCAACAATTTAGCTGCACCTTTCCTGACAGCCGTATGGTATGCCACATGAAGAGGAAACTCAAGACGTCGAGTTTGGTGAATTCACATAGCCTAATGTCATAAAGGGCACCTTCAGCCCGTCCTGGCCTTTAAGCCAAAGGTGCTTTCCCTTCACTGTGCCACTGGAGGTCGATTCTTCTACTGGGAAAGGTGAAAGGTCATGGCCTAGAATGTTGAGTACTAAGGCCACTAGGCAACTATGCAACCAGTCACCAACACATTGTTCCTCGAGTGAAGGGAAGCACTGTGGAAGGGACATGATATATCGGAAAATACCTAAAGCCGGAATATGTGATATTAGTTTAAAAAAGGCTACCAGCGTTCACCTTTGTTTCTAAGCCCTGAAAATGATCGAATCAAATATGTGAATTAGGACAATACAATACTTTAAAAAGGCATCCTAATGTTTGAGGGTATTTTATCAGCCTTTGTAAAAGTCCAACGCCAAATTAAATTCTGTGAAGCCAGTGGGAGTTTGATGACAACACCAGACTGCAGCTTAATGCATACACCAGGGAGAAGTGCTTGAAAGAAGAGGCGACTGATGGAAACCTCGTGGCCACGACCAGGACACTTAAATAATCTGGGCTGCTGCGGATGTGACATGTGGCACTCGCATTACACCGATGGGAGATCTCAGTTCTCTAACAAAATATTAATAGGAAAAAATACTGTAGCTTAAATCACGAGTACACAAATTATTATGAAGGAAAGTATATGGGGAAGCTAGGATATTTCGTGTATCAATATTTTCCCCATGATATTCTCATGTACAGCCAATCAGCACGTCAGTGGTGCACTTCTAGATATCATCCCGGACTCATCCTGCTGACTTTCAATAGGATAGCATGTTCTAAATCTGCGCTAATCAGGCCAGCTGAACTGAATTAAATGCAATCTATGTTACCAATATGGGTTTACATTAATCCACGCATTGTTTTTCTCCACTGAATTTATGTATAACTGTACTGTATGCAAAAAAGCGCTCAGAAGCTGCCAATCCAGGGCATTTTTGGCGCTTTGCAAGGTGTCCTGGCCGCCGAGGGTCGGTGCTGTGGGACCTGTAACGATGGAGACAGGCGCCCACTGCAAAGGCTCTCGGAGAATGTACCCGGATACGTAAGCTTGTGCGACTTAGAAATGTCAGCTGCCTTTATTATTTTTTGACCAGGGCGTGTGAGATAATTTCAACCCCAACTTGGGAGACACTTGGTTTGGAATGCAGCTCTGGTCAAGAGATCAAGTAACAGTGAAGAGGTCAGGGTAGTGAAAAATAAATACTACATAAAGGCGCGCATAGCTATGGGGCATAGCAAAGATTAGAAGCATTAGAAAGCCCGCCCCCTCGCCAGCTCTCTGCAGAAGAAACCTGATAGGAGGAAGCTAACTGACAGCCACAGGCTGTGATACCCATTTAGGTTCAGCAAAAATAACAGTATTAAAAGTTGGAAGAGAAAACAAATAACCCGATCGGCCATTTTGTTGAAAGTAATAGGGACATATTTAACTTCAAGGATCACAAACACCTCATTAGAACAAGCATTTACAATGCAATGGTCTCGGCATTGTTAAAGTTAGAGCTATTGGCATTGCTCATGACATTATTTGTATTTATGTTTTGTTTTTTAAAACATAAATAAATGGCATTGTCATTTACAACGCCAATAGCTTAATCGCTCGCAAATGCGAGACCTATTGCATTTGCACCCACACAGAGCCAAACACACAAAGCCACCCACACACACATACAGAGCCACCCACACAGAGCCACCCACACACACAGAGCCACCCACACATAGAACCACCTACAAAAAAAGCTACACACACAGAGGCACACACACACACAGCCACACACACACAGAGCCACACACACACACACAGAGCCACACACACAGAGCCACACACAGACAGAGCCACACACACAGAGCCACACACACAGACAGAGCCACACACACACAGACAGTGCTGTCCTTTCCCTTCCAAATGTTGCTGTTCTCCCCACAGAACAACCTTCCAATTAGCTCCTAAACACAAACAGTTTCTTCCAAACTCCCTCCACTTTGTTGACACTGCAGATGTTTCTCCGTTCCTTCCTGGCAGAAATAAGACTCCATCTCCATCGCTTCTCCGCGTGGCTCGCGTTTCTCTCATTATTTAGGGGTTCAAATAATACTTTTCCTCAAAAAGACTGTTGTTCATCTGCTCCCCCCACCCAGTTTCACACGTAGGTTCCCCCGCAATCATTGGCTCACCTGTAATTGCCGTGAACTGAAGCAAGAGAGCTGAAAAGTGGGAAGGTGCAGCACCCAGCGCGGATGAAGCTGCGGGTCCACCGCGGGCTGCCATTCTTTGTTCCGGAGCACAACAAACAGCGTCCACCAACTCTGACGTCACTGCGCCGACATCAAGCCATAGCATTTCGCGCGCTGCATTTCTCTGTCACCTCGACTGCAGGTCAAATTGTCTTGCACGTGCGCCTTACCTAAACAGGCACTTTGCGCATGTCATCCAGTGGCTTCGCCGAAAAACGCACTCCTTAATCGCACTGCACTTCAACGTTTGTTTACATAGAATTGAAACACCACCTGTAAGGTACTAAAGTGGGGCGTTTTATACCGAGCGTGGCCGCATATACCAAACCGCGTGCTTTACTTTTTAAAAAAAACATATATCTTGGAACCTCCCGTGCTCCAGTTGTGGCGCCTTCTGTTTTCATAATCAGCTTATAAATCTCCTTTATTCCGTTTTTTCAACCATAAGAGGGAGGGAGGGAGGGAGATGGGCTGCCACGGAGCGGGAGGGAGGGAGCGGGTCAAAGGGAAAGTGCTGCTCCTGCGGGGGTGCCCGGGAGCCGGCGACATTGTTTGGGAGGCGTTGGGAGCGTGCAAAGGAAACAAAAGAGGGTCCGGATGCAGCCGGAAAAGGAAGAACGGGGCCAAATGGCTTAACGTCGTAGCGGGTGAGTGACAGAATCAAGTGCCTCCCCCCGGCTGGACCCGAGCGATGTGTGCGGTCCCGGCGTTGATGCAGTTCAGGAGCATCAAGATGGTCGTCGGGAACCGATAGTCAGGAGAGAGACTCCAGCTCGCCGGATCATAGGAGCCCTCTACACACGCTGCCAGACAGAGTGCGAGTGCCAGCGTGTGCTAAGAGCCTTCGGAGCAGCGGGGAGGGCTGTGAGATACTGTCCCCGTCACAGCCGAGTGTGTGTGCCACCGTGAACTCTCCTTGCAGAGGGAGGGCGTCCCTGAACACCACCATGTTTCTCTGAGGTGATGCAGAAATACCTCGGAGAAACGCAGCGTCAGCATAAGGCATGACAGAGGAAGTTTGCCCGCCAGTAGCGCTCACCGGGTTTTGGTGATAGGAGGACAGGGAAACGACACAGCCAAGCCCTGTCCAATGCCTGTTGGATGGGGATGAATGCGGTGGTAGAAGGTTATGGGGACTGTGTCAGGGAGAGCAAAATCACTGTCAACAACTAGATGTACTATAGAACAGAGAACACAGAGAAGAGACATTAAAACACTTACAAGAAATACACCTTGGTGTCAAATGCCGCTGTGACGCTGCAGTACCACCGTCAGCAACAGGGTATCTTTGCTGACATTATAGTGAGAATAAAAAAGTATTTATAAATGTTGCCAATTGATGTTAAAATGTACAATGAGCACATATACACAGATGCACACTCATTGATTGTGGATCGTGACGTGAGACGTCAGCAACGAGGAGGAGCATGCCAAAAGGAGGGGGTCACGAGGAGGACGCTGCTGGACCATCAAGGCCATGGATGCTGTTGCCTGGGAGGGGGGTAGGGGGTTGAGAGTGACTTTGAAACTTGCTCCAAAGTTTGCTAAACAAACACAGCCTCAAGTCCATTCAACATACAACTGAAAACACATCTGTAGTCTCAAAATTTCCCAAAACATTCAAGGGAATAAGCTCTCTTGACTGCGTGTTTTTCTGGGATAAAATCTTGAGCACTTGAAAAGTTTTGAAATTCTTCCAACAGAGTTACCATCTTCCACTTGGCACAGTGCTGAAACTATGCTCGACTAAGCGTGAATGTCATAAATTATTGGGTGGTTCAAAAGACATTGAAAATCTACACCTAATCTACGCCTTTGTGTGGTACTATATCTGGTAATATTTGGCAGCACGCAGCAACCCCAGAAGATAGCCTAATCCCTGCTGATGAGGGGTAAATACCCCAAAACACGTGTACAGGGATGGTGAAGATTTGAAGATACGCTAGATTTTAAAAGAAGATGCATCGCAGAAAATGAAACTACAATTACCATGGTCCTTAGGGGCGATCCCGCTGGTGTTTTAGCAGTGTGCGACCCCATATGGTGAATGTTTATGCTCCTTGGAGTTTGGAGCTGACGAGCTCGGGACCCCGCACCTGCACGCCTTTGTGTGGTACTATACCTGGTAATATTTGGCGGCCCGCAGCAACCCCAGAAGATAGCCTAATCCTTGCTGATGAGGGGTAAATACCCCGAAACACGTGTACAGGGATGGCGCAGATTTGAAGATACGCTAGATTTCGAAAGAAGATGCATCGCAGAAAATGGAACTACAATTACCATGGTCCTTAGGGGCGATCCCGCTGGTGTTTTAGCAGTGTGCTTATGGTGTACATTGGGGACCAGTCTCTTTGCAAAAACTTAACGTTTTTTAAATCAATCAGCTGCCCTTCCCTCATGATTCAAAATTGTAAATATTTGTTAGCCAACTAGGAGACCATTATCAAAGACATCCATTCCTACAATGAAAAGTAAGCGGAACATTCGCAGGCTTCAGAAACAAAAGCCAAAAACACAAAATCTGCAAAACAGAGCTGCGGTCAAAGCTGTGGGCCATAATAAAACTGGTTCGGTCCACAAAACGCAAACAGAAGTACAAAGACTGGCTACACATATATCCACTAATGGGCAAACGTAGTCAGGATGACTTAAGGAGATACATTAAAAATTAAAATGTGTCAGGAAAGGACAAGAATGAATGTAATTGATGCATCTCAGTGGACACGGCATGTAAATAAGTTATACATACCAAAAACAACAAATGTCTTCTCCTCAAGAAAATCATGTGCTCCAGCTGACTTCCTAAACCAAGAGTTAATGTTCACGGTCAATATTATTTAAAAAACCTTGCGTCAATTCAGAGCAACGTGTGCTCCGGGCCCAAACGGCATCTCAGCCCACGTCTTTAAGGATGACATCAACCTCTGATTCACAATACCCCTCCCACTGTATCACACATGCTCAGTGACTTGTCAGGGACCGGAAAGTTGGAGGAGATCAATCGTGCATCCTATATTCAAGAAAGGAAATAGGTAGGATATAGCCAACTATCGCCTTATCACCCTTTTTGAGATTGAAGCTAAAGTATACGCCTCTGTCCTCCTAAAAGAGTTGGAGTTTTGGACAGTGGCAAATGAGATGGTTACATTTTGCGAAACTGGCTTTAGGTCAAACTCTTCGATCATGGATAATATAGTCTCACTTTCCTATCTAATACATCAAGCTGACAGTCAGAAGTCATCCCTCCTTTATGAATGTTTTGTCGACTACTCTGCCGCGTTCGACTCAGTAGACAGAATTACCCTAAGGAGGAAATTACAGGACTGGGGCATTCCAAACAATTTGCTCTGAGGGAAATAATATCACCATACTCCTCAACCTGGTTGAGGGTCAAGCAATCTGAGACGGTCATAGGAAGGAAAATTCCTACGGACAACTGAGTAAAGCAAGGCTTTGTCCTTGATCTCTTGTTATTTAATCCATAAAGTGTGGATATGTCTTTGGCTCTAAAACATGCTAATCTGATCCCGCCAAAAATTAGAGATGTCAATGTCACCATACTGTAATATGCAGATGACATTGTCCTTCAAGATCACTCCAGAATTGGGATCCAGAAAGCTTTAAATGCCCCCCACAAATACAACGAGATAAAAAAATGACGGCAAATGAGGCGAAGACAAAAGTTATAACTTTCGAGAGGGAGACCAAGAACCTAACCTATGACAGGAGCTTGGGCACTTTAAAAATCAAAGGGACAAAATCATACAACTATCGGGGCATGTTGCCCACAAATGGCAGAATAAAAAATCATTTGAGCCACTTCAAAGGTGCATCATGATGCTGAACTAATTACCATCAGACTCTGTCAGTTCAACAAAGTATTAGAAAGCCCTTCTTCAGTCCCAATACGATGGATACTCAGGGCAACCCTCCCATCTGCGATCAGTTACGGTCACAAAGCTATCCCGGGGCAATTCAATAAAATAATGGAAAAACTGCACCTTAAAGCGTACAAGAGGGTCTTTCGCATGCCCCAATATATGAGGCTGTTTGATCAGACTTGAATTCGGCCTGGAGGGCCAAGTGTGGGCTAATATGGATGCTTTCCCAAAATATTACTACAGGATCATAAAGGCCGTGCCCAACACTCTGTTTCGAAGATGTGCCGGAGAATAGGTTTCAAAGATCCCCTAGACCAAATACCTAAAGGAATCAGATCAACTAGATCTGTCTGAACTGAATAAACTCCTGTTCTTGCATTCAGCATTTAAAACTATCTTCAAAAAACAGACAAAATCAGTGTCAATGCTCAGCGATATGGTTAAACTGAAGAGAACACCGATACTAGAAGTAGAGGCACTCTCATATGTCAACAAGCAACCACCCTGTTTGAGACCACAACCATACCTTCAGTGTTCATTTGGGAAAGCTTGCCTTGAATAGATCATGGCTGCAAGGTCGATGGGCCACCAGATCAAAGAAATGAAACCAAAAGGGCCATCCCTTTCCATGATTGTGAACTGCAGGCTTTGTGGTTCTTAACCCATAGAAAAAGAACTTGCAATGCGGCCGAGAATTTCTTCTTCACAATACGGAGACACACGACCTGGCCAAATTTGGCAAATTTATCAGCCAAATAAATACAGAAACTCCTTAAAGAACTCTATAAGACAGGCTAAGTTCAGCCTGGAAAGTCAAACCCTACCAAAGTAAGCCTTCGACGGAAAGCAGTACTCATTTTTGAAATTGTGCAATACTATGCATCGTACACTATAAGATGTTCAGGCACCACTAGGCACTTTACTTTTTGTGTGATGGCTATACCCGCTGATATGGTCTCAGGCTCCGTTTAGATAGTTTGCACTTTATGATGACTGTTGTAACTTGCAGTTGCACTGCCGAGCACTTTATATGCCTGATGGAAACCCAAGGCTTTTATTTTTTTAGAGCATCAAACGGAACACATTTAATCCACTTTTTGCACAGATAATTTCATTGTAAATAATTTTCTGCTCTATAAACATTGTAATGATTTTAATTAATCACACAAAAAAAGGATTCATGACTGACTGACTGGCATGTCTCCTTAGGGGTTCCATTTCGATTAACACTGATAATGTAAAATGTGATGTCACCAGTGATGACATAAATTAGATCACTTGTGAGGCCATTTGTGATGAGTAAGGGAACGTGGAAATGATATGTGATATCCAAGAATAATTGGATTTTTAACTGCCATTTTGTGTCTGTATATTATATTTTTGATGGCTTTTATTGCACAAAAAGCATTAGATCCAGAGCTTATATTTTGCTGGCAAGGAATGTCATTTCATAGACATGACACCACTCCTGTAAAGATTTCATCCCTTCGGAATACTGGTCAAGTCCTCACTGTGACATCAATTCAGTGAAATACAGATTTCATTCGTTGGAGGTCTGAATTCCATGATTCTAGCTAATTATCTGTAGCTAATTAACTCCAAGCATAACAATGGATTTAGATACTTACAGCTCTATACCATTGCCTTTTATTTATTCAGAACTCTATTAATTAAAGGCATATACAATCTGAACTTCAGAGTTTATTGTTAGCTCTACTCTGCAGAAAGTAGCTCCACAAATCTCTCACTTCAACATACAGTATGTGTTTTACAAAAATATATGTATAACATTTTTCTTTTTACTAGACCCACAGTTCCAGAATGCCATACTGGAATATTTTTCTCTACTCGTTACCACAGACTGGAAAAAAGACTAGCATTTCACTTACTGTTTTCAATAAACATTTCCTTGTTTGCTATAAAACACAATTGTCATGCTAGCTATCCCCAAATAAACATGCAGTGCCAAAAATAAATAATGAGTTCCGCATGTATTATGATTCAATAATGCCATACAAGGCTGTAGGAGAAATGTCGCAATTATCAGTTTATAATGTCACCAGAACTCTTCGACTGCAATATACGACCATGTACATGGCTACCAGTTGTGTGTCCTCCCTCCGTCTCTCATTCTCTCTCTCATTGATGTTTTTTGGGTTTGTATCAGTGAGAGTGCCATTATTACAAGAGTAGCAAAAAGTGTGGTTGTCTTAGCGACATAGTGTAGACCTATTAACTGACGTCACCATGAATGGATCAGTCGGCAACAATGCAAAATTCAAACCCTTAGGAATTTCCCTGGTGCCTGACAGGTCCAAAGACATCACAATTGCATGACATCTCAACAAAAGAACACCAGAACACAAACAACTTAACAAAACCACAAACAAACACGAGGAAATATCAACAACAACCCACAGCACTACAATAAAGCAATACACTACAATACAACACAAAAACATAAACAATCAGGAAGAAAAAAAAGACACAGAAACCTAAACCACCACATCACAACACAATAACTCAACAGCACAGCCACTGACTCAAATAAAGTGGATATGTACTGTTCAGCAATCTAATTTAATAGGGACTGAACTTGTGGATACATTTTGCACATTTATCGACTCACTGGAGATCACTATTATCATATATAAACACTGACTTCCCTCTGGGTTCACTGACATACTCTATATACCTCAACTGCAGTCAATATGTCCAATACATATGTATATTTATATACATGTGTGTTTATCTAGTATATATTACAAACAAATAATGCAGAAGATGAGAGGCATGAAAAAGAAGAGTAGCAAGGCAACTTTCAGATGTGGGAATAGATGACTTAACCCAATAAAAACACAATTCGTATATCACGAAGGACAAATGTTACATTAACTGGAATTAAGACATAAGATCATGTTCACTTACCATATATGCAACAAGCAATATTAACAGCTTCAGTATTTGACCTTTGCGTTCAAATGCTTCACAGTCCATTTTTTTCAGGCAGAATTTGTAGGAGCTAAACAAAGAAAAGTAATGGAAATTGAGTTTTAGAGTTGAGCATTAGTGCACCTAATCAATGTTTTGTAAAAGTTTACAATCAGATTTAAAGAGCTTATGCGTACTATAAATTACCCAAATCATACTCAAGAACACTCAATTAACAAGCAGACGTCTGGTAAAACTCCAATTGTAAATCTAACTTTTTATCTGCAACTAGAAAATATCACCAAATCACAATTAGAATGTTCCCTGCAAAGTATTTGTGCTACTCATTTTTTTTCTAATTTGAAGAATTTGTAATTAAATTAAAGCAAAGGGGCATATATTAAAAATAAAGAACGTTTCTATTAGCATTTCAAAATTGTCTTTGATAGAATGATTGAAGTGCTGCATTAGATATCGTCTAGGAACTTCACAACATTGTCCAAACGGACTGGAAAATGGTGTGAAGATTTGGTTTCTAAAATAAAGTGAATGCGATGTCAAACACATGTTATTGTGAGAAAAAGTACTACTATCAGTCACTGGAAACTCTATAAACATGCATTTTGCCCAGTAAAGGAAAAAAAGAAATGTCAGTGAAGAGAATCGAAGTAACATTTGTGAGAGTATGAGGAGCAGGGAAGAAAGAAAGAAATAAAAAGAGAAGAAAAAAAGAATAGATATTAGGAGGGGTATGAAGTTTGTATTTACCATATGTGATCCAGTACTTTTTTGTATCTTATAGAATGTCAGTTTATTGCAGGCATATGCAGTTAACTAAATCACAGTTTAAGAAGAGAGTAGGGATGGTTTAATTTAGGTGGTATGTAGATACCTAATATGAAGGATGAAACTGCAAGACTGGGCTTGAGGAATGGTCAGAAAGACCTCAAGGTGGTTTCAATTGTTGGTGGAAGAGATCCATTCTATTCAGGAGTTTCTTTCCTCTAATGTTTTTCAAATGGGGGACATTCATGATATTAGTGTTTCACTGGTGTGAACAGTAAACCACGACCATATATAATGGTGTGATACTTTCTTGGCATTCTTCCAATTGAAGTGAATGCATCTGGAAGTGAGGACAAGTGAAAATGTAATTTCTTGTTAGTGTTTTCAAGTTATTGAAACACTTAACTACGTCAAAAGAGTTGTATAGCGATTTGGAGGCAAATACACTATATATTACTATTTGTTTTTGGGAGTCAAGGGTTACAAGGGTTTACCTCTACAGGGCGAGTGACATAGCTATTAAACATCGAAAGAGTGATTTAAATATGTATTTCCAGTGACATCTAAGTTTAGATCATATATGGGTTATGTGACCTGGGGCACTGGACAGAGAAGGTGCACTATGGAGGGGACTGAGATCTCCAGGGTGAAGGCCTTCTTTTATCTTGGTGTCTTGTTTCACAAAAGAGGGTCAGGGGTGCCACTAGTAGCGGGTAAAGTAAATTCAATAACTAAGGAGATTACGTCTGTGTTTGACTTTGCCTCCAGAATGAGTGTAAAACCAACTGAAGCTCTGATTAAAATCTATCAAGCCAAATGTATTTCAACGAAAAGTTACAGCAGTGACATTTGGGGATACAAAGATACCACTGAGCTACAAATAATAAAAAAGTGGTTTATGAGACATTTATTAGCCATACCACTCTCTATCCCCTCTTGTATCAGTTACAAGGAATTTGTGGTTTGATATATATCAGATCGACTTGCCATGCGGCACCTGCTCAGATGGATTTTGGTATGGTCAAACACAGAGCTGGGGCTAATCCGCCATAATGAAGGAATGTCTGAACCTAGATAAGGTTGGTATTATTCCATGGTTAAGGTACATTAAATTCTCCTTCACAGAAATAGGACGCCCAGAGCTGTATGTGTCTCCTGATCAGATTGTTTGGGCTGACCTAAAATGGGTTAAAAACCATCACTTGGCCCTAGCTCAAGAAAAGAGAGAAATTAGAGAATTGTGTAAACCCTCTGTATGGGACTATGTTATACTCAAATCATGTGTGATGATTGAACCACGCCTTATAATGGTAATATCCCAGTGCTGGAATAAAGTTGAAGATCTAGAACTCTGTAGTTGTGATTCCTTCTCACCCCAAAACACCATGCACTTTATACTGTTCTGTAAGCCTTATTATCAGATAAATATATAATTGACTTTGTTATCTTTAATACCTGAATTCTATATTGGGTGTATCTAAAAGACTCTCCTTGTTGATAATTAACTCATCATTGGAATCTGGGCCATAAAGTCACTCTTTGTTTAGTAATCGTAGTTTCATACACTCATGCTGCAAATTAACAAAACTACAGAGCAGTATTAGTTGATAAACACTCTTTCGCCAGTTTACATCCGAGTTTTGGTGATTTTATTAAAAGGTTCCCCTTTCTGTTGACAAACTTTAAAAATCTTATCATATTTTGGATAAAGGATTTATTCAATGGATCCCGTGCATCTTATTCCAGTTTGATCTGATACCACTGGCTAATCTTACATCAAGAACAGAAAAACTGTTTGCAGGATTTTAAATCCCTGTTACACCATAGTCCTCATGACTGGTTTATATGCGTCATACAGCAGTTGTCTTATAGGATTGGGGTTAGATCAATATTTTACAATCATTCTGAGAATGTCTATCTCGTTTTAACTCTCTAGTTCATAATCTTTATTTACAAGTGACTTCCATTAGTTCTCACTGTAAATCTATTGTAAACAGTGTTCTCTCTTTTCAACCTTGGCACAATGAGGAGCTTTCCATCCCTGTCAGTATTTTTATATCCAAGATTTTATCTTGGATATGGTTTTACACTAGATAGATTATTTTTCCTGCTGCTCTTTTGTGAAGCTGCCAGGTGATAACCATATTCTAATTTAATTGTGGACAGTCTAGTTCAAAAATGGAGCAATGAGAGTGCGTCAAAACAACTGAAAATGTTTAACATATCCAAGTGTGGGACTTAAAATTGCAAAAAACGGTTTTATAAAGAAGAACATTTGCAAAACAAGGATGCTAAAATAATTGCACTACACTGCAGATTGTGGTCCTGTAATTGCAATCCGCAAACTTTCACAATGGGGTTGCTGCAGCACCCACAATTCGATTTTTTCTATATTTCAGAATACATTGACACAAAAGGAGTATTTTTTAACAATTTTCTTCCTAAGTGCCTTATTTGATAAAGTAATAATTTTCCTATACTTGCTACCTCTTCTCAAACATCCTAAAAAACATGCAGAGATCCGTGCACCTTATTGTTCTATCTGCACCCCTTACGTCCATTTGCTTATATGTTAAATGATAAGATAAGTATTGTAAACGAATGTGTTAAGTTCTGTGAATTATTTTTGCTTGTGCAGCCAATTTCCAATGCATGCCACAGGCCACCAATTGGACGCTCCCTTGAGAAGTTACAACTTCTACACACCCAAGTTAAATGCTCCAGTGTCCAATTTATGATAATTTGCAAACATTATGCAAATGTAAATTACATCTTCTTGAAGTAAGTAGTGATGTGAATTGTTCTAACATTATAGGTGCTTGGAATTTGACTTGTTTTGGGCTAAGTAACATTTACATATGTAAAACACTTGGTGAGTCAAGCCCACGTTATTTTAACTCTGCAAATATTTATAGTCTTGAGGTTGTTGGATACCACAGACTAGTACTTAGAGTGTGGCTGCGCTAAGAACCAACAGCGGAAGGATGGATTTTTCCCATCATCGGCTCATCTTTTTTCTAAAATAGTACATCCTCTGGTTCCTAAACCCACTGTTGTTTTAGAAAAACCTGATGACACGATGTGGTTACTTGAAGGACTTTGCCTTCAAATTAAAGAGCACGAAAACCTACGTCAAACTCCATGTTGTATCAATTATGAAGTAGTAGTTCTCATAAATTGTAAAAATAAATAAATTCATGATTACTTTGGTCTGAGCAAGTCTGCTGAAAACGATCTAAGTTGGTGAAGAATGTGTCACGTTTGTTCAATACTGAAATCATGATGTCCTCAGTCCACAGTCTGTGAAGCATATCTAGGCGCTGTGTAAGCAAGGAATGATTAAGTAGATGAAAAGAGAAAATCTGTAAAGCACACACTTTGACATCATCTAATTTCTGAGCCTTGAGTTACACAGACAGGAGAATAAGTTAACCTCTCCAAGAGATCTGGCAGTCAGATTTAAGCGCTTAACTCCCCAAAAAGGAAAAGGGTGTTATCTGTTGCATTATAATATATTAATAAACATATAATGTCTATTATTTTCAAGAACTGGGACCGATTGTGTTAAGAGTTTCTTAACCACTGTGTTGATAGCCCTGCAAATTATGTGGTGTCTGAACTAATGAACACACACATTTAATTGAAGTTTTAATTTAGAGAGTTTTATATAGCACTGGCAGGGTATCAGAGTGCTTTACAACATCGTAAGGCATTAGCAGTCATTAGCAATACAGTATAATTGTAGTGTCAGGAGTCCAATCATCATCAATCAATAACAATACAGTACATTTGTAGTGACGAGTCTCAAAACATAGTAAGGACCTTGGGCGAGATATGCATAATGTGTTCGCTTTCCAGTGTGCGTTAGGAGTCAATTCCCATAGGTTTGAGGTGCTGATTTAGGAGGAGATCTTTTAATTGTCTTTTGAAGCTCATGAAGAAGGAGTTTGTTCTGATATGTACTGGGGATAGTGGTCCAGATTGTGGGTTCAATGCCAGAGAAAGAGTGATAGAGGGCCTTTTGGTTATGTTATTTCAGTAGAATGAGAAGAAGTGTGTTGGAGCTTCTTAGATTTCTCATTTGGCCTGCTTTTTGTGAGTTTAGATGTTAGGTAGTCTGGTTAACAGTGTGACGAGCTTTGTGGGTGAGACAAGCAGTTTTGAAGAAGCATTGTGCTTCGATTGGAAGCCATTTTAGCTTTTTCAGAGAGGAGGAGATGTAATCATATCTCTTTGCTCCAGTGACCTTCCTAATTTTTGAGTGGCTCTCAGGGGGGCTAAGTATGCTTCCTGTGCGCCTGTGAGGGAGGCATCCCATTGTCTAGTCTGGATAGAACCAGTGTCTGTGTGGCTATATTAGGTCATTTGATGGGAGGAAAGGCTTAGTTTGGTTGAGGAGCTTCAGGTTATAAAAGTCACCCTTCGCTGTGGACCTTACGTGTGTGCTCATGTTTAAACTTGAATCCAGGGAGATCCCCAGAGATTTGTCGGAGTGTGCTACAGTCAGCTTGCAGTTCAGAGTGTCCAGGTTATTTAACCATTCTTGGGTCTGGGGTGATCGGCCGTGGCTGGATAAAACAAGAATTTCAGTTTTTTCTTGGCTGAGTTTGGGGTGGTTGTGCAATAGCCAGGTCTGAACTTCTATGAGCGTAGCATTAAGCCAGCATAAATCATTTAAAGAGGATATTTCTAGGTAACGATGGGTGTCGTCCACATAAATGTGGAAGGCAAGTTTTGCTTGTCTG
Organism: Lissotriton helveticus; assembly: GCF_964261635.1. NCBI lineage: Eukaryota > Metazoa > Chordata > Amphibia > Caudata > Salamandridae > Lissotriton > Lissotriton helveticus. The sequence goes on along the minus strand of NC_136069.1, from coordinate 324,541,356 downwards.
AGTATTGCAGTGAGGGGCTCAATGTAGATGTTGAAGAGTGTCAGAGAGAGGACTGAGCCTTGGGGGAACACCTCGGGTGATGGTAAAAAAAATCCGATGTGGAGCTGTTTATTTTTATTAGTTGTGAGGTGTTGTGCAGAAATGAGGAGAACCGCTGCAAAACTGTGCCATCGGTTCCAAAGCGCTGTTGCAGGGAGTCCAAGATAGCTTATGGTCCACCGTGTTGAAGGCCACTGATAGGTCTAGGAGGATGAGCAGGCACCATCTGTTTGTGTTTATGGATTTGTGTATGTCATCTGTTATATTCAGCATCGCTGTTTCCGTGCTGCATCCCTGGTGTGGATCGAGTGGGCTATGGGTATCTATGTGTTAGTTGAGTTGATTTGCTTTATTTAAAAAAATCTAGGCAGTAATGAAATGGTAAATGTTTGAGCAGTGATTGTTGGGTCAAAAATGTGTCTCCGTAGAAAGAACCCTGTAAAGGATCAAGAGAAAAGCATCTAAAACGTCATGGTAGGAGGAGGAGAAGCACATTTGGACTATGCTACTGTTCTCTACTATAGCACCAAAAAGTGTAGATGTCCTAGAGAGTGCAGATCTACTGACCAACATCTCATTGTGAATGGACTATGTCTATGTCCTTGATCATTCGCCTGTAAGAATAACAAACTCAAGCAGCTGTGTTGAGCATAAGGATAAACTTTCCCACATATCAAAAACTAAATTACATGAACTTTTTTTCAACTGAAGCGCACACAGAAACGTGTGGATGAAGCAAAAGGCCCTCTCTCAATAGTGTTTCTTAAAGCTCTTTTTGTGTTAATCACAACCAGGCAGTTTGATTGCCACTCATTTCATCTGCAGTGCACTGCATTCCACATGACCACTGCTTCTATACCGGCTAGCCATCTTTGGCTATTTTTGTCCATACGGTATTATTGTTTTACCATTCCAAGATGGTTGCCACTTTTAAGAGCATTGTGTCTGCCATCTGGGATCGGCAACAATGATGCACTGTGCCCAATGCCATGCGAAGAGGGGCTCCCACTGCTCTGTTATAGAGCAAGCATTCTGGAATCCTATTTGCACTGTCTATCATAGTTTTATCACTTCAAGATGGTGAAACAAATGGCTTATAAAGCTGACAGCCATGTTGAAATTTGAAAATAATTATATGCTAATGGCAAGGCAGCCACCTGTTGTTATTTATAATTGTATTATTTATTGCAGCATATGCTGACCACATTTAGGCGGATAAATGTTTTCTTTTTTACTTTACTATTTTAATTTACCTTTCATGTGCCTGTTGAATTTTGTGTGTGTGTCTTTTTATATCGAGGATGAATAAGTGAATGAATGCAAGAATGAGCAAATGGAAGATCCACTTTGTGGCAAAAATGGGTGGCCATCTCATTGACAGTGGCAAATATATGCCCCCTGTGTCACTCGAAGTCTAGAATACCTGCGGAGTGGTTAAATGAACTAATTCAAATGGCATCCTGTGAAAAATTCCCTTATAGGATATTACATAATACTAGTGTACAATATATAGATGATGCAGAACATCATATCAGTTACATTGAACAAAGTTATCATCTTTCCAGACCTGGACACACCAGAAAACATGGGTGGTTTGAATTTCACATCCACACATGTATGGCTCCAGTATTCAACCATTCGGATATATGAAAGGACACTCTCGCCATCCCTCTCCCTTCTACTATATATGCTATATATTCATGATATATAATATGTTACACTATTACCAATGCCTAACCATGTATGACATTAAAAAATCGATAACGAACTGTTTTAACAATAGAATGAGCAAGTGGGTGGATGAATGGATCCACGTGTGCAAGGCTGAGTAACACTGTGCATGTAGTAAGTACCTTAACTCTGCACTGACTAACGTTGCACTTTTAGTTATAAGCCAGACCTATTAAAATTGCCACTGATTATTCTGAAAAAGGTTCATTAAAGAGACTGCCGAAGTGATCTGTTGGCCAGGAAAATGTGCAAATAAATAATTTTGCTAGCCTAATTACGGAAATAATTCGTTCTTCTGAAGAATTACGGTTATAAATTTTAGATGTACCATTTGGGTCCGGGGGCATGAAAGACTTTAATTACACTATGAAAAAACATTTTGTCACATAAGGTAAAAAAAAGTTGCATTTTTCAAAATATGTGATACACAAATTGGGTGGAGGGGGCGGAACCCCAAACGCTATAAATGGGAATGGTTTATGGGGCTTGCATTCTTCCCCCCTTTCTGCTCAATGGATCCGTCTCAGATTCGCCCCACCCACACACATCACTGAACTTAATGGATTCTCCCTGTAAATATAAGGCATTCCTATTCAACACTGATTAATGTTGAAATTATCATCATATTTTACCAAAAACGGGGGAGTTTGGTGATAACTGATGAATGCAGTACAGGATCAATGTAATGTTATATTGTTATCAGCATTGTTATGAGCCAAATAAACAGAAAAGTTGAGTTACGGCATTTGGGGTGAACATTTTTCAAAGGTTCTTGCCCTCACGAACTTGAGGATCTTATTTGTAGTTTTACGTAAAAGGTACTCTCTTTAAAAAAGTAGCAGATGTCCAGTCCACCATTTTACACGTGCATTATAGTCAATCCCACTCTGAATAAGGCAGACAGGACATTCACCACGTTTTGACAGAATACCCTCTCCGCCAAACTGTTAACTAAGGACCTTAGTCTTAACTTTATCATCTTACGAACCTCTGGATATATGGAGGCTCGGTTGTATTTCTCATTCCAATGGGTTGAAATCAAAAAGTGGAGGTAGTCGTGCTCCCGGTAAATGATATTGCATCATGTGGTATGTGTATTTAATGGGTACAGTCATATGCTGTGCAAGACAATGACCGCCTAACAGCAAAGGCATTGGTAAGACATGGATTGTGTGACTACATAGTCTCCACACTTGAGCTAGAAACATTCCCAATTTCCCCTTCCTCAGGAAGCTTGTGGAAAGGAAGGTGACTAGGCAGATCTAAGACTATGTGGAACAAACGCATTTAATCCATGACCACAGCTTAGATTTAGACCCTTGAGGTGCACAAAACAGCCACTGCAGATTAAAGAAAGCTCCTCCATTCAATGGGCAAAGGCAAGGAAACAACCCTCACAATTACAGATGTCTTCTCTACCTTTGACACTGTTGATGACAAACTATTGCTGGAAAGGCTAGGCAAATGGAAGAGAATATTGGTTCGACTACACATTGCGTCTGATCTTTTCTTTCTAACTTCAGTCAAAAAGTCAGGACTAGAATAGGAGAATCATCCAGACACAGGATATCCTGCAGTATCCCCTAAGGATCATGCTTTTCTTAAGTATATGCCCCTAGCACAGCTACTTGTCCAGGATGCAACCTCAGTAGGACCCGTAGCTCCTCCTTAAGCAGTGCCGTGGATTCCACTGCAGCCCAACGTAACATTGTAGCTTACCACTGTGGGGTCCCTGGGAGAGACGCAGGTTTCCATCTCATCATAAGTGTGCATCTGGCCATCAAAAGTACCAGATCAATACATTGAGTAATTGCTCCTCCCGCCTTTTCATGGCCATGGAGGCCCCAGAGACAGGAGTCTGGGCTGTTCAGGTCCGAACAACCTGTGACTCTCTGGAGGACTGTACAAACTGTGTACCAGAAGGTATGCATTATAGTTCAGTCCCAAAATGTGTGCAGTATGTCTGCCTGAGGGTGTCGACCACATGCAAAGGATATCTTGGGATATATTTTATGCAGCCTGGCCGGTGTCAAGTAGGCTCTGTGTAGGATATTGGGTTGTATGTATTGGAAGTGAATATTGCGTGAGGCCATGCATGAATATTTACGCACCCTCTTCCATTCCGTGGGAGTCAGAGGGAGTCCCAGATATTGTTCCCACCGAAATCTTAGGCCAGCAAGGGGATCTATTGTTTTATCAGGGACGGCTCTCACGATCCATGAGAAAAGGTGTTGTCACCCAGTCCCCAGGGTGAAGAGTATCTGCATCAGTGGATGCGTGACAGTCAGGCGCCTGTGCATTAAAAACTGTCCCGATGGCAAGTCCGTTTGTCTCAACAATACATCAAAATGGATCAGCATATGGTCTTGGAACAAAGCTCTGTGTGTGTCTACCCCTGCATTCTAATATGTTTCCATCTCTTCCCTGTCTACCACCTCCTAATACACGGCCAGGGAGCTCAACGGGGCGTCCAGTGTGTACAGAAGTGTGCCCGGAGTGAATTTCAGGGCTCTGCTATAGCACATGTAAGCTACACGGAGTAGGCCGTTAGGGTGTTCATGAGAGGAACACCCATGCTTTATTCAAGGTGTCATTGCCAAACACTGCCGTCACCTATTTTAAATTCATCCCCGCAGCCAGCGGGTTAGCCATAGCAATTGTGCTGCTAAACAGTAACGTTCAAAGGCCCTTGACCACTGTGGGAAATTGCAGTTAGCAAAACTCTGTGTCTCCCTTTATTCCAGATCAGATCCGCGAGCATTCCGTCTAGCAAAAGGAACACCCTGCGGGAAATGGGGATCGTTACATTTGCAAAGGTATAAAGCAACTTCTGAAGCATTACCATATTAAATAACCCAACCCTCCCCTGTACTGTAAAAGGGAACGAATGCCAAAATGCAACTTAGGGCCTGAGAAAAGAGAGGACTTTCATCAGGTTGCCCTCAAGGAGATCGCGGGAGGATGGCATACGTTCATGTCCAGATAACAAAATGTGTGGGACTCCCCCTTGACATGGTGGGTGTTCATGATGTTTGTTTGACCTGGAGATTCTGCATGTAAGAGGAATAATCACATCTTTGCCCAGTTCACTCCCAGAAGGCCTGGTCTACTCCATGATCATTTACATTGGCCTCCCCAAATACATCTATTTATTTATTTATTTATTCAAAGTTTTATATAGCGCGAACAGGATCCTTACAGATATCAGAGCGCTTCACAAAGACAGGGAAGGGGCAGTAGGAGTCAACAGAGATAATGGGAGACAGTATAATAGGCAATAACATGGTAATAACATGGATAATAAAAACATACATAAAACCAATCCATATACAATCAGGTAAGGGAGTAATATAGGAACAGCACAGGTCATTGATCACACTACAGAGGTGTACAGGTGGATCAGTAAACCAATGTGTATCATATCTTGGTCGGTAGTAAGAGAGTAGCGTAGTAGTGCCCCCAACAAGTAGAATATAGTGCCAGGGGATAGGGTGAGCAGTGATA